>NC_044259.1:3077775-3728525 GCF_003957555.1 Calypte anna | reverse complement strand
AAAAGCAGCAAGCAAGCTGCAGCAATTTCCCTGAAGTGTGATATGGGATCATAAATACGGCATGATGGCTATTAAGCTCCTAAGTTCTTGGGGTCATACTGCTGTGAAAAGGACTGTGAAAGAAAACAAAATGTACAGGACTGGACATTAGTGATTGACTAATTAAGAGTGCTATGAAGGCTTCTGGCATTTCCTCGGAAAAAGGAGGATGTGAAATACACTGTAATTCTAAAAGGAATTCTATTTAATAATAACTGCCAAAATGCCATTTATTAATACATGAGTTTCTGACACTAAGTATTTAGTGACAGGCAGAATAGGACCTAGTTCTGGTGAGAAGAAAACAAAAGTGTAACAAAGCTATTTACTCCTCAGCGCAGTTTAGGAAGTTTAATGTGGATACACTGAAACTAGAAAAAAAAAATTGCCTCTTGAATCAGCAAAACCCTGGCTCCACCGGCATAGTTTACTCTGTTAAAATGTATCAAACTTATTTCCATCACAAAATCTCATCAAGAGACCCCCCCCTTCTTTGTCAGGACTAAAAAGATAAAATGCTAATAGCCGCCAGACAGCCACTGCCAATTGGTAGCAAATAAAAGAATTCCAGGAAACCTGAATACAAAGGGAAGACCCATGTTTACCAGTTTGCCACCTCTGGCAATAATTGATGAAAAGGAGGAACTTCTCACTATATAAAATTCAGAGGAAAAAGGGGAAAATCAGAAGCGAAAAGAAGAGAGAAGGAGGGAGAAGCAGCGGATTGAAGTGAGGAGCAGCACACCAAAGCCTCAGGAGAAGCAAGAGGAGGTGGACAGAGCAGCAGGAGTCCAGGGAGTGTGGGGGAACAGGGACACTGGGACCAGCAGTGATTTCTTAGGAGAGTGATAAAAAGCATTAATTGTTCTCCTTCTTTCCTTTGTAGCCCTCTTTCGGGGGGGGGGTGATTCAATTGCTTAAAAACCTGTTCTCCCTCTCTTTCTCCCCCGCTATCAACCCCTTCCTCAGACTTCCTTTCAAACAATCATTTTCCGTGAAATAAACCCTTGTATTTCATTCAAACCATAAACCTGGTTATTTCTGCAACTGATAGGATGTCCATGAGCAGTGGTTATATTCCTCACAAAGAAAAAAAAATATAAATAGTTACAGACTGTGACAGGAGGAAAACTTGAATGTGATAGTCGTGAGAAAGTTTTCTTCTGTTGAACCACAATAACAAGGATATTTTCAGCCCAACGTAACAATCACATTAAATGACTGAATATATCGAGTTTTCAGGGCCTAAGTTTGAAGAGTGAAAGGTCTACAGAAGGATGCTTACTCACAGCTCTCCAAGACTCAAGAGATGAAACACTATTCTTTGATGGCAAGTAGGGTTTCTTATTTTTTTGCTGTTGATTTTTTTTTTTTAATGTTTGCTGAAACTATGGAAAGAAGAAACCAGAGATCTCTAAAGAGCAAAACCAATAAGCAAACACTCAGAAAGACAATACAGAATGTTTATTTAGAGCTTTCACACCTAATCTACCCCCTGATGGACAAAACAACTACCCTATGAGAACCAGCAGCAGTGATGTTATCTCCAAGCATGTTAATCCAACCTTTGATCATTTCCTGCCTCTTGGGTGGCATCTTGTAGCTCTAAATATCAAAGCGCATGAGAAATACCAACATCAATATTCCTATTTTAGAACATGGAAAGTTGGGTGGAGTGAGGGACCAAATAACAGAGCAAAGAACTGTATCAAAAATGCTGAAGTGAGCAATATTCACTACAGCCCCTTTTCCTGGTGGTGACCATGGACACCTCTCACCTGCAGTGTGATCTCAGCACAGGGCTGCTGTGCAAGGGCTCTACATCAATCTGTACAGATTCATCTGTATGCATCAAATAGAGCTGCTCCTCTTCTCCATGTACTGAAAGCAGTCTGTGGCTTTTTTGGACTATGTGCTCTTAAAAATGCTCTTTTACATGCCCGCTGCAAACAACAGCATTTCTTCAAGATGCCATAGTAAAACAAAAAACCAAACAAAAACCCAACCAAAAACTAAACAGCTGATAACTACGGGCACAACTTCACCAATAGAAGTCAGCTGAAATATAAAACCTTAAATTAAATATATTTAGGTAAACAACAGTTGAAAACACAAAACTAAGTTACTGTGAAGACTTGTGTGTCTGAACTTCATTTCAATCATCATCTCATTCATTGGGGTGTTTGTAATAACTTTATTTTTGTTTTATAAGTCTTCCAGTTACCATGAGTCTTTCCAAGAAGGTAACTTTTGACAACCAGTTAAATGCAGGACTCAGGAAAGATCTCTATATACAATCTGTCTGATCTAGTTCGTCACCTGAGGGGATAAACAGGATTTACACTGGTCTGTAGGTATTAACTCCGTGAGCTCTAAAATCCAACCTGTTCTCTGAGTGATCGCCTGCCCAACTCCACTGTATTACACCCAGTTCCTCTGAAATGTCAAGACTTTAGATCACCCTGAGACCTATGCAAACAGGACTTTCCCAGAGTTCCATGAAAAGCACAGGGGTTTTGATTTGGTTTTGATTTTCCAGCAAGTCCTGGAAAATAGTAAAACTATTTTCCTCACTCTACTTCGCAGTAAAATTAAGGTATTTCCCTGGAAAAGAAATGTTTTAATTCCACATTAAATCCTTTTAGGTTTTTTTTTCCTGTTTAAAAATGTTACTAGGTAGAAAAAAAAAAAAAAAAAGAAAAAGAAAAGAAAAAAGGTGTTTCGACTATTGATTGGATTGATTTATGGCATTTCATCAAATGTTCATTATACCTTCATTTACTATTATCTGAGTGGAAAAGGTGGAGATGAATGATTTAAAAGGAAATAGCAAATTCTGAATAGTTTTGAACAAGATCTACATAAACAAACTGGCTTGGAGGAGACAAGATCCATCTCCAAGCATCAAAAATCTATCTTGCAAACCTTTTACCAAATCATTGCTTATGTATCTATGTTTACATAGCTCACTGATCACTATGGGATATTGAACTTACCTCCTGCTAACAGCAGATAACCACAGACCCAGCTAGTAATGCAAACCAGTGCAGTTCCACAAGTTAAACAAAACTGAACTAATTTAGAGCAAGCTTACAAGGTGAGGAGTATGAGCTGGGAAAGCAAAGCTGCTCCCAGTGGTAGACAATACCTGCACCTCAAAACTCATGTTCAAATTAAAAACTACAAGACCTGTAGGGTTACCTAGAAACACTGCAATAATTTCCAAGGCTCTTGAAAACCAGCAGTGCTCCTCTGGGAGCAGAGGTCTTTGTAAGACCTTCTGTTCTGTATTGAGCCACAGGTGTGAGCAAAATTGAAGAGGCTTCCTCAGGAGAAGCGTAAACATTATATTACAGAGGATGACATTAGTAATTCAGATGACAGCATAAAATCCTAATTTATTTGGAAAATGACATTTTATTTAGTGCAGCTCTGCAATTTGAAAATTTACCAAAGACACATCAATACAAATTTCTTGCTAAGAAAAGGTATAAGCACCTGATATTACTGTTTGCTGCCACAAACCACCTCGAGTATTCACACAGGATTTTGTAAGCAGAAATGGTTGCTGGAAAACAAGAGGGAAGTCCTTCATAATGAAATTCCCATTCATTTTTCATGTTACACAGCTCTGCCCATTCATTCCTTCTCTCATATATCATGCTATTAACAATACAGGGTTTTTGCTACTGCTCCATTAGCTTGGCATCCTTTTTCAAACTCTTGTCAATTTGTTATTTTTCAGTGGCTGACAACCTGCCTATGAAATTCTGTTCCTGGAGGAATATTGCTGCCTGGATTCCTACAAAGATTACATGGGAATAATTTTGCAATGTATTATTGAACTATTAGAAAGTCTGCATGAATAACAATGAAAATGATGAATTTTACTCTAACTGTTCTCCTGAATAAAACCAGTCAGAACATGTCAACAAATTTTAACTGAAAAATCTGGTTCTATCAAAACAAAGACATACTGCAAGTTCATTTCAATGTCATCAGAACAGAGTTGGAAATACAAAAGAACCTTCATACACCTTAAAAAAATGTTGAAGGATTCTTTTCTTATTATTTTTTTTTTATTCAGTTATTATTCAATTATTTTATATGTATACTATAGATAAAAGGAGATAAGGACAGAATCTTTTTTAAAGGAAATGAAGAATCCTCACATACCTTAAAATGTTGACGGTTTTTTAATAAAAAAATTCAATTCTTATTCAATTACTTTAAGTATATATTATAGAAAAATAAAATATAGATAAGGACAGAATCCTTTCTAACTGAAATGACCTGAAGTAGAAAAATTTTTTTCAAATAAACTGCATTTAAAATTTTAACTATTTTTAAATGTTTGACTTTTTTTTTCTAGAAAAGAGGCCATATTATTTTACAGTTATAAATATGGATGTTTTTCACATGACTGGCATAGATATCTTCATTTTAGGTGAAAGCCTTTGGCTGTATTAAATGTGTAACAAGTAGCAGAATGGACTACATAGTACTGTTTAAAAAATAATAATAAAAAAAAGAAATATGATACAATGATGTTATCTTAACCATGTTATGTTGAAGATGATGCCAAAAACTGTGTATGAACTAAACGTCCACAGTAAAAATATCCAGAATTCCCTTCAGTCAAGATTTCTTGTCTGGGGATTGCCATGGGTTCAAGAAGCCTGGTGGCTCACACTGCACAGCCCCACTGCCTTCCTGTAATATTTCTAGATGAAAAGAATGTATTATAGCAACCTGGTTGTCAGATATGACCATCTCAATTACTGTTTCTGAAGCGATATGCAAATATAATTTCTGAAATTATAAGTATTTAGAACTATAGGCTGTGTATTTGTCCTTGCTCCACACTGAAGTGCTGTAAGGGTGTGTGATGAGGAGATGCTGGAGATGGGAGCCCCAGCTGGTGCTTCTGAGAGGATAACTGGGGCTGCTGGGAGGCAGGGTACAACATGTCTTCTACAACACAAGAAACACTGTTCCTGTCCTACAGTTATCCCTTCTGTTCATAGTTACATGAAACTGAAATCTTGACTTACAGTTTCTGGGGAGCAACTACAAGAGAAGTTGCTTTGAGCCTTCTCAAGGGTCACCTGGAAAATCTCCATGGACAAGGCCTCACCATCCTCCCTGGCAACCCCCTAACTTCATGTTAAAGAACACCTTCCTAACATCCAATTACATTTTCTCTTCTCTAATTTAAAGCAGGTTCCAAATCTCCCAAGCAATGACTGAGCAGAGTGACCACTGGGCTCTGCTGGTGCAAACACTTCTTCTGCCACTCTAAGTCAACCTGTCAGCAGAAAACCCATCTTGAAAAGCTTTCGGTCCTTTATTTGTTTTCGTTTGCATTGGTTTTGTTTTGTTGTTGGTTTTGTTTTTGGTTAAGTCACCCATATTCATGAAAAGGTTCAGAGTCCAAAATTAAAAGAAAATTATTATCAGGAAAAACATCCTATCTGATATGTTTCTAGTTGTCCCTGATACACATTTCTAAGTAGTGATGATTCTTCCAACCATGGTTCTAGTTATTTCTACTGAGGAAGTCAAAATCACTGTTACTTGCTACTTCTGTTTTGTTTGTTTTACATGAGGAATGTACTTTGTGCTTCCTCAGAAATCTGTTACCTTTTTTCATTCTGTTTGTTGAAAGGAAACAGAAAAATATATTTAAAAAAACAACCCTAGCTAGCTGGCAGTGCATTTCCACAGGAGCATGGCAGGGAAAAGCAGCTGTACAACTGAGCTTTCTGCTCTACTTTTGCTATTTTAATACCACAACTTATCACACCCCAGCAGGGTGACCCAGCTGGAAGATTTCAAGTGACTTACAAGCAAAAGATGATCTTTATTTTGTGTAGTCTTTCCAAACTCAGTGATTGTAAGCCTTCTGAAAATAGAGCTGATTGATTTTTTTTTACAGTTTAGAAACTTCCCTGGAAAAAAAAATAATAATCTCACTTTTTTGGAGAGAGAAGGACCCCATGAGCAGTCTGCCAGTCCCTGCAGGGAGGTGCCAGGGAAGCCTGAGCCAGGCTCTATCCTGAGCTGCATGGTGTGGCCATAACCTGAATCAGTGAGGGTACAACAGGACATGATAAAAATGTTCATGGAGGTTAATTAAGCACTGGAACAGGTTTAATAACAAAGTTGTATAATCATCCGCCCTGAAGGCATTGTAATCCTTCAGCAATGACATTGCTTGGAGCTCCTACAGGCTCCAGGAGGCCTTTCCAGCCAGAGCAGATCCAGGACTATGTGTATAACAGCTTAATAGGAAGCAATCTAATGGCTCCAGAAAAAAAATAAGAAACTGAGTATGTCTGTTTGATTTGCTTACTAACTTATCAAAAATTCAATCACTTCACTCTAAATATGAAATAGCTGACATTACAGAGCCTTCTCAGAAGTTTCTACATACATTTTGAAATATTCTGAATTTTAAAAATTGAATTTTATAGACTACCTTGCCTGATTATTTGAACCTACCCCATAGTTCTTGAGCCTCTTGAATTCATTTTTTTCTTAAGAATTAATTCTTCACCTAACACTAACAAAAAAAAAAAAAAAAAAAAACAAAAACAAAAAAACCAAACCAAAACACAAGAGAACTTGGATAAGTGAAGCTAATGGAATGACCTCTGATGACTTCAACTTGTGGTTGAAACCCCGATTAAGGTGACAGTACACAGGAAAAAAAGCTATTCCCCCTTTCTTCCTATTTGAGCTCCACTCATTTACAACAAAAAACTTACCACTATATTTCCATGCCCAAACAGATAATAAAATATAGTCCAAAAGATCTGACAAGCCAAACATAAGCAGGAAGTCAACAGCTTAAAGACTGCAGAAAACTAACAGGCATTCTGCACTATAAAGTGAAGGGAGAGAAAGGTTTCTGTGATGTCCCAGCCCATCAAATAAAACTCAAATGAAAGGAATCAAAACCATAAATGCTGGTGATCTGTGCATGTCTGCAGTCATGAGGCTACTATTCTTGTCTTAATAATTGTACAGATATTCTATTGTTCTACAGTCAGTTTCTGCTGCTTCATCACAAGAGTGCTCTTACAGTAGGCATCTTCTGGTTTTGATAGAATATAAACATCTGATCTCAGTCTTACCCTGAAGTGAAACATACAATGATTGGTGTTACAAGAAATGTAATATTTTACTACTAACAAATCCTCTGTGAAAAATTTATTCAGAAGCAGTACCATAAGGAATAAGAAAATGAAAAGCTCTGTAGAAATGCATGAAAAAACTAGCCAGTACTTCTTTTAAAAAGACCTGATTAATGATTTTCTTTAAAAAAAACGTGGTTTGAATATATGTATGCCAGCATGCAAGTGGTTTAGAGGTCTCTGCAGGAAACCTGCTAGAGGCAAAGACTGACTATTAGGGTGGGCTGGTAAGTTTAAGCACTTTAATACTGAGTTGCCATAGGGGGAAAAAAGTATTATACCACAATTTTCAGAGGTCTAAATTTAGACAATTTCTCAAGCTGTCAGATACCCTATTTTAGATGCAGCATGCTGGGTCCTGCGTTCTCATATTTATCTCTATCAGTTTTACATAAGTGCTTTTAAAGTAGAAGTTACTAGTGCATGAAGGACGCTGAATCTCACTGACTTCTAGTTAGATGAAAGTACAGGGCTGGTTAAAAATAAATTTGTAACTTTCTCAGAATCATGGAAGGGAAGGAAAGACACAGCTGTGTTCTCAAAGATAACTCCAAAGAGAATGGATTTCACCTCTTGTAAATGCACCAGCACATACTACTAGTGTGTAACAACACAGTCTTGCTGATATCACTGCTACTGTAGGTAAGGATTCAGACAGCTGTGACAATGGGCATATCAAAAAAAATCAACCAAACAAAAAAAACCAACCAAAAAGCCCCCAACACAACAAAGGACCCAGCCTTCTCACTGAAATGTACAAGTTTCAAAGAGTAAAAATGATTTAATTTGTAATGCAGAACAGTAATTACAACTCCAGTGGTTTCCCACTATAATAAATCCAAAGTGCTAAGAAGTGCTAATCTGGACTTACTCATTCAATTTCTCCCATCACACAGATCCACTGAAAACAAGTCCAAGATCAATACTAACAAAACTGTCTTTGGGGTATCAATTTCAGTTCTGCTATTATATCTTAATTTCACTGGACACAAAATACAAGTTAATTAGACAACACTTGGGTGAAATGGTTTCATTAATTCCCTGAGTGTCATTAGTATTGAGAGCACAGAGGAAAAACAGAACAGCAACCTGCACATCAGTGAAGTACCCAAATTATCATGCTTGCCTCCTGGCAATGTCATTTACTGTTTGAGAAGGCTCAAACCAGTTCATAACAGCTAACAAAGTATTTTGGCCAACCTGAAAAAAGATAATCTTCTAGAGTTTACCCAAAAAACTTTTTTTTTTTACTTCAGCTATTATTATGTGTATTTTCCATAATGCTATTCCATAGCTCTTCCCCACTTGTCAGGGGGGAGGAGCTTGCAAGAAGAGTTTTGGACAGAGCAGTACCTGCTATTGCAGAGGAAGTTCTACCTGAAAGCTATTGTGGTTTCAGAGCCAATAGGAGTACTACAGACATGGTATTTGTTCCCAGACAACTGCAAGAGAAGTGTAGGGAACAGAATGAAGGACTCTGACATGTGTTGACCTCACTAAAGCTTTTGACACTGTGAGCAGAAAAGGCCTGTGGCAGATCTTGGAACAATGATGCCCCCCAAAGCTCCTCAAATTGATCATCCTGTTACATGAGCATCAGTGGGGCCAAGTCAGATATGGTGATGCACTCTCTGAATCCTTCCCAGTAATCAATGGTGTGAAACAAGGCTGTGTTCTCACACCCACTCTATTCACAATCTTCGTCAGCACAATGCTCCAAAGGGCCACGGCAGATGAAGAAAATGGCATTTACATCTGATATTGTACCAATGGGACCCTATTCAACTTAGGGCAATTGAAGGGCCACACCAAGACCCTAAATCACAACATCCCAGAGTTGCTTTTTTGATGATGCCCTCATTGCTCACACAGCAGCAGCTCTGCAGCACATAACATCCTGCTTTGCAGAGGCTGCAGACCTTTTTGGGTTGGAAGTCAACTTGAAGAAGACAGTTCTCTACCAGCCTGCACTACAGGAAGATTTTATCATCCCCACGTTTTGTCCTTACAATGCAAATACCACCATTAAACTCTCTTTGCACAGGGAAGTTAAACATGCAAATATTTGAAGGATCACACGAACTAAACTCTTATGGTTACCAGTAAAACAGACTTTAAAATACAGACTGTCCAAGTCATGATACTGCCAGCTCTGCTTTTTGCTCATTGAAAACTCCATAGGACTGGGGAGGGACTTCACTGTATGCTCTGCACAGGGACCAAGTGAAGGTAAAATAAACCTAAATGAGTGAGTAAATATAAAGCTCTGTAGGCTAAACAGGAAAGATGCTCAAAATCCTAGATTGCTCAAATCTCTAAATGCTAAGATACAAGCAGTAGGTTACAGGAAAAGCCCAAGGTGGCCTTTAAATCCATGGCAGCAATGGTTATCCTCAGCAGACCCACACCCACAAGCAAGGTTTCAGACCTGAGCAATTATTAACACCTGACCAAGTTCAGAAGCATTCCTAGTTTATGGCACCAAATTCAACAGATTTTTGGAGTACTTTTAGATTAGAGGACTGCTATTTTGATCACTGTAGTCAGGTGTGAAAGCCCCATTAGCCCAACAGCCTCCCTCATTAAAGAAATTCACTCTATTTTGTGAGAGGTAAAAATGCTGAAAATAAAAATCCATCAGCTCTTCCAGGTCTGCCTTCAAATTACTGTTGTTCTCAACCTTGGCCTTTGTTACTCCAGACTTACCTAAACATATAATTGTGAGCTAAACCAAGACTTACATCTCAAAAGACAATGGCAGATTTCAGAATGAGTATATACTTGGAAGCTCACAATCTCTCTATCACTCTTATCTAAAAGCATCAATTAACCTAAGAAGAGGAACACTGCAATATTAGGTTCTATAAAGTCTCCCCCACCCCTGAAAACAGAATTGTTGGTAGCAATCTGTTTTTAAATTCATGATTTGCAAGACAGTGGACTAGACAAAAAAAATCAATCACTCTTACAGGATTATGCAGAGCTTCAAGTTGACCAAGGTTGCTTACCTTTGACAATAAACTATTTTCTCAAAGAGACGGTCTCAAAGGCTTTGAACAAGCTTGTTGCTTTCAACTAAATGAAAGCCAGGTTTACATTTTATTGGATTTGTGTTTGCTATCTAATGTGGTAAAAATGAAGCACAGCTACACATTTGAATGAAATTAAATAGAAAGCATCTTTGATTTGCGGAAAGTCAAACCAAGTGCAGTTTTACTTTGAGCTGGAGGTATAATGTGGAGTGGAAGCCCTCAGAAAGTCTCTTTAAAACTTTCATACTAGGCTGCATACCATAAATTTTAATTTGCTTTTGAATTTCTGGGTAATTCTCTTTTAATGTATGAATATCGAAATATCTGAGTGCAACTGTGCTTCTCCACTGACAGAATTCTTCCAAATGTTTGGAACACCAGAAGTACTCCTGCTGAAAACAACAGCCATGACAAATGCCAAGTGTCCATGGTACTGCAAAGCATATCAAGTCCCTATCATTTTCTTAGATGTATGCAGAGATGAACGCCTGTACTTGCTAGTACACACCTGTGCAAATTAAAAAAGCATCTGAGCCAAGGATACCTTAAATCCTTCTTTATTCCTGTATTTGTAGGCTTCAGAAGTCACTATTACAGGACTTCTGTTTTTCACTTTAGCATTGTGCAGGTGACAGTAAAACCAGACAACATTCAACTCAGTTTTGTCATTAGCTAAGGAGAAATGCAGTCTATACCATGTCACAAATGGCATTTTGCAGTAACACTGTAGTTATACCCGGACATTCTCCTTCTCCATTTTAAAACAAGTCATAAATACTACTTGGAAAGCTCAGCAAAACTAGCTGGCACCCAATTCACAGTAGCTCTCCTGTCAGTGAAGCACCCTTCTCCTGTATAAAATATTTTTTGAGCTCATGTAACACATACTTCAGATTTTCAAATTTCTCTTACAAATTATGCTGAACATACCAGCAGATAAGTTCCTTAAGTAAATTCAGTCTGCTTTACAGGCAGGCATTACACATGAGCTCACGTTCACACACAGACTTGCACCTTCCTTTCTGAAACCAGGAAGCTTAAGGGTATCTGATTTCATATGGATCCTGAAGGATGATGCCAGCAGGAAGCAAATAATAAGACTTTAAATTTAAGGTGAGCAAGTAAATAACCCAATAATGATTTCATATTTATTTAACAGGGTTTACTTTACTCGCCAGACACTGTCTTCACAGGAATCCTTAGAGGGTTTTCTAAACCTTCTTCAATTCATCAGTCTTTATGATCCTAACAAAACCATATTTGATTCATCTCTGATGTTAACCAGGCCAAATCTGATTCATTCACAAACAGCTGGTGCTTCCATGCTTTTCCATTCTCTTCCAATGATCATATGTCCTGGTGGGAATAACATCTTAGCCAGATTTTTGAAGTGAGTACAATCTCCCTCCCTCTCTTTCATGCATATTCAAAATCTGTATTTTTGTGTGAAAACACTATCTGGAATCATGTACATGAAATTTCTCAGCCTTTGAACTGAGCTGTTCCATTGAATTGCTGCTAATGGTCTGGAGATTCTGGCAGTGCCTCACTGCTGTCTCAAGCTTCAAGCAAGTAAGAATCAAATCCCCTTACTCTGTCCAGTTGTCACAAGGATGAACTGAGCAAACAGAAAATGTCATCCTTCTATATAGTTGCAAACAGATTTTGATTGAAAATAAGGGAAAATATCTACGTTAATAAAATGAGACAAATAATAAAATTAATCTCTTAATTTCTGCTCCCAGTTTGAAATTATTATAATTATTAAATCTACAAGATTTTTTTCCCCCCTGAAGATGCGATTCCTTCTGCAACAGAAGAGAGACAAACCATCACACAACAACCAGGCTCTGCCTTTTATACAGCTGTAATTCAGTGCTAACTTTCTTAACCCAAGTCAGCAACACAAGCAGTAGTCAGCTAGCGGTGTGATTTGGAATGAAGAATTTCTGATATCCATTATTCTGAGGGACTAAGGCTGTAATATAATTTGGTAACATTTGCAGCAGTATCACCTAAAAGCACTGCTGCTCCAAAGGATATTTTTAAATTTAAGGTTGAACTCACAACATGAAAATTACTGAAAATCCCTTTAAGAGTTGCCTCTAATTCTGTGCATTCATGTTTATGATCATAAGATCAGAACTAGAAAAATGAACGCTAGCTCCATTGTTAATACTTTTTTTCATCTGTTACAAAAAAGAGCTTTAACAGTGTATAGCAAATTTATAAGTTACCTTGTATCTACAGAGATATCTTTGTTTCATTTACTGTTTTGCTTGGGGTTTTTGTTTGTTTTTTTCTTTTTGAACTAACAAAATCCTGTTGAAAATGGATTTTCAATACAACTAAAGATAAATTAACATAAAGCTTTTAAGGTCTGTAACAGTGACCCCATATCACAAAACCAAGAACCCAGCTAACCTACTGGCTCAGAAGTGTTTCATTTCTTTTCAAGCAATCTACAAAAGCAAACCCTCCTTTAGACTCTTCACAAAGTGATACAGTGGTTGCCAATTCCAACTTCATCAGCATGGTACTCTGCAAAGTGCCATTAAAATAAAATGTGAGTGCACAGCAGTGCTCCTGTCTCTGTTTTCATGTGTTACACAAAGGTATGCAGGTAGGGAAGTTGACTTTGAAATACCCTCAGAAGTTTCTGGTCAGATAGTAGCTATTATTTTACAGGAAGTATCAGAACCAAATTGACTGTTGTGAAAAGAAACAATGCAAATATGGAAGTTTTAGGTGGGATAAGTCCATGTGCACGACACTGCTGGCTGGTTTCCTGCAGAACAGCAGTGCTGTGACACCACAGAACAGCAAGACAGAAACAGTAAACTCACCACAAATTCTAGAGTTGAATCAGAAACAAAATTGCCATCAATTCTGATGATCATTAAAGATCAGAGATACCAAAATTTTGCTTCAGTAAGGGATACACACAAGAGGCACTTAGAAAACTTAGTTGCAAGAATGAGACTACTCTGCTTTAAATTTAATTTAACTCCTTGAAACTACAAAGGCTGACAAATCTGGAGATTTTTCTTTTTTACCATTTCACAGGTAGTACTTAACAGTTGGCAGTAGTCTAAGGCTTTGTACAAGAGAATACATTAAAAAGTGGAGCAGCTCAATGCATCCAGCTGAAAAAGCAATAAATATATCCTAACAAAGGTTTAGCTGTCTCCCAGGCAGAGATTAACTTACCCCATGACTATACTTCACATCCACAAAGGCCAATTTTTCCATCCAGCCTTAATATTTTCTCCATTTTTACAACCCATGCTTATCAGTAGCAGCTGCCCAGATGCAGTTTGCATGAGGTTAATGCCTCAAATTTTGCCTCTACATTTTTGTGACCTGTTTTGTTCTGTATATTTTTGTATAAGTAAATAAAACATCACTTCATTCAGCCTTCAAAGACAGTAGCCAAACATGACTTTGATTCACACTAGCCATCCTCCTTTAGCATCATTGTTGCACAAATTGTTGTGTAATTTGGCTACATGATACAGGGCTCCCTGGAAAGACAAAGTCATGATACTTTTCCAGTAAACAGGTCTGTGAGTGTATAAATGTTCGGGGTTTTTTTCAGAGGCATTACTGTAAAAATTACTATACTTCACTTGCTGGAAAATGCCTTCTCTGTTCTTAATCAGTCAGCCATTAACCTTCCTAATATCAAGTGCTGTCACCATGAATTCCAAATAATAGAACAACCACCATAAAGCAAGGAGTTCGTACATGTAACAGTGCTGTATTGTTTCCTGTGCATACAATAACCCCATATAGAATGTTCTGGATTCTGTTATTCTGTTATTTCAGTTTTCTACTGTTACTTTATTCAACTTTATATTACTTAGATAGTCAGCAGTGCAAAACCTGAAGGACAAATCTGATTTCAGCAGAGGACAGAAAGAGTAGAGTGGTAGTTACACCAGACATTAAGCATATTTAGAGTATTTAGTGGTGGTACTTCAGACTAAGACAATGTCCTGGTCCTTTAGAATGACCTACACTAATCAGTTGATAGTTCACATATACAGATGAAATAATATTTGATTCATTATATTATTTCCAAATATAGTAAATTAATAGGGCACTAGGTTAATGCATACTAAAATTTGTTTGGGCACATCTGTAACATGTACTGCTTTTCCACTGTTCTCTGACTGTCATCTCATTGTGCTTTGTATCCCTCTAGAACCTATATGTACTTATTTTTGTAGGCCTTACTTCTGCTCTGAGGTCACACTGGCTGAACATTCCTTCTTTGTAGCACATATCTCCTTGCTCAGAAGGGTATTTTCTTGCTAGTAATTATTACATAATACAACTTGATCATGTTTATTTTCTTCAGATAAGAAGTAGGATGCATTAACTCTGAACAGATGTAAGATTGCTAGTTTATCTTTCCTAGCTACTACAATCATGGCAGCCTCCTCTTTTCTTGATATGCTCCAAGAGCAGTCTAGCTGAAAACAGGACCACTGTAATGAAAATTTAATACTTCCCTACACTTGAAAGCATTACAGGCCAAGCATGCCTTGGGAGACTGACTGATCCTTCTGGCATCATATCACAGTAACGCGTTCCCCTGGGTATTCATCTGGAGGCACCAGAGAGGCCAGGTGTAACACAACACTGCCCCAAGGGCTGCACCTGCACAGGTGATGTCAGTCAGCTGCACTGGTGATGTCAGCTGCATTAGTGATGTCAGTCAGCTGCATTGGTGATGGCACCTGCAGTGGTGATGTCAGTCAGCTGCAGTGGTGATGTCAGTCAGCTGCAGTGGTGATGTCAGCTGCAATGGTGATGTCAGCTGCATTGGTGATGGCACCTGCACAGGTGATGTCCATCAGCTGCATTGGTGATGTCAGCTGCAGTGGTGATGTCGGTCAGCAGCACTGGTGATGTTCACCACTGGTACGTTCAGAATTGTTCACCCCACACTGAAGCTGAGCCATCATCTGCAGCACACCCCTAGCAACATGGGCACACTCAGGACTTGTAACTGGAGTGTAAAGAGATAACATCAGCATGAAATGATGGAACCATAATGGATCCTGGCAGATCAAATTCCTACTCTCCTGTTTTGCACTGTAGTCTGTAATGCTGACAGACTCAGTGAGAACCTGAGGGTCTCCCTCCCCATGGCCAACTTATTACAAACCTGCTTGCCCTACCAGTTCAGAACTGATGCTTCTCTACTGCATTCAGCTTCCTGGTTGTGAAGCAACACCAGGCATTGCATACAGTGCTAACATGAAACAATATTCATTTGAGCAGTTTCTTCAATTTCAATGAAATTTCAGAGCACAATTTTTGCAATCTGTAAAAGCAAGATATATGTCAAATATTTGCAATAACACAAAAAATAAGTCTTTGTGAAGTTGAAAACAATGTTTTGCTGTAGCACAATGATATCCAGAAGCAACACAAAATGAACCATACAGCCATGTGGCAAAAACATGACAATGCTACCAGCATGCCAATAAAGAAAAAAAAAAAAAAAAAAAAAAAGAAATTACATAGTCTGGAGATCAGAACAATGTTTGAACTCCATTTCTTTCATTATTAGCTTTATAATGACTTTGGGGAGCACCAGCTTTTCCATTACAAGACAGAGCTGCTTTGTAATTTCTGCAACAGGTACCTGTGTCCTCCTATCCCTTATCTCAGCCCATTTGACCAGTGACAGGTTCTCCAACATAAAGACAGCCTCAAGATGTGCAACTTAAAATGATAACTTGATCTAAGTAATGTTTTATTCTCTGACTCTCTGGTAGTCCCAAGCCTTCAATCCACTGCTGTAACATGTAAATCATCTGTATGCTGCTATACAGTCACGAGTAGCAGTCAGCACTAGCTACTCACTAGCTACTCACTCTAGAATTTACAGAGTTCAGCATGTACCAAGAAGCTTTCTGGCCTCCAAAACTATGGAGTGCACATAAACAGAATTCCCAGACTTAGGTGTTAAAAATTTTCTGTATGTCACAAAAATTGGTAGTGAAACTTCAGGCTACACACTTCTCCCATGCTGAGAGACATTCCTCCACTCTTATGACTCCTGGCCATTATTTTTTTATGGGAATGAAAGCAAAGTATTGGAGCTGGAAGTGAGCTGTCATCTGCTCATCACTTTGGAAGGTTAAACACAAGCTACAGGACATGCCAATGGTATAGACCAGCCAGTTAATCAAAAAAGGACAAATGCAGAATATAAAGGCAGCAGAGTGAGATCAACATATGAACAATTAAACACTGCTTAGGGTCAGTGGGCTTTTTTGATCCCCCTTTCCTGTTTCTAAAGGTACTGCAGTGGGATGCTTGGAACAGCCTGCAGGAAGAAAAACCTCTCTAAAATTTGAATTAAAAGAAAAAAAAAATTAATGTTCTGTTCCATTTAATCCTGATCTAATGCACTCTTTGTTAAAGAATGCCAATTTCAAGAACCTGCATGCATTGAAAATTCATTTCAAGATGCTGGCCTCATGCTGGCCTCTTCCATTTTTTTCCCTATCCGAAGACAAACACTGTCAAGGAAGGGTAAAAAGGCCCTGCACTCTCTGCTACCTGATTTCACCTGTGATGAAAGAGCACACAGATGGTACTATGCCAGGGAAATTCATTGCTTTGCCTGTTATCAAGACCTACACCCTGCACAGAGTGCAGGGGTTTTGCTTTCTAGTGGTAAGAATATTTGTCACAAGCAAAATTCCCCCAGAAGGAGGGTACAGCAACTATCTGAAAGCAACTATCACCAACTGTCTGAAAGTAACTTGAGAAGGACTCGGGGTCTTTTAATGTAGAAAATGCAAACAATACCAGTACTAAGGTGGCTCACGTCAAATCAAAGTGCTCATGGAGACACAGTGGTAAACTGATATACCTCAGATTAAGTTTTTAATTTAATTTGGTTTATTTTCTCTCAAGTTCACACAATCAAGGAAAAAAAACATTTTACTCATTTCAAATCAGTTCATCACTGGTATGGGTGACAAACAAACCTGTCTTGATCAGCTCCTGATTTTATTTCTTTCTGGTAACTGTTATCTAGGTAAAACAAAACAACAAAAAATTTCTGTATGCAATCAAATGGTTTTTTGCGGTGGGTTAAGCACCAGCATAGATGAAGATAAACTGAAGGCAAAAAATTCTAATCTTAAATAGCTTTAGGCAGGTGACATAACACAGTGTCTTCATCTATGATATGCTGCTTTTACAGTTAAAAGTACAACCTAAAATCTCTGTGTTCACTAAATTATGTGAAAAGAGAATTCCTGAAGCCATTGTATTAACTGTGCCTATTCTGATCCCTGTCAAAATTCATATTCCATAGTTGAGAAGCTACCAAGTGGATTTAGTGCTGGCAAAGATGCCAAATTGACAACCAATCACTCTCCTGGCAGCCAGAGCATAAACAGGTGGATGGAGCTGGAACACACTCACCCAGTGACAGCTCAGAGAGAACCTGGCACTCCACCAGTTGTAAGGGCTGGCAAATCACAGAAGTAAAAATCATCAGCTTAAGTCTCTTGACTCCAACCAAATAATCCAATGGAAAAAGAAAGGTTAACAAAGTAAAATATGTTGCAATCTTTCAAAATTTTGCCAGTGCTAAAAATAATTATTCTTCCTAAGGCAAAGTCAGCAAGGTAGCAATCAGCTCTCTCCAGCATCCACACACCAGCCACAGAATGCTTCTGTTAACTAAATACTGTCTGAAAACACCCTCTCTCCCTGTTGCCTCAGGAAAAAGGGCAATACAAATGAATCCATAGAGATTTTATCAAAGCAAGACTGAGGATTTCCTGGCATCTTTCTAGTTTGTTACAAATGCCACCTGTCTGCACTTGATACTGTACAGAAATGACCCAAGACAAAATTTCTCCCTTTAATTCTAAGTTAGCCATGGCTCTCTCAAACTACATAGAATCATAGAATCATAGAATTGGCTGGGTTGGAAGGGACCTCAGAGATCATCGAGTCCAACCCTTGAACCACCG
The DNA here is from genome assembly GCF_003957555.1 of Calypte anna. Lineage (NCBI taxonomy): Eukaryota > Metazoa > Chordata > Aves > Apodiformes > Trochilidae > Calypte > Calypte anna. Next base: position 3,710,240 of record NC_044259.1, on the reverse strand, counting down.
TTGCGGTTGCTAGACCATGGCACATGATTCCCATAAAAAGCACATACTGCACAAAGAAATCCAGACCTCCAGGTGGGGAGGGATTTATTGCACTACATAGAATAACTAGTTACTGGATAGCTATTTGAAAGCCTCAGGGAGGAAAAAGAGGAGTCAAAGTAGTTTTACAATGATTTGGAAAAACGTAAGTGCTCAAAATTTTCCTTATCAGTTTACCTTCAAGGCATGCTGCAAGGCAGGTCTGTTTGGTGTGGCTGCTGTACAAGTTGCTTTGAGACAGTGAAGTAGTGAAGGCTGTGTATGTCCTGACAGATGTTTATTATTTATCTGTCACTCTGGCTGCTGGAAAGGTACATAACTAAAGTTTCATGCATCTCAACCTTTGATATTTTATGTAAGTTAACTACATATAAATAACACATAATCTGCAATGTGAGGCTTAAAAGAGACTTTAAAATATTGGTTTTACATCATAGTTCCCTCTCAGGCCTTCTTTTTAAAGCAGATGTAGTATTTATTACATATGCACAGCCCAAAGGCCAAAATCAGGTTGGAAGTGGACACAGATAATGTGGAGTCTCAGCAGATGGGATTTGGTGAGCAGAGTGGCAAGATTGGTGAAACTGAAGGAGACACTGAGACAGCAAACCAACATTTCACTTAGTTTTCCTCCATGCCTATGTAACACATTTGCTGTAGAAATACCAGATCTGAGAAATTCCTGTTCCTCATGCAGCCCTGAATAACTTGCCTGGCAGCCTGGCTATCTCCTGCTCCATGCACAGTACAAAATTAATAGCAGAAGGAACACCCATTCAGCACACACCACACAGAAGCAAAGTTATGTGGTAGGCACACTAAAGGCGTGGGAACAGCTGAGATGTAATTCTACAAGATGTCTGTGTATAAATAAAGAGATGCAGAGACAACACAATGCTAAGTACTAGAATGAGCACAATGTGTACTCAAATACTCCAAAACCAGAATCAACCTTGATAAGGTTGGATGCTCTCATATACTCAAGGTTTTGAAGGAAGAAGCAGCCTGCTCCTGGACAGGATTCTCAGCCAAGGGTGTATTCTAAGAAACAGAAAATATTTGCAAGGTAGAAGAGCATATTTGTACCTGTTGAGCATGGATGACGATTTTCAAAGTTCTTTTCTCTAATGAAACACTGACTATTGAAGACATTTTCTCCTGCAGAGTCCCTAAACTCCACACACTACTCCCTTAGATTTGTTACCCAGCTTTCCATAACTCAACTATTACAGATGCTTTGTCTCTTCAAACATACACCTTGGTAACAGATGAGCTCTCATCTCCTCCTCTCTTTGTGTATGCATATACAGAATTTTGTTTGTATGCAAATGCCTGAAAAATATGGAACTAAAACCAGTGGCATGTAAAATCCTGATGAAAAAGTACCAGCTTCTGAAAAACTGGGTTTTGATGAATTTTGTATGATTTCTTTAAAGATTCTCTAATGCATATTTCAAAAGATGTTTCAATACTGTAAGTTTTAGATCAGCTCATAACAGATAATTTAGATTTTTCCAGGACTATTCTCCTGTGGCATCTAGCTTCCAAACTGAGATTTAAATGGATACTATTTCTGAACGAAATTACAGGCAGAATATTAGATTACAGAAATAAAACATCACAAAATCCTTTGTTAATGCTAAATTAAAACCTCAGATGAGGAAAACTTACTAAAAGTATTTAGAAATACCAGCAGCAGAGGCCTTTTGTTCTTAGCAGTCTGATTGTGTGACTTGTTTCTATTGTGTCTGTATAGAATGATCAAATATTACCAATGATTTGAGATCCTAACACATCCAGAAATTACAAAGAAATACAGTTTTGCTATATAAGGTTATGTCATAGCAAAATAATCCCAGACAATAAATAACTACAAAACTTCATCATTTTAAGGGTGTGTAGACTTTAACCTTGAGATAGTTACTGGATATTTTAGACAATTAAATACTGTTCAGTGAGCTTTAGGCATTTTACTGACATTCCACTCTCTGGGCTGTGTAACACAGTATTTCCTTCTCCCTCTGCGTGTCCCCTCTCAGTCCACAACCTGAAGTCTATTCTCTTCACTCTGATACCAGAAGGGCAATTTCCTACTCTTCCTCTTAAACCTGGGAGGAGGGTGAGAGCATGAGCCACCATGTTAGGCAGTCCCATAACCCATTTCCTCCCTGGGATCAAGACATTGAACCCTTTTGTCAAGTGCTTTGAGGACTTGGGATGGAAAGTACTGCCTGAAAGCCCTGTAGTCATAGTGCTAGAGCAATACATCAGTCTAAGTAATAAATAAATATTAAAAACCCCATAGAAGATATTTTTTTTTTTTGTTCACAAAGAAGATTAGGCTCAAATTTCCAGAAGTGCTCAGTTCTCATTCAGGCATCAAAACAAATGATATCAGAGAGAGCTGAACTTCTTTGGGAAATCCAGCCATACACATACCAGACACACAAAATCATTCTTTGGCATGCTAAAATCTGTTGCATCACGTGAGTAACTGAAAGTAAAAGGGAAGTTAAGGTACCATTGCTTTTTATCTCACCCTTTTTTTTGCTGACCTCTGATATGGCAACGTATCAGCTTCAAATTCTAGGTAATGTAAATAATGCAGATTAGTTTTACACTTTCCTAAACTGGTATTTCCTCACATCACACTTTACTTTGCTGTGCCTAAAGCCTGTCTTCTCCAAATGGCTGGAATATGAGCAGCAAAAATGACATTCAGTTCAGGACAGAAATACTCTCAAGGCATCCTGGTAAGATTCCCAATGTCTGTCTGTGCCACAGAGAACAGATCTATGCAGCAGGGCTCTCAGCCACAGGATATCTATCTATTGCTTAAATATCATTATCTGTGACCTCCTTTTGCTGTGATCACAGGATGAACACAATATCCAAAGGAGAGCTGCACTGCAGACAACAAATTTCAGGTCCAAGAGCAGTCTTGCAGCTCCCAAAGCTTCATATCATTCACTGTTATATATTTTAAAAATTAGAAATTATAGGTCCATCTGCTCTGTCCATTAACAAAGTGATGCTCAGAGGATTTGTCACCTACTTGAATTCCTTCACACGCAAAATCAAGATCACAAGTAAACCATAAATGAATGCAGAAATGTGTTTGCAAACTTTAATTCCCCTGCCATGGTAATTGCTTAATATCTAGCATTAATGATGTTTTTCTAATGCCAGTTAACTGACATTTAAACACTTAAACATTAACATGCAGGCATTCATGCAGGGACAGGGGATTATTTAAAGAGCAAGGAATACAGTTTTAGAGACAATCACATGAAAAAATTGCTGTTTCCCTATTAAGGAAAATCTGACTGATAAAAGGTTACATATGTAATATATTTTCATGCTAAGCTTTAGAGCTATAGTAAGTGAAGGGATATTTATACATATACTCGAAAGGTGACTAATCTGAACTTTAATCTTCCAAATTTAACCCTACCATAGCAGGCCATCTTTCACACTTCTGTGGAAGATATAATATAGTTAATTTTGGATTACATTTATTTTGTTGGCAGCACATGAGCTGCAAAGTACTTGCTCTTTCAACATACAACTATGTAAAATTTTGCTAGAGATGAAATGCTGCACTTGCTGATATTGGGACATAGTGCATTTTCTTAGGCTCTGATCCTGTTATGCCAATATTAAAAGTATTCTCAAACTTTCTTTTTAACTCATAAACAGTCTTTTCTGTCCAAATGACCAGATAATTTTTGTTACAGTGCTTGGCCATATATGACTACCTGCTCCATGACAATGCATTGCTCCACGGTAATGTTAGTAAGAGTAAAAGGCATTTCAAAGGGCTCAGTGAAGACATTTTTAGATGGGTTTCCCTCACAAAAGAAGATCATGACCTAAGAAGGTAGTCTCAGAAAACCATACTCACAAGATTAAATTAATTTAATCTCCTGCTTTGTAGGGCCATTTATTACAGCAGCCACCATGACTCATATTGCAGGTGCTATAAGTACTGAATGCAGGAGATAAGGGAGGGAGATATATATTAATGAATGATACTGTATTTTACAGGAAAAAAAATAAATATAAACTATGAAAGTGAAGCAATGTAATTTTTTTCTGATCTTACCCTCCTATTCCAAGTCATTAGAAATACTTAATGGAAAAGCACATAATGAACTCACAATACTTTAAATCTTTCTGCTAAAGCATAGAGGAGGCATGCTAAGGGACATGCATTTGTCTCTATCAGAGTGATGGAAAAATACCTAAGATGGAACCAATGTCATCATCAAGTAGAATTGGAATCAACAGAAAGTTTGATCTTTATTTATTTTAGACAAGGACTTGGCCTTTAGTGCTCAATATTTCAAAGAAAAGTCAGTAATCCTTCTGCAATAGTCTGGAGACCATATTTGCTACAGAGCAAAAAAAAACCAAACTGCAAGACCAAGGGACCTGACTGCCTGAAAGATTTGGCACAGGCCCTGTGTTTCAGATAGGGGAGAAAGCCCCAGTGATGTTTATCTCTGCATAATTATAAGGAACTAGATATCAGATTGAATGCACATTGGTTTGAGGTAATTGGACTAGAAAATAAGCTACTCTTAAGACGTGAATAATTTTCTCATGCCACAGTATCAGCATTTAATATCTGAAACTCTTATTTCCTGTGAAACCATAATGCCCAATTGCTAAAGCTCTGTGAGGGACTAATTTAAATTTCTTAATTATTTCAAGCAACATTGTTGATAGTATAGTATTTTCAACGCATTAACTTTTTTTCCTTTTTAAACAATAAAAGCTTTGTGCTTTTTAATGAATCCTTAGAAGGGTTTCATCTGTCCTGTATTGTTAAATGGCCAGAGCAACTCTATATTCACACATATTCAATCCTGTAATGCTTGTGGTATTGATTAGAGAAATGAGTGAAATTCTACATTCGGTTTCCAAACCATAATGCAAAGATTTGTGCATTATGTGAAGATGTCTGCTTTTTTTTTAAAAAACTCACTACATGCACGAACTGTTCATAGAAAAACAATAAATGTAAATTTACATTTTAAGTAGTTTCTTTTTGCACACTGGTATACAGGTACACTACAAAACATACTGCTCCTCTAAAGTATTTTAACAGCAAATAAAAATGGGAAATCTGTTGTCTTTAATAATGCCTCTTCCATCATCTCTCTAAATGTAGCTCTTCAGATATCCACAAAAGAATAATGTTTCATGGTTGCTAGTAGAGTCAGCTTTCATTTAATTAAAAAATATAGACTTTACACAACATTTTGTTTTCAGAAAATAGAATTAAGAGGTTTCATACCCTTCATCATCACACCTTCTCTCTGAAGATGCAGGAGTGTCTGAAAACTGACCTGTGTTAACTTGCTTTCCTCTCTCACTAGATACCCAACATAGCTGGAAGCTGGAACAGCATCTTAGAGCTCCACTCTGCAGAGTACCAGAGGGTTTGGCATTAGCAGGGCTGCTGAAACCTCTGAAGAGTGGGCCCAGCCACCAATTCCACACCCATTTGTGCCTTTCCCTATCAGGCCTTCAGGACTTACTTCAGACCTGTTGAAATGACTTTGTTTCTAGACCGGATACTTAAGTTCCTTCACTTTTCCTAGCAAAAAGCAGTTTTGCACAGTACAAACATATTTATCAAATACACATTTGTGTTCACTGATTACACATTTTTACAAATATCAAAATTTGTCTCCTCTCTATTGCAGAGAAAATCATATTTTGACTGTTCTTTTAAAAAAAAAAACCACAAAACTCCTGGATGAGACAGTGAATTTGTATTCTTCTTCTGTCATAAAAAATCAGGAAAAAAATAAAAATAAAAAATTAGGAAAAAAAAATTAGGAAACTCCACCTACATTAATATTTTGATACCTGTGTATTAAATACTTGGATATACTCCTAGCTTCTATAGACATGAGAGGCATTCACATAACACACACATACACATATGCACACACTAATGAGATTAAAAACTTGATTTTAAAGGCTGTTTTTAAAGTGCAGAAATTCTAGGTTCCTATCAAAATAAATAACAAAGAAATAGTTCACAGGATCCAAAATAAATTAAGGCCATCTTGCAAATAAAAAATAAAAACCATATTGCTTCTTGATTTCAATACATTTAGAAATCCTTTACTTGATACCAGAAAATCTCAGGCAAAAAGCACAGCACACTATATGACAACTTGAAAATCTCCATTCTTAAAAGATTGCATTTGAACTGGAACAACAGCTTTACAAGCATCATTAAATTCTATTACTGATCATCATCCACTCTTGATGACCTTTCTGTTTCCGAAAACCTCAGTCTCATGAGAATTCTCCAGCTAATTACACCATTACTATATGGACTGGTGCTGTGCATCCTCATAGAACACAAACTAGAATATAATCTAAACTCTATTGATAAAAGGCTGCAGCATCCAAACCAAGCCATTCCATAAGCTCATCTGTGCAGTAGAGACTGGAAAAATTCAGATTAAAAATTGAATTAATGTCTTCTTGCTGCTTTTGGTCAGAATGCAAATGCCTATAAACATCAAGTTTGTGAACAAGGAAACAATCAGATTCTTCTCCCTTGCAAAACCAAAAAGGACCAAACAGTCACAAACATAAAATTTCAAGCTGCTCCTTGAAGTAAGACCATGGTGAAAGTTGCTCATTACAGTTCATCTCATGAAAAACACTGATTAATATTGAATACAGGTATTAATATTGAATACAGGTTGCAGCCATGCAACAGCAGAAGTGCCCAACAGAATGTGTCAGCACTACATGAGAGTTCCCACCAATGTCCTGTTTCCTCTTTTTTCAGAAATGGCATCAGCTAGGCAAATGATTCATTATTTGAAACTGTCTGAAGCTCCTGGATCCCTAAGTGAGGGATAATCTCTGGTGGGGAAAAAAAGTAAAATAAAATAAAACCAAAAAAGAAGTGGCAGCCAGGCTACAAGTTCCAGTTCAGGCCCAGTATATTCTTCAAGGAGAATGTTAGTGACTGATGATTAAACATCTCATCTATTCATTGCCACAAAGGGAAACAGAACAATAGCCAAAGATCCAGTTCCCTATTAAAGTGGTTTCCAAATAGAAGAAAAGCAACCTGTAGAGTTTACTGTGCCATGAATTGAATCCCCTTACAGCTGATGGGTATGTTATGAAAAAAACCAACCTGACTGAGAGGACTATTATTTCGTGTGATGATGTTCACTAAGATCTGACTCCTTTATATTTGTAGGCATTAGATCTGATAGACAAAAATAAAGTAAGTAGAGCTTGCAGGTGGTTAAGTAAGTGAACTTATAAAGCTGACTGAGCAAACTGGCTCTGTTCAGAGGTTTCACTTTCAAATCTTGTTATTGCTCATTGGTGAGGATTTGCAAATACAGTGCCTGTCAAGCTTCCTGATCAGTGATAGCTTTGAAACTGAGCTAAAGCAGCATGGAGAAAAAGCCAAAACTGGATTTAGTATCATTTCAACAACCATTTTAAACCTGTTCTCACTCAAAGAAATAACTTTTGATATTTTCATGCTTTCACTTTACTGCATATCTTTGCAATAACCTTTGTCTGAAAAGTGAAGCAAATAGAGAAAGCCTGTGTCCTGACTTTTGCCCATGTTAATTTCTTGGGATAGTTTTTGGTCTGGACAACATTGTTCTTTTTGACAATCAAAAGAGCTGCATCAGGTACCTAATACTGGGAAAACATTGCATGAAAGATTTTTCTATAGAATGGTCAGCCCTAAAATTTTCTGGTTTCACAGCAAACTGTTTACCCAGGTGCTAGGGGCAGAGTTACCTCTCTCCATCTCCTCATGTTCCCAGGGTAACTAAATATGTCCCTCACATTGATGTTAATACACATTTATGTCACAGAACTAAATCTAACACTATTCATCTAATTCTATGAACTCTAAGATAAAAAGCATGGCAGAACATAAGGGAGAAAATACAAATGTTTAAATATGTGTAATCATGACATTTTGCAGAAGTGATAATTAGGATGAAGAATATTACTTTACAACAGATAACAGTGCTTTGTCCTTAGATTTCAGAGGTAAGCAAATATTTTTTTGAAGGAAACCAAGGATTTAAGGGGTTAGTTACATATCTTAATGTAACAAAAGGATTCTTGAGTGCAGGGAATGTCCTGTGATATAACCATTATAGTGAAAGTAATAGTAACACAAGGTGCTTTTTTCTGTGCAAAATTTTACTTATGCTTTCCTGGTCCTTTCCCAAAAAAAGTGATAGTGACTAGAGGCTCATCCTCCTTCAGGGGTACTGGCGGAAGGGTGAGCATTTTTCTTTTCTTTGAAGTGCAAGCACACACTGGAGATGAAAGCAACTGCATTATTGTCTTTGATGTTTTTGATACTGAATTTCTCATTTTATTTTTCTTTGTAGACATTGAGAAAGTAGATTCACTTCCTCGATCAACCTTACCCTAAATCCTCACTATGCACTTATCCCCTTATATATCTGAAATTGATATCACTATTTTTAATAGTTTGAGTTTGGGATACTTTAATAAATGCAATAAAATCTAAGTAATGCCAAAAACTTTTTTTTTTCTCTGTACTGAGTCCTTAATTGCACTAAGTTCTATAAAAGAGACAAAAATTTGAGACACAAGAAAGATGCCTAAAGTAAAAAAAGAAAACACTCACAGCAGTTCTTTATACATAGCTCTTAATACTTTTTAAAGAGTATTCATTGGACAAAAGTAAAAAAAAACAACCATAAAGAAGCCCCAAAAAGGCCAGAAGTAAGGATTTCAAAGATAAATCCTTCAAAACTATATTTATGTCTCCAAGTGGACTACTCAGGTGTGCAAGGACTGACGAGTGGGTTCTAGGACTCCTTGACAGGAATATCAAGCCAAAGGAACAGCTGAAAGAAGGATAGCAGATGGGATAAGTGTTCATTTGATATCAGAATTCACATAAAGATTTCCTGTCTTGCACATATATGTGCTAATCTTCTTTAAAAAAGCCAATGATTTACACTTTAGGAGCCAGGTATGAGGAAAAAAAAAAGGGAGTGGCAGTGTTATAGTAATCACACACACCAGCCTCAGACTTGACTCCCATCTATATATTCTGGTACATACATTTGGAAAGGTAGCTTAATCTTAAAACTAAGTAATTACTTTTTCTTTTAAAACATATTTTATTTTCATCTTGAACAGAAATACTACAAAATAAAACTGGCTGGAATTTTCCACACGGTTTTGCACCTCCTACTTCAATTTAATACCAACCAGATACACGATTTGAGACATAAAGAGAATCTAAATCCACACGTAACCACACCTGGCTGAGAAAAGCCTGCCAAGACAATTGGCATCATTGCTTTTGCTCTCTGATCAGTACAAAGCATTCCAGCAGCCATAGCAGGAGAATATACAGAAATCTGGTGTGTTTTACCTTCTTGACTATAATTTGAAGGTGCAAAAGAGAAGCACATCACTTGAAGAGCAGTGGGAGGGAAAAAACCCAAACCAACACATTTAAAAAGGAGAATATATCAGCTCTTGAAGGAGCTGGCAAGCACAATTTTTGTTATGAAGTAACCTACATGACTGACTCCCTCCAGTGTGGTGTCTGGGAGCTTTGCTACTGAGGAAGTACCTGGGATGCTGTATTTAGAATGAACAACCTGAGCTAATTGTAACTGAAAGCACTTCCAGCAGTCCCTGTCTGGGCACTGTGCTTCCTTTGCTCAGGCTGCATGGAGCTGACAGAACTTCTTGTCTCTTTGTACACCTCTGTGCTACAAGATCCATACGTCCAGGTGGGATCTATAGATTTAAGAGAGCAATGTCTAACTGGATCAGACACACTGAAAGTTCAGCCTCAGCAAGGAAGGCAGTCACCACCATCATCTCAACAGCTTCCAATGCCTTTGGCAGCTGACTTGTTCTTGCTGCCTCACTTCTTGCCAGCCAGCAGAAAGAACATCTGAGTGCATGGCTTCTACATCAATCAAATGACAGATTTCCTCAGCAAATGGGGGGAAAAACTTTTTAAGCTAACAACCAAAATTGTACTGGAAAGGACTAGAGAGCACTTCTGTTACTCTAGGTGTATTATGGAGAAGGTTTTCTGAGGTTGATGGGAAGTAACTTCTTTAACAGAGTCAGAAGAACATGCCTTAAATTTGTAAACAAAAACTTCTAGTGTCGTCTGAAACAACGAACAAGCAACTCTCACTTTCCAAATAGTACATGCACCAGAATGGCAAAATATCAGCTGTCTACAGTGATCAAAATGGTAACCATCATGTTTAAAAACAAAATAAAAGAAAAACAAGTCAAGAAGAGGTAGAACAGTAGTGTGTAAATTAACTGCACACCACACTAACCCCCATTCTCTGCAAGAACTGGACTGGAACTAGAACCTCAGGCTTTAAAGGCTGAGTGAGCAGCAATTAAATGAGAAAACTGCAACATAAACCAAAGACATATTAAGCACTCAAGCCTTCCCAACAAGGAGTCACACTCATTCCAGTCACTATTTTCTGAAGAAAATAGACCTGCATGACAATTTTTCTAATACGTGAAATAGTAAAAAAGGATGTTACGTGACATAATAGACTGACAAAATATGGCATAAATAGCCAAGAAAATAAGAGATTCACTAAGGAATGAAAGGTACATTATCATCTATTCATGCTTTTTACTGGCTTCAGAAACTGGTCAAATTATATTTTTGAAATAATTAAATGTCCAGTGGCTTCAGGGAAATATTCAAGCACTTCCAATTAGAGTTAGAAGATATTATGACTATTATGAGATTGATGTGACTGTCGAGGTGATAAAATCAAAAAGCTAAGCATATCTGTTGGCAAAAGCAATCCATATATGCTTGCTAACAACAACAAAAAAAATTAGATGACTGGAAAGAAGGAAAAACAGAGCTTGAAAAAAGAGGAGAGATGAAGAGAGGTAAGAAGAGCAAAAGCACAGAGATTGACTTCAAAGACAGATATAAAACTATTGTAGGTGGAAAAATAAACAAAGATGGAGCAGAAATTTTCATGGCCTTCAGGAGGCTGGCATTAAAACCTATTATTACTGTAACTGAATAAAATTAATTACTTGCTAGAATTTTGTGGTTTGTTTTTATTTTCTGGGGATTTTTGTTTGTTTGTTTTTTGTTTGGTTTTGGGTTTTGCTTTTTTTTTAAAGAGATCTGAAAGAAGCCAGCAGAATTGTTCATTATAATTATAGCACAAACTCCACTGCAGTAATGCATTGAAGCTACTTTGAAATAAACTGAACTATGAAACTTACAATTAGGGACTATCTCAATAGTAAGTGAGGCATTTCCTTTTAATCCACTAAACCATGCTATTCCTTTTTAACATTTGGTTGTTTTACCAATATTTACACTTGCAGTCTCCATAAACATCCTTTATAGAATATCTGACTGTATTTAATGACTTCAGCTGCCAGACAGTTACACCTAAGATCCTTTTTCATAACACTCTCTGTTTCCTAGGTAAATCAGCAGTGTCTTCCCACAGTAAGGATTGGAGAATGGCCAGTAGAGGTGTTCACATATGAGAAGCCATGCAAGGAGCTTTTCCAGTGGGACAGACACTTGCCACTCCAGATCAGAGCAATTCACTCCCTTGTAGCTGCCAGAGCACTGCTTGCCCGTGTGCTCCATAACCTCTTAATCTGTAGCACACAGGTTATTTTAAGCAGTTTAAGAAGAGCTCACTTTCACCAAACCAGATCTCTGTACTCAGATTAAGGAGAACAAACATTAAAAGCTCTGCTGTCAACTGTCAGGGAGTGATAACATGGTGCATGTGGGAAAGGTTGCTTCAACCTGTAAAAAAGAGTGTACTAAAAGTCACTTGAAGAGTTAATACAAGTTGTCCTAACTGCACCTGGCACTTGGCTGAGTATTAGGAGCTAGTTAATGTGCTTATTTTTTTAAATAATTTTCATTTTAAAAAAAAACAACTGATTTTTAGCACCTTAAAAAGCATCATCTATATTTATCTTTTCCAAAAAGTAAATATAGTTTTATCTGAAAAAAAATCTTTGTTTTAAAAAATAACAAATTCAGACTCAATCATTGCAGAAATGTTTTCTGTATTTCTAGGCTCACTGCTCCTGCCTGTGTTGCAATGTCAGAACGAGCTTAATCTTAGCTCCACAGAGGGGAAGCAAAGCTAAGTTGGAAGCAAATGAAATTTCTAGCTGTGCAAGAGGAAGGCTAGCCTGCTCATGCTTAACATACAAATAAAATTTGGTTTGGACTAAAAGACAGATAGCAAAGAGAAAAGCAGGCAGAGACAGAAAAATTCAACTCCATTAAGAGGAATGTGCTGAGATGCTGGGCTTGGAGCCAAAACCAAACCATCTTGCAGCACAGAAGCCCAAATCACCTAGAAACAGTGAGAGAGAGAATAATCTTCACCAAAGTAATGATTGGAAAAAGAGCAAGCACCTTTCTGAAGAAACTCTGCCCTCAAGGCACTGAAGAATGATGGGGTAAAAAACCCAAACCACACATCTTCTGAAATCTCATCGAAGCTCTTTGCAAGAGTAAGGTCAGGATGATTTTCCACACACCTTGCAAAAACTCAGCTTCTACTGAATAAGCCATGGACACCCAGTGCCATTTAGTTGCAGTTCCATGCTGTTCTGAAAATGGTACTTCAGGGAACATTCAGGGAAGCTCTATGCATTGACAAATGTCGAAGAGAAAGTGAAAAGCTTAGGTTAGATTTCAAGATCCTTCAATCTGTCTGTCTCACAACTTAGTGGACAAATGGATGTCTGCCTTGTCCTGCCTGCTCCTCTGTCCCCCACTCCCAGCCATTGGGATGTGTCTGATGGAAGCTCATTGATCCACCTGCAGGCAGAGAGGAACAGGAACCCTCAGGCAGGGACAAATTCCCTTTGCCCACTGCAACCACATAGACATGAATGGAGTTCTCAGCTCTCTGTGATCAGTGCTTGAGCACCTCCCCATTCCTGTGTGTTCCAGTTTACACCAAAGCCACTTGATATGGAAATAACATGAGCACAAGGTACTACAATAAGGAGACTTAAGTTCTGGATTTTAGCCTCAGAGAGGGAACTCAGCCTAACAGTCAGATCAGCCAGCTTCTACGTGACCATTCACCAGATCTTCCTATGCATGAAGTCAGAGTAAAGCTTTATTCCTTTACACCACTGATTTAATAGCTTGAAGATAAGTTCCTAGCAAATATGACATTTACATGCTCCATGAAACCTTTCTGCAAGTCATACTTCAGGAATCTCTTTTGAAGTTATTTGAAAGTAAGCAAATGTTAGTTTGACAGAGTTTGTTTCTAAGTCCAAAACACTAAAAAAAGACTCCTTAAGAGGAGTCTTCCAACTGTGAAGCCCAGTACTGTTGATTAAAATGGTATCTGGAGCAAAATTAAATAATACTTCTGGGGCTGAATGCTGCAGTTATTAAGCAGAGAGACCAGGAAAAAAGCCATGTCTGGCTGATTTCCCCAAATGCACTCTGACCATCTGTGAGAGAAGTAATGCTCTCCTAAGTGAAGAAACAATTATAAAAAAATGTGTTGTGGGATTGTCTTGATCTGTATTTTGTTGTTGTTCAATTAACTCTTCATTTTTAGTCTTCCCAATTCACCAAAAACCAGAGAACTTCACTACCAGTGCAGCAAGACCACCTAAACATGGTTGGCTCTGCTAATGTGTGATTTATTTTTTTTTTCAGATGTGAGTGCAAGTGAACCTCCTGTAATTCACTGGTGTTAAATGTTGCCAACCTTACTTTACAGGAGCTCCAGATTTATCACCAGAAGATGGTTACAGATTTTTCACAAGCAGTGAAGTAGTACACACCTATCAGTATTACCTATGTATAACTACATGGACCTGAGTGCTGCCTAAGTGGCACAAACTGAAAAAGGGAATTCTATTTCAGGAAAATAAACTCAAACCCTGTGAGGCTGATGACTGCCCATCTGTAAACCTGGTCTGGCAACTCCTGGAGAAGCACACAAAGTGTCTGTATTACTGTTGTTATTATAATATCTAGAAAGGAAGATTTCACTTACCATTTACATTATTTTTAAGGTCATATTATTCCTACCTTCTCTCATTTGCTGGAGTGGCTGCTGGGAAACATCACATCCCTAAGGCAGTTGTTGCTGAGGTCCCTTTCTCTAAAAAGTCAACCAACCATTAGTGTAAAAAATGCAGTAAACCAAATCTGAGCACACGATACTGTCTTATTTTGCTTTTCAAACTAGACTTGAGCTTCCTGCTGCATGTGATCTCATTAACACAGCATTTTCAAGGCCAGGCAAGAAATAGTTTTCTAATATTAAAAGAAAAAAAATAAAAAAAAGAAGCCCAAAACATGGGCTTTAAGATTCCAAGCTGCAGGAGCTTATCTGTCTCCATTCATGCACACTTCAGTTGCCCTTTAGCACCAGATACAATGTCTTGATTAGTTTATCTCCCTAAGCATACTAAGGTATAGCTACTCTAAAATATCTTCAGAAAAAGTACAGAATAAAACATACTTCAAAAATATTTTTGCTGTGGTACAGGCTGTTACAAAGAGAGCAAGGACTGTGGAAGTATTCACATAAATCTAAGCATTATTTCTAATGCAGAAAGCTGAGGATAGGATTAGCTGGCTGAAGGCTCAAATATTATTATCCCCTGAGAACTAGACATTGAAAGCAACCACAAAGAAAAATGTTCTTCATCAATTACCAATATATTGGAGTTGGAAACCCCTTGCTTTTTTTTCTTAGGATTTTATAGAAAGAAAAATAATTTTAAAGTATCTTTGATTTTTCCTATTCCTGTTTACTGTTTGGATTTTTTTATCAGATTGTAAAGTACAACCTGAACACCAATAATATGTTAGATGATTTCTAATTAGGTTATTTTTCTCTTATCTATATTTCTCTGCACTATAAATGATCCAAAGTCACTGACCCTGTTCATTGATTAGTTGTAAATGTATCATTGAAAAGAGTCCATAATTACAATGAATTATACAGGGTGAATGCTGAGCCAGGAATTCCCTGAACTTCTATTATTGAGCATGAAGAAATGTGTCAGCTGTGATATAGTCACAACTATTCATTGAACCCACTGATAAAAGCTAGTTATAATTAATAGCAACTTGATTGGTTATGATGGATAACCAATTATGGATATGAGAGCACCCTAAAAGCTCTAATGAAATACATTCTTTATACTACCTGGAAGAAATGGGAAGATACGTAATTCCCATTACACACTGCAATTTTTCCCCTTTATTACCAATTATTTACACATACTCCTGAGTGCCAAGAAATGTGAGAAAGTCACTGGGATTTTTAGAACCAACAGAGAACTCGGGAATAACTAACTTTCAACTCAGAACAGATCAATTTTTATTTTTTTTTTTAATTAAAAAAAGATATCAATATAACTTGAAATTTAATCATGTCCTAAATGTAGAATTTATATCAAATTAGTCACAAATAAGCACAAAAGAAGCTATAGGGCAGCTATTGAAAGACCAACATCTGATAGTTTTTTTATTGTCTCTATCCTGTTGGAACAGCTTTTTTTTAACCTATAAAGCAGTTTTCTGTCTTCTGGATATCTTCATTCTGAGATTAGCACCTCAGTTCCAGTTTTACGAGTTATATGTAGTAACAAAACAGAGAGTGGACAACGAAAAAACCTTGTTTAAAATTTAAAATCAAACAATTGCCACAATTTGAAAAAGACTAGATCCCAATTATGGGAAAGTCAAGGCTTCAAGAAACACTTCTGCCAGCAAAAGGAGCCAATGTACTTACTAGGTGTGATAATGCACTCAAGGATCTGACATTTACATTAATTGGAGGTTACAAAGAAAATACTTCTGCTGTTTGTTGGATGAGACTACATGGACTGCAAATTCAGATGAATAAAACATCATTACAACATACACTGTACACCTGCTCGTACCTCTATAGACAGCTTGATATTTTTATAAGGTGCATGCACAGCAACCCAAGAACAAATGACCATTTTCACACTGACAGGACAGCAGCAAGCAACCAGAGCTCACATGTGGGGTCACCCAGACCACAGAGGTATGACAAGTGCTTAACTAGCCCCAAAACGGCTTCACTTAGTCATGACTTCTAATTTTATAAATTATTTACAGCTTAGTAGGTGCAAAACTGGTGGAAAATGCTTTTTCTGGCAGCTTGATTGACAGTATAATTATATGCTGTTTTTGTTTTTAGCACTGTTATGCAGAATCATAATGCCATAAAAACAATTTATGAATGTTATAAGCTTTTAACTTTGACAAGGTCATTCTGAAGCTTACTAAAGAGATGTTATGAAAAGCTATAGCCATCATTACCCATGTCATGCAAGTACAGTTGTACCTCTAGCTGTATTTTAGTAAGACTAAATTCTTATTTCCACAGATTTTTAAGATTGAACTTTTAAAAATCAAAACAATATGAAGAAACAACCCAGAGCCTTACCCATTTATATTAATATTAGTTCTCTTCAGGAAGTGCCTAGAACCAGTAGTGACAAGTTAGATCCTCTGTGCAAGGCTCTATACTTCAGCCTTGCAGAAAGTTCTATAGAATTTCATCTGTAAAACAGCACTATTAAAGAGAAACTAAACAACCCAATAGACTTTATCTTTTAGAATAACTTCCATCTATGATTTATAAAGAGTCATTAGGGATTTATTCAAGATTATAAGGGGTTTCAGTGAGACAAAATGAAGAGGATATAGATTATTTTCATTTCCTTTAATTTTTACAAATATGCACCAGAATTTAAATTCAAAATACCAAATATTGACAGCTTATAAAATCTACGCTTTGGCTTTAAATCTAATAGAATAAAAAGCCCAGATACATATATTCCATGAAGCCAACAATTTTCCCATTTGCAAGGAAAACCCTTCATCCTGTAAAGCATTAGTATTGAACTGCCCTGAATTTCCCCGCCTGCCTTGATCTTCATCCAAGACAAAAAAAATCTCACTCCAAGATGTACTGTAAAGGTGATGATTTCAGAATTTTAGTTAAAGGTTTTGATTCTCTTTGGATTTATCCTACACAGGGTTTCTTAACCAAAGGTAAAGCCATCAGGCTGCTCTTTAAAACTCAAAGCAACTACCAGTGCTAGAAGCATTAAAAGGACCCTTAAATTTCCATTGAACAAATATTGAAGATTTGTTGGTGTCCCATTTTACCACATATTACAATATGCATTCTGTTGCACAGAGGATGTCGAGAAAGGATTATATGCACAACAATTTATTTTTTTTTTCAGTGTCTGTGACTAATGACATAGATCAACTTTAACATGTTACTTTGAAATATTTTCCTTCGGACAGACTAGAAAATAAAACTGCTAGGTCTTTGTCTTCTGTAATTCTCAAAACCAGATCAGGCAGTCACCTTTACTTGGGAAAGTCTCCACCTTTCTTCATCAGAAATACCCAGTGTAATGATTAATACAGTACAGCACTGGAGGGACAGGTCTTCTCTCTACATACTGCATTTTTTAACAGTTCTATGCCAGGAAAATCCCAGAAATGTAAGATTTTAATGAATTTAGTACTGACCTTGAATTTTACCTCATATACAGCTGCAAAAGCTGTTCTGACTTTCTTGGTACATTATTACACTGGTAGCAGGGCACTCATGGACTAAGCCCCACTAAGGATAAAGGAACATTTTGCTCACTTGTGTACGCAGATACATGACAGAAAGAGTGCAAAGAGGTACAACAGGAAGTTAAGATTCATATGATTCACCCTGGTGATCTGTGTGCCAGTCTAACACTCCATGCCAACTGCAAAATAAGAGGTGGAGGGGCCTTTTCCAGCCACATTTCCATATGCCCAGTAAGGGAAACATCACTCCTACTGTCATGAGCTACATTCCAAATGTTGTCCCTTGCTAAAACCAGGGAAGCACACAGTCAAGGTGTTAGCGTGGAGACAAACACATAACCACTCGGGAGAGGTTATATGTGGTGCTTTATTTGAGGCCCCAGGAACCAGGGGTACGCACCCAAATCTGGCTCCCCGTCCGTCACAGCACAATCGCAATTTATCCCTGAAAATTTCTCAATCTCACTGTATATTCAACAGGTTACAACATTTCCTAATACATATGTATATGTAGATTGCTTCATCAGTGAGTTACGACGCTGGCCCCTTCTGTGCTTGCGTGCCTCCCTCGGGTGGTCGTCAGGATGAAGTAAATAGTCTTCCTCTGATGAAGTAAGATGTCTTCCTCACTGTGTCCTTTTCACCTTCCTTCTCTTGGGTAAAGTCCAGCTGCTACGTGGCAACTTCCAAGTTGTTTTTCCTACCAGCTTCCTTCTATCTCTACTCAACTAACTTTGCTATACAGGGTCTCATCCTTATCTTGCTACTTAAATAGATGCTGAGTACATAGTCCTCTACTTCTAACAAAGTACCCTTCTTACAAAGTAAAACTTTTACATGTTTCCACATTCCTATTTTCTTCTGCCTCAAATTCTAAAATAATCAGATTTGGGATATATTTCTCTTATTCTCTTTCTATCCCAACAAAGGCATGAGGGAAGGGAAACAGAACCACTCTTCTAGCTCAACTCATTTACAAAGCAGAAACAAGCCCACCTGCTCCACAAAACTTCAAACAAACATTAAATAAAAAGAGCGGTGAAGACTTCTCTCATTTGAGTAGTGACAGGCCCTGTGGGTAAGCATTCTGTGGGAGGCAGAATGTGTCCTAATGTTGGTGAAGGTCAACAGCTCAGGCAGGTCACATCATGGGCCACATAGGTAACAATTTGGGTTTTGACAGCACATTTGCTATCAGCTGTGCTGAGGTAAGACAGCAAAATTTGCATATGTAGCACACAGATCAGAGATATCTATTTGTGGTATTTTACAGAGCAATAGTGGAACCATTTTGAATGAACTATGGCCTAAACTGAGCAGGAAGGAAAAGGTCAGTAAACAGAATGATAATCCCCTAATTTGATCCGTTTGCTGACAACAAACACAGATTGGGCAAACTACCAGACAACTCTAACAGAACTAGCAAGGTTAATGGAGCTGCTGCTATAACATATTGTAGATCTAGTAGTGTCAGTGGCGATTGTTGTAATGCTGTAAACACAGTTTGTTTTCCATCTGGTGCGTAGTATACGCCCTTGAAAAAAGGGTGCTGCATAATGCAATGCTTTTTTCCTAAGTTTGTTTACTCTTAAAAATGTGCAATGATTTTAATAGCCATATACAGAGACAGAAGTTCTGCTTTCAATGAATCCTTATGAAAGAATTCCCTATTGAGGTTAAGAACAATGGCAAATCAAAAATATTATCCTAACAGGCACTGGATTTTCCTTCCCCCACCCCACAAAAACCCAGTTCATCTACCACAGCTGAATACCCTCAGAAGTTGATGCAAGTGCTGCCTAAGTCTGGAATAGAGAATATTAGTCCTATACATTTATATTTATCCTGAGCACTTAAGAAATTACATAAATCACAATTTTGAAGCTATATATGAAAACTGCAGAAGTTCTTTGTTCCAAGGACAATTCAAATCCATGGCAAGTCCTACTTTCATTGCAATTAACTTCACATCAGGCCTTGAGAGATCCCTAGTACAAAAATGAAGTACCAATCAGCAGGTCTTCGTGCTGCCATGCAGCAGTTATGAGTCTCCTTCATCCTGTACTCTTGGTAACACGCTGCCAAGCATGTGCTTTTGATTCTCTTAATCAATGTTTTTAACTAATATTTTGATGGAGCCTTGATCTGCTATATAATCACTCTTTTCATCAAAATATTTACAAGAGAAAAAGGGGAGCCTGGAAAATTCATTTTTGAATTGTGCATGGTATCTATGGTTACAGTGTATTATGGATGGTAGAGAACAGCAACATACTATGGAAGACATAAAAAACTGCAATCAGAAAGAATGTAAGACAGCCTAGAGGAGAGAATACATGATGTGAGTGTTGGACCAAGCTGACTGGAGTAAGAAAGGAGGGAGACATACACACATACATAGTCATAGGGTGGCATTAAATAAATATGAATAATAACTTCTGGGACTGTGAAATGGCCACAGAGACACCCACCCAACAGTGATGCAGGCAGGGCAAGCTCCCTTGCCATTCCCCAATGATCCAGTCTGCTAACTTGTATGTTTGAAAGTCCATGCCTTCTCCATTGCTATCAAGACTATGAAATTGCCAAAAGCAATAACTAAAATGCCTGAAATTTAGTGTACAAGTGTTTGCTTGAAGTTTACTCTCTACTGGAAGCATTCAGTACACAGCTGCATGTAAATGTCTGTTAAGTCACCAGTCTCTAAACATTATCTTAGTTTTTAGTTTTTATAGTGAACTATTAGTGCTACTGGCAATCATTTTTGAGTAAAAGATATCAAATGACAGTTCAATATGTATCAGCATTTCACAGATAATGCTCTGCAGAGTGACAAACCTGTACAAAAAATTTGTGAATTGCTCACAGGCAAGAGACAGGGACTTACAGTAGCAATCTACTATAAAATCTTACACTTTTAATTTTAAGTGCTGCACTCCAGTGAAGCTGTACAAATTCTACAATACATTCTGCTTCAACAAGGAGCACTTACAGAAGATGGATGTGAGCTTTGTTCATTGCTCTAAGGCTTGTAAAGGGCAAGCAGGAGACTGCTATGGAGATGCTGCTGTTAATGCTGCACAGAGCTTCACAAAGATGGCATTGCTCTACCTTCCTCTGCTGGTTTCTGCAAATTTCAAATGGAAATAAAAATCCCCGCTGGTTCCTTACTACAAAAATGCCAGAGAAATTAAATGGAGACAAATAACAGAGGAAAGGTCAAGAGATAACAGGAACAGGCATCAGAAGTAGGAGAAAGAAGTTTTCGCAGTTATTGCTTCCACTGTTTTTCCAGAGAAGGTGATTCTTAGCATACACAGGATGTTTAGTAGGATTTTTCTGATTAAACTGTGGAAGACCTCACATAAATGGCGAGGGATATCACAACAGGTCTTGTATTTTATGTATTTCCCTCTTAATCTAAAAACCTATTTCTTCTTCTTGAACTTGGGAACTCAGAGAAATCATTTTTTAGTGTCAGTAATTAATCTCTGTATAGACTAATATATTGGGAGAAGTAAAATCCTGGTTTAATTCTTAGCATTTATTGCTGAATTTATTCAATATAATTAGAGTGACAGGCAAATTAACATTATAAAGATAAAAAGAAATTAACAGTGCAAAGATTAATACAATCCAGTAGGAACGACTAGGTGTGGCCTATAGTACTTTGAGGGTTACACTGCAGAATCATAAAGGACTTGATTTAAATGCAAAGTATAAATTAAATTTTAAGAACTGAGTTTTCACTCTAGAACAATCAAAATGTGAATCCAGCCACTTCTCATACACTGGTACCATTGAGACAAACAAGTCTTATTACAAAATGTTCTCTTCTAGAAAAAATAGACATGATCTTATTTTCTTCTCAGAAACATTTAATCTGTTTAATCTGTGCCCCCTTGGCACCTAAACCCTGCCAAGCATTTGTCATGGTATAGTAGTGAAATCCTAACTTTCCCTGTTCTGCATTCTGCATTTACTTTTACATCTCTTTGGGAAGCAGTACTGAGAAAAAAAGAAAAGCAAGTATCACTATTACTAGCCTACTTTTCCTAGTAGAGAAAGTGAAAACTTACAAACTTTTAATATAAAATAACTGAGCACAGTTGGAAAGAAAAGGAGAGTTGAAAATTAAAATAAAGCTGATGTTAAAAAAATTCTCAGATATCCATATTGAATTGGCAAAAAAGTGAAAATAAATTCAATGAAAGTACAAATGAAACACATTTGTGTACTCCTGAGCAGTCCGAGTGTGCATTAACAGAAAGAGAAGAAAGTGCAAAACTTTCAGTACTATTTGACTAAAATTCCTTTCGTTTTTGCTGGTCTAGAGAAAAAAAAAATTAAAAATTACTTGGTTGTTCATAATATTTCTTTCCAGAGAAAATTTTCAGAACTGCTCTCAAGAAGCTTTTGAGAGAATAAGTTTTGTTGGGGTTTTTTTGGTAGAAACCCGTTCCTTAACTGGAGAATCTGGTTCTTGTGCTCATACTCCAAACTCAAGAGTAACATTTACATTTATATTCATCCCTGAAGGCATTTAAAAGGCATTTGGACCTGGTCCTTAAGGACATGGTTTAGTAGTTGGCTTATGGAGCTGGTCAAAGGTTTGACTGGGTGATCTTGGAGGTCTCTTCCAACCTAAAGATTCTGTGATTTTGAAGGAATTTGCTACACGTGCTTGTTTAGCTGACAGATTGAGTTTTCAGTATTCAATCCACATTTTTAAAGAGAGTTTTTGAAGATATTCCATTTTCACTGCTATATCTAATGTAAACAGTGATTTTCTATTGAGAGGCTGGACTAGCAAGAGAAGTTCTCAACAATGATACTCAGTGTTACTGACGGCAGCTCCCTCCCTTCCCCACCTTTCTGTACCAAGTTCTTAGCTCACAGCAAAATAACATGAATGCAAATATGGCTTTCAAATTATAGCACAGTTTCAGCTAAACTATTGACAAGGAAAACACACTGCTTGTCTCAGACAGATTGAAGATCTGTAGAAGACATACTTAGGTTATAGATACACCAAATCCTATGGCTGTTATGTAGTGGTTCTGCTCTAAATGCCACAAGTCACCAGCAATGATTGGTGCTGGAGCCATTGAAACAGCCAAAATAAATACACTCATGGAATAGGTTACTGTTCACACACACAATATGCATTAGCTTTTGACCTGATAAGTGTGTTGCTTAAAAGAGCTAAGACAGAAAACACAAAGGAGAAGATGCATTATGATTATTATTAGATAGCAAAATGACACTTAATTAGTTACAGGACCCTGACAAGCACAGGAGACCAAACCATATTACCTGAATTGGCCATTTTACTTATTATGTTTCCCTAAACATATGATTACACCGAATTACTCTACTTTCCTCTTACTCTGTCATGATGCACTATTGTGCCCTTATCATTCATGGTGCAGTTGGCTAGGAAACCATCTTTTTTCTTAAAACCTATTTTTCTTCCCATCCTCCATTCTGCACTCTAGTTTCATCACAGAAAATCAAGTTCTAGCAATTAGTAGTTTGTGTGTAAATAGGTATTGTAGACCTTTTAATCATAAAAGAATAGCAAATTGCTTCAGTTATCTTAGCAATATAAATATTCCTTTGTATTTAAAGCCTCTAAATATGAAGTTTATAAGCTTGCTTACTCCTTAAAGACTGAGAATCCAGAAAAGTAAAACTGCTTCATAATACATGTCTTCAAAAACCAGGAAATTCCAAGAAGTTTCACAGTATTAAACACAGTAACAGTAAAATCTGTGGTCTGTCTACAGAGTAATTATTCTGATTAGAAAACTTCCATTCTGCATATATAGAGCTCCTAATACAATCACAGCTTTGATATTGAACAGTAACTTCTACTGCTACAGAAATAAAAATTTTATCCATGATGAAATACAAAGGGAATAGCATCAGAAGTCAGTTTATGTTTCTCACTTTGTACTTAAAACTGGAAATTTCATACACAAACAGAAGATTCTACATTCATAAAATTAAGCAGCTGGTTGGTTAAAGTTTGAATTTTAGAAATGAAACAAAAATTTAGAGATATTCAGGAAATCAAGACTGCTGCATATTGACAGCACACAATGTTGGGATTTTGCATCCTAAATATTCAAGAGCATTGGAAATATTATTTTCAGCATCCCTAGCTATGAAATCAGAGTGCAGTACTTGCCCTACAAAACAAGCTCAAACCACAGCTGCCCATCACTCTTGGTTTATTATGTGGTTCCAATACAGCCAACTACAATTTTGCACATGACTGTCATGTCCTGTAGTCAATTACACCTCTGCACTAATACAGCCTTTTCCACTTTATTTGTTTCATTATGTAATCTTGGTTATATCACTTCAGAAAGCAAGTAGCAGTCCCTGCCCTGGGGCTAAAATCATGCCTTTGCAACAGTGAAAATTCATTAGAGCTCAACTTACATTTCCCCCAAAATTATTTCCAACAGCAAGGACTGAAAACCACTCCTGAAATGTTTTCATGCTTGTGTCCTCTTTTTACCAATTTAGCATTTTCTTGGTTCTGTTTGGAACATCCTTACTTCCCTTTCACCTACACTTCCACTTGCCTTGTGACAGCTGCTCAGCTTCAGCTGAAGAAGAGGGGCACCTCCAAACTAACTTGACAGAAACCCAAATTAATGCACCCTATGCAAATACACACCACACTTCGTCTTGAACTTAAAATCATAAATCAGTTTCTCATTTTGGGCAAACTTTTTCAGCAAATGGACAGTGTAACATTTTTGTTTGATATTTCAAGTCCTGTAATTCTACTGTAAATAATGGAAATCCTCATCTTTGAAATTGAATGGATAAACTATTCCGGTACAGTATGGGATTTCCAGACCAAGTTATGCTAATTTTTAAATATATCTCTTTTTTTAATATATAATTGCAGTGAAAGATGTTAATCACTGCTCCTATATTGCCCTCTGTTATAAGCAAAACCAGGCACAGCTCTTTAAAAGGACTACTTTCTATGCATTTATTACTGTTAGGCATAACATTACAAAGTGAAATTTTCTACCTACATTAAAAACCACGTCTATTACCTGTGATCTAGAAAGAATTTATTTTACACTTTATTTAGGTTAGTCCAATCCATTCTTTAGGCTGAAATCTTCATCTTTTCCTTAAAATTTTACCACCTGCTTTTATTGAAACTTGATTGCTTTATACTTAAAATGCTTCAGCTTTAAAAAACTTTTCACCTTGCATTTAAAAATTCTTCAGATTACACACCCTCCTGAGTTTGATGGTTCTGAAGACATTAGTAAAATTTATAAATTGTACATTAGTAATAAATCTATTTTCTTCATAGATTACACTGTAAAAGGACTACAGTAAGTGATGTGTGTTCACCAAGATTTTAGGTTTTTCTTAAATTAATGTATTTCTTCTTTCTCCTTCCTTTAATTCTGGGTTAAGTCTTTAACTGCTCCTTTAAATGACAAGCATTTTTAAGACAGATAACTCCCTAAGTGTTTCTTTTATAATTCCTAGAATGTTTCTTTTTCAGATTTGTATGTTTCATGGAATCAGGTAATAGTAAATATTCTATAATATATATTTCTTTGATTCACAAGGCAACAGAAGAGTTACTTAATGAAAAACTATCTTGAATAAGAATACCCAAAACCATCTAGGCTCATATTTAACCATACTTTTTCCTTATCAATAATGTCAGAACTTGAATTTTCAACAGCCCTAATAATCTTAAAGATAACTTGGAAATTTACTTGCTATCTTTATTGTGATTACCTTGAATAATATACAAGGTTATGCACATTTTCTGGATTGCCTGCTAGGCAACAAGATATAAATACTGCCTGTGCAGTTTGTTATCGTCACCTTGCTTATTTATTTTAGAATATGCAGGTTTTGTAGTTTTGGGCTGCTCCTGCACTTGTTCTGAAGAAACGTGTATTAGCATCACACTGACAATATTAGATTACCTTATTTTTACATATGTGTATAAGCATAAGTATCACACAAATGTCCAAAGTTCATGTAAAAGTCAAAATGTTAATAAAGTATCTGAACTGGACCCTTTTTAATCTGCTTGCAAAACAGTAAGTGTAAGGATTACTAGAAACCTCAAGCCACATTTGTGATTCTAACTTAAGTTATAAGGTGATTGGGAGAAATTGCACCTAGTGATATCAGAATTTCATCAGTGCCACTCAAAGACAGATCACAGTTTACACCAGTTACATCAGCTGCTGTGCTTTGATTAAATGTAATACTAAAATCGTACCCTATGGGATGCTGATGCTTATGAACTAACATTTATACCATATTTCTAAGGTTATTCTAACTCATGGAGATGTTCTCTGCCAGAACATTTTCAGAGGCAGCTCCACAGAAGG
This sequence comes from Calypte anna, assembly GCF_003957555.1. Classification (NCBI taxonomy): domain Eukaryota; kingdom Metazoa; phylum Chordata; class Aves; order Apodiformes; family Trochilidae; genus Calypte; species Calypte anna. The sequence goes on along the minus strand of NC_044259.1, from coordinate 3,684,119 downwards.
CTCCAGCTGCTGTATGACCACCCAAAGTTGCTCTTCATCTCATGCTCTGTATTTCTCTGCCTCCTCCCAGCCTTGCACTGGCCGTACTGACTGCAGAACTGCACAGCAGCACCAAACTCAGCTCTGTCCCTAAGGGAAAAAAAATTGTTCTCACAGAACATGAGAGCTGTCTTGGGGCAGCAGTTTGTAGTTTTTTAGTGGTGCTTTTATCTTGCTCTGACTGGGCTACTGCACGCTTGCTCCTGCCAATACAAGTAGGGAGAAGGAATACAATGTCAGAAGTGAGGAAATTAAAGCTTCCATTCTGGCTGCAGCAAAGGTTCAGAATGGTCTAGGATGCTCTTGAAATGGCACCTTCGGATAACTCTGCCAACATATTCATATAGTCAATCCCATACACGATTGTGTTGCTTTTCCTTTTAATTAGTTTTCAGATATAACTCATGCTTTCAACAGCTACCAACAGCAATACCAGTATTACATTTTAAAACCATTAGAATAATGAGGAAAAAAACAAAAAAAAGAAAAAAACCAGAATAAAAATACAAACTTCAAAGTTTAGGCATGGATTAATAAATGAAAGAAACAACAGTCCTACTTTCCTGGAGTTTCAAATACACTGTTTTCCAAAGGCAATCATGAGAAAGAAACATCACAATGTTCTGACCTCAATGGCTTTTCATTTACTCATGTTGCAGAAGTTTGTGTCCTAATTATCACTGTGCAGTGCCACATTCATTTTCTTATTATCAGCACGTAGTATTTTGTACAAATAGCAACCTATCCCACGCTAGGGTGCACCCATTTCACCTGGTAACATTAAGGGTCATAACGTTACTTCTGGGTGACCAGAGAACTCATTTTTAAACTTCTCTGCCTACTTGGAAGTAGAGATTTGAAGTAAAATCTGTTATAACTCTAAGCTGTTCCAAAATATTCTCCACTGTCAAGTCCTTTTACTAGAAAATACTCCTAATGAGTAACATCTGCAAACAAGAAAATATTAGAACCCTTGACAGGCAAGGATGTGATCTGTGGTTGTACAACATTCATAATCTCAGCCAATAAATTTAAGATTACAAGTGTCCTTAAATTATTGTCTCTTCTTCAGTTATGTTTCACCCATAGTTTGGGAAGAAATAAATAGCTCTCCATCTTTACATTTGTTGAACCCATTAGAAACCAATGTGGCAACAACCTGTTACCAACTGTAAGGACCCCTTTCCTGCAGAGGCTGATATATTCATCATGCATTGTGCATCTAAAACCAACCTCCAGACAAAAAACAAAATAAAAAGAAATTAAAAAACCACTAAATAAAACAAAATCACAAAACACACCACAAATGTAGGTCTGTAGCAGCACTGAGTGCATCACAATGGCACAATAATAAGAGAAGAAAAAATAATTTCTTGCTGAGCAGTTAAGATCATCAAATCATGTAAGTGCAACAACTAAGAATTATTTTCCTCTAAGATATACATTCTGCAGTAAAGATGAAAAGAAAATTAGTGTCTTACTACTTACCAGCCTTCTATGCTGTCTTCTAGACTGGCAACTATTCGCTCATTCAGTAAGTCTGAAAAAGAAGGAAGCAAGAATGCTTATTTTGGGTGTCAAAATCAAGTTTAAATTGATATCTATATCCCCAGATCAGCACATTTCACAGGCATTTAAAGACAGGAAAGAAAAAAAAAAAAAAAAAAAAAAAAAAGCATTGTGTCCTTGTCTAGAACTTGTTACCCGTTTTTCCATAACCAAAATCATCACAATATATTTGAACATGTCTGTGTAAGAAAATAACTGTTTCTCCAGTCTTCTTTATTGAGTCTCTTCAGTTCTCAAGTGCAGATTCACCAATGTCTTTTCCCTGTGCTCTCACTGCAGGTATGCCACACAAATTACAACAGTCCACAGCTTTGCATTTACAGATTTCCAAATACTGGAAATAAGAGTTCAGAGAATTAAAAAATGAAAGAATCGTGACTGCACATATTCAAAACCCTTTTATGCGAGTTATGCCCCTCTGATACTTTCTTCACAAATGTAAAAGATGCAGCTCCTGCCTAACTTGAAGTCTCTGATGGTTACAGTCAGAAGTAGTTCACATGAAGATTAAATAAAAACAACTCAGAATAGACACCACTTTGAAAAAAAAAAAAAAAATATATATATATAAATCTACATAGCTTTATAGAAAAGTCCAAAATACTTTTTTCACAGTTTGTGCCAAAATGTCAAATATATACACACAAATATACACTTTCCTTATATATTTATTCTAGAACTCAAATTCTTTTTTTTTTCCCCTCTCTTTTCTTTCATCATAAAATGTTCATTACAAAATTTAAAGTATAATTTCATTAACAAAAGCTTTATACACAGCTTGGTTTAGCTTGGATTTCAATTGTACTGAGATCTAGCTAACTCTTCTAATTTCCATGAGGGCTCCATGGAAAGTTTCCAGTTGCATTTTTACCTCAGTGTTCCCTAAGAAATGGAGAGCTGACAGGAATTGCTTTCAGTAACAAGGAGGCTTGTGAAGCTCATTTTATTCCCTATGAAAATGTAAAAAACATAACCAAAAGAATAGCACATAAAGAGTAAAATGAATTTGTATAAAGTATCTTGTTCAGAGGCAATAAAGAGTTTAATTTATAGCAGCTTGTTACCAAAGTAGAGCCAGCAGTGTTTATTAATTAAAGGTGTTTTTTCATGCTGCTCCTTTTTGAAGTGAGAATTAGCTTACTGTTTCTGGGGAATTACCATTTTATAATAATTTAAAAAATAAGGGTGGCTACTTCTGCCACCTATTTGCCCTGCAAACATTCTGCCTCATACAAGCCAGAAATCCTGACAGTTCTTTCAAAATGCCTATGCATTTCTTTAAATATATATTTCTGTACAGAGTCTGAATTACATACATCAACCAAAATCTGTACTGCTGTTCTTTTCAAGCAACTCTTCTCTCAGCTTTCAAAAGAACATGTTGTTTCATTCCCCTAAAGAAGCTCAGAACATCAAGGAAAATAACATCAATTGATAGTGGGTTCAAATGTATTTCTAATCTTTACAACCCTTCAGTACTCACATTAAAAAAGTGAGGCATAATTTATTTCTGATGAAACAGAGTTGCTCAGCTTTCTGCTAATAGGATCCTCAGGGCAAAAGGGGTAGGAAAAGCACTGATAAAAGAAGAGAGCTTCACTTTACTGTTCTGTCCTAGTCTGGAAACAATAAATTAATACTCGTGTTTACTCCGATTATCGTTGATTTAGGATAAATTGTTCTCATTTAGCAAATAGGGCAATGAAATGCAGTGCCCAAGGGACTGAGAATATAAATCTATGCCAAAGGCTACAGTTGTAAGAACCATTTACAGACCCATTCTGAATTCCTGGATTAATTCCAACCATTGCTGATAATAGGAAGGCTGATATTCTAGTAGCACTTAGCAGCTTAATGATATAAGTTGGCAATTCTTTCCCCTTCTGCTCTCCTCATGACCATCATGTTCCTTTTTTTTTTTTTCATTCCCCCCCCCCAATCCTTGAACAGTCACTAGGTTTTAAGTTTATCATCCATCTTTTGGGAAAATACAGCACAGTTGTTTCTCAGCAGTACACACCTATGTTCAGACACTCTTCATCTGGAATAGTTCAACTACACAATTCTTGTTCAATTAATTATTATGAAAAGATACAAAGGTTAAAATGGCATACTGTCCTGTTTTAAAAAAAAATATTTACAAAACAGTCTTCAGAATAATCCTGAAAGCAACAGGAACACCATTACTCAGCCAAGAAGATAGCTTGGACTGAGTTACTGAAAGTGTTTCCATGTCTTTAAAGGACTGTACTATCATCATGCTTCCTATGCTTGAAAATAATGACAGAGGATACACAGCATGGTACTGAAGCTGATGGCATATGGCAAAAGCTTCAGGCTAGTATTGCCTCTCCTCCTATGGATGTATCACCACTTATTACCACTCATTAGAATTTAATTTTATAAAGCATCTTTAAAAGGTCATTTTTAAATGGGAGCATTGTAGCCAACATTACTGACTAGTTAACCATTCTGAGAACACAGCTATTCACAGATTTGTTGCTTTGAATTATTACAGATCAATTATATATCTGATTCACTCCATGTTTTTAAAATAAAGAAGTAGTTTATTGTTTTCCTACTTAACTAGCACAGTCATTTGATTTGTTTTCTCCCAATAAATACCTTGGTCTTTAAAAGACATTCTTCCACAACAGTGATGTTTGGGTACATAGCAATTACTCATTTGCTGTATTCTGAGAGAGCATGTCCCTTACTTGTTTACTGTTTTCATAGATACCACATTTATATTTTAAATGCAGTGTGTGGAAAGGATGAACCAGATATCTGTAAGAATCAAATGAAAGAATAGTTTAGAAAATAAAAAATGGATACCCATGTCAGGCTCCAAGAGGCATATTCCAATAGCATATTCATTATTTGAACCTTAATCTTCTGTACTTACAAAATAATGTTTAGAAATTCATTCTGACAATTGTTACTACCCAAACAAGCTTCAGACACCACTGTTTTAAAGGCTATTGCTGTTTCAAATGTCGGCTATCATAGTGCATCTTAGAGATAAATCCAATCCTTTGTTTTCAAGTGAAATGGAATTACAAATGCAGTGATAATCAGTTTTAACCCTAAAAAAAATTTAAAAGTGAAATTCTATTTCTTAAATGCTGGGATGTGCAGGCATATTTTTTAGCTACAGCTTTTTCTAACATCTTGTTGGCATGAAGACTGTACTGATGGTCTGAATGCTGTCAATGGCTTTTGGCACTCTCAGTTATGGTTCTGAAATGATTAAATAATGACTGTGAGGGATTGCCCTCAGGATTTACTGGATGAAGTGCTGTCAAAACAACACTGTAGGCCCTGGAATAAAACCTGGATTGCACTCGGAAGGACTGCCTGACACCTCTGGAAATAAGGACGGAGGGGAATGCCTGCACACGGTGACAAAACCAGGGATAACCATGGAGGAGCAGAGGGGTCTGAGGTCCACTCCAGATGCTCAACTGACTTATGTCTCAAACACACTTATTCATGACTGCAAAAAAGCTTTAAGGTTTCAGTGCTTTCAGGCATGTGGTGTGATTCTTGGGATGCCCTATACGGGATAGGAGTTGGACTTGATGATGCTGATGGATCCCTTCCAACTCAGAAGATTCTGATTCTGTAACAGGAGAAGGTGTGATGGTGGGCTTCAGGAGCTTCAAGATACCAACACAGAACTTCAGAAAGCAAGGGCATCCCCTCTGAACCTTCCAGGGTTGCCCAATTTGGGTCATGATAATACAGTAGGATAAATATGATATGCTTCTCAGTGGGCCTGTTTTTCCTAAAAGAACTGCTGGTACCCTCTTTGGAAGAATCTTCATTTTCAAACTTGAATGCTTAACAACATGAGGCAACTGTATGGAACAATATTTCTCTTATCCACACTATTAACCTGACTGAATCAACGGCCCCACACACTTATGCTCCAGATGAAGTATTGGCTATGACCTAAACTAAACAACCATTTGCCCTGTGCTGCTGGACCTGACAGGAGCAGCCAGGAAGCACTGTGTTTGCATCATAGGAAAAAGGAAAAAAGCCAGAGCAAGAGAGACATATCAGTGTCACAGAACAAACCCCAAAGAGAAAAGTTATGTAAAATCTAACATACGAGTCCTATTTCTTGTCCCTCCAGTAGCACACACTACCATAGCAATGTTCTGTTAAATATGTAGAAATCAGTTTCATAAAACTTTCACATATGCAAATTAAAGTTTACTCACCTGTCTTTGGTTACAAAACTTTTTTATAGCCTTACTGAGCAGTAGGTCATATCAGGTAGATTAAATTTAAATGAGAATATTACTTTCTAAGACCAAGAATAAATTGCTTAAGATGAGCCTTCATCAACTTCTCAGCCTCACCACAATTTACATTTCAGAGGGAAAGAGTAATATTACCAAGATTAAAAGAAATATAAATAAAACTGAAGACAGACAAGCCCTAATATCAAAGAGGCTTCTTTCTAGGATACTCAAGTCAGACATTTAGAATAAAATGTAATAATAAATAACTATCATGCATGGGATATAAAGTAAAGAACATCAGGATTGCAAGGTGTAGAATTCATTTTCTCTTTAATATGATTAACATATTTACAACACACTGTTCAAAGATCTCTCAAAGCAGACAACTGTAACAGATGTATGTTCCTGACTTTAATCTACTAGTCTTGAAAACACCTGCTTCATCTCTAAACTCCATGCATCTTTTATTTTCAAGATATAATTCTCTGTCATTAACTGTCAAGGTATGAACAGAGTGCAGCGTTTTCAGTCTAAACCAAGAAGAAATTCATGTTTCCTTCATGCAACTCTTCTTGGAAGATGAATTTAATAATTACTTTTTTAGTACAGACTTCAGTCAGACCTCCACACAAAATATTTTAGCAATCGTATTTTTTAATACACAGCCAGAGATTACTCTGACAGTAATACAGCCTTGTTAGCAGTTGGCACACACACAGAAGATGTGGGATACTGCATTAAATCATTTGACTGACCAGATTCAGACTCCAGATAGGTGTACAAACTACCCTGATGTTGAACACCTACAATCCCTGCAACTGAAGATATTTCAAAACGCAAGAATTCAGTTGTGATTCGACTTCATCCTTGGTCTGCTTCTAGATTTTATACCAAGATGACAAGGGACTGGTTAGGAAGCAATGCAGGAGGTTGGCATGTTAAACACCCACACCCTACTGCTAAGTGACATCTTTAGATTCAAAGTTTCCCTGCTGTTATTTCATTCTGTATGTAAAGACAGAAGTTGAAATCCCATGGGAAAATTTCTTCTAATAATAAATCCAATTCAACAGAAACACCAGAGTACATTGAAAACATGGATTTTTTTTTTTTTTTATAATTTTTGAAACTGCAGTTTGGCTAAAATGTACAGAAACATCCAAGCAATTTTACCTTTTTATATCAAATTATCATTCTGATCTGCACCAGGAAATGACAGCAAGCTTTAAAAAAAAGTCATGATATATTTTTCCAGAAATGTTTTTCTTTATGCTTGATTGAACTTTGGACATTTTGTCAACAAGCAATAGCCTATATATAATTCATCACTAAATTATACTTAACTACCTCTAGAATTTGAAGTAGAAAAGAGATGTATACCTTACTCCAGGGGAAAACTGAGAGACCATGCTTGCTTTATAATTTTTGTTCTGTCATTTTAAAGATAAATCAGGAGGGTTGCAGTTCAGACTCAGACTTTTCTGAATTCTCTCCTCTGACTCTAAACTCACATCCTCCATAAAGTCTGGAAAGTTCCTTCAGGATGCTTCCCTTTTGCTAGTTATAATTCCTTGACAGTATCAGACTCCTGGTCAGACATGCCCTGCAAAGACTCTGACAAAGAAATTTCCTCAATAGCCTCTCCCCACAGAAGGTGGCAAAAGTGTCTGAGCATGTACAGCCTCACAGTTGTTGCTCACACCATTTTCTGATAACCTTGCCTATTATTTTCATAAATTCTTTTACATATATATATATATATGTTTAAAGATCTTTTTAAACCAGGGCAGAAGGCTACAGACAGCATAGAAATAGGAAACAACAATTTGTATCAGGAAGCAAAATGTTCTTTCAGATGCAGTTTGGAAACTCACCCTTGTTTGTTATCTACTGCCTGTTTCTTAAATAATGCACAAATCATCTCCAGTACCATGGAAATAATCAACAGAGAATCAAAACCTGGAGCTTCTACTAGAGCACAAATCAAAAGCTGTTGGAATCCAACAGCTGGAGCCTATCTCATTATTTCACCAAGCTTTGATGTCCTTTTCAACCGTGTATCTTAGAGAATTACTTGCAGATATGTCTATCTACAAATTCTACATTGCTTACGTATTATAGTTTCCAGCAGAGATAAATACTGTAACTGAGCTCTCATTTTGAAAAAAAATAAAATAAAAAAAGTTGGTTTTTTCGCTTATCTTTCATTAAGCACAAAACCCTGTAAATAGAGGAAATCAAAATAAGCATCCAATAAAATAAGCAAGTTTGTTACTGACTTTGAGCTGGTAGTTTCCATTAGATTATCCATCATATTTTTATTATGTGATTAACTGCCTAATTAATTTTGTACTCATGTATTTAGGCTGAATTCTGTACGTTTCAATGGGGTTTACTCTAATCCTGCACCTGCGGCCTCAGAGATTTAAACAGCTCTCTATCATAAGTTTATACCGTGCCTATAATCACATCAGCTGGAGTATGGTTCCAGCTATTGACTCTGCTGAAATATAACAGTATTTAATTCCTGAGGCACTAGAAAATTTGAATCTGTGGTTATGTATCTTTGGACTTTAATCAGATCAAAGTCACCAAGAGATATTGAGAGAGTTAGATACAAATAATGTTGCTCAGACAGTTTCAGAGGATAAATCAGACACTGTTTTATTTTCCCTGCTTATCTAGTAATATGAACAGATGCAATCATGCTATTGTATAATGAATGCTGATTGCCAACAGTATTAGATTTTGCAACCATTCTGTAGTGATAATTAAAGATAAGTTGATATCCTATACAGTGATAGTTAAATATTGCTTTGTGTGCATTATTGTATAAGTAAATGCTATAGAGAATGTGTGTGTTCTCTGTCACTTTTGATCTGGCATGTATGTTCAGATGCAAAGAGAGGACTAGGAAAAGCCATCTTATCAATAGGTGCCTAAAGGACTGGTGCCACTGGCAGAATTTTGGAGTTTTTGACCATGGGGCAAATTGCATGGTACGTGGTCTGCTCAATTCTGATGGGCTTCAGCTGTCTAGCAGGGGCAAAAGAACAAAAGCCTGTAAGTTGGTGGGGGCTGATCAAGAGGGCTTTAAACTTGGTTTGAACTGGGGTCTCCAGAGATGAGCCCAAGGATGCAAAGCCCAAGTTAAGGGTGAAATCAGCAGCCCAGCTGAAGGGCATGTGCACCAATGCATGCAGCATGGGAAACAACCAAGAGGAGCTGGAAGCCATGGTGCAGCAGGACAACTGTGATGGAGTCACCATCACGGACACATGGTGGGATGACTCCCATGACTGGAGTGCTGCCATGGATGGCTACAAGCTCTTCAGGAGGGACAGACCAGGCAGGAGAGGTGGAGGGGTGGCTCTGTATGTTAGGGAGTCTCTTGACTCTGTAGAGCACAAAGCAGGTGGCAGTTGTCTCAACATCTCCAGCTCCCCAAGCCACTCTCCATCATTTACCAACAGTCCTGGCTCACTGGGGAGGTCCCAGAAGATGGGAAGTTGGCCAGTGTCACACCAATCCACAAAAAGGGCTGGAAGGAGAACCCAGGAAACTCCAGGGCTGTCAGCTTGACCTCAGTGCCTGGCAGGGTTATGGAGCAGCTCATCCTGAGGACAATCACACAGCACCTACAGGAGGGACAGGGGATCAGACACAGCTAGCAAGGGGTTAGGAAGGGCAGGTCCTGTCTGACCAACCTGAGCTCCTTTTATCATCAGGTGACCCAATGCTGGATGAGGGGAAGGCTGGGGATGGAGTCTGCCTGGACTGCAGCAAAGCCTTTGACACCATTCCCATAGCATTCTCCTGAAAAAGCTGTCAGCCCATGGATCAGCCAGAAGCACTCTGGGTTGGGTTAGGAACTGGAGGCCACCAGAGAGTGGTGCTGAATGGGGTGTGAAGAGATCCAGCACAAGTCCTGTGAGGACACCAGGCCAAGCCAGCTCCGGCCAGCTCCAGTGTGGTGTAGCCAACTACTCTCTGCAGTGATTACAATGAGGTTCAGGTAAGAACCATATACAGAAGATTATATATATATATGAGCTCATTTGGATTTGTCCCCTTCTGAGGAAGAGCCCAGGAAAGGCACGGATAGGCTCATACTAGAGATATTTAATATTTATTTTAATTAGGCATGAAGATTCTTCAGTTCTCCTGCACAGTGACCAAATTCTGCAACACCCCTGCGACTGTTGCTTTGTTGTCATCTAGCACGTTCACTGGATATGAGATGACACAGAAATTAATCTTTAGTCACCCAGGCATGCAAAGCACTGACATTGTATCCTCTCTACTCCCTATAACCTCAGGAAGGCAGAGAAGCAGAAACACTTTCATTTGTACTCCCCCAATCAGTCCCTTCTCTGTTTTGGATCTGTACAGCCTTCAGAAGCACACAGAGCCCTAGCCCAACCAGCCATCTCTTGCCAATTGTTATGCACCAATCTGAATTTGAACAAGTTTGGTTTGAAACAATGAAATGTCAGCTCTGTATATAAGCATTAGCAGGCCCAGGGTACTGCACTCAAACCTATTTAATGAATTCCACTTAACAATTGGTTTATACCCCAGTCTTACAAATATTTTTTGTACTCCTTTAGTACCAGCTGCAAACTGCACTTTTTGAGCATCACAGCTGCTATACAGAGCACAAGGTACCTGACATACATCTCCAGTAGAAATAGGTGTTGCTTTTCATATCTAGAGTTTTAGGTTTCACTTCTAATCATAGTTCAACTGAAAACACAGTGAGCTTCTTAGTTCACTGGTTAATACAGTTAGCAGGCCAACTCCTTACAAATGACAAACACTTCCAGTGCAGCAATTTTTCCTGTTTTAGAAAGGATGTGTCAGGTGTTGAAACTTGCCAATTAAATTATCTTCACTCTTTATGTGAGCTTCAGTCACTGAGTATGTTTGTGATCTGCAGTCTCCTCTGGCTCTCCACCCCATAAGAACTGCAATACTAACTCCTAGATAGTCTCTTCTGGATCACTGATAAATTAAAGCTGATAATTATTTCTGTTTTTCACAAAGAAACAGAAAGATCCCTGTGGCTCTGATGTATTTCCACTGTGTGTCGTGCATGTCAAAAAGCTATCAGTTTCCTGCCATCTAAGTAAGCACTTCTGCTGACATTCTTCAACAGCTCATTCCAATTTATAAAGTTGCCTGTTGAGGAATTTTTATGACACCATCTCCTTCCTATAGAGTCTACCACCTAAGACTTGATTAGTTCACAGGAGATCAAACTCCCTAACAAGTTACTGTCAGTTGCAGTTCTAAGTCTTCTAAGACTAGAAGTAGGTCTGGTTTATTACCTACATCAATCCTTTCATGTAGCAAAGCAAAGGGGGAAAAAAATAAGGAATTTAGAAAAAAAAGTAAATGAAAACAGGACAGACAGTCTAACTAATAGATCTAAAAATGCTTCTCATCTCAGAAGTGAAATGACACACATGATTTTAAATTACCAGATCCTCAAGGCTACAGGCAAATAGTCTACAGCTTTGTCTGAGACCTTACAACACTACATGAGTTTTTTGTGACAAAAATACCAAATGAGCAAAGTAATTTGTAATATGGAATCCCTTCCATATTCATTAATTCTGCAGTGGCTGTGGAAATAATTTGTGCTCCAGTGAGGACAGAAGTAGCTTCTGCGTAAGACCTGTGTTTCCTAAGTGCTGGGACTGTTCTGAGTAGCTTCAGACAAACTACAGTACAATAGAAATAGCAATGAAATCTTTCTAAAGTTGTTTCCTATCATATTTAGTAACCTTTCTTTTGTACTCATGATAATACATCATTGCATGGAATCCTTGATGCATTTCTGCAACTCATGTCATTTCAGTGTTATGCCTCTATTGGGGTTTCTGCTTATTTCAGCTTTCTAACCTTCAGATCCAGTAAATGCACAGATGTTCAAAGACAAGGACGTATCTTCTTGACAAAAAGGTACCTTTCCAAAAAGTTAAGGATTGTGATTAAGTTCCAAGAGGTTTCTCTTATTTGGACTGAAATACCAATCTAGAAATGGCCAAGACATCTACTGTGAGGAATAGAAGCAACTGTAAGCAGAGACTCAAACCTCCATTTTTTTATTTAACTTTATTTTTATTTAACTTTATTTAACTTTAGGTGTTTCATCACTGATGCTCACATTTTCAGGCATGCAGTTGCTCACAGCTTAAGCACATACAGTGACCCTGCTTTTCCAAAAGTACTGAGGGAAAGGAAACCACAGCTAAGACTGCAGCACTCATGTTTGTAGGACAGAATTCTAATGAACAAAAAAAGGTACTAGAACACGTAAGTTAAAGGAATAGATACAGGAAAGTTAAGTAAAAGCTGATAGATAACCAGAAGTTCCTACTGTAGTGGTGAAATAATCCTGTTAGTCCCACTGCTTCATCCCACTGACTTTTGGGATATGCCACAGTATTAGACACAGATGTTGTTAAGATCTGCTCTGTAAGAACAGGCATCTCAGGGGAGAACATGACTCGAACATGTTTTTGGGTCATGTCTCCTCTCCTGCATCCTCCTTATTCCTGCCAGTACTAATTAAGGTACAAGCTCACACAAACATTGCCAGCAAGTGTGTGACAAGCAGCCTAAATGGGAAGCTTCTCTAACATTAGAGAAACACATGGGAAGTAGAAGGAGGTGTAGCCAAAATACCATCACACAATTTTGCCACCTATACAGATAGTGTCAAATGCAAAGCCTGAAAGAAACAAGGAGGAAGCTGGATTCACAGTTTACTGATGCTGCTACTTAGGAAAAACAGCAGTATGAAGAATGTTTTCACAATTCAAAAACAAGTTGTGTTTAAATATCATAGCTGTTGGAGTTTGTCAGAATGCTCAGATGAAACACAGAATGCGTGTGTGTATGCAGCTTACAACACTGAAGGAGTAAAGCTGTGCATCTGTGTCCAACTCCACACATCCCAATAAAATCAGATAAACCCATAGGTATTCTCTCCTCATGGGTCCTTTTCTTTAGTAGCTTTAGGCATGGTATTGATCATCATCTCCTCATCTTGTGAAACAGAGTAATGAAAAGGAGCAAAACTCACCAGTTTCTTTACTTAACAACATCTGAGAACAAAACCTTAGATCTTTTCCTTCCTGAATCTTTTACTGAACAAGGTACCAGCTTACCTTTCAGCCCCTGCTAGCTCCTTCTAGGAGTCTGGCTGCAGTGTTCAGTTTTCAGAAAGCTGGTAACAAGACCCCTGAGATGGCAGTGAAACTTCTCTGAGGTTATACATTCTGTGCCCCCAGCCACCACAAGGGCATCCTTGGGGCAAGATATCCTTTCACAAAGACTGAATGATCTCCTCGTCATTTAGGAAAAAAAAACCAACCCAACACACTAAAACCCAAAAATAACAAACAAGGAAAGGAAAAACCAAAAACTAAACACAAACTCAGAAAAACAACAACAGAAAACCCCCAACTCTAACAAATACAAAACCAGTGATTCAAATTGCAGGAGACAGCAGCTGTTGTGATCAGACTGATAGGTGCTTATTCTAAAAAATCCACAGTTTCAGCAGGTGAAGGAAATGGGGCAGTTTAGGCTATGAAGGATAGTACCAGACAAGGAAGAGACCCTTTAAAACTCTTATACCTACAGCAGATTAAGACTGTCCCAAGAGTAAGGCTTTTGGATTACTTCTCTGAAGACAAAAGTAGGGGGGGGCTAAACAGGATGTCCTGGATTGGTGCAATAGAAACAAGACCTGGTTTAAAGATATTGTGGTGATTTTTCTGGAAACAGAAAAGCAAACAAAAACACACACACACACAAAAAACAAACAACAAAACCCCAAACCCTAGCTGGACTGAATGCTGCCCACTTGTAACCCATAGCAACATGAATTGAAGAGATGCTTTAACTTCCTCTTCTATTAAGATAAAATACCTCATACTTCCAATTTACCAACTCAGAGCCAAAGCTGTTGCCTATAAAATAAAAATGAATCAGTACTCCTTTGCAGGCCTGAAGATAATGGCAGAAAGTAACTCTCTTAAAAAACAAAATCAAAACCTCCATATGGATACATAGGCGATTTTTTTTAGAAAACCAAAACAACATTACCATCCTGCAAGAATCTCAGAGGGGAAAACCAACTAAAAGGCCCTTCCCCAATTCCAAATATATTTCTAAATCTACAGAGCTTTGTTCTCAGAGTGCTTTCTTGCTTATTTAATGTACCTTTCCTACATGCATACAGAATCTGTATTTACAATGATGCATTGCTGCACACAAATCACCCCTAGACCCTTCCTCCTCCTATTTTTCATAAAAAGTTTGGAATCCAGCCTTGTACGAGCCTGCGGCACTGCAGATGGGTCAGATAATCTTGCCAGCATCCTTGCTCAATACCACAGGGTAATTTTACAGTTTTCTGCTTAAACATGGTGCAGTGAATATGATTCAAAATAATAATGGCATATGGCACCGCTTTAATAGCACTGCCATTTTAGGTGAAGTGCAAGGATTGTGTGGATTTTTTCTTTGGGTATTTTTGTTAGTTTTTTTATAATATAACACAATATCTGCATTACCTACTGCAAATGGATATCAAGGAGTAATGAGTATAACCTATTCCAAATTGCAATCTTCAATGTGTCTTAAGGCAGTCTTAAAATCTGTCATGCAGGAAGAGAGAAAGGAAAAATCTGACAAATAACAAGCTAGTGGCTGCAGGAAATCCTGGTCTCAAACCAAATTTAAGATGACTCTGCAAATACACACATGTATTGGTTTTGTCTGGGATACTGTTATGTTTCTTCATGGTAGATAGTATGTGGCTATGTTTTGGATTTGTACTATAAATAGCATTGATAACATAAGGATGCTATAGTTACTGCTGACTGCAGACTACTCTGACTGCAGTTGCGTAACAGCAAGGCCTTTTTTGCTTCTCATTTGGCCCTACCAGCTAGCAGGGAGGATACTGCACAAGCAGTTAAACACCAGTATTCTGCAATTCTCCCACTTTATCCACTTGGAACTTGTTTCCAAGGCTTCACCAGATCTAGATGAATGATGTCTTGCACTCTTGGGAGAATGGGGGATGGTAAACTGTGTGTGACAACACACCACAGCCTCAGAGCATTGCCTCCATCATCTTCCCCGTTAGAAACTGAACATGGGTAAAAGAAATGAAAGTAAATTACATTTTCCAGTCTTCACGAACCCATCTCATCTGTAAGGCTTAATTCCCTGTTAATAAGAATATTGGATCCATACATCTGATCTAAATATGTCTCATCAGGACTGAACTTTTAAACTCTGCAGGCTCTCTCCCATCTTAATTCTCTCCCTCAAATTCTGAATGTTTACAGAAAGCAGCTTCTCATAAATCCAGTTTTCTTTACTGTCCAATACTGCATCAGTAATCTTCAGTGAAGCACTTTGCCAAGCAGCATCCCCAAACTGTGCCAGAATTCCTAACTCCTGCTCAGTGGTGTGTGTGATTTTAAAGAAAAGATGGTGAGCTATGAAGTACTAACCTGTGAGAAACTTTGTCTTATTTACCTTCGCTGCAGCTGACATGTGAATGGATTGCTTGTTTAACAGCATAACCATGGACTAAACTTGGATCTTTTAAAACCTTATTCTTGAGAACTGGATGAATACATATTCTGGAAAATAGCAAAGCACTGCCCACCAAGCAACGATCAACAAAAAGGGAAACCCTTAGAAATTACTTTGCTTTATTATGAGCCTGTAGCATGTCTTCCTTCTGAATTCTACACTGAATTGAGTAAGGCTATGACCTAGTGTTATTCTTCAGAATTAATAAAGCAGAAAATGAACAGTTATTGTGAGGTGTAAGACAAAGTAAAGAGGAGAAAAAATGGATGTTAATAAAACTTTTTTAATTTGGGTATCATTATCTTTTTAAAGAGGCTATAACCAGGTTGGTCATGATTTAGGATAAGAATTAAACAGAAAACATAGGAAAGTTTCCATCTACTTTAAATAACTACCATAAGCAGAAAAAAAAACAAACAACCAAAAAACAAACAAAAAAAAAGTGATATGCTTTTAAACTCTACTTCTATATTACTGGAATTATTCTCATGTCAGGATAAGAGCTTAAACTATATGTCCACAGGTGCAGAACTTAATTCATCATCTTTTTTTATTGGATTAGAAATAATTTTTTGCTATGTTTACTCTCAAAGAAGAACACTACTGTACACAAACAGAAAGAAAGGAGAGGGCTTTCTTCTCTAGGGAATGGCTGCTGTTCCTTAGCATTTCACCTGGCACAGTCTGTCTGTGGAATGTCACAGACAAAGTCAGTATGAAAGAATACATTACAGTAGGCACTGGTAATATATATTGATGAATGGAGACAGAAAGCCAGGCTTATATTTATGATGTATATTTACCAATGCATAACAGCACAATTAGAGAAATGGAAAGCTCTGTTTTCCCCAGGAAATGACTAAATCTTCACTAAAAGGCAAATATTCTGTCACCTTTATGTGGAATACTCAAAGTCCACATTGTTTACCCACATTAGTGTAAAAAAGCCTCATGTTCTGCTCATCCTTCAACCTTTCAACTTGCCCACCCTGTGGAGCAGTTCATGAGTGGGTTTTGCTCTCTTTGTAATGACCATAAGGACATTCTAAGCACTACTAGGTGTAGGCACAGATATCCACACCCTGGGGTTCTGACACTCACAGATCACAAGGACTAGGAAAACAAAGAAGACAGTGTAAAGATGCAAAATCTAAAATCAAGTGTCAAAAGGAGTTGAGAGATGTCTCTGCAATCTTTATCTGGTAAAAACAGAAAAATAAATCATAAGTACAGTCATCACCTGGTGAAAGAGAATAAGGGCAAAAAATGTTATGAACTGCTTTGTAAGGCATAGCTATATATCTGGAAGAATCCTCCAGATATCTGACACGGGAATCTTAATGATTTGTATGTTTTTCAAACTAGTCCTTTTAATTATTCTTTTTCCCCATGGGACTTAGTACAAGCACATCTCCAAATAAAAATAATTCTCCGTGGAATGATACCAATAATTACTTGGTTCATCAGCAGAGACAGAACAAACCAGCCTGAGAAGCAAAATTTCAACCATCTGCATTTTTCACTCTTGCTTTGAAATACAAGTAAAATGCAATACAAAACACATAGCTCATTTCAAACCACCCTAATTAATTGACTGGTTGTGTAAGAAACCGAAAGACAGTCTGTGCTTTTCTACGCAGAGACCCCTTTCTCAAGTCACTTCATTCCTTGTCCTGTTCCCTCAACTCCATCCTTTTCAGTCAGCTCCCCTCAGCTACCATCCTGGATTACATGTTCATTTAAATGCTACAGGAGTTTTCTGTTCTGCTGAAGTGCAAGGTGAATGAAATAAGAGCTGAAGATGACATTCTTTAATTAGTTCCAGTGCCCAGCACACAGAAGCCTTGAACAGACAAGTAGAGCAAACCCAGTCACAGTTGTGTTAAGGTTTAATTTACAAAGCAGAACAAATAAACACCATGCACAGAACCTTCCACTTACTAAGCCTAGGTTCTCTGAATTCTGAAAGCCAGGTTCTTGTGAAATTGTACCTTAAAATAATGCACATGATCATACCGAACATAGTCAGATAGGATGGAGCCAAACCAACATGTGATCAGTGTTCCATGATGAATTAACCAACATGATTCATAGGGTTTGCACTTATCTTCAAAGCAGCAGAGAGGCAGCTCCTTCACAGAAGCATCAATATTTCCAGTCATACGATACAGTAGGTGCTATCTATACTAACTCCCACTTTTAGACTTGTTAAGTAGTTAAACAGCTCCAGGTTAAATATGCAGTGGAGATAATCTTCCATTACAAACAAATTTTTATTTATTTCATGAAAATTGATGCTATGGTGAAATTTCTCTATTTAAGGAGAAAGCTTCAGGATAAAGTCTTCTTTGCTTCTATTGCAAAGATGAAATATTTACCTGTACAGCTGAACACAAGAGTTGATTGCTTATTAATAATTTTGTCAAAGCGACCTTGATAAAAACTGCTTAGGATAATTGCTTTTCAACTTACCAGTTTGCCAAGCTACATTCCTCATGATCACTGGATATTCAGCTCATCAGTGACTTCATTGTTTTACCTTGGTTCTACATCCAAACAATAAGATGAAGTTCCACATCAACTTTAACCTGCAGAACAAGCACGGGTTTCCTCATGGCAAAAAAGGGGGGAAATGCATTTTCACTCGGAGAAAACTGTCAAAACATTTGTCTTACTTTTACTTCACCTAAACTACTAGAATGGTCTTATTGTGCAGTAGATTTAAACATTTCAAAAGACCTTCCCCAAACTCAGAATTTTCTAGCCTGTCTCAGCAGTTCCATTTCAGACACTAGGTGTGAGTGCTGGCTGACATGCCACCAGGCATCTCCTCCTCTTGACGATTCTGACCTTTATTAATTCAAGTCTGAGCAATCTTCACCACTGATCTGTCAAAACTGACACCTCGTCACAGGAAGATTTTGCAGGGAGCATTCTGAAGTAGTTCACAGGGCATTACACTGAATCTGCCTGATACTCAGTGAGGAAATTCATGACTTTTAGCTTTTTCATTTCTGTGGCAGGTTGGCCATACATGTTGTCATAAATAACTGATGCAGATCAGTCCTAAAAATAGAACAGTTTTAATAGAAAAGGTGTAATCCTAGTAAAGTGTTTCAAATCAAGAAAACAATACTGGTAGTGTAGCATAGTCAAAGGGAATGTCAGCAGCACAGACTGAAGAATCACAAACTAATTGTTCTTCAACATGATTTTTTGTATGAGATGAGTGCTAAAATAACCCATTAAATACAAGTGATGAATTTATTTCCTGAATGACAAGATGTTCTGAAAATTTCATATGCACAAATTCAGCAACTGCATCCCTTTATCTGTAAACACATCCTATACAACCTCCTTATATCAGGCTCCTTTTCACCCACTCCTTGTGCAACTTCTTCACTCTGTTTCCTCAGTCCTTCTTCTAATTTATAGGAAAGAGTGGTGGAAGTATGGAAAGAATTAAACTATGATCCAAGCTGTTACAAACAGCTGACCTTTTTTAAAGCAACTACAAATTCCATCATAAAATAATAACAGACACAAAGCACGAATTTTCTGAAATTAGATTTTCCATTTTCTGGGAATCACTACCATTGATTAAATTAATTCTTATTTCTGTTATCCTAATAATACTCAATCTTGGGGATGACAGTAAGTTTTAAAGTTTTCTTGAGGTGTGGTTTTAACAATTTATATTAGCAGGATTAGATTGATATCATGGCATTACACTGCATGAGAGGACTAAATTATCTGATTTATCCACAGCAGCAGCACTTGGACTATAAAGGAAGCAGAAAACTCTCCTTCAGAAATCACAAAATATAGAAAGCACCACTATAAACAAAAGAAAATCCAGAGAAGAATGAATTAAACATTGGTATTGGAGCCACTAAGTAAATAATCAAATCTGCTGGAAAAAAAAATCCCACAGCCACATCTTTAACATCACAGTATGATCCTACATGATCAAGATTGAAAGTGGAAACCTCAATACTATGTGATTACTCATTGTCATAAATAATGAATGACACATTTAAAGGTATCTCTCATATACAATTTACTTTGTAAATAATTCACTATGAGAGTGGTGAGGCCCTGGCAAAGGTTGCCCAGTGAAGTGCCTCCTCCCTGGAAGTGTTCAAGGCCAGGCTGGGTGGGCTTTGGGCAGCCAGGTCTAGAGGGAGGTACCCTCCCCAGGGCAAAGGGGTTGGAACCAGATGATCTTTAAATCTTACAATACCCAATCATTCTATGATCCCATAATTCATCAACACTTTAGATTAGTGACTTAAGAAAGACCCAGCAACAGAAAGCAAAGGTTTTGTGGTCAAAGACAACACCAAAATATTTGCATTAGTGATGTGCCCCACACAGAATCAGGGTTTATTTTTATCAGTGAGAAAATGTCAGTTATTTTCATAAGCCTCAACTCTTGAGCTAGGCATAAAACACACACAGTTCTATCAACTGCAGTTCATGCATTAGGATGGAAAGTCTGAAGTTAAATACATATATTTAAAGAGCTTTTGTAGCTTCTAGGACGAAATCTTCTCCTTGATAGTGCTTTGTTTCTGGACAAAGAATTTGCCTAGAGAACTGATCAAAGCGATGATCTGCTGGACAAGAAGATGAAACTGCATACCTCTTTTTTTTCTGATATATTATTAAAAAAAAATATCTTACTGCAACACACACTTCATGTTCTACTAAAGAATCTAACTAATCAACCAGAGATTGTTGTTGGGTTTTTTGCTCCCCTTTTAGAACTGAAAAGGGTGTTGGAGGCTCTTAACTACCTGCCTTTTTGTTAAATGTGGCTTTGAAGCAAGTATCTCTGAAATGAGGCAGATGGTGTATCCTTTGAAGTACCAGCTTATTCAAAGGTGAAGCTAAAGAGGAGATATGGCTCTATTGCAGGCATTTTATTATGCATCTCGTAGGGATGACCACAGATAATCAGAAGATAAAATCATGATTCCTCTCACCACAGCTCTGCAAAATGAAAAAAAGGGACAACTAGAAGGAATTATTTCAAGTTTCTCAAAATCCAGTATGGAAGAAAAGCTCAGTTGTAATGATCTCCTATCTCACAGTGACAGAGTATGAATGCAATAATAATTTTTAAATCTTCAGGAACTCTGCAAGTTCCTGCTTTTCAGTCCAAAGAAAGATGGAAAAATGGAAGGGATCTAAAGGATTAATGTAGGGAGATGAGACTTGATGTTCTATCAGGAAGACAGTAGAATAGCTGTGTCACATATTGGACTGGTCAGTATAGCCACATCCAAAAGAAATTAGATGATTTTCATTATTTCATCAATAGATTAAAAAAATCAATTATTAAAACAAAGGTACTGCTGAGTGCAATCACCTGACTCTACTAAATCTCTTGCTAAAACATCTCTGCTCAATTAGTTTACATTAAAATAACTTCTGTGGCTTCTAACACTTGCAGTGATGTTTCCCTGTGCAGAAACAAGGACAGAGGGTTCAAATCAGGGAAAGCAGAGCACTGGGAAAGAAGAGTGCTAAAAATCACATAAACTTCAGTTACAGAGCTTCATAAACCAGTGATCTGTCACAATGGGTTCAAACTGAGTGGAGAAAAATAAAAGGTGATTTAATACTGAAACTTTTGAAAGGGCTGTTTGAGAAGAGAAACTACGTAAAGAAGGAGATGCTGCCTGTAAGTGCCCTTTTAATGAAGGCAGATTCCATTAACTCCCAAAAAGCTGCTACCTAATGTGAATTTATGGTACAAGGATCATTTCACAAGGGGAAATGGGAAGATCCTCACAGAGGAATAGGTCTGCAAAAACTCTTTTGAAAGTAAAATTATTCCAAGTTTAAGGACATGCCCTTGACTGATGGCCCTCTGATCCTCTTCCTCTGCAGTCTTTTATCTCCAGTTTAAATTACAAAAAGAAACTTGTGAGATTCTGCTCTGAAATCTTTCATTGCCTCAAAAAGGACAATTTTAAAGTGAATAAGCCCTGGCTAGGTGGTGGTCTCCCCTCTTCAGGCAAACCTGTTTTCAATGTCTCTGATGCTAATGACCCTGGCTTGGCAGAGGAAGGAGTGGGTGAAGATAAAAACAGATTGCTGGCATTGAAGGCTGTTGGGAGTCCCCTTCAGGCAAAGGAAGTTTGAGGGTATAAAAGGGGGTTATTCTGTGGCCATCTTGTCACCTCTTGACCCACGACCATCTCGCATCCCTGTCCAGGATCAGCCTCCTTGAAGAAACGCCTGGGACAGCTGCACCCCTGGTGGTGACTCTCTCTCTCTCTCTCTTTCTCTCATTCTTTCTTCCCACCTTCTTACTCTTTTTCTCTCCCGCTTCTCTCTCTCTCTATCTCTCCTTTTCCTCTCTCCCTCTTTTCTGTGGAAACATATCCCCCATACTTTCACAGAGTTTTATCATTTTGCTTGTGTCAATTACCAAATAAAAGTCTTGCACCCAACCCTTTTAAAGTTGGACTTTGTTCTCGTGGATCCAAACCAAAATAAATTTAATGCTACTTTGGACTATAACAAAACCAAACTCATTTTTGCTGTCATAATAAAAAGCTAATTTAAACTAAATGGCTTTTTTTGTTTTCCTGTAGAAAGCCTAAATCTCCATTCCAGGAGAGACCTACTTTTTAATTTAATTAACACATTATTTTTGGAATCTTCCTGTGAGGAAACAGCAAAGTGTATGAACTGTGTTATTTTTTTATCAGCAGAGCAGTTTTTTGTCATAGTACAATCATAGTACAGAACACTTGTGCTGCAGAAGACCGAATCATAAAAGTTAAGAGACTTGTGCTGATCCTGCAGCTGACTAGCAAAAACTTGCTGTTTGCACTTGAAATGCCAGAGGTGTTCCCAAAGCATAAGACTATCCACACAGAAACAAAACAAATTGATGGATTGCACCAAATAATTGTAAGCAATATATATTGCCTCTAAAATGATGTTACTCACATGCTGGGATATCAGTAAAAACTTGTGAAATATTTTGCTACAATTCTACATTAACTGCCACATCCCGGAAAAAGGTGTAGTATACTGTCTGAAACCAAGCCTCAAATCTACACCATTTACAAGCTTGTTTGCAGGAGAAAAACTGCCTCAGTATTTTGAGGAAATTTCAAGTAGGATATTTGTTATCTTCTGAATGAAGTTTGCTGCAGACAGTAATGCCACAAAGATCTTAGAATTACTGGAATTTGCAGAAAGTCTGTGAATAACATAACATTTTTCTAACGCTGAGTACAAAGAAACCAAAGAAAAATTTGGGTTTAAGTGGTGAGAGGCAAATGTGGAAAAAAAAAATACAGGCTAAGGAATATTCTACTTGTAAGTCTTACCAAGCTATTCCACTCAAGTAAAATTAGTTCTGCCATATATATTTTCAAGGTCTTTTTCTAGGACACTTAAATAATTTAATTAATGGTGATTTCATTGAAAAAATATCTTAAGTAAAACCACACTGTCATTATCTTCATTGTGCAATAAAGACTAAATAAATAGATGTATAGCAAAACTGATAATGAAGATGTGAATTAATACCTGCTCATAATTTTTTATCTTCATGCACAGTGTAATTGATGCATACATTGTCATTTCCAAAATCTGTTGTTTCTAACTCAGCTGACCTTTGCTATCACAAGAAATTAAAAGGAAAAAAAATCCATCTGGCAAGCATCCCAATTACAGAGAATAATTCGGTAAGCAAGTAAACAACTTTATTTTCTGACAGTTTTTAGGATAATCAAAAGCTTAGGAGAAACCAGTTAATTTGCTGGTCAATTTGCCAGAGTGTTCTTTCCTCCCCCTCCCATCTCCCCAAAATTCTCTACCATCTCACCAAGGAAGTGCAACCATCACTCTGCTGCACCTCGACTGCCTCCCTGGAACAGAGCAGCTGGCAATAAATTGAGCTCAGCTTCCCATGCAGCCACCCAGACAGGCTGTGTTCCTCTCACAGACAGACATCTTGCAAGAGTTATTTGAGCTCATCCTCTAAGACAGTTTCTCTGAACTGAAAATTTCACTGAAGAGAAATAGGTGTTTGCTGGGTGGACGAGACGGCTGATACCAAAGGGTGAAAGATGCTAAGCCAGGCAGAAGATGTGCACAGTGCATAGCAGGCTGCTTTTCAGTGAGACAAAAAGTGGGGCTCTCCTAAGCATCAGTCACCTCAGATGCCGCTATAAAAAGGAGACATGAGGGAAAAATCTCTTTTGGTGACAGCAGGTTCCCATGAGCCTAAAGTAGTGCCTGCTGGCAAAAAATGTTAGCTTGGGATCCCAGCAGGAAACATTTAGGAACTTGCAGTGGCTGAAAGCCTCTGGTTTTTGTAAACAAAAATATACTTTCCCAGACAGATGAGGTTTTGCAAGTGCTTGCAGCTCTACTATAAAGAACAACTCTAAGAAGAACAGCGGGTAGATGTAAATACCAAAAGCTCATCTTTTTTTAACTTAAATGATTAAACCATCTTATTGACTAACAAAGTTATTTAAAGACATCAAGAGTAATATTCCAGCCAGCATAAACAACTGGTTTTGCCTGAAGAGACATGTTCACAGCAGTATATTTAAAAATTTCTTGGTAAAATGTTATTTCTGTGAGTTATTTTTCTCTGACAGATAACATGGAAAAAAACAAATAAACCCACAAAAAAACCCACAAATACAAAGCTTAAAACTAAATTAATAGTGACTCATCAATCTGAGACTGCCCGTATAACAAGAACAGCCAATACAACATGGATTGGCCAAAGGTGTCTTTCCTCAGCAATAAAAACTCTCAGTTAATATTTTTTCTGTTATATGCAAAACTGTCAACACTGTGTGTGTCTTACAGTGAGTTAAGTCTGGAATTATCTGGAAAAGTAGGAAAACCATTTACTAAAAATTGTCATAGGGATACATTTGCATGTCATCCAAAAGGTAAAACCTCAAATCACTGATGGCTGGAAAGGACACTGCATTTTACTTACCAAAATAATCAGGTAAGAAAGGTTCTTTTAGCTGTGCTCCCAAAGGATGCAACTGAACACTGTCTCCCAGTACTGGTGTGTACTCAGCAGCCAAACAGGTGGGGGAAATGCTGGACTAATTTTCTGTCCATATAACTAATTGCTTTACTACAGCACTTCACATCTTATCATGACCTGAAGTGATTTCATTACATCGTCTTCCTGGAAAAAGTAGAATGACTGATCCTCTGTGTCCAAGCTTTCATTAGGAAGAAACATTACAAAATAAGAAACAAAGAATTCATTAGCAAAAGGGTGCCATTCAACTTGCTGATCTTTCATTGGGTGTTAGGCCATTCATCCTTCTATACTCAACAAGACTGGATGAGCTCAGTTAAAGTCATATCCAGCTGAGTTCACATACAGGACTACATCTTAAGAAGGCTTTTCAGTCTCTCTGGGCTAAGTTCATTAACGAGCACCCAGTGCTGCTGCCATGTATGTGAATTACCACAGTGTGTTCTATGTTGAGATGGGAGCAAAAAGGAAGGGGATAAAAACCTCTCCATACAAATCACATTTAAAACCACCATACAAAACTCACCACCCCTCAGTGCTCTAGGTATGTTTAAGCAAAATATCAACAGGCAAATTTTATGGCACAATGGTTTAGTTGCACTGATGTAGCAGTGCAACATCACAGATTACCTAAGTATCCAGAGGGACTGCACTACCTTCCTACTCCCATGCACTATAATCTACCAAGATGTGATCAAGATTTGGAAATAGAAAACCTTTCATCTCTCCTTCAGTGAAATAATGCTTTTTGAAAGATGATGAGCATCCTCTCCCTCATTTCTTATTAATGACATGTTTGTAATATCCATTTAGAAAGTTGTAGTATATGTGACCTCCCACAGGTCATTTGTAAATATGTCTCCAATGAGTTATGAGCTCTTGCCATCCATGGACAAACTTTAATCTGGTGACAGTATTAGCTTCATGTCTCTCAAATCATAATGCCCCAAGTGGATACTTGAAATTTATTATCTCCAATCTCCTCTCATGTAAAATGCAGTGGAAAAAAAAAGCAAACGAAATGCATGAATGTGTTGGCAAGTTATTTTGACTTCATACTGACTCATTAAAGTTAAACCACAGTCTTATCCAAGTCATTCAATGAATAAAATTACTACATATAACAGGGGATGCCATACCTGCTAATATCATGTTCTATGATGTTCTATGACTT
The DNA here is from genome assembly GCF_003957555.1 of Calypte anna. Classification (NCBI taxonomy): domain Eukaryota; kingdom Metazoa; phylum Chordata; class Aves; order Apodiformes; family Trochilidae; genus Calypte; species Calypte anna. The sequence continues at coordinate 3,658,408 of NC_044259.1, read as the reverse complement.
CAACACCACTCTTTCAGCAGTTATTCTTAGATTTGCTACAAATGCTTGGAAAACTTTTTCAGCTGACATTTATTTTAATCATCATCAGTCTGCAATCTACTGCTTAATGTGAAACAGACCCAGCTCTTGCCTTGGAGCATTTCAGCCTAAGGATTATTTATCTCAGCACAGGGGCACTTGCACAACATCTCTCCTGCCATAAAAACCTCTCTAGGGTTCTTCTCTGATACATATCCCTGATTCCACAAGGAAGCAGATGGGTCCATCTCAGGATGGTAGCACACAGCATAGTATTAGGAAAGGCCAAGAGTACCTGAGGAACAAAGTCCCTTAACATTATTGTAGAGAGCAAAGGCTCTAGAGCATCTGAAAGCTGCCAGGGATAGTTTGCTGCATGAATGACACTAGTTGTCCTTAGATGTTTGTAAAACAGCCAAGACTGCCTGGGTTGTCATGGACCACCAGTGTAAATAACCAAGAAAAAATAAAGCAAAACACAACAGTATTTGCACACCAGCACATTCATTTGTGACAAAGCATTTACGTAAGAAAATAAAAATTGTATTTGTGACTAACAATTAACTACCACTTCTGCAGTGCTGTGGAATTAACTATGAGTTTCCTCTTACCATTTTCAAAGATGCAGCAAACTTACAGAAGACCAAATCTCACAGTCAAAGGACAAATTCCTCATGGTTTCATCACTGGAGAATCACTTGCTCACCAAACTCAGTTTCTTCCTTATTATTATTCATTGTGCACCATCTGAAAACTATTCATTTCTGGTTTGGTATACGAAAGTTTCTCTCTTTTTTTTTTTTTTTTTTTTTTTTCAGAGGGAAATAAATCCTACCTTTCATTGATCATAAAACATATCAAGCTAAGGCTAGTACAAGTTTGACTGAATGAAACAGAAAAAAACACAAAAAACAAACAAACAAAAACCGCAAACAAACAAAACAAACCCCACACAGTCCACACACATACACAGACAACATTCAAACACACATTTTAAAATAATGTTATCTATGGACAAAAGTAGAGTGTGGATTTTCAAGACACTTCAGAATACTGAGTGCATACTGACTGGTAACCCTAAAGGTTACCTGGTAGGGTAAATGCTAAAGTAAATTTCAAGAACAAGACCTGGATTACTTTCAAAACCAGACTACAACTCAACCAGTAATTTTAAAAAAGGACAAGGCACTGGCCAACTGAGTCACTTCAAATCTGCTTTAAAACTTCTTACACCTTCAGCAAGCCTGAAGTTTAGGTGCTTCCCACTAATTTTTAAAACAGTACCTTTCAAACATTACAAATCAGCATTAAGTGTGGCCTCACGTATTGCATAGTGTCAGAAGAAGCAAATCTGGAGAGTAAATATTCACTTATCTATTGCTGTCATTTCTTGTGACATACTATTTCAAGCAAGTTTGTGTTGTGCTTTTGGGGTTTTTTTTGCCTCTCACACTTACATCCACAAATTGTGATAGACTTCCTTCCTCTTTTTGTATCACCACCTAACAATGCAGAAGCTTAAATGGATGAGATGGCTTCCCTTGATCTTACTGCATTTACAGAGCAGGCCTAAAATAGAAAAATCCTACATACATCCCCGGGAATCTGCAGCAGCACCAACGAAACCTAAAAAGTGTACCACAAGAAATGTATGTGAAGTATTTACTGCCAATCAGATACTGGAAGGGATTAGTTGTGACTGCGTGTTTTATGAGGCTAAAGATACTTTGTCATATCTGTGAACTGCACCTGATAGTGTGCTATCATTGGGCCTCAGGGTACACTGGACTTGGTTCTATTATGTACTGATCCAGGTAGTTACTTTATTTCTGTTATAGAAGTTGCCTGGCTGATTCACTGAGCTTACAGCTCAAACAGCTCTTGGAAAATATAACAGATAAAGAGTGTACTACAGAATATACACTAGTGCATTAAAGAAGATATACATTAATTTCCAAAGGGTGCTCCATGACTCAACAGATAAGACAGAACTTTGGATGTAACAGCTCAGTCCCACTGCCTCTGCTCTCCTTCCTTCCTTGTGCTACTACAAAGAGAGTGTCCTGGGTTTTGTTTTTAAAATGGTTTTGCTGTCTGAGAAAGGAGGTCCTATTATCACTACCCTATTGCTTAGCCTAAAATGCTGCATTTATGTTTGACACGGGTATGTCTGTGCTCCATATTTCATTCACACAACCTTTCATTCTGTTTCTAGTTTCCAGCCTCTACAGCATAGCACCCAAAAGGACAATGATATCCCACTATATTCTGATTGTTATTTGACACGAAGGAGTGAGAAGAGGACTAACTTGCAATCAGGATTTTTTTTTTAATTACATAATGAGTTTTTATTAATTTGACAGTATCTCTCTATGGTTTCCTTTTCTCTTTGCCAGGTAAAACAGCAACAAACTCCTACATCATCTTAAAAAACAGAGTAAATGCTGGTGACTTGAATAAGAGCTCCTGAAAAAGACGAAACAACTTCCTAGAGGAATGAGGGGGCCTGGAAAGAGAAAAGCATCCACTGTGAAAATCAAGGATCTTCTACTTAAAGCTCTGAAATTGAAATTCTAATCCTCATTGATTGCTGTTGGGACCACAATGCAGCCCAACATACCCCAGACAAATCCTTAAGCACTTTCACTCTTACATATGCTATTGCAGTATATCCAACTCAAATCAAACCCAAACCCAAACAGTTCCTGTATTTTTCAAGGTGGGAATGTTCACAGACCAGTTCAGATGGATTATTGCAGATGAAATAATTACTTGATGAAACAAGAATGCTAAGTTCAGGTCTTCATGTAGCGTAAGTACAACACTGACCACGGGATGCACTTCAGTTAAGTCAGAGGAATCAGGAACCAACATTGCTATTTCAAGCTTCTGATCTCTATGCATGTTAGTATATTGATTTATAAGAGGAATTAGTTTTACTTAATAATGTATTTATATTACCTCCTAGGTATTCTGCATGTACATCCATTCACTCCTATTAGTTTTATACCACTGAGTGTCATTCAGACTTAAGGAAGCAGCTGGAGAGCCAGAGCAGACAATAAGCCAGTTCAGCACTTCCAAAGATGCTCCACAGAAAAAAACCTCAACAAACCTTGTTCATATAGAGCGACTGAAAAATCATAGACATTAATTCAAATTTTACAAAACTTTACCAAATCACTGTTCCTGACATGCAGTGCAGATTTAGGGTTTTGTGCTTTAATTTCCTGTAATTCACTGTCAAAGGTGTCATACCCCATTATGAATACTTTTTCAGTCCTTGATTAAATATTTACATTTTGCTAGTTCTAAACTTCCACAGCAATATGTAAACTTTCTCGAAAAACTTCATGCAAAAAACCCCCAAACTCTTCAGAACTGGAAATAGCACATGTCTTGATGAATTGTAAATGTGCTTAAACACAAATTCAATTCAAAATAAAATACGATCAACCACAGCATACAGTGTGTAAGGCTATTGAAAAAACATTCCATTTATATTACCTTTAGTATTAGAAAATGACTTAATGATTGGACACGTCAATATGTAATGCCTTCTGGATTCAAGTGTTTTGAAAATTTGCTATATCACTGAAAACAACCAATATCTGCAAGATGTGAATTTATTCTAGCACTAGCAAACAGGAAAGCTAATTAGTGGTAACTATTTACTTCAGAACAGGATTTTTATGATTTGCTGGGTTATGACCTATAATTAAATGTATTTTGTGTGTTTCTTCCACCAAGATAATTGATATCATGCATAATGCAAGATGCTTTAGGGCTGCTTCTTTCTTAAAAAGCAATTAACATTAAACCATACTGAAAATGACAGAACGTGTTGGACATTTCGAAGCTCCAAAACTTTATGTCAGTGTTATGTGGTTAAAGAAAACAAAAGAAAAGAGAGAAGAATCCAATTTGTTTCAAGTGGCACAGATGAACCACACATTTTCCACAGAATCCCATATGCTTCCATGGAAGTCTATGAACCTTAGGAATAACCAACTTGTACAACTGCTTTTTCAGAAACAACCAGGGAACTAACTTCTTACTTCCAAAAAATAAGCACATCACCTGGAAACACCATCCTAGGGGATTTTCATTCAGACTAACAAAATGTTACATTTCAAGTGAAAATGCCTTGGGAACAGACAGAAATGATTCAGAAGATTAAATCACAAAAAAAAATTCTTTAGAATGATAAAATCTGAAGACTTAATTATGCGATTGAGAGCAACAAAAAATTAAGCCATCTTGTGTGCTGACAGCATAAAAAAAATCTGATATTACTTTTTTTAAGCAGCAGAGGAAAACTGTATGCTTTATGAAGTTATCACTGTGACAGACTCTAAAATGTGTTATTCTTGCTTTCTGAATGAGTACAATCTGGTTTAGGCTCTGCAATCTGATTATTTTTAAAAAAGCATTAGGTCATGCTCTATTATCATTAGGCAATTGATATTTCTACTAATTTCAGAAACAATTTCTTTGTTACTGCAAACTGCAGTTGGCAGACCACTCTGTGATACTTAACTAATCTTGAAATAAAATGTGATACAAAAGGAAAACTGGGAGCTATCTTTGAGAAAGACACCAAAAATTGATGCAACTGTGAAAAACTATGAATATTTCAGATGGCAGCGTGGGACAGGAGAAAAACAGTGAGATCTTTTCAACTGAGCTCTATGTGCACTTCCAAGCTTTTGGGTGTTTTGAAACAGCAAAGAACTGAGTAGATAGACTCATACCTCCAAAATGTCAATTTTTAAATCACCCAAGATTTTCTTAGAATAGATTGGTATTAAATATTAGTACTAGGATCAGAAAAACGGGTTTTAGAAAACCATGCAAAAGAAAAACCTGACTTGAAATTCTGCACCAAATAATCTCTCCTCCATACTTGATACAGGTGTCTTAAAAATTACCAGATGAAATTCAGAGCTGCAAAATACCATGAAGGTTGATAATACTGGAAGATTTTAATGAACGTGTGCCTGTGATCAGCAACAGCACCCAAGTTTGTAAGCATGGGGTTAAATTTATTAAGGAATGAATTTCAGAAAAGCATTCATTCACAGTCGAAGAATATTGTGATACTGCTGTATTACACAGGCTAAAAACAGGCATGCTTTTTTTCCTAAGTTCATTCATTAAAGGTAAAAGGATTATATATAATGTGATTCATGAGTGATTGTGGATGAAGTGTTCTTGTGCCTTGTCCCTGTCCTCTGAAAAGAGCACTTCATTAGGTAACCCTGGAACAGAGGTGATCACTGCCATGGATTTGGAGCAGTGCTGGGAGTATCCATTCCAGAAGTACTTGATGGAAGGTACACTGCCAAGGCTACCTTTGAGTGCAATACCAACCACATATAAACATTGTCATGAGTGTTATTCTTGGGTCTTAAGAGTCCAGCACTAACTGAAGTGGCAAACAACATTTACCAAACATGTCTAAATTATTGCATTTTGGCAGGAAGAGAGAAAAACCATGAATGGAAGCAACAAACACAAATGAAATACTGATCCAATGCAATCTGGGTCATCCTCCTGAATATCCAAGTAGATCATCCATTTATTCATAATAAACTACCCCCCTTTGATCATATAAAACATTCATATTCTGAATAGTTGAATAGTTCCTCCTGATGGTCAATTAACTGCCAACAGAACAAACTCAAAGACTGCATTTTTCTTGTTTTTTGGTTGTTTTGTTTCCCTCTCACTTTTCTCCCAAAGACAGCAAGTTAAAATTCCCAGTTATTATAATCCATGTGGAAACAGCAAGAGCTGCATTAATTACTGTAAGGGCCCTTTTGCCTACTGTCTATCCAATATCTAAGAATGTCTTGAATTAATAATGAATTTTTGACTAATCAACCAACTCTTCTTCTAGTGGGAAAGTGTACAAAGCATAAAATAAAAGCATCAAAGATACCGTAAAACTCCTGTGCAGTTTTACTCCTGTGCAGTATGCTCTCAAATTCATCTGTAACTACTCAAATTTCAAATGTGTACATGAAGTACACATATATATATTCTATATACTCTATATTCTATACTAACTATTTCTGGGGAAAAATTAATGAACAGATCATTTCTTATAGACTACTGCAATACTCTCCCACGTGCTAGTATACTTTTTATACCACAGTACCTATCATTTTGCTCAAAGCAAAGCTATCAGTTACATTTATAGCAAAAATGTTATAATCATGAGGGCCCTGATAGTATAGCGAAGCAAAAAAATTTCCTATAAGCCAGATAAATAGAAAAAAATAAACGTTTTAACATGTAGTTATCTGATTTCCTGTTTATTTCATCATGCAGAAAGGATGAACTAAACAAATGCTTTTATTTTGACAGAGAAAATCCTCATACTCTCAGCTTTCTTCTCACTTTTAATGATGTCTTAGCCCCCTCTGTCAATTTGGAAGCTCTTACTGTCATCAGCCAGAATGAAAACACCTCACTGTGTATGACTGCTGTATGCCAATAGATTTGGCTGTCAAGCACTGAAAAGTACTGTCATTTAGTGTCACAGGGACTAACAAAGCAATTATAAAAAAACACATTCCTGAAGCCCAAGACATGCAGATTAAAATGAAATTCAGACAAACCTAGCTAGCTGGAAATATCCATCTAAAATAAAGAGGTGTGATTTCTCTTTCAAGATTCCACTGTCTTCTCCCTTTCTCTCTCATGAAAATAGAACGGCAAAGACACTTTTCCATGTACAATTTTACATATAATCATGTGTACATTACACTAGGTTGTTGATTTCATTTGGCACTTCCTGAGAGCTAACAAAATACCTGACACAAAATATAACTGAGAAACAAACGTTAACATTTTATGCCCTCTTCCAAGCCACTTACTAACTTTTCCTGTGCAAGTCCTTAACAGACTTAAGGGTCTTACTAAGGAAATCTCAGATACATTCATAAACACTGAAAAGGGAGATAGACATTTCAATAATTTTTGCCTATATTTGAAACAAATTAAGCATCTCAAGCATGGCTTTCCAAAGGAACTACGTTCTACCATTTAGAGATTAAGAGACCATTACACAAAGCCAAACCCATTCACAAAGATAAACCAGTAAAATAAAATAAAAAGCTTGCACATTAGCAGAAAGTTATGCCAAATATCTATTAAAGAATTTTGACATAATGGACTTCATGTGGAAAGCAGCTAACAGGTGTGCTGCTTTGATTTTTTTGAATGGAGTAAACATCAGTTCCATGCTTCAACTCCTGGATTTCTCCTTTATCCTTCAGATAAAAACCCCATAAAAACAGAATAATATCTCTCTCTCTCTTGACTTTGTTCCAAATGTCATAATCTATATGCAAATCCAAGACAGAGCTACACAGATGGACAAAGGTGCAGTTGATAAAAATCTGGAATCTCAGGAAAAGAGATATCCATGATAAAAATGGGTTAGATCTGCAGAGCCAATGATTTACTTCAGTTCCTTTAAAATACTACAGGCAATTAAAAATCTGGAGTAAAATTAAATCAGCAGTAACTTTCCACTTTCTACTAAGGTATTTCTAGGGAAGGTAACAAATTACAGCTTTTGTGCTAACAGCTCTTGGCTATGGGGATCAAAACTCCTGATCATAAATACTTTTTCCAGCTGCCTATATATACATGCATTCTAATTCAGATATAAACGTGGTTTTATTCAACCAAAGTATCTTCAAAATTTGTAGGGGCTATGGGCATCTGGAATCTACAAATTATTTAGTATTTCATCAGCACCTTTCAGATTAACCTCAAGAAATTATTTGAGGGAGACGTGTGACAAAACTTTAATAAATATACATCTACCCTGTTCCTGCACCAAATGGAGGTTTTGAGAGTACTGTACTAACCTGCTGATCAAACCAAAGCCACAAGCACACAGGGCAGAAAATGCTGTGGCTGATCTGAAAGTCAGCATCCCAAGTCAGACACCAGTTCTGAAAGCCTGTACTTTTCTTTAGAACAATCTATTTCTTTCAGTAATACAAAATAGATAATAAGATACCAGTAAACAAAATTACTTCTCCTATACTTGTACTTTATGTTAGAGAGCAAGAGTGGCTGAAGTGTTTTGAACAAAATATTATCTTTGCTGGAGAGGATGGGAGTCCATAGAAGTACTGCAAATTATATGACAAATTCAGTGAAAAGCTTACTCTTGAAATATTTAAGTAAAAATATTTCCCCTTCTCCTTTTTGAAAAAAGAAACATTTCTGTAATCCAAATACAGGGATTCAGCTGTCTGCAATTGAAAGCCCAGTTTGGTGAAGCACAGGTATGTGACCCTCACCCACTTTTGCTAAGAAAACTGCTCATAAGGTACAAAAAGACGTGATCTAAGGGAATGTGAGATGAAAGCACTGAAATCAAACAGAAAAATGCAGGTTCTGAGACCAGAGTAATTATTTGCTAAAAAAAAAAAAAAAAAAAAAAAAAAAAAGTTCCCAAGGAAAAGTATAAAACTAATGAAAAGAGCAGAGAATTGGAAAAGAGCCACTAAACACCATAGACATTCATCTGTTCCAAGCAGCAGTGAAGGACAATTCTTTCACATGTGACCACAGAAATGCTCAGCCTGCCAGCTTTACTGCATCTCTCAGACTAAATGTTCATTTTGTACTCCATTGTACCTTTCTTAGTCTCTCTCTCTTCACTTTAAAACCTACCGGAACAAATCAAGTCACAGAGCAGGAATTAAGGGTCTAACAGATAAATCAGGTTAAAAGAAATTTCTTGGTTAGTTTGAAAAAAAAAAAAGCCAAAGCAAGTTTGTGATGATTGTGTAGTTCATAAAAGCAAACAAACAAAAAAAAACCCCAAAACCTTCTAATTTTTACCACAGTTTTCTTTGAATGTTACTCTGCAGAAAGACATTTTGCTAAAAAAATCATTCCAATAGCACTGTTTAAAAGCATGTTTGTCACTTAATACACTGTTGTGATGCAGAAAGTACAATACGTTAATAACAAGTATCCAATTTAAAATAAAAACTGATAATTTCATTATTTTTAGATTATACATACTGATGACACATCCCTTGTTTGTCTACATCTGATCAGAAGCAAAGGAAAAAACTAAAATCACAGTGACATCCTAAACTGCACAAAAATAATTACACCTTTTTTCATACTCAGTGAAAAAAAGTATCACTAGTACTTGGAAATGAATATCTTTTAAGATATTCCTGAATGCATTAGGCTCAGAAATCTGTATCAGAGATCAGATCTCTGTATTCTTCCTCTTGCAAGTTATTCTATGCCTGTGACATACTAGCTGAAGGGTTGCAGAAGGAGAGTTGGTATTCTGACGAAGAAGAGAGATCCAAGCACAGCGTTTCCTTCACCACCCATATCTTTGTCTTCCATAACTCACCTTTCAGTAACTGGTTTCTAAGTTACAGGGGTTCATCTTCAGGAAAAAAACATGTATGATGCTTCTCCACAGCATCTCAAATATTGCCACAGACATTAAGAACAGTGAAAGCGGACAGAGAAAGCCAAGAGGGAAATTCAATTTGGGAAAAACTAACTAAAAGAGAAAAAAATAAGGCTTTTAGCTGAGCTTGTCACAAGAAAACAGCTCAGAACTGGATGTTTACCATGCTTTTCCTGACCACTCTTGAAAAGCTGGCCAATTTGGGTTTTGCCCATCTTGGATAATTTCCCAGTAGGCTGCATTTAAAAGTTATGTCAGCATCCAAGTTTTCCCTGTTGACAAATGTTTCCATAAATGCTAACAGACTGCACTGCTACTTCTTCTTCTGCCTTTGTCTGCAAAAATCCAAGGTCTAAGTGTGCTGAAGTGAGTGATGTCAAGGCCCTCTGGTAGGTGGAGGGACAGGAGTGGTTAGCAAGGCAAGGCAATTATTATACAAACAGACTTTTAAAGGAGATCTTCCTCTTCCAGCCATTAAGGATCACATGTTCAATAAAACAAAATTTATCATAAAAAGAAAATTACAACCATACAAATTGGAATTTACCCTTTCCTGGAGTGCATTGGTAATGCAACTCACTTCACACCATGTAGAGACTGGGGGATGAGATACTATTATGCTCAAAACAATCTTTTCATTCCTTTAAGTAGAATATCTCTTTAATTGCAATTGTGTAAAAAAAAAAAACAAAAAAAAAAAAAAACCAAAAAAAAAAACTGTATTGCTGTTTTCATAGCCATAATTATCTTTGTTTAAAATAGTCCATAAGAAAGATTTCTCTGCTTCAGATTAAAACATTTCACCTGCTGTGAAACATTTAAAATCTCTTCTGCTACTAAGCACACTTAATAAAAGTGTCATGGACACGTAGACAAATATAATAATTTTGCAAAACAGTAAAAGTAGCTGTATTTAAAAAAAACAACTTTTTTCAGTAAAAAACAAATTTGCTTTTGGCTTACAGGCTTTTACGTACAGAGTTCATAGTATCATGGTTAACAGACTGGTGAAAAAGCTCTAAGTACACAACTCTAATACATGTAAATATATTCCTTTATTAGAGGTATCATTACTACAGTATGTAGATCTTTGCCTCTCCTAGACTTTCTGTGATTATAAAGCATCCTCCACGGTTTTTCCTCAAACCCATTATCTCAGACTTCACTGAGATGATTGAAATTGAAAATTATGCAAGCTTTAGCTCAAAGCAACAGAATCTAGCAGGATAAATCCCCTATACAATACTGCATAGACAGAAGAATCTTTTACCCTGAGCTGCCTGCAGACAAGCACATCTCAGGAGCAGGTCTGAAACCTAGGACAGAATCCTCACTCTTTGCAAGAAAGAAGGTCCCTAAATAGGTTCATTTGAGACTTTAATACTTGAAACAAAAAGGTGAGAAATAAAAGCCTGTCATGATGTCTGAGGTGATAAGAAGATGGCACAGGACGGTGTAGAGGAAGACAAATAAGGAGGCAGGAGAGATGGGGCAGAGACTTGGCCTTGGAGACTCCATAGCTATAAACACATCACCAATAATCAGTTAACGAAATGCAGACCTGGAGCTTAACAGAAGTGCTTTAGGAGTAACCAGCAGAACACTTGCTGCATCTACTGTGCTTCAAGTGTTCCCTTTGACACCTCTTCCATGGAAAAGCACCAGGTGGCAAAGAGCCAGTGACATCTCCACAGTTCCTATGATGCAGCTACACTGAAGAGCTGGGCTCATTCACAGTTCCTTTGCTATCATTCAGGAGACCAGGGTGCAGCAGCAGTATCATTTCAAGTACAGATAGTGGTAACTTGCACTAAGACAGCACAGCTCAGTATAAGAAAAAAGGACACTTCCAAACTTCCAAACAGCAAGAACAAAATCTTTCCAATTACAGAATACCAACTTACTCCAGCTGCAGTCCATTGCCAAGTAGTAATGCCAAGTAAGCTTAGGAGTTCAGCAGCATTATTACACCCAAGAGGCAATACTTTATCAAGCAGCAAACAGTACAAGTTACACATTAAGATTTCCCAAGATTTGGACAATTTCCAAATAAAGAGCAGCAGTGAGCAGTATCCAGTTCATTTCTGAAATAGCTTTTTATATCACTCCAAGCATATTTGTACGGTAAGTACTGTTTTATCCCATAGGAAACATGTTTTAATACTGTATGCATGATATAAATAAAGTTACTTCTAGTTTTGCATCTGACGTTTCTACACCCTGGGTAAAACCACCCAAAACAATTTGAAGGAAAACAAAACAACCCAAACCACTCCACAATTCCAAGACCTTGCATACACCTCCTGAAGTGTGCCCTGCATACATTCCAGCAAGGAATTTAAGGATAACTTCAACTAGAATACATTAAAAATACACATGTAAAATACACATGGAACATTTTGCTATACACATACATTTTGCTATTCATTTAATAGAAATTAAAGTATTTCATTCTTTATTCCTCCTTATTATGAATATTTTTGCTTGACTGTATAATTATATCAACATTAGAAAGTGCTTAATGAAAGTACAATAGTACTCCAACACTGGGGTTTTGTTGTATGACACACAGAACACTAGTTCATACAATTCACTTGTGGCCTCAACTAAAATAAATGGATGGAAACTATTTTAATTCTTTAGGAAATTATTCATTATCTACTTTGCACACAAACAGGTAAAAGCCAGCATTACAGCTGCTTAGATAATTGAAACTACATTTTTTTAAGATAAACTATATAGGAAGCCTAAAAACATACTTCAAAGTAGCAGCTGCACAGCCCTTCCATTATGTTAAATGTTTCCCATAGAAGTATTTTATCCCAAATGAATACAGAGGCAGGTGCAGGAACGTGTATTTTTCCATCCTGTAGTATTCTGGATAACATACAGGAGAAACTATAATTAACACTTTGTAACATGTTATTCATCGATAACAAACAGGCATTTATTCAACAAAAAGAATCCAACCACCTCATTTTACACTTATAAGCATTTTCATATTTGCAGTGCCAGAAGCATCACTCATACAAATGCAAGGTTATCATAAAGGGGGGATCAGCAATGAATTGTGTTTACATTTTGCTAAACACTCACTGCAGAAAAGCTTTGTTAACAGCTACAGAAGGTCTGAAGCACTTAGCAGGTTATCACCTGAACAAAAGCAACACAGAGGACAAATCAACACTTTTTCCAAGAGTGAACACTTGCATGATGAATACATCAGAGATGCATATAGTGCTTTAATAAAATCAATACAGTGTTCTTTACTTATTTAAGCAGGAATAAAATAAGCTTTTTTTTCTTCGGAAACTCCCAAGTTGAATATTTATTTATTTACAAAAAGTTCTTACATGACCCACTTTTTTTTTTTCCTTTTTTTTTTCCTTTTTTTTTCTTTTTTCTTTCATTTTTTTTTTCTTTTTTTGGGAGGGGGGAGAGAAAAGGGATCTTAAAACTGAAAAAAAGGAAAAAAAAACATGCCCAGACTGCTTCAAAAAGGCTTTGAAGAGGTACAATCTGCAACACAGACCAAGAGCCCATCATGCTGGTTTTCACCAAAATTTATTAATACAATTAAGTTGCCATCCAGGCACATGAATCTGCAGAGAGGGAGATGTGATAGATTTAGATCATGCCACAGACTGACCACAAGCTAAATCAGCTGTCAGAAGTATGACCAAACATCCTTCAAATACAGGGGAAAATAGGAACTTGACAATGAAATTTGCAATAATGTGCTGCAGCAGCTCCGAAAGATATTATGGTTTTGTGACATATCTGCAAAACATTCAGATTAAAGCAGCTGACAGGCTAACACAAAAATAAGTATGGTCCCCCCAAAAAAGAAAAAAATCCACACAGAGAAAAACCAGCATAAAAAACCACAACAAAATGCCCCAAAATAAAACAGCAATCAAAATTCAACAGCTGAAGATAGAGAAATTTTGGTTTGAAAATTAAGCTGTCTGAATAACACCTTTCTTAGCTGACAAAGGCACAGCTGTAAATCTGATTCCCTTTCCCATCCATCTCTGCCCAAAAATATCACATAAAAGTAATAATAAAATAAATGGGAAGCAGCTAGTGCTGAACAAACAATATAGAGCATCAAGACACAAACAGATACTGACACTGGGCAACTAACACCATTCAGGAAGAGCTCCCCAAGCCACTCTCCATCATTTACCAACAGTCCTGGCTCACTGGGGAGGTCCCAGATGAGGGGAAGTTGGCCAATGTCACACCAATCCACAAAAAGGGCTGGAAGGAGGACCCAGGAAACTCCAGGGCTGTCAGCCTGACCTCAGTGCCTGGCAGGGTTATGGAGCAGATCATCCTGGGAGCAATCCCACAGCACCTACAGGAGTGACAGGGGGTCAGACCCAGCCATTGGAATGGGCTGCCCAGGGAGGGGGTGGATTCTCCATCCCTGGAGGTTTTTAAGAGGAGACTGAATGTGGCACTGAGTGCCATGGGCTGGGAACCACAGGGGGAGTGGATCAAGGGTTGGAGCTGATGATCTCAGGGGTCCTTTTCAACCTGGATGATTCTGTGACCTGCAAGGGCCTTGTTACACAGACATGCAGAAGAACAGTCCTATGTATAAATAACACATATGCAACAGAGTATCTGCAATATATCTGTGTTTCAGTTTGACTTACAAGAGCTGCTCCTTGTAACTATGAGTTACAATCTTCCATGAGTGTTACCCAAAAATAAGGTTTTCTGACAGTTGTCAAACACTTGAGCTACTGAACAAGACAGTTTCAGAATCTGTAATTTGTTCAGGTGAGTTATTTGACATTCACCTCACTTGAAAAGTGTTAGAATCGCCTTCTCTGCTTTCTCCTCAGCAGCACTTAGCTGAAACCAGTTTGGTGATTTTGAGTCCACTGCTCCCAAACATCAGGAAACAGGAAACAGATACTGTTCCATCAGATTTTACAGACAACATAATTATCTTTTAAAAGAAAATGCTTGTGATCCACTCCATTACAATCTACAGTTCTCAAAAGCACCAGCCATTGCTCGAGTCCTCTCTGCAGTATCTCAGGTATCAGGGTTCCTGCAGTGAGCTTCTCATTGCATTGCTGCAGTGTTTCTCATTTCATGGTCTTCAGTTCACTGTTCAGGGTTCACACAGCTCGGAGAATCAGAACCGAAACTGCCAATTCACATTCTTCTCTGCTGATCACCCCACAACCTTAGCTCTTTGCCATTTCCTATTGACTCTGCCACTTCTGAAAACTTCCAGGGTAGGATTACTTGGTAAATTTATAAAGAGAAAGAAAAGCCACAGTTCATTCACATTTTGTGCCAGGGAATATGGTAGCAGCAGCCCAAGTATAATTTCTAGTCAGTGACAGGGCACGAGCAAGAGGCCAAAGAAGTGTTGATTCAAGCACTCACTTGAATCCTTCACAGTAGAAGCTATGTCTGACACTTGTTGGAAGCATGAAAATACAGCTAAGATCAAATGAAATACTAATAAAATGTCAATAAGTGCATGTGAATAACTACATGGATAGCATATGCAAATGCTTATCACAGAAACATGAAATCAATCAACCCTAAACCACCTAAGAAACAACATATACAACAAGGAAGCAAACTAAAACTATTTTCACCAACTCCATGTATCACAGGACAGTAGCTAGTCCAAGCCTCTCAGTTTTGTTATGTATTTTTGGGTATACTGACACTCTCTGCCCTATTGCACAGGCATAGCCAGCTATGATAAATGATATTGCTTCTTTCACTGGCTAGACTTAGACAATCTCTTCTAAAGATCAATGAAGTTTTCAGATGCAGTAAGGATCAATGTCTCATTACAACATGATCAAACACCTCAAGTACTCTGCAGGTCTTTCAGAAGAGAATACAACAGAGCAAGCACCAAAATACCCCTCTGCTGGCACTCTCTGAATATGACAGAAAGCTGGTGTGTAGTACAGATCACTTGGATTCAGGAACAGCAATGAGCTCAACACGACTGACCCTGACCTACATTTTAGGAGTCAAGCATCAAGTGTATCAGATAAACTTGAACACATCTGATTCAATTATGTGGAGGGTTTTGTATTTTTTTTTCAAAGCACAGTTTACATATTTTGAAAGCCTGTGTTTTAAAAATTTTCTCTTCTGCCCAATTGCTACAGATTTGCAGTCTCAGAACTAGCAATACTGTACAGAACCTGGTGTTTGGACAGCCCATGTACAGCTGTAAGCATACACCCACGTACTGGATGTATAGCTAGCTATAAATTCAATAATGTCAACAATGATTAACAAGAGTAGCAACCTAAGTAAAACATACTTTAGAATTAATTCTAAATATCTGAATTAGACATTTGACACTATAAAATTATGGTGAAAGTACCCTATGAGAATCTTTATGTAACCTCTCAACAAGGAAAGCTAAGTTCTAGTATGCATGAAAAATAATCTGGCACTAACACAATTAAGCATTAAAAACTGGAAGAGATACAGAGCAGGATCACAGATTTAAGCAGAACTGGTGAAAATAAAGGAAATGCTCAGCACTCTTAACCTTCTTTTTAATGTGAGAACTAAACATTTTCCCAAATACTGCTTATCACCCATGTTCAACCATTATTTATTGTTTGCACCAGCAAACTAATATTATACTTCTAAACACCATAATCACCTGAATATTTTACACATTAACAAATATGAGATGAGAAAATAAGTAAATACAATGCTATAAAGTAAATCCCAGCCAAGATGTAAGGCAGTGATAAGGAAGAAGCTGTATGTATTTTGACTACCAGGGTACTCATAGGCCAGAATCTGTAGTTTTTTCTTTCTTTTTTTTTTTTTTCCTTCTTTTCCCCTTCAATTCTTTGCTGTGGTAACAGATTTCAAGACTTTCCTCTTGTAACATCTCTGGACTATATTAGCAGCAGAGAAAGGTTAGATTTCTGCACATCCAGTTCATTTTGTAGACTTTAAAATAAGCATCTCTGATTTTCGCCCACATTTTACATGGCCCTTGAATAAATGTAGTTTTTCTGCAGTGTCATGTTAGACTGCAGCTCTATTTAGTACTCTTCAGTTGAGCATACGTAGAGGTAATTGAGTAAAATTAAAAGTTACAGAGGCTGTATAAAAACACAGAAAGATAAATCTGGAATTTTGCTGTGTTATAGCAAACTTTCAGAATAAAATCATTGCTTCAGAAAAGCACACAATGTATACTTGGACATAACAAGACAACAAAACTGCACAGAAAATCCCAAATTATACTACACCAATCCCATGTGCAGTTGATACACCGAGTCTCTTGCCCTGAATGCCAAACAAGCAGGGGGTATATTCTGTGTAAGCTGCATGAGACACTGAATCCACAAAGGCTAATTGCTTATTTTAGTTGCATCCAACTAAGTCCCTCAGAATTATCAAAAGCAGAGCCCCATCCCCTCACATGGTATCCTGAAACCCAGGCAAGCCTTGCAGATCTGAATGTATACATTCCAGTTTCTGACAGTATATTGATAATCAACCATTTGCTATAATACTCTAGACATTTATTTGACACCACAAGCAATAAACTTGTGATTAGAACTCAGATTTCATGATGAATTCCCTAGCTGATATTTGTGTTTCAGTCAGACAAGACTAAACAATCATGTTTTCTATTTTTTATTGTATTTAGAAATGCAAAATATGCTTTTTTATTTCAGCACCTGGAAATCATAGTGCAAGCAATCTTGTTTGTTTTATTTAATCCTTAAATAAATCAAAGTTACTTCTGACTTGATGAGCAACAAAACCTGAGAATTGTTTGCAAGCTAAAAATAGCAATTTTAACCACCCATTTCCGCTGACATTTCAGTGAGAAGCACCAGTTCTCTTCAAAGAAGAGATAAAACAGGACAAGAGCTAATGTTATGCCTGCTTTCATCCCTCTGTGACCAGCCAACTGGAAACACTGAGGTTGCTCAAAGATTCTGATCTTGTTTTCAGGAGGGAGAAGGCTTAATCTCCTGAGTATGTGCATTTTCTCTAAGTGCAACAGCATTTGAGCAGAAAATAACTAATGTGATCATAAGCTAAGCAAAGTAATACCTTCAAACTGGCAGAACCAAAAATAAATATTAGTAATCATTTTGGCTTTATCTTCACAACTCAAAAACCAAAACGAACTCCAGTCCACACCAGATTAGCACACTGAAAATCTTGTCTTCTTATCAGGCTTCCATTTCTACATGACACCTGATTAAAAAAACCCAAACCAAAACAAAAAAAACACCAAGAAGAGTTTGCTTCACATAGTGTGACTGGGAGAGGGGGGAACTACAATTTTCAAATAAAAATATTTATTGTTTATGGGGTAGAAGAGCAATACATATGATGTATTTGCAAACGCTAACTTCTTATGGAGCTTTTATCTCTGTCTTTTTGCCTTTAGCGAAATACTTCACACATTGTCCTTCAGAAAAGACAACCTGAGTCATAAAAGTGCTACATTTTATTCACAGATTTGTTATTTCTACAAGTGGGATAACCTATTGCCAAGTTCTCCAAATCAGGTGCCAAAGGTCATGGAAGAACCAAAAATACTTTAACAAGAAAAGATGGAGTGAAGCAGAGAAATAAAAACCTTATACTGTGCACTTTTAACTAAGGTTTAACCTAAAAAAAATCAGTTTGAGATTTTTGTTTAATATTTGAATAGCCCAGTGGGTGATAAAAAGAAGAAATTACTACTAGGAAACAAGACACAGTGATAGGAAGACAACACGGAAACTTTTGAAAATTAGCAAATTCAGATACTTTTCAAAAGAACCCAGCAGAATAATTATTTTTTCTGTCTTTCCACTCAGCCTAAAATGAAGCAGGAAACAAGCCCACACCTCAATACTGAGCCCAAACTAGTGGTCTGTCAGAAGTCAGATTGAAAGATTGCCTTAGTGACACCATAAACACTCTTCTAAACGAAGGGAAGAGGGAAAAAAGAGGGAAACCACATGGAAGCTGAGCATGCTACAGCACTATCATTACATTTAGGGGGTTGATTTATCAGAAAAGTGAACAGGCAACTCATTTTATTTTCATAAAAGTTAAGCACCACAAAATATCTAAAGGATCAAAAAACAAAAGAAACAAAACAAATGAAAAAAAAATTCAACAGAAAGTGACAAGCAGCAAACCTAGGCATTTTAAACTGGCATTTTATAAACCAGGAATATGAGGGCTCTCCACCTTTTTCTGTGTTTTCAACACTGCCTAAGTCATCTTTTAGCAAATTATTTTAACATTCAGTTTTCATCTGATAGATCTTCTTGCTTGTACAATCCATTTTAGAGGCATAACTTGTTTTCTTTGCTAAGATTTCATTTCCTCCCATCTCAGAACTTGATGAAACCTATTTCTTAGTTCTTCATCTCCCAGTGAAAGCTGACAACAGGTATCAAGACAAAATGTAGCTGTCCCATATGAAGTAATTCATTTCTGTCAAAGATAATACACTTTTTTTTCTCTTAACATAGATGACTGATATTGTTCTGCAAGGTCTGAAAGCCACAGCTTAACCATTTAGGTACCAGGAAGGCTTCAGAATCAGCTTCTCTCCTTACAGCCCAGAGTCCACTGGCTGAAAACATGGAAGCCACTGCAAGGCTTGTTCATTTCCTGCCATTTCATCTTAGAGTTTGATTCCCTATTTTTGGCCTAAACAAGTAATTTTTTGGAATGCAGTACTCTGCAAAATAGCAGTATTATGAAGTTACATATTTGCATAACTGTAACCCACTGAAACTTCCTACTTTATACAGCACAAACAGAAGTCCTGATGTTCAGCTTACTTTGTATTTCCTTTCCAGGACATTTAGTTGCAGTGAATTTTTTTGTCACTGAACTACAGTTTCCACCCAACATTTATGGTAACAAGAGCAAAACTCATCCATCTAAGACAAAAAACCCTGAAGCTCATCTAACAGTAACAAGAGGGTGAGAAGAACCAAAACCTGGGCACTCGGGGGTCTAACAGGAACACCCCAGGAGGAGGCCGGGCTGTCCCAGGCTCTCACCGCTGGGTACAGGGCACCTGACAGGGGAAGGCTCCGGGCGGTGGCTGACAGAACCCTTCACCGCCCTCACCTTCCACCATGAGCCCCCCAGACCCCTTGGCTGCACCAGGCACCCTACAAAAGCCGCAAGAGGAGGCTGAACTTTGCTGCTCCCTGCCCCGCACACTGCGGGCACCTCACGTCCGCTGCCATTACCCCCAGCGCTCCCCTCACAGCATTCCAGACAGCACCTCCCGCCCCGCCCGAGGTTTGCTTCACTGCTCATGTTTTAGACTGAAAACCCCATGAAACTTGAGGGTCCCGGGCACTGGGGCTGCTTTCAGCGCAGGCTGACCCAGGGGTGCTGGGGTCCTGGCTCCCCTCAGCGCTGGGGAGGCCTCAGGAACCGTCCCACAGCTCCCAAGGGGAAACGCCTCAGGGTTCCTGAGGAGAAGGATTAACTGGCTCACGGAACCTTCAGAATGAAGGACACCTCAGCTCAGGAGGAATCTCTGAAATAAATTCACTGATTATCCAGGGAATGGGAAACATGGGAAATGGGCTCCCTTGCAAAGTAAGGAGAGAAAAAAAAAAAACACAACAAAAAAAAATCCCAAAGCTCCAAAACAAACAAACAAACAAAAGCCAAACCAACCAACAAAACAAACAAACAAACAAAAAACCAACCCAAAAACCAACCAACCAACCAAAAAAAAAAAAACAGATCAAAATGCAAAAAACTCTTTTACGTGACTGGTCACTCAAGACTCTCTGGCAAAGGGCTGGTCTGGTGATTAACTCTGCTGAAATGGCCAGAAGGGCAAGGACAGATATTTAATTAATACAAGTGAACTGACTGGGATTTTACAAAGGGACACAGAGTAACCAAATAGATGTGAGTCAAAGCTGAGCTTAGAGTTTGCCCAAAGAGATGGATGAAACAGAGAACAAAACATCTAGGCACTGACATCTGATGTTTTTCTAAAGAAACAGAGCTTGATGCCAAGAACACTTGGGAATCAGCTTTTGAAAGGTTAATTAGATTATCCATAAACATTTCAATTACAGGAATGAGCCATTATCCCATTATCCCAACACATCCTATTTGTTTCAGATTCTTCTCTTCCATGAGATTTTTCTGTCATAAATAGGCATGATTAATTCCTCTGAGAACTTGATATTTACAACTTGGACTGCCTCTGGATACCACGGGCTACTCTCATCAATATATTTACTTAAAATTTGTTTATCTTCTCCATCAGGAAGAGGAAAGCTGCTACTGTCATCAGTTTATTTAGTTAAAAGTTGTTTATCTCCTCCATCAGGAAGAGGAAAGCTACTATATTCAAGGCACCACAGTATCCCAGAAGCAAACTGTGTGCTTTGTGTTTCTCACAGCCAACCTTAAATCTGAATTCGGTGAGACGAAGACCCAAGATACCCTATGAGTAGCCATGAATTATACACACAGCTGCCCAACCTTGTTAACTGCACAGGATTAGTCATGCAGAAATTCTGGTATGTAGTGCAACCTTTGGATTTCCGTTTAGTTTCCAATTCCACAGAATTAGATGTAGTTAAATAAGCATTTGTGTGATCAAAACTGTTTCATGTTTTGAAAGAATGCAACGTTGTTTTATTAGGACGAGAATACTTTGCAAGAATACTGTAATTTTTGTCTTATTTTTAATTACCAAGTGTAATAATGCTTCAGCAAGGTAAAATTTGTTTTGCTTTGCTTTTCATTACTTCAACTTCAGTTAAACTTCAATAAGAGAAAATAGGAGTAGTTACAGTTCCACTTCAAGTCAAATTCTGAAACCTTAAAAATTAGTGACAGATTTGTAAAAGAATGATACATAATTTTGAGAATAACTGATGCACCATTCTTTCTGGTAAAGGTATTGTGTAATTGAATGGGCTGTGCTAGGGTTCAGTGAAGGGGGGGGAGAAGTGTGTGTGCCTGCATCTCTAATTTATAATTTTGCCATTAAACTTAACAGGGACAAAATTACACCTAATATCCAGCATTCCTATGGAATATTGCTTTTGAGAGAACAAAGTGATACCTAAAAAGGCACTAGAGTTTACACAGTATCTATATTCTTGCTTTGTGTACATATATATTATTTTTTTTATTTGAAATGTGTGATTCAGAAAGGATTTGGCTAACATACAGGATGAACTTCCTTCAGACTGTTCAAAATAAATTCAAACAAAATTTGCCAGTGCTGAGCAGAGTGACATGATGTCTCTGTGTTTCACTAATCAACAGAAATAAGCCTAGATTACTACTCATTCATATAAATGGTGATAATTCTGTTGTTTTTAACAGAAGTAAGATTAAATCTCTGCTAAAAGAATCAAGGGATGGTTTTGTTTTTTTTTAAAAAAAGAGTATCTGTGTTGAATATGCAACATATTAAAAAGTGACTGGAAGGTCAGACAAGCTTGGTGTGAATCAAAGGAAATATTATCTTTCTTTGCTTTACCATAAGTAGGAATTTAATCCACTGACATGTTGTCTTCATGGATGAAAGACAATCCAGCAAGCAGTCACAAGGTGCTTAAACAACAGTCTAAAAGATCTTCTAGAACTGTGACACCTAGGATTTTACTAGCCAACCATTCCTAAAAGACCAACATATTTCTAAGAAACAGCAGTCTTTGAAATAGAAGGAAAAGGTTTTCTTTATCTTAAATTTTACCTTTACACAGGATTGGAAAAAAATTTTTTTCTGAGTAGACTGTGTCACAATTTTTATCCAATCTAAAAACTTGCTCTGTTCTCTTCATTCACCCCATCTCCTAGTGTTAATCTTAATCAAAGCCACAAGCCCATCCATGTAGGCATTAAAAGAAAAAGTTTCCTAGTTTCCAGGATTTGTAACTTCAATTATTTTTGCAATTACTTTCTGAATTTCATTTTTGATCTTGTTTTATAATCCTGGTTATAGTTTCTGATCAATTATTTGATGCAACTTCAAAAAACATCTTAATTTTCACCTCATGCAACATTATGTTTTATGAGTGCTGTAAGGTTTGGCTCTTGGTAGGTATGTGAGAAAAAACCCAAACAAAACAGCAGTTCTTCCGTTGGGATTTACATCACTTGGCACTTTTTCTATAACAATTTAATTAGCACAATTATCATGAGAATACCTTGTACTATTGCAATATTTCAATAGTTTTCAGTTTCCTTCCAGCATTGCTTTACAGCTTTACTCTCTAGTCCTGAAATGCAGACCTGATAAAGTGAGGGGAACAACAGATCATCCCTTAAAGGACCTCAATAATGTTGCAGTAATTTAAAAAATTGCAAATTCAAATGAATCAATTATTAACAACTTCATAGGACTGCATCTGGTGGAGGGGGTTGTGTGCGTACTCATTCCATAGGAATGTCTATTTGGCCTGCTTTTTAGTACTATTTAATCTGGTAATCTGAACAGTCAAAAAGAATTTTCATTTAGTTTTTGGTCATCTACCACATTTGAAAAAATCTTGTTATTAGTAGGGGTACAGCTCACATTTAAACAGGTTTGAGAGTAGAAAAACCTTATTGCACAATGAGGTGGCTTCTCTTCTGGAATTCCTACCCTTGTTCTAAAGGCAACCTTTAATGCAATTCTGAAAAAGTAGCAGCAGCTGATAGAAACACCAATCAGGAGTCAATGAGAGGAGGTGCAAGCTAAGATAGAAGCAGAGGGCTTTCAAGACCAAAGGTGTGTTAGAACCTCACACTCACAAAGAGCTTGACTGCAATTGCCACCTGCAAAAAAGGAATTTAGAAGAGACATTGGAAAGATAAGGTTAATGGAATTTTCTTAAAAGCAGCTCCTAAGGGATTCTCTGTTAAAGGAACCACTTTCCACTTTGGATCTCAGTTTATTTCAGTCTTATAAATTTAAGAAGACTTCTGACAATATAAAGTGTATAAATAATATGCAGCCTTCCTTGAACCCTTAGAAATTAGCCAGCATTGAGATTCAAGGGAAAGAGCTGCAAATAGCATCACCTAAACAGCAGAATGATTTCTTCCCACAAGGAGACTTAAAAGTGAAGAGCAGTAGACTAACAGTTTATATGGAAGTTAGAATAGAAGTTCTGTTGACCTTCCCCTTTCATTCACCTTGAGAACTGAGAAGGAAGGTACCAGCAGAAAAGCCATAGACTGTAAAACTAAAAATGAGTGCAAAAAGCCAAGAGATACTACAGAAACAGAGGTCACAGTGAAATAGGTAGAAATTAATAGGGCTGAAGGCAAACTAAACAGACAATAAATGAATGAGCCTGTCACTCCAAAATTCTTCTCCAAAGAGAAGAATTCTGCTTCCTTTCTACATTTTGGTATAGGGTATATAATACTTCTACTGTTGGGAAAAATGGAAATACTTCACAATTAGTTTTAAAAAATGTCCCTCTATGGAGATGTGTGATGAAATTTTTTTCTTGAAATTCACTTTAATGGAATGTTCAAGGAAGATGACATTTTCTAATTTTAAGGCCTAAAATAGAAAATAGGATACAGTAAAACATGATGGACGTTAGGGACATCTCCGTTGAAGTTGTTGGGAAATTAAATAGCGTTATAAAAAGGTTAATTTCAGACTTGTGAAATGATGCTAAAGGCTTTTAGTAGCAAGCAGTGCTTTTTCTTTCTGATTCAGATAACAGAACACAAGGCAATGATTTGGGAGCACTCTCATCATCTCATGGTGCTGTGAGTCTTTCAGCTCCTACTATCTATGTCAGTCTGCAGACTGTAGCAACCACCACTATTTTTATTTGAAAGTTAAATTAATTTTCCACTGAAAGAAGGCACATATAATTAATCTGGAAGGCACACAAACCCATGCAGCTCCTTCACAGCCATACCTGAGACAGGCTATTGCACATCCTATTCTCATTAGTTCAGAATAAAACAGAGCTTTCTCTTTAAGGAACTTTCTTGGAACTACTTTGATACGGATATTCCCTGTTGTCTGCATTGTTTGGAAAATATTAAAGTAACAGTACTTGGCTATTTGTCACTTTTCCTGAAAGAGGTTAGTGCCTGGCTTGCATCCCATGCATGGAAAAGATCATGAATGCATTAAGGCTCAGTGTCAACTGAATTTTAGCAAGGTCTCCCTACTATCAGTTAAGAAAGTTGGGTTAGGAAAAGCTAATAATCTTAAAATATTTGCTTATAATGGCTGCTCATAATAATGAACTTTTTTTTTTTTAAAGAGTATATTTGTTTATGACTGGATCCTCTTTAAACTGTATGATGCAGAGAGGTAACTGTCAACATAGTTTTAACAGGCTTGTCCCTCTATATTTCATATATCTGTAGCCACATATGGGCAGACTGATACAGAATAGATTGCGTTGTGAAAAACAGTCTCCAGTTTTCATTTACTGAAGGACTTTGATCTGTTCATTAAGCAGTATAAGATACTGATACTGATGATCCTGAGCTTTCTGTCATTCCCTCTGTGAATTATAAAGCTTGACTTTCCTTTAAGTTATTGATCAGGAAGAAAAAAAAAAATAAAAAAAAATCATCCATAATATTATCTGTATTGGTATGAGAAATACTCAAAGATATCTTTGTTCAGATTACATTTTGAACTTAAGGTTGAAGGTGCTGCTTTGCAACCAGGGGAAGAAGATTCTTTTCCTGGCCTGCCTATGGTACTTTTTCACAACTTGAAGGAAAGCTGCATATGAAGAGAATATGTCATATGTCATATCAGCCAACCAGCCAATCAAGACTAATCCTCTACACATCTCTACCATCAGGAGATGAATACCTGGAAGCTGGTAAGCAGGAGATAAAGAGAAAAGTTGGACAGAAATTAGAAAAAGTTCAAAATATAAATTAGATGTATATGTCCAATAACGAAGTAAAAAAAAATTTACAATGAATGATAAAGAATTTTGATCTACACAGACTAAACAGAAGAAGCAGCAGCACATGCTCATTGTTGTTGGTTGCCTCTATGTAACCCTAGGGTTCTAAATCTTTTTTGTCTTCACTGCATTTCAAAGGGACAGTGTTGATGAAACTGGAATGACCTGCACTGGTTAATTTTGAGTCATGACAGTGATCACAGGAAGCTTATTTAAATTGTTAAAGAAATACACATTATTTTTATATCCAAGTCTTTACCTTAGGATACAATTAGAGTGTAGTGAACTGGGTAAACAACAAAAAATGTATTACAATATTAAAAACTCATTAGGCATTAAATATTAAGTATTATTTTTTTATCCTCTGAGAAAGAAAGAAATATAAGGATCACTACTACAATCATTCTTCCCAGTTCTGCTAGTTTCTGACACATTAGGTTCAGGCAGATAAATGAGAATAATTAATTCAGTAATTTTTTCTAATCAGAAGTCTTCTTTAAACAGGTATCATTTTTATTCACATCATTGTTTCCAGGAGTTCTTTATAGCATACAGACAGGCCATTCATAAATATAGCTTGACAATTACATCTTAGTTACTCTGACCAAAATTGTGATCAGCAGCTCACTGATTACCTGTTTAAGATTAGGTTTATCTAAAAACTGTAAACTCTGTAAATGTAGTTATGAATGAGAATCTTGCATTTTGTGAATACTCTTGCAATACTTACTTAAAATTGGCTGGTTCACTAAGTGTTCCTGCCAGTACAGTAATTCTCTGAAATATTGTTGGAAAGCAAATAAAGAAGGGGTGTGAATACAGCTGAACAGAATTCGTTTGCAAATGAAATAGCTGGTGGAGGAGGAGCTCCACTCAATGAATTCAGCAAAGATGCCCTCACAATAAATACAACAACATTTGGCAAGTATAACCTTTGCAGCCCCTATTCTGCAAAGTTACCCTTATATATGAAGTTCCTACCTTCATGCAGATTTTAATCTATAGCAACAGATCTAGAATTGGCCTACTGAACAGTTTGCAGAGCCAGATCACGAGACTAATATTAACAATTGAAGACAGAATTAAAATGGCTTCTCCAAAGACAAACCATGTTATAAGAAACTGTACACTGTATGTAGGATGAGGTACAGTTACAGAATGTTTTACACTTATCCTTTCCTAAACAAAATAATGCACCAGGTGCTACCATTATTACCCTGTAGGTGTAGGGAAAAAACAAACCAAAACACCGCTAAAAAAACCCCAAAACCCTAACTTGTGAATTTTCCATTAGCTACAACTTGCTATAGGATATTTATATTCCCACATTCCTGTTAAGGAGAACACAGGCTCTGTGGTGTTAAAAACAAAACCAAACAGAACCCCAAAACCCATAGGAAACTATTTTCTTTAAAAAAAAATAAATCACAGGGCAGCTTAGAAACACCTCATATCTCAGGACAGCAGGAAAGTCTGCTTCCACAGGTCTGGTCACTTGCCTCAGGAAAAACTCCTTCTTCTCAACAAAGACTGCATCATTTCTGTTTGTCACTAGTTGCTCAAAACTGACTCATCCTACCTATGTTCTGCTGTTATGCAAAAAAATAGGGTTAGATCAACTCACATTTTTGCAAAGAACAGGCAAACACCAGTGCTGCCCAACTATTTACCTTTGCAACATGTTACAGTAAATCGGGCAAGGGGGTTTTACTTTTTCTTAGGCTATACAACAGTGATATCAAGACCCAGACAAGAGATGTTGGAACTTATAAAAAAACCAAGAAATGCATTTCTGCTTTCTGAACTTTCATAACTCAATCCATAAGTGAAGTTATGAAGAAAAAAAAAAAAAGAAAAGAACGTGTGACTTGATCTCCTGAGATTCAGTATTTTAGGGGGAGTCTCTTAGACCAGTACATAACCTCCTGCCAGAACACTGACTTGAGTAAGTCTTCCAGTTAGTGGTAGACCCCTTCACTGTTCTTAGTAACAGTAATTCTACAGTCACAAATAACAGTAAAGTCATTATGCTTTAAATCAGTGTGCTTCTCAACAATAACTATGGAGGACATACACTTACCCCAAGAAAACACAAACCTGTATTCCTAGGCAATCATTTTTTATTCCATAAAGCCTTCATGTGTTCACAGAATTAACAATGCTAACCAAAAAGGCCTGTTAGAGTGTTTCTTTACTAACAGAATCTCCAGATAGAAAATGCTTTCATTACAATATATAAAAAACCTGTTGATGCTGAATTATCTTGGAATGTACTTCATAACACTTCACCTCCCCACCAGCAGTGCCATCAGTTTCACCTCTCTACAGTCCACAAAAAGCCAAAAAAAGACAATATTTTATAAATACATAATTGATGGACTTTAGCAATAACAAGGTGAAAATTATAGAAAGAACACCGTAGTACAATCCAGCACAGTCTATATCTATCATCAATTAAAACCTTTTCCTTGACATAATGATTTTAGATTAAAGTAAAAAAAGGGTGTGCTATCCTCAGAATAATCAGATCTCCAAAAAAGTAATGACATATTAGTCACAGAAAAAAGACAAGAGTCTTTTGGAGGGACTGAATACAAGTGTATGCAATTTATATGCATGCACATTCATATGCATATGAATGGGAATTCCTATTAGTTATGCATAGTTATTAAGGGGAGGTAGTAAGAGTGCATCCTTTTTGAGCTACTTAATACTGTAAGAACAATACCAACAAAATAGCAGAACTTGATCTCAGGTACATCAATTTATCACGGCACTATCTTAAAAAATTACTACATTGCTATGTTAATTGAAACTGAATTAATTGTTAAGTACTATCAGCATGAGTTCTTGGATAAAACATAAGTTCCCTACTTGGGTACAGCATTTTTAGATCAGATAAGAAGTTGGGAAAACACAGGAAAAATAAGGTTGAAATAGGAAAGGACACACAGTGTTACTTTTCAAACATAGCAGGAAGGGAATCTGTTTCTGCTGGTTACTGTGGATTACGTTTTCCTTTGGGGCAGGGATTATGGCAACCTGGTCTCTATTAGCCTCCCAGCTGAGGCTCTGATCTTGCAATATGCAAAGTCTTCAAAGTAAGTGGCACAACTTTTGCATCATGTTAGACATATATAAAAGCATTTTAGACTGGGTCTTTAGAAAACTAGGTTCTTCTTGGCATTGAAAAGGGAAATTTTGCAGATCATTAAAATAGACTGATTTGACAATTTCAGCTTGTAAATATTTTTTAAAATTTAATCACATAGATTAAAAAATATATATAATACAATTTAGAATAGAAATATAAATATGAAACATATTTCTCATTTTTCAATTTCATTAGATTCCAAAATAAAGTTTTGAAACTGCAAAATTTTTTTGCCAATCTGTTAACTTCTGATAGATTGAAATTAGCACCCATAGATTTTCAGGAAAAATAAATGCATTGTAAAGCTTGTGTGAGAGCTTTTAATTTAAGGAATAAAATAAAACCAAAGAAAACAAAACCAAACAACAAAAAACAACAAACTTTTTTTCTGAGTTAGGCAATGACACTTGTATGGAAGCCAAGTTCCAGTTCAGTTATTGGAGGTCCTGTAGTCTAAACTCCCCTTCTCAATGAGAATGCCCGAAGGAGGATTATGTTACATTTGGTCAGTACAGAATTTGAACTGGGTTCCAGAGATGAAAGCCTATGAACTAATCTGTTGAGCTACCAACCCACTGCTGTGCTTGTTTATAGAAATCCTATTAGCAGGACTAACTGCTAACTGAGGGTCAAGAGATTAGATAGCAGCCTGCTGGAAATTCAGGATCAGACAAGTATTATAGACAAGAAATATATTTCCTAGCCATGTTGTGCTTAGCCATGCATTATACATTAAGGAAGTATTGTGACTAAAGGGTAGCAATTTCTTCTTGGGTTGCTATTCTTGAATCTTTGGGTTAAGATTTTAAACTCTATCCACAGTAACTCCTGGGCTGTTCATGCCATGAGGACTCAGCATTAATGCTGTCTTCACCAGGAGACTGCCGTTGCTGTACACCACACTATGTATCCCTAGAAACAACTGCAGAACCATTTCATATTGCTCATTAAATATTTTCAACATGAAGATCATCGTGCCACTTTTGCTTTGTTCTCACAAATTGTCAGGGGTTATATTTCCTCTCTTAACTCTGTGAGACTTAAAATGCAGCATTGTCCTCTCTAACTGAAAACTAGATTTTACATCTGCACAACCAGGAAAGCTGTTAAATAAAGCTCTTTTCCCAAACCTAGTCACCAGTTAGGAGTTGTAAGACTAAGAGAGACATCTTCAAAATCTCAGGAAAAATCAACTTACTGGTAAAGAAAATAACCAAATATTAGGAATCTGAATGTATAGAACACCAAATTAAACAATTGCAGGTACTTTCTTCTCATTAAATAAAGATAACTTGTAGGTATAGAAGACCAAAGTTCTATCCAAACAATATACACCACTGTTGCATGCAGACTGTGAAGACATGCACATGCTTAAGAAAACAGTTATACATAACCAAACACAAATTCTGACACATGTAGATGCATAGATCTCTCTTTCCACTTTCATCTCCTTTCATCCATCTCTCTCATCACAGATGCATACACATCTCAGCCCAAATGAAATAATTTTCACTGCTTGAGTTTGCTAGGCTCCAGTTCAAACTAGTGATTTCTTTTCTCTTGTGTTCACATGCATATTTTTTCTCTACAGGATTTAAAGCTTGAGAAGCATGAAAGATGGAATGAAAATAAATTTGAATTCTTTATTACAATAACTGTGAATATCAAAGATTCTTTCACAGCTGTGTGACTGCTGGCATTTGTAAAGAGTCAAAGAAACCCAGAATACAAAAAGGCAGGAACGCAGTTGTTTTTTCAATCAAGTGTATCAGGAAAAAGAAAAAACCTATAGAAACAGCAAGAAGGTCTAGGGGTGGGTGACAGGTAAAACCTGTTTCCTTAATTCAAACAGTCATTTCTAGAATCACTTGAGCAGGGGGCTGATATGAAAGACTGACATATCCAGTTCTACTCCTTGAACTGTGGCTTGCATTTACCAGGAGCATGAGGAATAAGGTGAAAGGTGTTCTTTCTTATTCCTTACTTAATTGAAGTGTCTATTTAGGATATTTTAAAATGATACAATTTACATGCAGTTATTATTTGTATCCCCAGAGCATCTAGGGTTTCTAGCCACAAACCCCACCCTTGCTGTGTGGCTGTAAGCAAATGCCACATTCTGCAATTCTCAGAGGCAGAATGGGACAGCACTTCTTTGATTTCCTCCCCCCCCCAGTACATTCCTCTTTGCTCAACACCTAGAGGGAACACCAAACCAAAACAAAAAAAACCCACAACCTGTTGCTAGAAAGTTTTTAGCTCCAGAGTAACACAAACAGGACACAAACGCTTAGTGAGATGATACTCTTTTATTTGCCCTATGCTATGAGAAACAATATCTAGTACTCCCTTGGGAATAAATGTTGAAATTAGTACCAAATGCAAGATCCAAAAGGAGATAACTTTTCACTATGCTCACCTGAAATATTTTAAGAGAAAAAATTCTCAGTGAAGTACAATGCAAGCTGCTCATGAAAGGCCAATGCCAATGTTGTATTTGACAATCTCTCATTATTTCATTAGTTCCACTAATGAAGACGTTAATATATATGTGTGTGCGCACGTGTGTGTGTGTATATATATATATATATATATAAACAGAATCAAAACATCCTGCCACATGGGAATTCAGCAATGCCTCCCTAAATTGGAATGGCCAAGAACAAGAGTACTGATGTGTAACACAGCAGTTTCTGCTTGACCTCCACAAGATCCACAGAGCACAGCTTGGCAAGATGCAAAAACCAAGCTAATCTAGGCAATCTATAAGAAATACCTATCTATCTCTAATGAGCTGATAAATTAAAAGGTCAGAGGCAGAGCTTTTGACAGTGAGAAACATGTCTAGCTATTGGAATGCCAACCTCTGTCAATCCATAGTCAGCTGCTTTTGTATTCTTCAAATATTACTTAAAAAAAAAATCGTAGGTGCTTTTCGTATGAGAAATAAAATAGACCATATCCAAAAAATATTTGTATTAAACCCTCAGAATTCTTCTTTACTTTAAATCCAACTTTTGAAGATTTACTTAAAGTCTAAATCCCAAATCGGCTTTTATGAAACTGGATACATCAAACTGAGCTGCTCTCAGTGGGCACATCATTTGAAGGTAGTAATGCCAGAAGAGAAGCTGCCTTTTTGGAAATGCTCACATTTCACCTAACTGCCTTTTTTCCCTTGACCACCTAAGTGGTAAACATGCATTCAGCTCTAGAAGAAAATAAAATAATCTTTTGTTTGTGAAAATTTTACATCTCATATAGAACAACACTGACACTTGAATCACAATGCGTTGTCCTCAGTAGTGCCTCAGAACATCATTAAAATACTTTGAAAATCCACTGGGAATTAATTTCTCTCTCTTACCTGGGTAACAGCTCAGGGTAGAAAATGTGAAGCTTATTTATTTTCCACTTCCTATTTGAACTGCCCTCTCCAGTGGGTGGCAAGGTGCCCTGTCAATTAAATACCCAAACTTTGTGTGCTCTGCAGCAATAGGCATCTCTAGCTTGATATTCCTCTCTTTGTGGATTTCTAAACACAATAAATTCTAAACAGAGCAGAAATACAGAATGGATGTTTCAATAAACCACACAGTCATACCACTTCATAACTATATGCAGCACAAATTAACTCTAAAATTCAGTCTGCACACAGGAAAATAAATAAATCCCAAGTACGATTCATTAGCAATTCTCAGTAAGCAGGCAATAAAAGTTTGTCTTCAGTAGCTCTGCTGTAAATTTTTGACTGCTGTCAGCACTGCTGGTCTTACAGTAATCCTGCAGTCCATGGATGTCCTGACTCACACTAAAGTCACTGGGAATGAGAAGCTTGTAGACCTGCAGAACAGAGTTCTGAGTGCCACATGAATAACTTGCAGAATATCCAGGGAATGTTTCTTATTTTTTACATTGTTATACACACCACATCGTATTCACTCACATTTATGAGCAACTGCAAATACAGCAAAGATTGCTTTAACACAATGTTTCAAAAAGAAATAAGTATTCCAGTGAGATGATTTGTCTGGATTCTCCATCATTAGCTGTATTTTATGACACAGCATATTTATGATGGCAGTACAGTGATATTCCTAATCCCTTTAAAGCCAATTTATTACATACTATATTGCATTTGAAACAAGAAGTGGTTTTGCCCCCATAGGGTTCAGCAAGCTGCCTAGTAACTGCTTTTTTTAATACTGAATCACTGGTCTTCAGTACTATCCCTCTAAGTAAGGGATAAATATCCTAATTCAGCTCTAGGGATAGCAATGGACTTTTAATGCAGGTGAATTACCCCTCTGTAATTTTTCCTATTGGTATTTTCCTTCTGTTGGTTAGAAACAACTTAAAAATGTATTGCAAGGCATAAAACAAGCAGACTGCTCATCTAGTAACAGTGTAACTTGTGAAATATTGATACTGAAGTCTTATGATTCTTCATTTTCACATAGTTTGATATCGCTACTTCTCTATTCCAGAAAAAAGTGAATGAAAATGTCACGCTGTATGTTCAGATTTATTTCTTCTTTTTTTAAACTTAGTTTTCTGACATTTTTAGTAAACTAGGTTGACAGTTACACATCATCAGCAATTCATGTAAAATAATTGTCTTTAAAATTATCCTAGGTTTTTGTTATGTGTTTCACTTAAACATTAATTGAAACTACTGTCAATATGATGCTTCACACTGAGATTTAAACTATCTGCTTCGGTAACTACCTAACTACTGCTCTGCTCCATCCAAGAATCATTAAACATGCCATCAACTTACAAACACTTTTTGATGAAACAGAAGAATAAGCAACAGATAGAAAATGAAAACCACTTTTTTAACAAAAATCTTTTGGGAAGATTTCTGTAGGCCATGAAACACTGGGTCATAGCTACATCAGCTTGTGTAAAGCTCCTTACAAACTGGTAACAGGAAATATCACTGACACAAGACCTGCATGGCAAGATGCCCTGAGGCAGGACATTGTGGCTGTGGGAGTAACAGACATGCAGTGGTGAAAAACCTTGGGGTTTTTTTTGTTTATAACATAAGAACGGATCCAAGGGAAAGAGCCTTGTGCAGCTGCAGCTTTACATGCAAAAAAGAACAGTTGTGAATTTGATATCTTATTTTCTGAAAAACTAATAGTAAAGAAACTTTGTGGTTGATAATTCTCCCTTGCACTTTGGGAAAACCACTTGGAGAGTGATGATGGTCAGAAGTAAAAGCACAAGAAGTGTCATAACACTTAAAATTCCACATTTTTCTTTGCAAATGAACTCTTCTCACACCAACCTGAACTTAGAGGACTAGATGTATTCGTAGTCCTTGCGGTCAGATGCAGCAAAGATGGAACTAATGTTTAAGTTAATAATGAAATACTTGATTGCCTCAAGTCAGATACAATCTCTTTAGGAAGAATAGAGGTGAACGTAGAACAAAACTGAATTGATGGCTACAACTTTAATGATTAGTGCTCCAGTGACTTACAGGTCATTTGATCATTTTAACATCATAAATATTCCTCTATATCCCTTTAGGCTTCTTAACACATGAAGTTTGGAATTGTGTGACTAACACTGCCGTAAGCTACATTTAGGATTCCTGATTGTTTGGGACCACACAGAAATTGCTTAGTAGCAGTTCAGTTGCAATATTAGTTCAGGATATGAGCATTGAAATGCACAACAGCAGCAAAATGCAAACACAGCCATTTGTTTTTCAGTCAATCTTATATAAGTGTAATTCATATCACTGTAATGAGGTCTGCTACTTCCTGTCCTTTCTCAGCTCTCCACACATCTTCTCAAGGACAAAATTGTTTTCTTAATAGTATACCTGCATGGAATCTTTTCTCTTGAAGTACTACAAAAGAATGAATTATACTCTCTTATTTACATAGGGACCCCATCCTCACAATGTTTTTATATTATCTAGAAGACTATAGCATTCTAAATAAGAAAACCTCTCTCTAAGTCACACAAAATTTTTAAGGGTCAGGAATTTTCCTCAAGTCAGAAAGTATACAATGCAATGACACTCCAAGAATGGTTGGTGAACGGTATATAAATATGTAGGTGACTGGATAAAAGATTAAGCAACTATTTTGGCTTGCCTAGCTACCTCAGCATTGATGCACGACAATATGTTAGCACTGAGAAACTGGGGTATTTGCGTGTTAAAAAGAACAAAACCAAAACCAAAATCAACAAAAAACACCAAAGCCCTATTCCCCCAAAGAAGAAAAAAAAACCCAAACAAAAAAAACCTAAACAAAAAAACCCAAAGCATTCCAGCTTGGCAAGCCACAACATTCATAGAATCATAGAACTGGCTGGGTTGGAAGGGACCTCAGAGATCATCAAGTCCAACCCTTGATCCACTCCCGCTGCAGTTCCCAGCCCATGGCACTCAGTGCCACATCCAGGCTCTTTTGAAATATCTCCAGGCACGGAGAATCCACTACTTCCCTGGGCAGCCCATTCCAATGCCTGATCACCCTCTCCAGAAAGAAATTCTTTCTAATCTCCAACCTAAACCTCCCCTGGCACAACTTGAGACCCTGCCCTCTTGTCTTGCTGAGAGTTGCCTGGGAAAAGAGCCCAACCCCCCCCTGGCTCCAACCTCCTTTCAGGGAGTTGGAGAGAGTGATGAGGTCTCCCCTGAGCCTCCTCTTCTCCAGCCTGAACACCCCCAGCTTCCTCAGCCCTTCGTCACAGGACTTGTGCTGGATCACTTCACAGCCTCCTTGCTCTTCTCTGGACCTGCTCCAGCACCTCAATCTCCTTCCTGAGCTGAGGGGCCCAGAACTGGACACAGGACTCAAGCTGTGGCCTCACCAGGGCTGAGTACAGGGGCAGAATCCCTTCCCTGGACCTGCTGGCCACGCTGTTCCTGAGCCAGCCCAGGATGCCATTGGCTTTCTTGGCCACCTGGGCACACTGCTGGCTCATGTTCAGCTTCCTGTCAATCCAGACTCCCAGGTTCCTCTCTGTCTGGCTGCTCTCCAACCACTCTGTGCCCAGCCTGGAGCTCCCCATGGGGTTGTTGTGGTCAAAGTGCAGGACCCGGCACTTGGCCGTGTTAAATCTCATCCCATTGGGATCATCCCAACTCTCCAGTCTGTCCAGGTCCCTCTGCAGAGCCCTCCTGCCTTCCAGCTGATCCACACTTCCCCCCAGCTTAGTGTCATCTGCAAATTTGCTGATGATGGACTCAATCCCCTCATCTAAATCATCAATGAAGATATTGAACAGAACTGGGCCCAACACTGATCCCTGGGGGACACCACAGCCACCATTTTGATGCAGCCCCGTTCAGCACCACTCTCTGGGCCCGGCCCTCCAGCCACTTCCTAACCCAGCGCAGAGTGAGAGCTAAACTCATTTTATGAAATAAAACCAAGAAAAGTAAATGCTGATTTTCTAGGTCTCATATTTGTCATGTCTTCCATTCTAATAACACTGTTATTGGGAAATATTAAGATTTTTGGTGGCAGCTGACATTCAGCTACTTCTTCTATGAAAAATGCTCAGGAAACAAGGTATACAGCAGCCATAGTACTGAAAAAAAACCTGAATATTTCCGTTGATTTATCATAGATCTATTGGCTACTTGCAAATTTATCTGCTGGCTCTTCATGTCTGGAAATAGGTAACAGCCAAAGATGGCCTGTGAATAAACCACAGACAAACACACACATGCTTACTACAAGAGGACTAATTTCAACCTCACTTGGGAGAATCTTTTCTTATCCCTGGCATATCCTGCTTCTTACCAATTCATCACTGGCCAGGGTCTTGTGATTTACATTGGTGTACTTTGAGAAGAAGCTTATCTCAAAGATTCTGCAGAACGCTGGAATTCTTGATTGCATGAATGGTCCTTGAAAGCAGTAAAAAGGACTTTCCATGCCAGAATGAGACTATCATTAGGTATACAACTTCAATTAAAATGGAATAATTCCCTCAAATTTTGGCACCTAAGTGACCACCTATTTTTATAAGCCAAAAGAAGGCTTCCTCTTTTTTTCAGAGTATCTTAAAGGTCTCATATATTATTATTTTTAAATATATCAACAGGTTTGGCACAATAATCTGCAAATGTATTCACATAATCCAATGTACATGCCTATTCAAACAGAAGGAATCTAAAGTTTCTCTGCTTCTGTAAAATCTATTTTTCTTCAGTATATAATATATTAAAAATTGGTTAGCTATTTTTTATCATAGAACTACGGCTGCTACACTACATGTACATAACCAGGTATTGTCTCAGTTACTTTTGTTTTCTCCATGTTAAAAAAAGTAGGAGAAAAACCAAGAAAACCAACCAGAAATTAATATTAGCAAATAATCATGCAGAGGCAAACACTTCAATTCCATTGGTAATAGATACAGATACACTCACCAACACTCACCTCTCTCTCTTGCAAGGGAAGTTTTTCATCAAAACTGAGAAAAGAAACCCTCAAGCTCTCTGTCTCCACACTCATTTTCTCTTCTGGAAAGCATTCTGTTATTTTGTCTGATATCCCCTACCATTCTTAAATTAATTACGTTATTTAACATAAGCATTGCACACACTTATGCAATAAAAGTAACTATAAATTAAAAACATTTGGAAAAACGTTTTGCTGTGCAATTCCAAAATTGTACTAAGCAGTACATGACAAATGTTGTTTCACCCACATATATGTATGGGGACACAGATATACATATAGGCCATTATGGTGACTCAGACAATTTTGACTCTTGAAGGAGACAGCTCCTTACAAATCTTGCATTTCCATATGTCTGTTTCCATTCCTTATTTACCAGATGTCATAACTTCACTTTTTTTCATGCATTGCTAAACAGATTTAATACTGTTCCTTTCTATAATCCTAAAACAGAATCAAGGATGACAGGTGGAAGAAGTAATTTTAGTAATCCCTTCATTACCTACATTCTTGTCACCTTAGAAAATGGTAGAAAAACATTTCAAGTTTTGTCCCAGCTATACAATCCTTTAAAAAAACTTTGTCTCTGCTGTTAATATGTTGGTTTAATCAGTGCTGTTTTGATCAAGCTAAATTAAGCCTTCTCCTCTTGAAGTGGAACAACAATGCAACAGTTGCCTTAATTTCATTTTTTGCTGTCTGAGAGGAACAGAAAGGCCCATGTAATCCATCCAAAGAAACTTATTCACCTTGCAATGGCAGAAGTAGAAAGCAGGGAAAACCCTTCCACAACTTAGTGTTTGCTCTTTGAATTCATCATTTGCTGGATGTGCCAGGACTAGACAAAAAAACCACAAACAACACGCTGGGCTCATACAAGTTTTAGTTGGGGGTTTGAGGTTTTTTCTTTGTTTTTTGGTTGGTTGGTTTTGGTTTTGAGTTTGCTTTGTTTTTTCCCTGACACAGGATTATATTAAAAATGAATGTGGCATTTCATACGTAACACACATTCCACACAAGCTGAAATCTAAATGCAATGCACAATGTTGTCAGCCTTATTACAGTGCCAAGTGATCTTCAGAAATTCCCTAAACTGACAAAGTACCTCCCAGCCCACAAACACACCCATTTCTCCATGAATCATCAAAAGCAATGCATTTTTTTCTTCAGAAGTAGCTTGCTACTACTAGTATTTAATTTTCTTTGTATATCAAAAGTTCACTATACCACAATCATTAACTGCAGGATTAGTAAAACAAACAGACTTTGTCTTCTCACCTCCAATTTGCTTCAGAAAAATCAGCAGGAAATGAGATGAAAGGCTACAGTTTTCAGCAATAGGAATCCATCCTGACCTTTTCTTTCTCCTAATTTGAAGAATCTGGTGGGTATTTCCTTGTTTTCTTTCCCCTCTGACTCTCTGTATCCCAAACAGCCTTTTCTGATGCTAACCGAGCAGCCTGTTCCTCCATTCAGGTCTTTTTGTCCCAAGAAACAAAACCTACTTATTGTTGCTCCATGCTTTGTGTCCTTTTTCACTGTCATGTACAGTTTATTCAGAATACTTTCAAACCCATGTCACAGAATTTTAAATAATTTCACAATGCAGAGGCCAAACCAAACACTGAAGACACACCCCCTCTCAAAGCCTTCTTCAGTTCCCTGTTGGAAGCTACATAGCTTGCTTTTAATTAAAGCTTGCTTTTAACTAAAATCACCCTATCAAAAAAAAAAAAAAAAAAAAAAAAAGAAAAAGAATTGCACAGGATGAATTTTAAAAATATCAAGCTTAGAATTTTGGTTTTTTGTTTGGTTGGTTTTGGTTTTAATTTGTTTTATTAAATCCTAGGGTTTTTTTGGTTGGTTTTTTTGCTTTGTTTTGTTTTTGTTTTCGTTTTCGTTCCTAAGAGCTGTCCAGAATAATTCTAGCTAAAGCAAACATGAATGAACACATAACAACATATTCTGTTTATTTGCTTTAAGATGGACTACAGGAAGATGGGCTCACAATGTCAGTATAAAAATAGCCCCAGCTAAAGATGTAACAAGGGCTTTGCCTCTTCCAATGCAGCACTGGGGCAGGAACTAGAGCTGAGCTGAGTAGAGAACTGGAATATTTTGCAGCTTAGATCTCTTCAGTAAGGCTAAGCCAGCTCAAAAGATTTCACTGTTGCTCTAACACACAAGCCTTTGATGTTCCCTCATCTTTATATCATAGAAGGAGCTCAAAGGGTTAATTAAAATTTAATGATATCGGCAGTACTTTGAAAAAGTTATGAACTTGGGTGAGATCAATCACTTTCTTGGACTGCCTGACTTCAAAGCAGACATTATGCAAAGGAAAAAAAAGTGTCATTCTGCATTGAATTCATAAGCAAGGATTTCCTCATTAGCCGCCTGTGCACGGAGGAGATTCCAAGTTCAAACTGAGAAGAGGTGAGGTGCCAAAAAAATGGTTAATCGAAATTTCATGCCTTTGATGCAGATCTCATGTTAAAAGAATGCATCACTGCAAACCATGGGACACCAGAACAGTCCCAAAACAGGAAGTCAGAGAGTAAGGGATGAGCAATTTTTTTCAAAATCACAACTTGTTTGCAGAGATTTGGCTAAAACCTCATTAGCTTGTTTATTCACTCTCAGTGACATTCAGTGAAATGTCAACTGAAACAGCAACAGTAAACTTTTGAAAAAATGTTCCCATTTCTGGTTTGGATCTGTATTTTTGTTTGCCATCTACAATTTAGTTGAGCTGACAGCTTTCACTTTCTGCAGTTTAACGTGTTCTGAACTGAAGGAGGTCTTATTGTATTTTCAAAGACAAATAAATTCAGATGACAAAATTATGAAAATCCTCTAAAAGAGATCAAAGTTTACCATTGACTGCTTAGATTTACCATGAGGGTTAAGAAAAATGTTAATGCACTCAATATTAACTGTCAGTTCCTGCCTTCACTCAGAACAGGCTGTTTTGGGAGCCTGATTCAGTAGAAATCTTATGCCTCCCTCTAATTTTAACACAAATTTACTGTGTAAATGTCTGAAGATGCCCTGTAGTATGAATACTCCCAGAGACTGGATTGAGGCCATCCCCTGAGCACAGGTAGAGCTCCCTCCCCACACGGAGTCTGACCTGGCAATGCTGGTTAAGGGTCACAGAAGGGCTCTACAGAAATCAGACTGCAAAATAAGTATTAAACAAGCCAGCACATCACGGCATTATTTATGCAAAAGATATAATGTGAAGAGGTTTGCTTTGGTTTTTTTGTTGTTTGTTAGAATAGTGCATTTCATCCCAAAACAAGGCAGACCAGAGGAGTTTCTCCCAGCATACATGCTCTCAGGAAGATCTGCTAAAGCATAGGTTTTAATTCCCCATATAGATCCCAAGCATTTTTCTAAATACAGTTACAGATAATTCCTCAATACCTCTTTATCACACCAGCAAGGTTGTTACATGGTAGAGTCCTCAAACCCAACTATATTCATTACAGACAATGACTTTCCATATTTTTCATTACTCTATGAATTCTAGAAGTACCATTGCTGATCTTAAACTTCTCCTGCCTGATGTCATAAAACCTTAATTATTAAGATAACTCTGTTAGACACAAAAGCTTGAAAGAGTATAGTACACTTCTGGAGATTCCAGTCCTGGATTTCCCAGTGCCACAGGGAAATAACAAATCCCTGAATAATATCAGAGAACCAGGATGCTGCAGTGACACTGCAGCCCCATGGCTGCTTCCAGTTCAATGTTCCTACAGAAACATTGTTTGAGGCAACAAAGCTGAGCAAACAGTGGACTTCAGCAGCTTGGTAATCTTTGTTTCTTGGTCAATATGTTAAGTTTTCTGTTCTCTGTTGTTTAGGTTTTTCTGTTGTAACTTTGGGAGTGCATGAGTAACAATAAACATTTCCTGACAAGGAATACCATTAGGTATCTGGTGCTTAGATAAAAAAAAAAATGAACAAAAAGCTACACAAACAAGGGCCCAGAGCTCTTCTGTGTGAAAATCCCCATTAGAAAAAAAAAAAAAAAAAAAGACAAAAAAAATCCTGTTTTTCAAATTTGAGTGGTTGCACTAAAATTCTCGTATTCCTTTTTTAAAAAATATATTGGTGCTGGATTCTAAACAAGTCATAACACTGTCTAAGACTTATAAAGAGAATGTGTATTTTGATAGCATGAAAATAATACTGATAAAGTATATCTGAACTTCTTTGTCTGCCTACAACTTCATTTAAATGTACTTTTCCTCTGATATCTATCCCATTTCTTATGAAATAAGAATACATATCCTGATCAGATACTTGTGGTTTCTGAAGTAATCTTGCATTTGGCACTTGGTGCACTAAACCTGACACAAAACCACAGGCCTCAGTATTTCATGGACTAACCTATTTTTAGTAAGATGATTAATGAGTCAATTGTTGTTTTCTGCTTGCTTTAGAAATGATGGTGTTGCAATTAATACATGATATCCTGGATCACTCTCTGCCTAAATAAGAAAAATTTTGGGTGGATTAAATTTCATTTTTTTTAAATATCACTAAAATTCGCAGTTTTACAAATAATTTTATTTAGTATTCCTATGGACAACTATTCTGTAAGACCATAATTT
Organism: Calypte anna; assembly: GCF_003957555.1. Taxonomy (NCBI): domain Eukaryota; kingdom Metazoa; phylum Chordata; class Aves; order Apodiformes; family Trochilidae; genus Calypte; species Calypte anna. Next base: position 3,616,766 of record NC_044259.1, on the reverse strand, counting down.
GTTAATTTCTCGAGGCACCTTCATAGAAATCACATCTGAAAGGATCTTTATCAGACCAGTCAAATCCTGCCACTCTTTGAAGCACATACTGCTCATGTCCTACTTACGTTTTAGGCACCATCAAAATAAATTAGTTGTTTTCTTTTGAAGCCTTGCTCTTTTGAAAGCTTAGTGCTGGTTCCACCTTGCTTTTCTTAGCAGCAAAAAACACGTGGTCTTGCGATGCCCCATTATCGTGTTCCTGTTTTATAACATTATCCCCTGTCCGTCTTCATTTGATGTACTTAAGGAAAAGAGCTTGAATTCATCTGTTGCAGTTAAACCTCTCATGTTATTAAAGGTTTCATGGTACATGAAACGTATCACATCAAATTCTGGATTCTAAGCAGCAAGGCACTGCATTTATGAGAGTCATAAAATAGACGGAGAGAGAGGGAAACATCAGCTAAGCACATTTAACTCCTGAAACTAATGACATTATGGTAATGCATCCACGAAAAATATGTGTTTGTGGGTTTTTTAGATTTCTTTATTTGAAGTCTGCTCCACCCTTTTCTAGAATACATACCAGTAAGCCAATTAAGTATATCCAAATAACTTTCAATTCTGACAATCCCACAAGTCATAAACTGACCTTAACCTCTGTCACTTGCATTCAAATGCTCATTTTCTTAATAAGAAAAGAATAATAGGTTATAGTTTATGCATGCAAGTCTTTTTGTAAGGGGGTCACATGAGAAACACCTAATGATTGGCCAAGTCAAATATATCCTGTTTTCATGCCTCTGGTCTGTCTATGCAGAGTTCACACTACACTGTGTGTTTCACCAGATATTTTTATTGTTTGCCTTAAGGTATCACTGTGATGCTATTCAACACGTACACGTTTAACCATGTGCTAGAAAGATCTACTCCTAAAAGTAATTATATACATTATTACATTTACTGCCTCACTCAATGCCTAAAATAAATCTGGTTTTAATGTAGCTTTGCACTGAATGGCTCCCATTTTAAAATTCCATTCATTTTAAATGTCCTACTATAGGCACAACTTTTTATTAACTCTCCTCAGAAACACCAGCTTTGATGTCAGACACACAGGACAAGGAACCATTAAAAAGGCTTTGCTTAGAAAATGCTTTACTGACATACCCCTGAAAGGCTTGAAGAGAGTGACACTTCCTGCAGTGCCACAGCCTACTTCTGTGAGATCATCCCGAGTGTTGAGATGGCAGAGCCTGTTCACAGGGCACTAAGCAGGAGGTAAAACCCCAGATATGATGTTCCCTGTTCAAGTTAACACTGGTTCATCCCTGTCCAGTCATAGCAGTGCCAGGCTGCCATCCAGCAGCTCCCTATGAGCTAATCAGGGTTAAGCCCCAGCTCCGGGGACACCCTTTCTGCTGGCAGTGTTTTAATTTGATTTAGAAGTGATTTGCCAAGTAATCCTGCAAATCCACATCTTCTGATTAAGAACTTGAAAGCAAGTTGTCTGATAGATAAGTAAATGTGTTTATTATTTCAGGTGTCTTGCTTACTCTATGTGATTCCAGTGGAACAGAGCTACTAGAGGTATTAACGTGATATTTTTCATTGCATTATAGCAATAGCATTTTAATTAAGTTTTGAATTTTGACTTCATAGACCTCAGATAAATTAGTTCCATGGCACATTGTTTCCACCTGAAGTGTATTCAACCTTTTTTAAAGATCCAGATGAAAAATAATACATCAGCAGTATATAAAGAACTACAGCTGCAGCAAATTGAGCAAATTTTACTTTTGACAATAAATCTTTTCCCTTGCTCCCTTAATAGAGAGAAGGCCTATAAAATCTTTTTGGGTTTTAGGTTGGAGATAATAGTTATTTTTAGGGGGAAAAAATAAGCTGAAGGTGGGGTAGGGTTATCTTTCACTATGTCAGAACCAGAAATATAATAGGGAAGAGAAAAGAGACAAGACAGCACTTCATATTTTATGACCTGTTGCTCATTTCCTGACAAACTGCTGGGGAGGAACAGGCAGACCACAGCATCTCACGTTGGCTCCTTGGCAATGGCAGACACATCCTAGCTCAGGACTCTTTGTAACATGGTTTATACATTCCTGTCTGGTCAAAAGAGTATGAAAAAAAGTTTTGACCACATAAATCTGACTTTCTGTAAAACAGGGTGTTTAAAAAGAGGAAAAGCAGATGACATAAGAAAGGAATGGGAAGCAGGGGAAGGGTGACAAGCATCACATTCTCAGTGATACCTGGGGTTTATCTGAAATTGGTGAAGGATGTTTATACTTCCCTGAAAAATGCTGGGACTTCTCTTGGGATCAAAGCAATCATAACCCAGAGGTACTGCAAATATTTATTACTTGGAGTTAACAACTGTTAAAACTCAGCCCATTTATCCCTTTCTGGCCCCTGTACAGTTATTGGCACAAATTTGGCATTACTCTTTTGTTCTTAACTTTATGATTTGCATCATAACTGCAACATGATCTATGAATGGTATGGCTAGGAGAATATTTATACTATACACTCAGGTCTTTATCAATTATTTAAATGCTTTTATAGAATGATTTGTTGAACACATATATGCAACTGCTCCAAAGTCTGTGTTGGCCCAAGACATGTGATAACCAGGGTTAAATTCCCTTTTAAAGAAATCGAAAGGGAGAAATAGGAATGATTTTGTAATTATTTTTTTTTTTTCCAAAATATTACATTTGTGAGAACATACCTCAGCTGGATAAGTGTTTTTCCAGCAGTAATAATATTTTTTCTTAAACTTTTAATTGACTTTTCTTTCATCTCATGCTTTTCTTTATTGTGATTGCTAAGACACCGAACAGTCATATTAAAAGAGAAATTAAATCCCTTTTTTCTACTTTAAATACAATAGTTTTACTCCTTGACACTGATCCTCTTTTGTCAGTTTATTTATACACGTCCAGAAATCCTTTTGTCATTTTTTTGGTGTTGTTTTTTTGTTTGTGGTTTTTTTCAATTAATAAATCAACAATATTTAGAAAGATATTTTTTTCATTGAACAGTTCAGGAAAGCAATAGTATATAAGCATGTGGAATTGCAAAACCACTAGAATAGGCTGATCAAGAGCAGATTCCAAGATTACCACTGGTGTTTTTTGAGTCACTGGGTTTCAAGTTAGAGATCTCTCCACATTAAACTTTCATGCTGTACCTCAGGCTCTTCTGTTCTTTTTACTCTTAATTATTTTCCAATTCTTCTCTGCTAAATACTTACCCTAGCCTAAAAATCACAAGTAACACTGCTAATGCTGTTCAGTTCTCTAGGCAGTTCTGTGTAGAAATTAAGAAACTAAAATCAAATTTTAGCCTCTTCTAGTTGTACTTATACGAAAAGTTTTCAAAAGCTGAAAGACCTATTATGGCACAAAACTGTTGTCAATTACCAGCAATAAACTGTTCCAATGATTGTGTATAAGTAAATAAGGAGTCCAAAGTATTTAAAATGGATACTATGGTGTTCAATTTCTGTAAGAGCTACTCCCTACAACCATTTCTATTCATGATAAGTAAACTTGATTAATGAATAAATGTTTTCCTTACAAAGAGAGACAGAGTGTGCTGAAAAGACTGAGGATCCAGATTAGGGTGAGTGAAGACATCAGCTTGAAGGCCTGAACATACTAATGAGAGTAATTATCCATCAGGCATATGCTTTAATTGTTTGCTAAATAGTCTGGGAGAACACTGAGAGCAGTGACCAGGAGATACTTTCAGAGTGAATCCAAGATCACAAAGTTCTGTTTATACAAAGAAAGGCTTTAACATGTTAATGAAAATTTGCTGTGGCATTTGGGTATCAAAAGGAAGTTATGAGAGGAACAAAGACTCCAGTTTGTGTTCTCAGACTCTGGGTACTCTCAAAGACCCTATGGAGTGTGACAAACTACTTTACTTTTTTACTAGTATAAAAGGCTCATGGCTGAGAAGATCCTGAGGAAGCCACGAGGCAACAAAGCAAAACTATTTCTTACTGTAGAAGGATCATCGGATTTAATGAAAGATTTTATCTTCCACTCCACAAAGAGTTTCAAGTAAATATTTTAAGTAGACACCATGGCTAAATGCAATCCAAAACCCCTTTGGCAGTTTGCATCCTATCTTTCTGTGCTTCATTCCCACAAAACCTCTACATTGCAAAGGGTAAAACGGTTTCAAAAAATATAAGTTCTTTTTTGTTTTGTTTTGGGTTGAGTTTTTTCTCCTCCTTCATAAAGAAGCACTGTAGGAAGACAAATTGGAAATTGCGAAAGGGAGAAGCATACACTGTACTCTTTCCAAAGTGTATTTATTTTGCCTGAGCCTGTGTTTCATCACCTCTCAAGGGTGCAGTTTATCTGCTTTTGTACTTCCAAGTAGATGCAGTGCCTTTATACTCCCTGAGCATCTCCTATTACAGCAGTGCCACTCTAATACCAAAAGGATGACATGGATACAAAATGTTCAAATGCTGCTATTATATTAAATACTTTGTAAGCCACAATGTTCTCATAGGCTGCTTTAAAGATTCCAGGTTGTAGCCTATATTCCTTTAGTATATATCTTATTTCTAATAAGTGAAGGACATGAATTATTATTTCATTTTGTTGAAGTATAAAATGATGAGGAAAAAACCCCACAAAAACAAATCAACCCAACCTGCCTGTAGAAATAGTATGATTACATTTTAGTGAGCTATTGTTTGTATTGCTAACATTGATCATATGAAGTTTTAGCAGTGGGGCTACTTTTGTGGGTTTTATGCCTTCATGAGCCTGCCTATAAGCAATTCCACCACTTCATATTATGAGCTAAGTGTCATCACCAAGAGCCTTTTGATGTGACTTTAAATTGTGGTAAACACAGCTACACTCTACATCCCCTAATAATGACAGTCTTAAGGAAAAAAATTGAATGTATCTAGACTGTCATGTGAGCTCCATACATGGTTGGGGAGCTGCTGTTTTCTGGTTATTATGACATCCCTAACAGAGAATCTAACTGTTGTGGATAGATTAAAAATGAGGAACAACACATTAGTAACTTCTTTACCTAGAACTTCAAAGTGCAGTAAAGTAGAAAAGCACTGGGGTAGGTTGTCTGTTAATACAAGAAGGAAGCACATGTATTTAAAATGCTGTGACTGTGATACAACATTGCTTTCCACACCTTACCTGTTAAAATTAATAATTTTCTGAGTAAGATGAATATAACAATTTCATGTCTGAAATAGAAAAATATTAAGGAGCTTACATTTCCTAAATATGAGGCAGGTCCTCTGTATCAGTGTGACTACATCCTTGCACAAAGGTAATCATAGCTGCTTTGTCATTTAAACTGTGATGGTTTAAGTGTAGAAGGAGTTGTAAAGAGAAAAAACTTTCAATAGACAAACTGGTGTCCCTGGAAAAGAGAGATGCAGTTTCATGCACTACACCCATTCTTCAAATGCCAAAGAGAAACATATGTGTTAGAGAAACTTAATACTCACTGGGATCAATATAATTAATAACCTAGATAGGTGAGAGAAAGGGTGGTGAACACTTGTGTAGTCAAGAGGGATGCCAGTCAATATGTTACCTAAGGAATAAAACTGTAACTTCTTCAACTTCTTTCAACAAGGTATGTCTGAGATGAAAGGATGAACTCTGGAGCAACAAGCTGTCTCATCACGGTTGTGTTACTACATGAGGGTGCTAACCACAATATCTTTTGGTTACAAAAATGGCATTATCTACTGCAACTGAACTTTTCAGCAGGTTAGTAGAAAACAAGCTTTCCATTGAAGCCAGAGCTTCAGCGTGTGGTTTGAGAGGGAGAAAATTCAACAGTGGTAAAGGGATTGTACATCAGTCCCTGTAACATGACTGTCAAGAAGAAGCAGTGCATGGGGTTTTGAAAAGAGGATTGCACAGGTAGATAAAATTTCTTCTTTACAGATCCCCATCCTGCCCAGACACTCATGGCTGGAATTATTATTTTTCAATAAGCCACACTCAGAAAGGGAAACCATCCCTTCTGGATGAAATAAGTTCTCGTGGGTCAAGCTCTGTTTTGCTAAGTGTAACCACACATTCAGTGGTGCTTCTGGAAGCAGAGCCAATCACACACTGTTTCACTGGACTAATTTGCCTTTTCAGATTAGGATAAATCTGTAGTTGAGACCTGGCCTAGGATTTTTCTTTCACACAGCACTGTTCATACATTCCTTTGTGAAGTCAGAATTTACAGGAATGGAACACACGTGCAATGCCTAATGCCTTTCAAAGGACTTGAACTGTACTGAATTATTATATTTAAGAGCGAGTAGAACTGTTCTTATCTGCAAGTGATTCCAAAATATCTTGACTGTTGCCAGAGCATTTTGTCAGTCAAACTTCAAAAAAAAAAAAAAAAAAAAGAAAAAATTCCAGTAAAAGATACAACTGCGTTTCTGCCAAAATGAAACAACTTGGTTTTGGAAATTACCTGGTCTAAAGTCACCTTCCTGGTCTGATGTTGTGTGCTGGCTCTTACAGGTTTTCAGGATGTCAACGGGATTCAGACCTGTTAAACTTTACAACTTCATCTCACTACCTAAACTGATATTTAATGCTGCATTGAACCACTGTGTGGACACAATATCCTAATGACTTCTCTGGCTTCATGGTAAAGACTGAAACACCTTAACATACCAATAGCTTTCTGGAGTAAATAAAATTAATTGAGAGAGAAATCCCTATTACTTGCCTATGAATTATTTAAGCAGATCTCATGCTACTGCACAAGGTCAGCATGGGGACATGAGGGTTGTGCCTTCTCACAGTCATGCTCTGTGCCACCTACTGAAAACAGTTCTGTGCTGGTACTGGGAGCAGACTGACAGGATAAGGTTAACTAGGTCAGTCAATAAGACATAGCCAAAGCTTGGAATTCATACACATAAAAGTAACGTTAATAACCCACTGAACCAGAGTGCATGCATGCTTTTCTTCTCAACAAAATGGTTTAAAAACCATGAGAAAAGGACAATGAACCCTGGTTTCCCAGTTGCAGTGTCATTCGAAATTCAAAATCGTGCATGGCACATGGTGAGGAGAAACATTTAGAAGACATTTTCAACAATTGTAGGGCAGATTTACTATAACCAAACCAAGATTTCTTATAACCAAACCAGCTCTGTGATAACACCAGTAGAACGAGAACAAAGATTTGGTAGTGCTTATAACACAAAGAAAATCCAATTTTTGTGTTGTATGCAACACCTCTGTTTTGTAAATGCCCAAACTAATAATGTATAAACCAGCCTCTTCTGAATCCCACAAAGTCAAGGTTTCACCTCTATTTCTCTGTAGCTCAACGCACAAGATTATTCCCTGAAATATGCCTGGCCACAAACCACATTTATTGTCCTGTGCTAATGCCAGAAGCTTCTGTAACTGACTTTCATAGTAATTCGAACATTGTAATGAGAACAGCAAGGTTATAAAGCTAGGAAGGTTAGTGGAATTGCTGGTTTGTATCAGACATGTAACCTGGTAATCAATGACTGACAGGCTCTCTGAAGGGGAATGCATAACACAAGCAAGAACCTGCCTCTCAGATTGAAACTTGATGGCTGGTAAAAGCCTTGTTAAGATTCACATCAGAGTCAAGAATATCACTGCAACTGCTTCCATGACAACAAAATATAATGTCATAATGCATATTATGATTTCATGACAGGATGAAGCCTGTTTATCTAGGCAGCCTCTGTGGCAAGGAACAGGATTGCAGAAGAGTTCACGTTGGGAATGGGTATATTACCAATAGTTTAAAAAATGAGATTTTTCTGTCACATAGAGATGAAAAAATTGGCTCATTAGGTCCATCTTATTCCCACCTCAAGCAAGATCAATACCAGCAGTACCAGTCACTACGTACAACTTGCTGTTGCAAGGTGCACATAAGCAATGAAATGTCATTATGCTTCTTGGAAGCAAGCTGAAAAAATCCACGTCCAAAAAGATTTTATGGGTACCCCTACAGAAATAGAGAATTGGATCATCAAGCACAAGCTATTGCATGTAATCCTGTTTGTCATTATATAAAGTTCCAGAACTCTTAGGGTTTTTTTCTTCTATTAACTTATTTTGGACCCTTCAGAGTATATTATGTCAAGCCCAGTTCAACTCTCCTTCTCTGCATGTTACATCAGAGGGCAAAGTTGATAAATTCTAAATGATTCCACAGGCTTTGGGTCACACCAGTAGTACTACATTTTACCTGCACATCTGTGTGGTACATTGCTTTCCTATCCAAAATACATGCCATGTGTTACTATACAAATGCATTAGGTTTTTTTGTTTGGTTGGTTGGGTTTGGGTTTTGGTGGGGTTGTTTCTGTTTGGTTCTTGTTTTGTTGTTGTTTTTCCCCCAGACTGGATGGTTAGAGGCTCTATACCCAAGATACTGCTTACATGTATAGCTTATTTTGATCCCATCAGTATTACACATCAGCATTACTTAAATATTCGTATTAAATGCTGATGCTTGGGAATGATTTCTTTGGTAACACATCCTGAGACAGCCTGTGCAGATGGGAAGAAATCTTCTCATGTGCTGACACAGAGAACGAGAGAGAGACCAATACGCTGCACTCAATCTGAGTAACAATCCATAGTTCAAGGACAAGTCTACACACTACAGTTTTAGCATATATCCTAATGGAAATACAATGAGACTGGCAGTGAATGACTTGAGAAGTTCCCTCTAGCATTCATATTTTTGCACCTGACTGGTATGATACTAAGTGATCTACTTAAATTCCATGTTCAAGACCACCTTTTAGTAGCAGTCTCAGCTGCATGAGTGGGTGCTTATTACCATCTTATACTGACTGCTAATGCTGTATCCAGGCATGTCAACAGCTATAGCTATGAAAATCATTTCCACATAAAACCAGTTTAGCAGCCCCCTCTGCCCACCAGTTGTTAACCCAATCTTACAATAGCAACATTAAAATAATGTGCCAAAAATACTTTAAGATAAGTTCCTTAATTCCTGTCCAGAATCTTTTGTTTCTTTACAAGTGTGCCCAATCCTGGAAATAACAAAAGGTCCTTGTAAGAACATCTAAATGATCAGACATTAAACTAATCATGGTGGGACAATGATAAAGTGGCTGTGGCTCTTTTTAAAATGGTTTTCCAGTGTCAGAAACATTATGGATTCTTTGTGAAAGAATCATATGAAGCTTTAAGTCTTCTATTTTTCATATTCAGTTTAAGGATTTCACTTTAATCAGCTTTCTTTACTTCCCTTTTAGAACTATCTTTGGCTGAGTGGCTAAGACTGCCAGTGAATACATAACAGTAGTTAAGCAATAATTTCCCACTAGGAGAAAATTACTTCTTGCATAGAATAAAAAGGAATTAAATTATTTGAGGCTTGAGAAATAAATTTTTCTTGACACAATGAATCTATTTCTTTAATTTATTATTTTTTGTGCAAAGAAATGCTCTTTTCCAAATTATGTGTGTAATATAATAAAGACTGCATGCATAATTTTTAACCTTTCTAAAATAGCTATGTAAAAATTATAAAAGCAGTCACAAGAACAATGTTCATTATATGCATGGCCTAATTACATGCCGAGAACATTTGTTCTGATTTTTTTAGTCTGAAATTCACCTTTTTTGTTTTCAGAGGCCATAGAAATAGCACAGCACACTTTTCAAAACAATGCAGCTGTCATAATAAGAACATGCAAATCATCATCATTTAAGATGAACTTTCTTTTTCTAAAGATATTTTTATCAAACGTGACTCATACAGAAAGAGGTCCTATTAGAATATGAGAAATATTATTCCCCCCTTTGATGTGGAACTTTCAAAATGTTACTGGATCCTATAACAATTACCTTACTTGTATCCAAAAGCAGTTTATTTCTTTTAGTCCTAAGCTTACCTACAGCTGCTTTCATATTTTCCAAAGAAGAATGTTAAAATATTAATAATCCAGTAACCTGCTCTGTGACACTGAGTCTCTGGTTTGAACTTCCATTTCAGTGAGATGTACACAAAGAGCTAAACTTCATTGTAAGCACAGAAATGGAAGCATATATACTATAGTAAACTGTAATGTCAGGTCTTAATGTTTTCTATTATTGCAAATTAACTGGAAGTACCAGTCTCAAAGACTTGTGTAGGAGAAGAGCAGATGAGCGGGCCTGACAGAGAAACTGTGAGAAACTGCCCAATACTCCCTGACCCTGAAGGAGAACAAAGAGCTGTAAATATCCTAAGGAATTTGCCATCTGGTCAATGTGATGTCCTGGTACCAGGTGCCTTTGGTGGGAGTGGGTAGAGCAGGTTTTATGTAAGTAGAAAGAGCTCTTTGAGGTGCAAGTTGTAGATGGATCAATAGATATCAGAATACTATAAAAATGTAGTGAACCACACAATAAATTGATTCTGACTGTGAACAGCAATTGGTGCCCATGCTCTGTCAGGCTTGAGCAGCCCAGAAAAAAAAGACCTGTGTGCTCATACATGTGCACTTCCATTTTGCTGCATTCCACTTGGGAAAGGAAGGCTAACAACGAATAAAATCTTGCCTGGAATACAGAAAAGCACAATCCTATTTCAGAGTTCCTTGGTATTTTTATGCCCAAGCTTCTTTTTCTGTCAAACAACAGAAAAAATATTTGGAAATGTCATAATGAAAATGTTGCATACATCACTCGTTACATGGAATTTAACTGTGCCAGGGTCAACATGTAAATGATCTGAGTGTTCAGGAAAGGTTAAGGAAAACAAAAGCAATCCTCTTTTATATTTCAGAGTCTGAGAACCTGAACCCCACACCCCACCCTTACAATTTTCATTTTTACAAAGGTGATTTTATATTACAAGAGGAATCTAGAAGAAAATCACTTCTAGATTCACTCTTAAGGCTGCCCCAAGAACAGACGTATAACATAAATAAATAAATAAGCCACTGTTTTCAATTCATGTTACTCATCACACTTGAAAAGACAGCTCTTACAGATGTGTTGAGAGTACCTCATTTTACCACTACGTGAATTAAAAAATTGCACATTACTGCTCAGTTCCCAGGTAATTTAAAATATACACTTTAAAAATGAATAAACATAAGGCACATAGTTCTTTAAATGCATCAAGATTCAGTACGCTTTTTCACTTGCAAAGGTCTAATAAAAAAACCACCTGTTACAATATTAAGTAATGTTACTATTACTATGTATGGACTTTCCTGACAAAGTTACAGGAAAAATTTATATATCCAAAGAATCATTTCAAAAAATAAAAGTATGATTTTTTTAAGGAAAGTATTACAGAACAGTAATACAAATAAATAGAACAGCTATAATTCACAGAAAATAGTAATGCAATTTGTATTTCCAGAGATTTTACTGCATCCTTTTACACTAGAGGGTGCTATCATTTTGAACAGAGTACTGCAATCAGGCAGGTTCAATAATAGGGGGAATTACAGTAAAGACAATCAACATTCTGACCAGCAAAGAGATACTTCACAATGCACTCCCCATAGAAACTATGAAGCAGTTTCAATTCATTAGAACATTTCAGCTTCATTCTTTGACTGATGAAAACTGTATTCAACAAATGTCCACATGAAGATTTCCCTTGCATTATTGTGATTGCTCTTCATTTTTGTGCAGGGTATCTAGATTGTTTTTTTTTTTTTCCCCATAACTTATCTTGAAATGCTTATAAATATTTCACTCTATGGTCACAGATTAAAAAATACGAAGTGTCAGGTTATTATGAGATGACTGCTCTAAAATCAGTAACCATGTGCATATATATCTTTGCATATTTTTAAGCATGCACCTATTTGAACTTGGTAATGAAAAAAAAAAATATTAAGAATTATATAAAGTGATAGTTAATTATCAAGCCTTTAAACCTAAGCTCTGGAAAATGTAACCTTCATTGTTTTTTTACAATTTACTACAAAGTAACATCACAACTGAGCACAATGCTCTAAACAAGTACCACGAAATATACGTGCAAATTCAGACCCCTAATTTGCTTTGGAGTTTTTCAAAATTATTTCTATTTCTTTTGACATAAAAGTAGTGGGCTTTTTAACGTGAAAGAATCTTACTGTAGAGAAAGCACTCATGAAAAATGCAAAAAAATGTTTTGATTTAAAGGTTTGTGCAGGAATTGGTAAAGAGCCTCCTTGATACTGCCAGCTAGAACTGCTGATGTATTTAAACCCTGGTCCTGTTTATAATCACCCGCAGAGAGTGCAAAATGAAGCAGACAGAGGGAGATAGCAAGTGACAAGTATGGAATACTGAAAGAAGTAATTTGATTAATTTAATTTTGAAATTGATTAAAACTAATTTGCATACGAAATATGTTTTGCAATTTATCTGGTTCAGATTCTTTGCAGAACTCAGTTTTCAACTCGTGCAGCTGAGGTTGGTGGTTACAAGGCAAGGCCCTTGCCAGGAGTTGCTGCAGGAGCTTGGTACCAGGTACACAGAGCACTCAACACTCCTGCCAGCTCAGGAAGGCAACTGGTGTGTGGGGAGCTTCTCCCTCCCACTTCAACACTTGAAATTGTCTCAAAATATGGTGCTTATAAACATGGCTTAGCATTGGACTCAGCAGTTAGACTAATGGTTATATTCTGTGACCTTAAAGGTCTTTTCTGACCAGAACCATCCTGAGATTCTGTGAATCACTCAGCTGAGAAAACCCAGAGGATTTCTATCAGACAAGACTATTCTGTAATCACCAGATCCTCTGAGAGCTTCCATGTGGGAAGAATTACCTGAAATGTGAAGAAACAAAGAAACACAACAACCAAAAGTTCCTCTGTCTTGCTTATCCTATTGCTATTGCTTTCTCCAAGATAAGTGATAACCTAACCCAAACCAGGAAAGAAATACACAGAGCTTGGGGTGGGAAAGCCAAGCACATTCAGCCTGTGCTTTTGTACTGGGCTATATTCCATTTATCTTACATTTACAGCAGCACCATGAACAGGTTATATTATGGCATGATCCAAAAAGAAATTCTATTACCACTTCTAAAGAAAGTCTGACCCATGCTCACCAGCTAATGCCTGTCCTTAAAATTGTACTATTCCATTCACTCAAATTATTTATTAATTTAAGTGATGATTTCTTGTGGCTGATCAGTCCATTTCTGTCTTCATCCCACAAAGAAGAATTCAAACCTCTCTAATGTAATTCAGAAGTTCAGACTGGCTTTCACATACCCCTCTCTTTTCTGCTTCATGTCCATGTCCTGCATTTAAATGAGCAATCCTACAAAGAACAAAATTTTCCTGTATAATTTAAAGACTGAAGAGTTTGAAAAAAGAAAGAAGAGGTATTGCAACTTAACTGTTTTCTTAGGCAATAAGAGCTACCTGTTGAAAGCAGAAGTTCCATAGCTGCATTATTTCTTTTGTTTCTCTCTGACATGGAAAAATACAGAAATGCCAAGCTGCACCTGTTCTGATACAGAACAATCTTAATTCAAGATTTCCTAGTTTGAGAATTGCTCTTCTCTAACCACAAGAAATTTTAAATGTTGTAAAGACCTGTGCTATACCACCAGACATGAACTTTTGAACTGATTTAAATTTACTTTTCCAAGATTCATTTAAGGGCTATGTTTTGTAACTTGCACAATTTCGGTATCAATGAACTGGGGTTTCTCTCACAGTAGAGAGAGCAAATAAAGAGAGATGGCATAAACACAAAAATTCTTGCAAAAGTTATGATAAAAAATTCATCTTAGGAAGATTTTTTTGCATAGAATCACTGTCCCTTCCTGGTTGCCAAGTTACAGAATTTTAACTCTGAGCATATTTTGGAAATAAGGAAAATTAAAATTTTTACAGTAATTTTAAGGTTGTCAAAGGGAAGTGGTGAGTAGCTAAACAAAAATATTTCTCTTGAACACATAGCAGAACCTGAGCCATCCAGAAAACATCAAGCCATCTCCAAAGAATTCAAAGAGTTGAATTCACAGGATTCACACACCTTAGACTAAAAGGGAATGTTGTTTTTTCATGATTTGTCTTAGTTCATTTTCAGTCCTCACTAATTCAGCCTTCAGGTACCCAGTTATTATGCAAGTCTCTAAATCTCACTGATACCATAATCCTTTCACCACACATTTCAATGACATTTGCAAGTTTTGCAATGAAGTCAGAATTTAAAATGTCTAACTCCAACATGCCAGCTTTTTGTTTGTTTTTTTTTTTCTAATGGAAGGATAAAATTTTGGCTATTGTCAATGAATAACCTTTAGAAAGAAACCTGCAAAACAAATTATCAGATTCAAAACCTTTGCAGGATAGAAAACCAGTGACCAAATACTTGAAGTACAGTACTAGTGCTTCAGTAAACTTCATTGCATCTGAGAAGCCCGAATTATTTAGCAAGAGAGTTTAAGCAGACCGTAAGTGTAGTGACTGCATCCATTCACCCCAGCTCTCTGGAAAAATCTCCATTCAGAAATAAACTATTTCCTCATTAAAGCTCTGAGCCTGGATTTAGAGTGCTATCAGAGGGTTTTTTGCTGTGTTACACTACCACTGGGAGACTGTGCTGAGCCCGGGGCATGGGTGGCAGCAGGAAAAGAAGGTGGAATATTCCCTTCCCCTCTACTGTACACTACAACTGGCATTTAGTTTGTTTAGGCAAGCAAGCAATTTCCACACTAAACAGTTCCAATTTGCATATCTGCAAAGTGTAATGTGTGAACACTTAAAAAAAAGTAATGTCTGACCACCTAATCCACTTCAGAGTTCTGGTAGGACAGGAATTTATCAATTTGCTGTGACTTGCAGAGGTATACAATTGTATGTGTTATGTCTCTCTAATCTCACATGACAAAATGATAGAACTAGATAGCACTGAGAATGAGATAAACCTGCAAATAAGTGTATTCTAATTTTTTCAAGGGAACAGTTTTACATAGAAACTGCATTATTGGAGCAAAGTATTTTGCAGGAATGTAATGATGATGACCAAAATTGACAAAACAAAACCAATAAAAAACCAAAACCCCCCAAAGTATGATTTTTACTAGATTACAACCAATTAATATTTAAGCATGTAGAATAGTCCTTATCCATAGCAATAGCACTGTTTGCTGTATTTCTTGTTTAAATATAACTTCTAAGTTTGGAAAAATTAATTTTTATTAGGATTGACTTTCAAACTTATATGGCAAAGGTACAACTGCCATTTTATGAAATCATACTATGAGCAATAATATCAAAATAGGATGTGAAAAGGACTCAACTACTTGTACTGTTACATGCAAACTTGACACTAAATGACCACCTTCTAGAAACCTGGTCAATCATGAGGTACAATTCTCAGTGACTACTGGAGAAATGTAGAATGTCAGCCTTTTCATGTGTACTATTAGACATAATCCAATTTCTAACTTGCACATAAATAAACCAAACTGTCATTTATATTTTGTTTCTTGAAGATATCAACCTTTCATTTCAGTTTAAACTCCACAGAGCTGAAGATGAATGTATTGCATGACTGAGCCATTACATGACTGCAGCACATTGGAGCACTGCAAACTTTCACACAATTTGAACATCAGTTTGCTGATTGTTTCCTATTCTGTGATCAGGTTCTGTCAACTGGAGGACTCTGAAATGGCAGATGTTTTGAAATGCTTCAATATGATGAAATTAACATTTGTTTTTTAAACTTAGGGCTACTGATAGTGCTCTAACTACATTATAACCTTATTTCCTCCCTGCTCCCTTCCCCAGTTTTCCCCACACAACTGCCATACACTTGAATATTATTTTCCTATTATCCAACAGTGGAAAGAATTATAAGACTGACAGCCAATTAAGGGTTGAATTGCCCTTCTTTAGGAGTTATTTTACTACATTCAGTAAAAGGAATAGTTACTAACAGCTGCAAAAAGACACTCCTGTTTCAAACACAACTGCATGTAGAACAGTTGTTTTCTCACACATGCTCAGAAAACCAGAGGTCTGCTGAGTTTACTTTACAAAGTATCCATTAACTATATCTTTACAAGTAGAATAATTTTGGAGACAGATTAATTAAAAGTTGTGAGTAAAAAGAACCCAAACCTTTACATACTGACTGTAGCTGTGTGCATTTCCCAGTCAGTAATTCATCTCCTTGCTGTTGCAGAGCAATTCACTGTATTAACACTTTTATAAACATGCTCCCCCTGAAACCTTATCTACTGTGCCAGTCACAGAGCTTGCTACACATCCAAGTACCACTTATGGTTAGAACTGCTGATTTCCACTAGGAATTTTCAAGGGGGCTTCTCATGTTGTGAGAGCAGTAACCTCCAAGATAAACAGCTATCCCACCTACTGATCATGCTTCCTCTCCCCCCTTCATTTACTTCATACAGAAATTTATTGAGCTGGACTGCCTCCATAGTTTTTAAAGGCATTTTTTTTCATTCCATTATGCCTCTTACACAAGTATTCCACTTAGCTTTGTTCAAGATGCAAATGAAGTAATGAGCAAATGCATCTCTCTGGTTCATAGATCCAGCTGAGAAGGTCCTGATTTTGCTTTCAGTAGAAGATGGTATTGGTAGTGATTGTGTCAGTTGAGGCTTTGTGCTAATTTAGTCTTGGGCTTCACTCCAGTCCCACTGGTGATCAAATAAGACACTCAAGTGGCTGTTTCTTAATCTACTTTAGCAGCATAAGACTGCAAAGGGACAGAACATCTTTTCCTCCCTCAGTGACATTAAAATCTATGGCATGAATGTGTGAGTAAATGAACGGGGAAACAAAAACAGAAAAGAAAGTAAACGTAGGAATTTAAGTGTTCTATGTCCTATTAGCTCAATCTTTATTCTCTTCAGAGTTCTGTGCCTGAGAACCCATTGATGCAAGAAATGAAGATGGAAAAGCTAAATCAAATCCAGCAATGTGAACCAATTCTCTAGCATGTGAATCACTACTAGCTTGGTGGCTAATAGAGACTGTGGTTATTGCAACCTTTTAAAAAGAACCAGGAGATTTCTGGCCAATAGCAAACATGCCAGAAAATGTGGCTGTGGTGGTCCTGAAACTCTTCACAAACTTGATAAAAAGCTGCTGAAAGCTTTGCCTGAAAAAAATTAGAACCAGATTTTTCTAACTAACCTCTCATGGCTGGTTCTCCCCTCTTTTCATCGGGTGTCACTCATGTAGTTTCCTGCAGCTGACATTAAGGCAATTATTACAAAAGAGGCTACTGCTGGAAGGTCTTTGCCTGACTTGGTACATGTGTTTGAACAAGAAAATTACTCTTGCTTGAGATTAGAGCCCACTGTCTCAAGTAGCCCCGGAAAGTAGAACCCAAACAGTCAGAGAATAAGAGAGAGACAGATGAGCTGTAAAACAGACAGATGAAGAAGATAAAACCCCCCAAAAGCAGCAAATCTACCCCAGACAATAATCACTGGCTTCCAGCTTCCTGCTCTGCATTCACACTGGGTAAGTCATGGGAGGGAGAAAGCCTGCTGGGTGTCATGTTATCACAATTTTTAGATAATACTGGTTTTATATGGTTTTAAAAACACATTCCTAGAAGATTTCTCTATACTATTTCTAATTAATAATTTAACACATTGGTTCTGCAGCAGCAACTGTTTGCTGAACGTCATGGCTGGTTGTTTTTGGTTTTTTTTTTTTGAAAGGTCATCAGGATCTTGTCCAAGCTTAAGACTGAAACAAATATCATCTAAGTTCTCAAGTGTGAAATAACGCAGCAGTATCAAAACATAAGCAAGATTTAAAATTTATATCACTGGGCTAATACCATTGTCTTTGTCAAGCACCTTGCAGACTTCCAAAAACTGTATACAAGCCAGGAGTCTTCATCAGAGATGACTCCACTGCTCTTTGACCAGTATGTGTCAACCAGCCCTTGTATAGCATCAATGACCTTCTCTATCAACAGAGAACTGATCAACTGAATACTTGCAATCTCTTTTTCTGACAGCAGTATTTTAATTCTGAGGTGTCATAACCACAACTCAATTTTTTGCATTAGGCATTGCTTTTTCAAAAGATTTTTATGATTTATGGTATCTTCTTACCTTTGATGTTCAGTCTTCTGTAGGGGCTAATCTTTGCATAAGCTTTTACAAGTCCCCTACTATGAAAGTCATATCAAGTGCCCTTATGAATATGCATGAGGAAAACAGATAGCATAGTCATTTTCTATGGTTACTTACTGTGCTGGGTGCCCCTGGAAGCCATTCCAAATGGTTTTTTATTTTGTGATTGAGAATCTTAATGGTAGCAATTATCTGTTGCAGCCATGCAGTACCAAAGATGGGTGACAGAGATACATCAAAACCAACAAAACAAAAACTAAAAAAAAACCTGAAAACCCTAAAAAAACCCCAAACTCAAAAACATCAAACAAACAAAACCAAAAAAACCCCAAATAAAACAACAAAAAAGCCCCAAAACCCAAAACAAACTGAAAAACCCCCACCACCACTACAAAATAAGAAAACCAGCAACCCTGAAGATGTTAATGCTTAAATTTTAGTTCCTAGAGGGCAATTAGCCCCTACTAAGGATGTTTATGTTTATATGCTAATGTATTAAAAAAAGAATCTTAACAGATACTTCATACTCCCATCTGTCTGTGGAAATTCTTTTCCATTAGCTGTGTGTGTTGCAGATTTGGCAATAAAAACTATTTAATCTCCAGTAATTCCTTTTTTATGTTTTCCATTTTCCTTCAGCTCTGCCATAAAAACCTCTTCTCAAGAAGATGAGAGTTGCACAGTGCAAAGGTTTTAGGTACACTTTCAACAAGTCATGCATTTTTTCCTGAGTTTTAATAATCTTTTTTGTCCCCTCATTTCCCACTAGTCTTGAACTCAATAATACAATTTGGTTCACTAACCAAACCTTAAAGCCACTCAGTGCAGAGCCAATGCTCACTATATCATGATTTCCATTACATGTAAGCAGGAGTGACACCAAGGCTCACAATGCATGACACAGCATCTTTTTAAATGATGTATCTTATTGGTTTACATTATAATGATATAAGGCTTGAGCTAGATATGCACATGTTATATAGAAAAGTCTGTCCAGAATTAAAATTCTGAATTAAGAACCTTAGCCCAACATAACAAGTTGGCTGTGGAGTGCTTTGAAAAAAATTGATGATTTTATTCAAGCCAATATTCATAGGAACAAAACCTAAAGTTTGTTTCTGCAGATATTTTTTGTTGTTGTTTTTGGAATACAAATATGTAAAATAATTCATCAGCTAGTTCTGGGGAGTTTTCCACCCTATTCATCACAAGTGATGAATTTCAGTTTCTGAAATTTGTTTGCACTATGAAATCATGTAACACATTAAATGTCTTTCATCACATGCATTATTTAGTGTATGTGCCATTCTAGAAGACACCTCTGAAGCATTCAAAACTACCTCTGAACCTTCTTCTATCTCCTGTGCTAACCTCCACCAACTGTGTTTTCTCACCCACAACATAAGGCAGTATAAACCATGCACTTCTTGTTGAGCTAATTTTCTTATTATTAACCCATATTTTAGGAAAACATTAACAGCCAGCTCCCAGAATTCCTAAATGATAACAAAGACAATAATAATACTAAATAGAGAAGAAGAAGGTGCATCAGCTATGTCTTTGTTACACTGCAATGTAGCCATCTTGTTTTTCTTTTAGGAATTCCCTATATACATGTCTACTAATCACTAGAAGATTATTTGTTTCCATTTATTATCCTGATTTAGGAGCTGAGGAAAAGCACTTGCCTTGCAGGTCCCTCATGCAGTATCTGAACAATCAGAATGCATGACTAATTCTCATTAAGCTCAATGGCTTTAGCTGAAATTTCTCCACCTGTTCCCAAGTTTGAGATTTTTATTAACTCTTCCAGCACAAGAAACAAGTGTAGCTAGTTTTTTAAATGTATTTTAATTACTGAATCATAACCAGTCAGGCTGTTCAAATGCCACCAAGTCTGTCTCTTTTCCCCCCTATCACCCACTGTTCTCCTCCCATAGTAGAAAAAACCCACAATTATTCAAGCAGAAAGATCTTGAATATGAATGTGTCTTCTTATAATGTTTTCAGTCAGAGAAGCCATGGTCTAATTTTCATCATCAGACTTCTCAAAGATCTCACCTTCACCCTGAATACAGCTGTGACAAGTAAGTCTGGGTCCAATGATTCCAATTAGAGAGGTTTTTTCATTAAGGTAAAGCCTATTGCATTTCCTGACAATTCTGCATTACAGTGAAAGTATTGTGAAAGGATTTGTATATAAAGAGGGCAGTAGTAGCTACAATCATCATATTCAGTGACTTAAAAGTGTGACACAGAGCAACGGAGAGGACAAACTACCTGCCAAGCACAATCTTTCTCCCATCAGTGGTCCACAAAGCAGAACAATTACCTTCATGAGCTTTTACTCTTCAAAAAGAAGTGGCAAATGGTGACAGATTTTCCCCAATAATTACAATTTCCAATACTGATTATAATTCTATACATAGTTTTGTCTTTTTTTCAAGATGAGGCTAAACCTTATTAAGAGTGAAAAAAATAATGATACAATACAAACTGTACTTATATTAGCAAAATTGGAAAAGAAGAATAATTCAGGATTTTATTTCATAATTACTGGAAGGATTAAGGAAACCAAGTCAGCAGATACTATTTACACAATCATGTTCAGTATTAAGTTTCTTTGCAGTACTATCTGTAGGCACAGGATAATTCTCAAATGACAAGGTTGTTCAAAGATGCATCAGCTTCAAGTTACAGTACCCAGTCTATACTGTGACAAATCATGAGTGTCAGATTATTCATAACTGGGGGAGCTAGGCAGAAAACAATTTTTAAGCCATCAAACCATGTTAAAGAGTAAGCTTTACATGCACATGAGTTGTAGAGTCCAGGTCTACATAAGATCCTGAAGGCTGTAGCTCTTGCCACACTAAGTGAAGATGTAGCCTGAGAAGTTAATTGACTCTTGGCATCAGCTACCTGAATTATCCCACATTTTCTTTAGGTTGAGATATATCAGGTCCTGGATTAATTCTCAGATATAAGGACTACATTTTTCTCATACAAACCCCATCCTTAAGGAGCCACAATCCCTAGGCTGTTTCACAAGTCAGGTTTTCAATTATTAATTTTCTTTTCCTATGTCCAAAACAGCATGCTGATCTCATACTGATCCTGCCTTTAATAAAATAATATGCACCTGCCTTTTATTTTGGCAAAAACCTCTGTGGAGACAAATCTCAAGAGACACTTCCCTAGGCATGTTAAGAGAACTAATCCCAAATGAAATAAGCCAGCACGAAGACTACATGTGGTCATAGAATCATAGAATTGGCTGGGTTGGAAGGGACCTCAGAGATCATCAAGTCCAACCCTTGATCCACTCCCACTGCAGTTCCCAGCCCATGGCACTAAGTGCCACATCCAGGCTCTTTGGAAATATCTCCAGACACGGAGAATCCACTACTTCCCTGGGCAGCCCATTCCAATGCCTGATCACCCTCTCCAGAAAGAAATTCTTTCTCATCTCCAACCTAAACCTCCCCCGACACAACTTAAGACCGTGCCCTCTTGTCTTGCTGAGAGTTGCCTGGGAAAAGAGACCAACCCCCCCCCGGCTTCAACCTCCTTTCAGGGAGTTGGAGTGATGAGGTCTCCCCTGAGCCTCCTCTTCTCTAGCCTGAACACCCCCAGCTCCCTCAGCCTCTCCTCATAGGATCTGTGCTCAAGTCCTTTCCCCAGCCCAGTTGCCTCCTTTGGACCTGCTCCAGCACCTCAATCTCCTTCCTGAGCTAAGGGGCCCAGAACTGGACACAGGACTCAAGCTGTGGCCTCACCAGGGCTGAGTACAGGGGCAGAATCCCTTCCCTGGACCTGCTGGCCATGCTGTTCCTGAGCCAGCCCAGGATGCCATTGGCCTTCTTGGCTACCTGGGCACACTGCTGGCTCATGTTCAGCTTCCTGTCAATCCAAACTCCAAGGTCCCTCTCTGTCTGGCTGCTCTCAGCCACTTTGTGCCCAGCCTGGAGCTCCCCATGGGGTTATTGTGGTCAAAGTGCAGGACCCGGCACTTGGCCGTGTTGAACCTCATCCCGTTGGAATCAGCCCAACTCTCCAGTCTGTCCAGGTCCCTCTGCAGAGCCCTCCTGCCTTCCAGCTGATCCACACTTCCCCCCAGCTTAGTGTCATCTGTAAATTTGCTGATGATGGACTCAATCCCCTCATCTAAATCATCAATAAAGATATTGAACAGAACTGGGCCCAACACTGATCCCTGGGGGACACCACTAGTGACTGGCTGCCAACTGGATGCAGCCCCATTCAGCACCACTCTCTGGGCCCGGCCCTCCAGCCAGTTCCTAACCCAGCACAGGGTGCTCCTGTCCAAGCTGTGGGCTGACAGCTTTTTCAGGAGGATGCTGTGGGAGACGGTGTCAAAGGCCTTGCTGAAGTCCAGGTAGACCACATCCACAGCCTTCCCCTCATCCACCAGTCGGGTCACCTGATCATAAAAGGAGCTCAGGTTGGTCAGACAGGACCTGCCCTTCCTAAACCCGTGCTGGCTGGGTCTGATCCCTTGCCCATCCTGCAGGTGCTGTGTGATTGCACTGAGGATGATCTGCTCCATAACCCTGCCAGGCACTGAGGTCAGGCTGACGGGCCTGGAGTTTCCCGGGTCCTCCTTCTGGCCCTTTTTGTGGATTGGTGTGACATTCGCCAACTTCCAATCATCTGGGATGTCCCCAGTGAGCCAGGACTGTTGGTAGATGATAGAGAGAGGCTTGGCAAGCTCTTCTGCCAGCTCTCTAATCACCCTTGGGTGGATCCAATCTAGTCCCATAGACTTGTGGGGATCCAAGCAGTTCAATAGATCACTCACTGTTTCCTTTTGGATTAAAGGGGGGATGTTTAGATTCTTGTCACCTTCTATAAGGTCCAGAAGCCAGCTGTCCTCAGGATAACCTGTCTTACTGTTGGAAACTGAGGTAAAGAAGGTGTTAAATACCTCAGCCTTTTCTTCATCTTTGACAACTATATTCTCGCCCATGTCCAGTAAAGAATGGATGTTTTCCTTGCCCCTCCTTTTGCCATTGATGTATCTGTAGAAGGACTTCTTGTTATCCTTCACAGAGGTGTCGAGATTCAGTTCAAGTTGTGCCTTTGTCTCTAATTTTCTTTCTGCACAACCTAACTGTATTCCTAAATTCCTCCCGAGTAGTTAGTCCTTTTTTCCATAACTGGTAGGCCCTCTTCTTAACTGTAATTTCTTTTATAAGTCTCTCTGTTCAGCCAGACTGCTTGTCTTCCCCTCTGGTTTGCCTTTCAGCACACTGGGACAGCTGCTCCTGTGCTTTCAAAACTTGCTCCTTGAAGTACGTCCATCCCTCCTGGACCCCTTTGTTTTCAAGGGCTGTTTCCCAGGGTATACTCTGAACTAGTCTTCTGAATTGGCCAAAATCTGACCTCCAGAAGTCCAATGTAGAGGTTTTATTGACGACCCTCCTTGTATCCCTGAATATTAAAAACTTTATTATTTCATGATCGCTAAGTCCCAGACGTCCATAGACCACCACATCTCCCACCAGCTCCTCTCTGTTTGTGAAAAGAAGGTCAAGCGGGGCTCCATCCCTGGTGGGCTCAGTTACCAGCTGGAGCAGGAAATTATCTTCTATACATTCTAGGAATCTCCTAGACTGCCTCCTCTCCACTGTGTGGAGTTCCCGTCAGATGTCTGGCAGGTTAAAGTCACCCACGAGAACAAGGGACGACGATTTTGAAACATCTTCCAACTGCTTGTAGAATAATTCATCACCCTCATCCTCCTGATTGGGTGGTCTGTAACAGACTACCACCAGGATATCAGCCTTGCTTGCCTTCCCCCTGATTCTGACCCACAGGCACTCCACGTTATTATTACTGACTTCAATTTCTACAAAGTCAAGAGACTCTATAACATATAGGGCTACCCCTCCACCTCTCCTACCCTGCCTGTCCCTGCTGAAGAGCTTGTAGCCATCCATGGTAGCACTCCAGTCATGGGAGTCATCCCACCACATTTCCATGATAGCAACTACATCACCGCTTTCCTGCTGCACGATGGCTCCCAGCTCCTCCTCTTTGTTGCCCATGCTGTGTGCATTGGTGTACATGCACTCCAGCTGGGCTGCTGATTTAGCTCTTAGCTTGGGCTGTCCACCCCTGGGCTCCTTTCTGGAGAACCTGGTTTCAACCCCTTCCCCCTTCAAACCTAGTTTAAAGCCCTCCTTATCAGCCCTGCCAACTTATGGGCTAGAGTCCTTTTTCCCCTGTTAGATAGATGCAGCCCACCTGGTACGCTGAAATTTGGCCCACAGTCAAAAACCCCAAAGTTCCTCCCGTGGCACCAATCCCTTAGCCACCTATTGATGAGGTAGGTTTTCCTATTCCTCTTCTCATTCATCCCCTCTACTGCAGGAACTGAGGCGAGCACCACCTGTGCTCCTGTCCCATCAGCTAATCGACCCAGGGCCTTGAAGTCCTTTTTAATCACCCTGGTACTTCTTCCATTAATGTCATCACTGCCAGCCTGGACTACCAACAGTGGATAATAATCTGAGGGTTGGATTAGCTGAGGGAGTCTCCTACTAATATCCCTCACCCGGGCACTGGGAAGGCAGCAGACGTCTGTGTGGAATGGGTCCGGTCAAGCCATGACACCTTGTAAGAAACATCAAGGCAAAGCAAAATTTTCAGTGAGGATTTTCTCTGACCATAAAAGCACAAGAAACATGAACACAAAGTTCCCATGAGCAATTAATAAACTTTATAAATTAAAACCAAGTGTAGAGGATACTAGCTCAGCAGGGAAGAAAATGTTGCTTTGTTATTTATCCAAGGAATTAAAATTGCCTGTTGAACAATACAAAGGGTTTGCTTGCACTTTAAGTGGCAGGAGGTGCTGGGGAAGACCTGAACTCAGACCCTGGCAAATGGAAAGCAAGATGAATGGAAGTATTAAAACAGTAGAGGAGAAAGAACACTGCACTGCATGAGAGAACCCAAAGAGAGCAGCCATGCCAATGTCACCTTTCTGAATAATGCAACATACCAACCATGTTGTCATCTGGGGGATAACCTTCATTATTTCACTAGCAATACAGGTCACCAAGTACCAGGACCTAAACAACTACAAATAATTTAGTGATTACAAAACCAGTCTTTAACAAACCATCTCTATCTACTATTTGAACAACTTTATGGATGTCCAAGGACTGAGAGCCTGGACTGTTTGGTAGCTAATTGTGATGCTATCAGCATTCCCCAAACTTCCTGCAGGTTATTTGAGATGGCCTATGAAGATATACTAACTTCACTGCTCAGCAGAGTGCTTACACTGCAATGTAGTAGCTACTAATGTTAGAAATTGAAACTGCAGCCAGTGACATGCATCACCAGAACTGTGAACCACTGCCAATTTTTAAGTAGGAAACAGGTTTGTTGTTTTTTTTATAATTTTATTATGAGGTCAGTAATAAAGTTCAATGGCCATTAGCTGCCCTTAAATGCCTGGTAGAGCAGAGCATAAAGGTTTTTGTGCACAGATTTTGAATGACTTTCCATATACATTCAAGCCACACTAACCATGCCAGCATAGCTGTGTTCCCCAAACAGCTTCTAAAAATACAGTAAGACATCTTTATCCAACTGACCTTTCAGCCAGGTATGCACATGGAGGTACGCACAAAAAATTATATGGACAGTTTCTTTAATATTTGCTTAGTCAATATTTGACAGAAGAAACATAGGCATCAATCCCTTTTGTAATGTTGCTTCTCTCTCATCTATTGAAAAAGTGATAATTCTTTCAAAACTATTCTGAATGTCACACATTACTTAAAGCTTGGCAAAGAACGTTTAGAACGTTATGGTGTTCCACTATGGTTACAGAAATTTTACTAAAAAAACTGATATGATTACTGCTCTGCTGATATTTATTCCAGAGGCAGATCAAGATTTTCAATTAAATCAGTGTAAGAGTATCTGCCCAAGCAGATGTGTGCATTTTGAACTGTGATCTCTATTGCAAAGCAGGCAAAAGAATTATTCTCTTGGCCTTTTAGTTACTGAAATACCTCTATAAGACCTTTCTTTATGCAAGACCAATACATTTAGAAACAAGCAGGAAAAATCTATAAT
The DNA here is from genome assembly GCF_003957555.1 of Calypte anna. NCBI lineage: Eukaryota > Metazoa > Chordata > Aves > Apodiformes > Trochilidae > Calypte > Calypte anna. The sequence goes on along the minus strand of NC_044259.1, from coordinate 3,590,513 downwards.
ATTCACAAAGAGTAATTAAAAAAAAACAGAAAATTCCTGTTAGTACACATATTACACATCTTGAATCTTAAATTCTTCTAAGCTTACCAACACTGTATCCTCTATGCTGGTCCTGTAGGTTGATACATTTGTAAAAAGAAATTACATAATGCATTTCTGAAGCTTATTAACACAATTCCATTCCCTGCTTTCTTAGAACAACATGCTGGCAGCAGATGATGGCATTCTGATGCACATGGTAAGATGTGCTTATTTCAACAGAGTAAATGGAACAGTATAAACAGATTGAAAGAGAGGAAATGAAACATCTTTTCAGTCTAAATACATCCCATTTTCCACAACTTGACACCTGACCCAAAATGAAAAGCATTCTTTCAGGTAACTTTCCTGTATATGCTGAATATGTAATAATTGGTATTTAAAAGGAATAATTCATTTTATGCCTAGTGTACAGTTTCTGGAGATGCTAATTATTCATCTCCCTTTTTTAAGTACCCAGTTGTTGTGCATGATGTGACAGGTGAGAAGTCTCCTTACTGGTAGGCAGCAGCATTCATTTGGAGCCATGCTTTCTGAAAAGTTAAGCTTTCCAGTTTCCAAAGTTGGCCTTATTTCCATTTCTAGTCTGTACTAGGTAAAGGGAAAACACTTGAAATCTGCATCAGAGCCTATCAAATTCTGGAAGGAATAAGCAATGCTAAACTCATGAGCTTAGGATGTAGAGCTGATTCTCTTCACTCCTAAGAAAATGTACAATATCATCACTTAAAGTACCTACATGGGCTGTCAGGTGAGCTCTGCTCCCAGCTAAAAACACTCCAAAGCATCAGGGTCAAGATGAAAACTCACACTTTCCAGCCTCTGCTCCCCAAGTCACAGCATTTCCCAAAGAAATCACTCATATTTCTTACTTACCCTCAAATGAAAACACACAAAACAAAACAAAAAAACAAACCACAAAACAGAAAAACAAACAAACCAGCAACAATAAAAAAAAAAAAAAAAAAAACCCAAACTAAAAACTAGCACAAAACCAAACTACCTTGGCTTAGCATTCCCACAGTGCTGTTTCATACGTAGACCTCAAAGCACTTTCCAAGGGTGGTTAGGCTTTATTAGCTGGATTTTACAGTTGATGTAGCTAAGTAAAGAGATTTTAAACAATAAGGCAGTGTGGTCCACAGGATTAAACACGTCTCATGTCTTCAAAGTCCTGTTCTCAACTCTGTGTCAGACTTCCTACACAACCTTTTGAAACTTAATTTTGCTTCCTTCCTTTTACCTTGAAGAAGGATTAATCATTGTTTCTTCTGGGGAAACAGAAGATGTAAGGAGGAAGCTTGTGTTTCACAGGCTTCAAGTCTTTCAGGAAAAAAACAGGCTAACACAGTGACAGAAACACAGTTTTCTCACTATCCTTTCTATACTTCAGGTGTACTGAATTGTTTAGGAGTTGATTAAAAATTATTATAAACTCTTCCAAAAACAGTGTTAAAAACTGGAGGAATACCTTTTATACCCATTTATAACTAACAGGTTGTTGGCAAAGTTCTTAGAGTTTCCCCACATGCCCCAAATCTCCCATTTTATCTGTATTACACCCTTCCTTTTAGGCAGCATTTAATAGAAGCATAATAATTGCTTTTACTACCTTTTGCAAAACTTACTGAGCTTTAAGCACTACATTTGCTTAGCCTTTATGTCTGAAGTTGGTCAAGTGATCATACTGAAAAGAAACTTGGAGACAGATACTTGTGGGAATAGGATTCTTTCAAAGGATGGCAACAGGAGTTAATGGCAACTGAAGTTTATTGTCCATGTCTGGAGATAAATTAATTACCATTATGTGATACAATATTTATTATGCATTAAATGATGGCAAATGTCTAGTCAAAGTAAGAAGAGGTCACTTAACTGTGATAATAAACTAGTGTGGCCTGCCTTAATAGCAGTGATAAGAAAACTGGGAGATCTCAGGAAACCTACATAACATGCTAATCTTGCTACAGTGAAGCATTCACTGAATACATTAATTTTTGATGCCCCTCTTTCTATTACACATATCTTAGAAATGCAGAACTACCATTCTAAAGCTGTGATAGGTACCTTAGATTACCTTGATCTAAACTGTCCGTCTTGAAAATGAAGTTTTATCACAGTTTTTAAGATACTCTTACCAAACCCAAATATTTATGAATGGCAGTTCACATGAGATCATACCACAAAAGCAGGGAAGAAATAACTGCAAAATAGAAATTGGGGATGAAGAACCACTGTTTGAATTCTGACAGCCTGGATAAGCACTGCTAGTGCACTGGAATATTAAACAAAAACAAGTATGGTGAAAGAGACTTAGCTCCAAGAATATGAATATCACACTGCTTTGATTTTTATTTTTCTCTTCCTGTAAGTGCCTGAAATTTTCAGAAATGCTTGCTGATCAGATTTTTATTGGTTAAAATAGATATACCTCTGCCCCTTTTGTATCTTGAAGCTATACATTTGTTTACATTCAGTCCCTTTCATGCAGAAAACCCCATGCACTTTCAGAGATAAGATATATTAAAAAGCTACTTTGTCTTAGCTATGGGCAGATGACATTACAAGGGTAATTAAAGTAAATGAGGCATATAGTAAAAGCTTAGAGACTTGTCCACTGGGGAAAGTCTGTCAGCATACATATGTCTGGAATATCATTATCATCATCCTCCAGGCCCCTAGCACCCACTTGGGCTGCCAAAGCCATCATGTGTTTGATGACACGACAAACACAGACTCACTAATTAATTGCCTTGACAGTTTCCACAAGAGCAATCTTGGATCTCTTCTTCATTGCCCTTCTTACACTTGCTCCTAGAATGTGTATAATCCAGATCAACTCCTGTAAAATACTCACCTGGTTATCCCTTTTCCTTGTACAGGAAAATACCTACAGCAGCAGCAATGCTGTAGTACTCCTTGTACTTACTTGCTGCCCATGCTTTCTACCACCTTTTGAGGCAAACCCTGCTGCCCCATGGTGCCCGTGTCTCTATATCCCACAATAGAATAATGGTCCTTTAGCCAGCTCTATTTTACTACAGGGATTATTTGCAAACTTCCCACTTATAGGTCACAAAGTGTTGTTTAAGAATATGACAAAAGCCAGAAAAGTTTAAGTTTCATTAGAGTTCTGAGTTCCAAATATTTACCTGTTTTTATTAAACTTGGAACATAAATCTAACTATCACATTGCAAATGAATATTAGGAAGAAAACAGCAACATGCAGCAATTTCAAGATGCTATAGTAACTTCTTGTACTTATAGAAGGCTATAATTGTGGGGAAATAACTGAGTAAACCTACATGATTAACCAATATTTCATCATTATTTCCCTTCCTGCTTCACATCTGCGTTTCCAAATTACTGCACTATCAAAATCGATCATCAGTATTAGATATTAAAAAGAATGAATTATGCTCTAAATTATAAGCACCATGTGGTGTTCTCTGTCACTTTAGGTTAAATTTTATTACATTTTATGTCATGCAACCCAACACAAAATTTAAATGAGCATAAACAATTTCACTGAACTATCTGAAACCTTAAAGGAAAGATGGTCAGAATCTTCCTTATTTTCCAAGGACCTAATACAAGTAAGCCTGAAAAAAAAGTCTAGCTTAGCTGGAACTGAGCAAATCACTAACTGCATGAAGTTAATTCTGACCAAATTTTATGATGATCAGAAAATCCTTCACTTAGAAAACCATTTTCTTTTGCTATGATTACTTCCAAGTGCTGGAATCAATTTTACAGGAAAGCCTGTTGCTCAGGGTAGAATTTTATATCTGCTTGAAACCTGCAAATAGTAGGAATCTCACAGCAGAATTCTCCTTGCCAGAGAGAAATTGAACCCCATCCATAGCCAACCCCATACTGAGTTATAGATCTATACTACAACTACACAGTGGAGACATTTATCTCTCCAGACATTTTAGACTACATAATTGTATTATTCAGTTTATGCAGTGTTATGAATTCAATGCATTTATCTGCAGCCCCACTCTCATCTACATCAGATACATTTTCAACTTCTATGCATAACCATAAATCATAAAAATCAATGTAATGAACATTCTGAATAAACATTACAAGTTAAGCTACTTGGAAGAGCAGTGATAGAAGGGGAAACTATCACCAATTAAGCAGGAAGTTGCTATGTTAAAGTTGTTTCTGTTGAATTTTCTGTTTTGTGGAAAAAGGAGCTCCATACTTACCAGCTAAGAGCTACAGGTTCTGTAAAATAAGTGTGATTACCACCTTTTATTAAATGCTTCTGGCTGGCATAATTAGTCAGAGTAGTCCAAAGTCTACTCTTGGACTGTGTATCTGCTAATTTACTTACAGCAATCAGAGACAAGATTGGTTAATATTCAGTGTCACTGTTATCACATTTACTTTACCTCTTCCCAATGTTCCCACAACAAAATCACTTAAAATGCTGCACCTCTCAGAAGGGGAAATTTGACTGATTGATTGATGATTGTCACAATTATTCACATACTGTATACAATCTAGTTATGTCCCAAATTCAGAATGAACATTACTTTCAAGTAACAAGGTATTAAAAACCTCTTCATCTAGATGCCCTACAAAAAATAATGTAACACTTTGATAAAACTCTCATAATAGCTTACCAGTATAGACTATGCAAAAAATGAAAGGATATAACAATTTCAAGAAGAAATGATGCTATTGTACAAATACTGAAAGTTGAACCTTTTGTTCTTGGAATTTTGTAAATAAATTTAGACATGTACTTTACATGCCTCTCAGAATATCTCTATCACATTATCACTAACAGTCAATTTCTGTATATTTATGCTAACCTGCTTTGAGTGACTCCAGTCTACAAGAAGGGCAAGAAGGAGGACCCGGGTAACTATAGACCGGTCAGCCTCACCTCCATCCCTGGAAAGGTGATGGAACAACTTGTTCTTGTCACTATCTCCAGGCATATCAAGGACATGGGAGTCATCAAGAGCAGTCAGCATGGTTTTATCAAGGGTAAATCATGTTTGACTAACCTCATAGCCTTCTATGAGGAAATTACTAGGTGGATAGATGATGGAAGAGCAGATGTGGTTTATCTTGATTTCAGTAAAGCATTTGACACCGTCTCTCACAGCATCCTTGTAGATAAGTTGATCAAATATGGGTTTGGTGATCAGGTAGTGAGGTGGATCAGGAATTGGTTGAAAGGAAGGAGTCAGAGAGTTGTAGTCAATGGGGCAGAATCTGGTTGGAGGTGTGTGACTAGTGGAGTCCCTCAGGGGTCAGTGGTGGGACCCGTGTTGTTTAATATCTTCATCAACGACTTGGATGAGGGTATAGAATGTACCCTCAGCAAGTTTGCTGATGACACTAAGCTGGGAGGAGTGGCTGACACACCAGAGGGCTGTGCTGCCATTCAGAGAGACTTGGACAGGCTGGAGAGTTGGGCAGGGAGAAACATGATGAAATTCAACAAGGGGAAGTGTAGAGTCTTGCATTTGGGGAAGAACAACAAGATGTCCCAGTATAGGTTGGGGGCTGACCTGCTGGGGAGCAGTGTAGATGAAAGAGACCTGGGGGTCCTGGTTGACAAGAAGATGACCATGAGCCAGCAATGTGCCCTTGTGGCCAAGAAGGCCAATGGCATCCTGGGGTGCATTAGAAAGGGTGTGGTTAGTAGGTCAAGAGAGGTTCTCCTCCCCCTCTATTCTGCATTGGTGAGGCCGCACCTGGAGTATTGTGTCCAGTTCTGGGCCCCTCAGTTCAAGAAGGACAGGGAAGTGCTTGAAAGAGTCCAGCGCAGAGCTACTAAGATGATTAAGGGAGTGGAACATCTCCCTTATGAGGAAAGGCTGAGGGAGCTGGGTCTCTTTAGTTTGGAGAAAAGGAGACTGAGGGGTGACCTCATCAATGTTTTCAAATATGTAAGGGGTGAGTGTCAGGGAGATGGAGTTAGGCTCTTCTCAATAGTGACCAGTGATAGGACAAGGGGTAATGGGTGTAAATTGGAGCATAGGAGGTTCAAGTTGAATATTCGAAAAAATTTTTTTACTGTAAGGGTGACAGAGCCCTGGAACAGGCTGCCCAGGGAGGTTGTGGAGTCTCCTTCACTGGAGACATTCAAAACCCGTCTGGACACGTTCCTATGTGATGTTCTCTAGGTGGCCCTGCTCTGGCAGGGGGGGTTGGACTAGATGATCTTTCGAGGTCCCTTCCAACCCCTAGGATTCTGTGATTCTGTGAGTGACTTTTTGCCTTCATCAGGATTTAACATCTTCAACACACAGCTTCAGCTTTACCCCATTCATAGAATCATAGAATCATAGAATAGGCTGGGTTGGAAGGGACCTCAGAGATCATCGAGTCCAACCCTTGATCAGCTACCGCCACAGTCACTAGACCATGGCACTGAGTGCCATATCGAGTCGCTTTTTAAATGTCTCCAGGGACGAAGAGTCCACCACCTCCCCAGGCAGCCCGTTCCAATGTCTGATCACCCTTTCCGTGAAAAAATTCTTTCTAATAGCCAATCTGAACTTCCCCCGGCACAATTTAAGACCATGCCCTCTTGTCTTTTTGAGAGTTGCCTGGGAAAAGAGACCAACCCCTGCCTGGCTCCATCCTCCTTTCAGGTAGTTGTAGAGAGCAATGAGGTCTCCCCTGAGCCTCCTCTTCCTCAGGCTGAACAGCCCCAGCTCCCTCAGCCTCTCCTCATAGGATCTGTGTTCGAGTCCCTTCACCAGCTTGGTTGCCCTCCTTTGGACCTGTTCAAGGACCTCAATATCCTTCTTGAACTGAGGGGCCCAAAACTGAACACAGTACTCAAGGTGTGGCCTTACCAGGGCTGAGTATAGGGGCAGAATCACCTCCTTGGACCTGCTGGTGACGCTGTTTCTGATACATGCCAGGATGCCATTGGCCTTCTTGGCTACCTGGGCACACTGCTGGCTCATGTTCAGCTTCCTGTCAATCCAGACTCCCAGGTCCCTTTCTGCCTGGCTGCTCTCCAACCACTCTGTCCCCAGCTTGTAGCGCTGCATAGGGTTGTTGTGGCCAAAGTGGAGGACCCGGCACTTGGCCTTGTTGAAGCTCATCCCATTGGAGTCAGCCCATCTCTCCAGTCTGTCCAGGTCCCTCTGCAGAGCCCTCCTGCCTTCCAGCTGATCAACACTTCTCCCCAGCTTGGTGTCATCGGCAAACTTGCTGATGATGGACTCAATCCCCTCATCCAAGTCATCAATGAAGATATTGAACAGGACTGGGCCCAGTACTGATCCCTGGGGGACACCGCTGGTGACCGGCCGCCAACTGGAAGCAGCCCCATTCAGCACCACTCTCTGGGCCCGGCCCTCCAGCCAGTTCCTAACCCAGTGCAGAGTACGCTTGTCCAAGCTGTGGGCAGCCAGCTTTCTCAGGAGGATGCTGTGGGAGACGGTGTCGAAGGCCTTGCTGAAGTCCAGATAGACCACATCCACAGCCTTCCCCTCATCCACCAGGCGGGTCACCTGATCATAAAAGGAGCTCAGGTTGGTCAGACAGGACCTGCCCTTCCTAAACCCATGCTGGCTGGGTCTGATCCCCTGTCCATCCTGCAGGTGCTGTGTGATTGCCCCCAGGATGATCTGCTCCATAACCCTGCCAGGCCCTGAGGTCAGGCTGACAGGCCTGTAGTTTCCCGGGTCTTCCTTCCGGCCCTTCTTGTGGATTGGCATGACATTCGCCAACTTCCAGTCATCTGGGATGTCCCCAGTGAGCCAGGACTTCTGGTAGATGATAGAGAGAGGCTTGGCGAGCTCTTCTGCCAACTCTCTCATCACCTTTGGATGGAGTTCATCTGGTCCCATAGACTTGTGGGGATCCAAGCAGCCCAGTAGATCACTGACAGTTTCCTTCTGGATTGCAGGGAGAGTGTTTAGATTCTTGTCTCCTATAGGCTCCAGAAGCCAGCTGTCATCAGGATAGCCCGTTTTACTGTTAAAAACTGAGGCAAAGAAAGTGTTAAATACCTCAGCCTTTTCTTCATCTTTGACAATTACATTCCCGTCCATGTCCATTAAAGAATGAATGTTTTCCTTGCCCCTCCTTTTGCCACTGATGTATCTGTAGAAGGACTTCTTGTTATCCTTCACAGAGGTGGCGAGATTTAGTTCAAGTTGTGCCTTTGTGTCTCTAATTTTTTTCCTACATAACTTAACTGTATTCCTGAATTCCTCTTGAGTAGATAACCCTTTTTTCCATAACCGGTAGGCCCTCTTCTTTATCCTAATTTCCTTCAAAGTCTCTCTGTTGAGCCAGAGTGGTCGTCTTCCCCACCGGCTCGCCTTTCGGCACACCGGGATAGCCTGCTCCTGAGCTTTCAAAACTTGCTCTTTGAAGAATGTCCATCCCTCCTTGATCCCTTTGTTTTCAAGGGCTGTTTCCCAGGATATGCTCCGGACTAGTCTTCTGAAAAGGCCAAAATCTGCCCTCCGGAAGTCTAATGTAGAGGTTTTATTGACAACCCTCCTTGTGTCCCTGATTATTGAGAACTCTATTATTTCGTGATCACTAAGTCCCAGACGCCCTCCGACCACCACATCCCTCACCAGCCCCTCTCTGTTTGTAAAGAGTAGATCAAGTGGGGCTCCATCCCTGGTAGGCTCATTTACCAGCTGCATCAGGAAATTATCCTCAATACACTCTAGGAATCTCCTAGACTGCCTCCTCTCTGCTGTATGGAATTCCCAGCAGATGTCCGGCAGGTTAAAGTCACCCACGAGAATAAGGGACGACGATTTTGAAACATGTGCCAGCTGCTTGTAGAAGAGTTCATCACCCTCATCCTCCTGGTTGGGTGGTCTGTAACAGACTCCCACCACAGTATCAGTCTTGTTGGCCTTCCCCCTGATTCTTACCCACAGGCACTCCACCTTATTATCACCTACTTCAATTTCTGTGGAGTCAAGAGACTCTCTAACATACAGGGCTACCCCTCCACCTCTTCTACCCTGTCTGTCCTTTCTGAAGAGCCTGTAGCCACCCATTGCAGCACTCCAGTCATGGGAGTCATCCCACCACGTTTCCGTGATAGCGACTACATCATATCTTTCCTGCTGCACGGTGGCTTCCAGCTCTTCCTGTTTGTTGCCCATGCTGCGTGCATTGGTGTACATGCATTTCAGCTGGGCTGCTGATTTGTCCCTTAACTTGCGCTGTCCACCCTTGGGCTCCTTTCCGGAGGACCTTGTTTCAACCCCTTCCCCCTTCGAACCTAGTTTAAAGCCCTCCTTATTAGACCCGCCAGCTTGTGGGCTAGAGTCCTTTTTCCCCTGTTAGATAGTTGCAGTCCAGCTGATATGCTGAAATTCATCCCATAGTCAAAAAACCCAAAGTTCTTCCGGTGGCACCAGTCCCTTAGCCACCTATTGATGAGATATGTTTTCCTGCTCCTCTCCTCATTCATCTGCTCTAATGCAGGGACTGAGGTGAACAGCACCTGTACTCCTGATCCACCAACTAATCGACCCAGGGCCTTGAAGTCCTTTTTAATTGCCCTAGTATTTCTTCCATTGATATCGTCACTGCCAGCCTGGACTACCAGCAGTGGGTAATAATCTGAGGGTCGAATTAGTTGAGGGAGTCTCTTAGTAATGTCCCTCACCCGGGCGCCAGGAAGGCAGCATACCTCTCTGTGGGATGGGTCTGGTCGACATATAGGTCCCTCAGTTCCCCTCATAAGGGAGTCACCAACTACGACTACCCTTCTTCTTTTCTTTGTGGGTGAAGTTTTAATCTGGCTGCTAGACAGGGGGCGAACGGGAGACCTTCTGGACAGATCGTCCTCTTGTCCGTCCTCCTCTTGATCCTCTGGGTCTAGGGCCTCATATCTGTTCTCTATGGGCACCTGGGGGGATGGTGGGGGTTGGGGGAGAATTCTTTTGCCTTTCCGGTGGGGGATCTGTTTCCATTCTCCCCTATCCACCTGGTCCGCATCAGCTGCCTGATAGGAGGGGCAGGGCTTTACCGTATCCTGTTGCATTTCTAATGCAGTCGAAAGGGTGTGACTCCACCAGTCAATTTCCCTTTCGCTATCCCTAATACTTCTCAGTCTCTCCACCTCCTCCTTAAGCTCTGCCACCATGCTCAGCAAGTCATTGACCTGTTCGCATCTTACACAGGGCTTATTTTCACTGTCCGCGGGTGCTAAGACGAGGCTTAAACATTCGGCACATCCAGAGACTTCATTTTGCTGTGAAGATTATCTAGTAAAAGCTTCAAGAATACTTTTGCTTGAACTACCTTTTGGCTAACAGTGATTCTTTCAGCTCTATTAGGTTTTCTAGTATTATAAAAGAAAGGGTACTTCATGGCCTGAATATCAGGAAGATGTTTAGCACATAAATATGTCTTCAGTTAATGTGTTTTTTCTGTAATTGTTGTGAACACACTCGAATGAATGACATGTGAATGTTAAGAGTCATCATCTTTTCACCTGGGATGTTATGACTGTCCAATTCTCAAGTCTTTAAATTCCACAGCAACATCACTGGCAGTACTGAAAACAACAGTGTGGGACATGCTCTGCTGTCCCTCCATTACATATCAACTGCAGATTTAGAAAAGATTCCTTCTGTAGCTGCTATTAGTGTTTAAATAAATATTTTCACATTAAGTTCCCTGTATTAAAAGAAATTTTCTCAGAGTCCAACAGGGACACTGCAGTGTAAAAGATTTTATGTCTAAATATAATAAATTATATAAAACATTATGCACTTAGAAATTATAAACAATTATTAAATATAAAGAAAGCCTCTTCCTTTCTCATACAGAATCTCATACAAAATCACGAATGCCAATTAAAAAAAAGTCAATTAAAAAAATAAAAATAAAGCCTTCCAAAATAATTTTCACCAAGAGAAAGATCAGAATATAAAGTATCCTTTCCAGAAACTGAGAATAGCTATAGTGACATTGGTGACAATGAAGCCAAGAAAAATTTATCTCAAGTCTGACTGTGTAACAATCCAACGTTACCTCCAATTATTAAGAGCTGATTTCAAAGACATTTTCATAGCTATTTTCTAGCCCACTACTCTCAAAGAAGGTTTGAGAAAGTAACTAAACATACTACGTTCTAAGTGGTATTCTGATATCTGGGTGCCAGATGGTAGCTGCCTGTAAATACTTCATTATTTTTTTTTAATGTTAGTCAGGGATAATCTTTCCCCTTGCAACCCTACCCAGTATTCATGGTGTAGAACACAGGGCATCAACCTAGCCACACACATTAGAGGGATAACAATTATTCACTGCTGCCTACTATATAAGGAGATATTGACAAAAAGCCTTTTATAGTGCACTTTACACCTGTAGTTCAATGCATAATATTATGTTTCTCTTCTTTGCTTTGAAAATTTCCTTAACAAATCTGTGAAGCTGGTAAACACAAGAACTGCCCTTCCTATCTATGAAACTTCTCATGCAGCACAGCTGTGACTCTTTCATTTCAGTCACCTATCTTAATATTTCTAACAAATTCTGATGTGTGTTAAGGACTGTGTTTGGCCAGTCTTTTGTGCTATTTGGAAGCGTTTTTAATTGCTACTTTTCCAGCTTTTGTGGTATGTGCTGACTTAACACTGTTTCTTTCATTATTCTGTGTAGTGGCAAGAGGAAACAGGGTGAGAAGAAAAAGGAAGCTACTCCTCACATCTCCTGTTTCTAATGGAAATAAGTCTATGATCCTTGCACTGAGTATTTCTAGAGCTACATGCATAAAGTCACTGGTGACATTCTTCAGCACTCTGTGGGGCTCCATTTCCATCTCTCTTTGCACACTGTGTAATCATTGTCTTTCACAAAGAACATCTGCTGGTACTTCCACATCAAAAGCTTCTTATCCTCTTGTAGTTCTCTCATTTGAGAGTACCCCATATGATGTTGACACTACATTTTTTAATGTCCTCTCTGATCTCTTTCCTCAAGGTCTCAGAGAACTCATTGTACTCGACCTGCTCCCCCTGTCTGTTGTAATCTTCCTTTATCTGCCCTCTTCAATCATATGTTTTGTTTCATTAGAATATGGCTTTTCTCCACAGCCTATCTGCTTACCTATGATTTCCTCTTCTGCTTTAAACATTTCTTTCTTTGATTTGTCATTCAAACTCCTTATGTTCCTTCAGCCAAAGCTGAAATTCTTATTGGGAACTGGAGACTGAATTCTCAAATCATTGACTAGACATGATCTCTGATGCTGGGTTTGTGTGGATTGACATGTTCACTGTTGTCTAAGTCATGAAAACATACACATTGCTGTACTTGCAGCATATTAAAAATCTGGAAGAAGAACTTAGGTGTTTTACTTATTTCAAAAATAATGTCACATTGCATTAAATGTGAAACACGTAATCTGTTAATGAACAGCATTATTTTGTTAAACACTGAGTTTTTCTGGTATTTCCATTACAAAAAAGCATTAATACTGTTGATACTTTCATTTAACACAAGATTATATTGCAGTTTTTATTATAAACCTGCTTCTTCAGCAATTCATCCAGTAATTTTAATTTGCTGTGAACTAGTTATTCACAACTGTCCTGTAATTTTTATCAGGCATTTATTTTTGCTTTTACAACAAAACCTAACAACAAGATCTTGTGATTTGGAAGGCATTGCTTTGACCCTTCCATTGGACTATATGTGTTGGCTCAAAGACAACACAGACACAATTGATTCCACACTGAAATAAAGAAAGGAGGGATTGGTGTCTCTGGCACGTACCACACAGAGAAATGCACCTTGAGGGACTCAGCTGAGTTTGTATCAGTCACTGAATGTTTGAAAACTAAGGGAATTTTTTTGTCTCAGGACAAATACTTCATCTGATTTCAAGAGGATTTTTTTTCACTTGGAAACAAAGCTAAAATGATTTGTTAGAGTATTATATTCACTTGGGTTCTATCCAAAGTCAGAATGTCAGAATTATGAGAAAGGATACATGTGTACCTCTTCTCTCATTTTCATTTTTTAATGAGTGCTTTGAGTAGATTGTATGAGAAATTTGATATGCTCTTTTAAATCTCAAGTCTTATGATTTAAAACAACATCAGAAAAATCCTTGCTAAATTCTCACCATTTTTAAACAAGTCTAGTAGGAATTTATTCTTAATAACTTTGTTTGGAAAACTGCTGTAAAGGAAGTCTGCCCGTTGTTTTCAAATCACTTCTGCGTATGGTTACCTGTGAATCACCTCCCAAATTTCTGAAACTTCAAGAGAGCTGTCCTTGCAGTGCAATTTCTCATAGCACACATCTATTGATAACTTTATATAAGGTAGAGTTAAAAAATCTAATTCACTGTGCACACAGTGCCAAGATTTCCTGCTACCTTAGCAGGTATTATCAGTGTGATGAACAGCTGTTTTGTCATAACACCAGAAACCCCACTCACCCCAAAAAGCAACATATGCAGCACAAATCTGCTGTCTAAAACCACAAAATAAGGAAAAAATTAGGAGTCCCAATTAATATTGACCTGCTCTCTGGCTACCCAAGTTTGAGAGCAGAGGTTCTTTCTACTGTGTCTTGGAGAGATATTAGCTAAGATATTAGAAATGGTAGTTATTGATATTCCCATTTTTAGAATGTTTTTAAGCAGTATCTGCAAATACATCTATTGGTATCACTGCTATTCTCATCTTGTTACTCAGTTCTTCCTTAGCTGTATACCTGAATTTCACATCATATATTATTTTTACCTCTAAGCAAAGGACAATTAATATCTCTGCATAAACGTTTCTGTACTTATAACGAATGGTTTAGGAATGTTGATTCAATTATGGTATTTTTGCTTTTGACTTTCCAAATCAAATAAAAAAAAAAATTTAAAAAGTCATCTACTCCCAACACCATACTCAGATTACAAGAAAAAAATCCCCAAACTATCTCCATCGCCTTCTCCTCCTCCTCTTCTTCCCTTAAAGTCCCACAGCTGTAACAAGGCAAGAATTCACCAACAGCTGGGGTTTCAACACTGTTGGGTGAATGAGAGAACCCTGCCTGCCATGAGCATCTGTCAGAGAACACCTGTCCAACACAGGACCTGAGGACCACATTACAAGGTTCATATTTGGTAAATTGAAACACACCCCAAAAACCACTCCATTCCCATCTTAGCACTTAATCAGAGGCTCACCACAGAAATACCAGTATGAAGCTTGAATATCTAAAACTGAGAAATCAATCTTTCCCCAGTCCATTTCAGTTGGTTTTGGTTGTTTGGTTTGTTTTAAACAAAAAACTTGGGAAATAAAGCAAAACCAGGGTTATAATTTTCATAAAAAGGAAAGCAGAATAACAGAAAAAAAAAAAAAAAAAAGTAGCTCAGTCCCTTCCCAGCTCTTTCAATGGAGCTATTTCTTCACACTCTCACAGTGAGCAACTAAGATTTTGCCCCATAGTATGACACCCACAAGAGAGTCATACTTGTAATTAACTATCAACAGCATGAAAGAAATACTTTATATGTAAAGGTCACTACCTAGGGGAGAGAAAGCAGGAATTATGCATTCCTGAAAAGTGTCATTTAAAATCCAGTAAGAGTAAAAATACAGAACAGTTTATTCAGATAGAGCTCAGAAGTTGAGCCTGAAGCCCTCTGATGTCCTGGTGGTAACATCCTGTGCTTTAAATGTAACCAGGAGTGCACATAAATACAGGTGTACTGCAGTGTTGTTATTCATTCACAGCCTTAGCTGCACAGGTGAATTCTCCTTGAACTCATCAGAGAAAAACCTTTGAGACTCTGTGGGTCTTTAAGAGGATGTAATGGTCTATATACACAGGCCTCACTGAGCGGTTTGGTAATACATTATTTATACAAACAGGACAGAAGGATGCATAGAATGGATGCCATGGAAGCAATGAATGAAGAATTAATACACTGTCTATGTTAATACACTACCTATTAGTGTAGGTACACATAGCAGCCATTTGCCTCCAGGTGGACCTCACCTGCAGAGGTTTTTAAGGGAATAAGAAAGCATCACATGCCTAATGAAACAGGCTCTTTCCTGCCACATCAAATGCAAGATTCTGTGAGTACACCAGCAAAAGCATTTCTTTCATCCATGTACTTGCCACCAATATGTGCATGACAGTCTCTTAGAAACAGACTAAGTGATGCAAACACCAGGGAAGGGCGTTGCTTGGGAACAGAGAACTCATTCAGCATATCTTAATAGAAATGTGATTTTTTCTTTTCTGAGTGGTATAGGCATTAACCATCTCAGAAAACAATCAGGCAAATTGATGCAAAAAATGTTCTTTACTCTAAAAATATTACAATACTGTTCAATAGAATAAATAAAAAAAATGTCCTAAATGGATAGAAAGCTTTATCACATTTAAAAGTTGTTCCTTTTAAAAATAAAATAATAAAATACCACTGGGCAATCATTGGGTAATTGTTAGATATTGAAGCATACAGAACAATCAACATATATTTGTGGACTCCACACGAAAGAAGAGCTTTTTGAAAGATTAGGCTTTACTGAAAAGGACAGTTATAAAACCTTAAAACACCACAGCTTTCCATTTTTATTGCTGCATGAATATAAAGTGATTAGTTCACAATATCACTTTCTGAATTTACAAATTGCCATAAATCAAACCTAGTTCTTATTTTCTGTAGGAAACAAGGTTTAGGAGGTGTACCTGTTTATACTTACAAGCAGAGTAAGAGGCCATCCAGGTACTCAGCTACTGTTAGAAATTCCACCCAAAGCCTACAAATTAATGTATCAACAAAAGGGTTTGGGTTTTTTCATCATTCTTTGCACTAAACAGTGCCTCATACTTATTAAGAGTGTGTCCTATATATATTGTAGCCTTACTTCTGAACTCGATTTTACAAAGTATATGATGAATTGCTTCAGTGAACTTAGAGAAATATCTACATATATGTCTATGTCTATCTTTGCCTTGATTTTGGCTACTTTCCAGCTAGGAAATTGGCTTGGAGAAAGTAGCAGCAAGCCAGCATGAAATCTCCCATGTGACCAGAACCAAGACAATAAGAAGCAACACCTTCCCTGCCCACCTCTATGTTTAAGGACAACAGAAATATATTTTTTGTTAACAAATGGTCCTATTTTGCAAGAACACCTGACATAAGTGAAACTGGAAGAAAAAAAAAATAAAAAATCATGAAAGGATCAAAATGAGTCCAAGAATGTACTGATGATACTAAGCTGGTAACAGTCCTTCCGTGCTGTTTCCCCATCATATTCCTGGTTCTGTAGCCAATCACCTCTACAGCAAGGCTCAGAGCATTAATAAATTGTCCAATTGCATTGTGTCAATAAAATATTCTGAGAGCAAACTTTGCTTCTGATTACAGCGTTTAACTCAGCATGGTGATGACAAATGATGGTATTTTAGATGAAACAGAGTATCTTGGAATTATCTTCCAAAATCCCTGTTGAGACCTCAATACAACAAGAAATCTGCCATGTACATAAATTCTTCTGTCATGATAGCATCTCTCACTGCAAAATGACCAAATTAAATCACAAGAGAATACTACAAAAGGCAGAAAACTAAACTAAATGCCATTCATAAAGCTACAAAGCAAACCCAATAATGTGTTCCCTTTCATATAGGAAAACATACTTACAACATTATTAATCATTCAATAGAGGAAACCGTCAGATACCCTTTTGTCAGAATAATGGCTCTTTTCCAATGTTAGATGTGCTGTACAAATAATGCTACACATCTGCATTGAGAATATAAATTCATTATGTTTGTGTATCCTGTTATCAGCTAGCTAAAGCAAATTCTAGCTCACTATTTGCAGAAAACATGAAATACAGAGGCTATCTGAAGACCCTCAAGCATGTTTGTGGTTACTTTGAGAACAGCTAAGTACTGGTCAACTTTTTTGGAAGAGACTGAGAGATGAGCTGCTAATCATTTTAGCTAACTAGGTGTGCCAAAAGGCAGAAAATCTTCTGCAGATGATGCTAATCCTGTTTTATATCTGACAACTCTATGAAAGTATCTTGGATATTCTGTGGAATCTCAAGTTGCACGAGGTGTCCAGATATAAAAAAATAACTTTTTTTTTTACTTTCACATGGAAAATTTTGTTCCAGGAAGAGTCTGTGATAAAGACAATAAATAAAGGTGAATCCAGCCTAACCACATAGTTGCAACTTTTGTGGCACCAACCATTGAACCATTGTTTCTTTGTTAAGCAATTTGCAGAGTGGTTTGCATCACAAAATACTACCCATCTTTCCAGACAGAAAAGACACCACCTCTAAAGGGCAGCTTTACCTTCCAAACAATATATCAAAGGCATTGGATCATAGAATGGTTCAGACTGGACGGGACCTTAGAGATTGCCCAGTTCCAATGAGACATACAGATATCTATTAGTAAACCCAGATGTAAACCTGTTTATTTAGGATTTTGAATGCAGGCATTCTTTGTGCTGGTCTTTGTTCTGTGCACTTGATTTTTTACATGAGTAAAATAACCTGCATGACAGGTAAGTAAGTATTACTGGGTAAGAACTGCCTAGAGGTTGATGTAATGAGCGCCTTTTTCCTGGTCCTTTTGTTAGTTCTAGATTTCATTGGCAGTTTCTATAGCTGCAAATCATTATTCATTACTTGACTTGCAAATAAATTAATGCCTTTCATTAACTTGACCAATATGAGTTGTTCTGACTGGGCTGCAGTTCGGCAGTATCACCACTGAACCTGACTTAATCTGCTGTGGTAAAGAGAAATGTGAATCCTTGCCACTTCCAATCTGATTGTAGCCCCTTTCAACAGCACACCCCAGACTGCAAATTTTACCTTGCTATTATCACCTACTTGGTTGCATAAACAACACCAATTAATATGGATGACTGTGCCCCATCACTTTATTATGTGTATACCCCCAAACAATATCAGGATTTTCAGTATATTGTATTTACTGTGAGCACTGAAATGCCCATAGCCTGGGAAATTCCTCCCAGACTTGTTCCTACCCAGTAACAAGGCAACTCTCAGCAAGACAAGAGGGCAGGGTCTCAAGTTGTGCCAGGGGAGGTTTAGGTTGGAGATTAGAAAGAATTTCTTTCTGGAGAGGGTGATCAGGCATTGGAATGGGCTGCCCAGGGAAGTGGTGGATTCTCCGTGTCTGGAGATATTTCAAAAGAGCCTGGATGTGGCACTGAGTGCCATGGGCTGGGAACCACGGGGGGAGTGGATCAAGGGTTGGACTTGATGATCTCTGAGGTCCCTTCCAACCCAGCCAATTCTATGATTCTAAGGCAGATTAAGGCAGAGAGCTCTTCCTCGATACCTTTCTGCTGAGGTCACAGGTAATGCTCAGGCCTTCCAGTTCAGCCCAAGCAATGCAAACATGCATTTGGTTTTGCTGACCTGTGAGCCAGAAGCAGCTTAGAGAGTCTTGACTTTTTTGATACTTTCATCTGTACTTCTGCCATCCGTTGTGGTCCCAACACTGGATATCAGGAAACAATTTTTTTGGGAAAAGTGCAGCTACATAAGAGGTTGTAAAGATCTGCAGCATACAGGTATGCCTCTGGAGGACCACATACCATGCAGCACTATTTAGTTCATAGATACTGAGGATACTGTGTCACTTTTACACAGGTGAACCTATGAATTGACTGAAA
This sequence comes from Calypte anna, assembly GCF_003957555.1. Classification (NCBI taxonomy): domain Eukaryota; kingdom Metazoa; phylum Chordata; class Aves; order Apodiformes; family Trochilidae; genus Calypte; species Calypte anna. The sequence goes on along the minus strand of NC_044259.1, from coordinate 3,571,803 downwards.
CTTTTTAGAGCAGTATGTATTGTGACACAAATCCACCCTATTCTTTCACACTGTGTTGCCAAACCATGCATAGACTATTAACAATACATATGTTTACTTGAATACAGAAAAAATGGGATCAGGAATTGTAGGGTGGAGCTTTCTCACAGGACCCATGGTCTTGCTCAAAGGAAATAAATACTCAAACTGGTGCCATGCAAATTTAATCCTCCCTTTCTCCCACCCCCATATCTCCCTTTGAAAGGTTTAAAGTAAGTCTATACATGCTCACATACTACAAAAGACTGAATGAAACACAAGGACTGCTTAGGGACAGATGGCAGGTTAATTAGCACAACCATATATCAATTTGGTGAAAACCAATTTAAAAAAACAATTACAGAATTTTTGCTTTTCATGCATCAAGAGGAATTTGGCACAAATTGTTACTATAATCAAAACATACTTGCAGATTACATTATGCCACAATTTTTGAAGTTTCATTTCTGGAAGGACAGAGCAGGTCCACATAAAACACTGGATCACTGAGGCAGTACAATCTCGAACTGTTAGTACCGAACAATTGTTGATGGAACAATTCGACCATAAGCCCTGGGCTATGTGCAAGGACAGTGCTGCTTAAAGCATATTTTGTAACCGCAAGGAGCAGTACGTTAGAACACTAGAAGGTTAAGGAGTAACCAAGACGATTAGATTAAGGGACTCGGCAAGATAGCAACATCCACGAAGAAGCTCGAATGTGTGAAAGATAAGCTTTGTTAGTTAATTGTTGCTAAAGGTTTTGTAGCCAATCAAGTTAAAACATGTGTAACGAGATGTAGAAATCACCAATCAGCAATATGTATACGTGGCATTAGCTCTTAGATTAGTGTATAAATATTGCCTTCTGATTCAATAAAGTTGGACATTTGTTTGCATCAAACTGAGTCTCCGTCTCGCATCTGTTTGCATCAAACTCTCACTGCGACAAATGGTGGACCCCGACGTAGAACGGGCTAAAGACTGTAAATAAAAATTAAAAAATTGCCAAAGAAATATTAAAGAAAAAAGAAGATTGAAGATTGAAGATTATCCGGTCGCAGGTCTCCAAGAACTCGGGAGTGAAGAAAAAGGCTGAAAGGAAGCCGGTAATTGTGGTGCGCACCTTCATCACCTCCTCGCGATTGGCAGGTGAGCTTGGAGAAACTTTTTGTTATGGGTTCAAATATTTTAAAAGAAGAACGAGACGTTTATTATACTTTAAAGACTTTACTTAATAAGGATAAAAAAGTTATATCCGGCCATGATCTAAAACTGCTTTTAAAATGGACTCGTGAGCATTTTTCTGACATCAATTCGGTCTCTATTTATGACCTTACATTTTGGGAGGTCGGAGTTAAATTATGGGATGCCACTACACGGGGCAATAATGAAACCGCCAAACTCTTAGTACCTTGGCGAACACTTTTTTGAAACTTTAAAAGGAAAAGAGTCTACTACTTCATCTGCTCCCCCTTCTGCCCCCCCGCTGCCAAACCACTGCCTCTATGGTGAATGCGGATTTGGACCCAGAACCCTTTGACCCTGGGGGCTGGATTGAAAACTAAAATGGGACTGAGAAGCAAAACCAAAAGCGACCGAAAACACCACCAGAATCATCGGAGTTCCCAGAGGGAGAGAAGCCGGAGAACACAGGCGAGGAATCTTGGAATGCAGACTCCCTCCCTCGTGCCTGCCTACCGCGGCTCCCGACTGCTCTGCCACCTTTCCACCTCAAAAGCCTGATTTATCTTCTTAACCACAGTTGCCATCAATTAATCCTCTGCTTCACCTGTCAACACCATCAGTGCCTGCTATAGAGCAACAGCCAAGGAAGGAACTGGGACTCGGAGACAAGCAACTAAGGAAACTGCTGAAGAAGCTGACAGAACTGGAAACCCAAGGATGAGTATACCCCTGAAAAAACTCTAGTTTTTTGCTCCAGGGAACATCCCGAACAAGGGAGCACTAATCCATTTTTACCCCTTGATCCGTTCCCTATTCTTGCTCCTATTTCCCTTAACCCTTTAACACCCACTGCTCTACCTCTTCCAGATCCAGCATGGGGAGGGGAGGGTAGTGGGGGGGTGGTAGTGTGTATCCAGTAACTAGATGGAAGGGAATTATTCAAAATGCTATAGTTGAAGGAGAAATGGTTCCCAATATGAGTCCGATGGTTTTTCCAGTGATTGTGGGACCAGGAGGAGGAGGTCAATGGGTTGCATTAGATTGGAAAATGGTAAAAGAAGCCAAAGTTGTCATTGCGCAGTACAGTTTGAAATCGGCTTGAGTCATCTCATTTGCAACATTCTTTTTACTGCTCAATTGTTGATGCCATACGACACAAAAATGCTCATTAATACTCTGTTAATTCCTTCTCAATAATTGCAATATAGTTCTCAATATTGATGCATATTGTGGTGCATGGTACACTGGTGTTTCATACAGAGATAAAAAACTTGGTTGGTAATTATACTTGCAGTTTTGGTTTAGGAAATTGTACCATTTCATTTTGTTTCAGGGTGACTTTACCAGATTTTAGTAGCAATATCATTTCATTTTTTAATCTTCTAGTGGTGGTTGTTAGTTTTTCTTATATATTGGTGAGAAGTAAGACAAAAAACACAGTTATGAGAATGAGTATTCCTTTTTGGAGGCTGGAAGTTGCTGTGGAGAGCAAGAGTTGCTCCTGGTACGGAGAGCACTCCCACTCCTGCCTCCGCAGCCGCTTCTTGCCCCCCCCCACACACACTGCTGCTGCTCAGAAAACGAGCCCACCATACCTCTAAAAATGTATCTAAATCCACCAACAAACTTTTATTGCTTCCCCCGGGTTTGTTTTTTTTTATAGACCATGGCCTGAAAGTTGCTGAGGAGAATGAGAACTGCTCCTCGTACAGAGAACACAGAGTAAAAAAAAAAAAAAAAAAAAAAAAAAAAAAAAAAAGAAAGAAAAAAAAAAAGAAGAAGAAAAAAAAAAAAAGAGTGTGTGTGCCTTTGCTATTTAAAGGCTTGGAATTTTGTCTGTAAATAATTTTATTTGGCTTTTTAGGTTTTAATTTGGCAACCATGGAGGAAACTAGGACTCCACCGTGCTGTGATCCGGGAGGGGTCTGGGGACGCTTTTGGGGCCCCCCGACCAATTTTTGTCGGATAAGCCTCCTCTACCCCCTTGGTTCTATGCGCCAGTGGACATCTGAACTTCCTCATACTAAAAAGTTGTTAAAGTCCTTCCACTGCAGTGTGAAATGTCCTTTTAGTATTGTGTTGTACTGATAACATGTTTTGTTAATGTTGTAATTCATGTGATCGTTTATATGTCGACTTAGGGATCCCTCGTCTATATGTTGATTGTTGATTGTGCTATTCTGTTGTACTGCTCTTTTTATTGTTAGCTTTTAGGTCATATTTGTGAAGATTTTAATGGAATGTGTTGTATGAATCTTTCTGATCACTCTCAATCTATACATGCTGCAATGCAATCACTTAAAGAAGGGGTTGCACATTTGCAATCACAAGATAATTAAGGACTGGTTTGATAAACTTTTTTCAGGATGGGGTCTAACGGGATGGTTGCGAAGTTTAGTTAAGACTGTTTGTTATGCTTTACTTGCTTTCTTGCTTTTGCTAACATTGCTACCTTGTATCTTCCAATGTTTTCAACGGATGCTCAACCGTGCCATGAAAAGAGTTTATCTTGTTCAGTCAGAAGGGGGAATTGAGGCAGTACAATCTCGAACTGTTAGTACCGAACAATTGTTGATGGAACAATTCGACCATAAGCCCTGGGCTATGTGCAAGGACAGTGCTGCTTAAAGCATATTTTGTAACCGCAAGGAGCAGTACGTTAGAACACTAGAAGGTTAAGGAGTAACCAAGACGATTAGATTAAGGGACTCGGCAAGATAGCAACATCCACGAAGAAGCTCGAATGTGTGAAAGATAAGCTTTGTTAGTTAATTGTTGCTAAAGGTTTTGTAGCCAATCAAGTTAAAACATGTGTAACGAGATGTAGAAATCACCAATCAGCAATATGTATACGTGGCATTAGCTCTTAGATTAGTGTATAAATATTGCCTTCTGATTCAATAAAGTTGGACATTTGTTTGCATCAAACTGAGTCTCCGTCTCGCATCTGTTTGCATCAAACTCTCACTGCGACAGATCACAGTCAGAATTCAAACATGTTCATCATTGGGTAAACACAATTCTGAACCATTACTGTTTATAACCTCTTAAACTTTTTTAGCAGCATGGCTTTGAGAGATAAAGCAACCTAATGTGAAAGGCTTACAGAAGAGATATTTTAAGTGATATACTGATCTTGCCTATTTCCAGCAGTAACACTTTAGAACGTCACAGCTCCATTACTCAGATTTTGCTCCCATAAATAATTTACAATATCCACAGTAAACCAGCTTCAGGTTTATGTGGGCCACAGGTAAAATTAGCTCCAAATTGAGGAAGGGACATCTCTCCCAACTAATGACTGATAAGAAGTTTGCCCTGAAGTGCTTTGGATATCAAAGTTATCTTCCAGGGGTTACAACTTGCATTTTCTAGTTGTAGGGATGTGTGCTGGGATTTGGCATGCACTGTCTGATAAGAAGTTTGCCCTGAAGTGCTTTGGATATCAAAGTTATCTTCCAGGGGTTACAACTTGCATTTTCTAGTTGTAGGGATGTGTGTTGGGATTTGGCATGCGCTGTCTGTCCTAATCTGGGGGACCCTGGCCCTGAAATGTTTGCTAATACGTCCAGTAATGCTGGTGTTACACCTGTATATGGAGCAAAAAGTACAAGCAGTAGCAATATGTTGTCTAATTGTGGATTTTCCTACAGGAATGGTAGAAGTTCCTGTACATCACTAACCCAATCTGACTATGGGGGGAAAATTAATACTGGTAGAATATTTTATATCGTGGGTTTTAAAAAAAATCTTATTAAATAAAACCAACCAAGAACAAAAATATCCCTACACTATGAAATATTCAACAGTCATACATATTGTATTGGATGAATATTGCAATCTGAATAGATCCATGTCTTTATTTCAAATTAATAACCTTCTAGCCATTAATACCTATTAAATACCAATACCTCTACCCTAAAATAACAGAATGACTCTTGTGTAAGTGGGGAGAGGAATTTCTCTATTTTTATAAACACCTGGCACAATTCTCTCAAGGTGCTCGGGGCTACAGTGATACCAATCATGCCAAAGGGATTTTGCCGGGTTGTGAGAAGAGGTCAGACTGTAATTGGTCTCCCATAATTTTTAGTTATCATTAAAGAAAGAAGCAAGAACAGCCTTACTAGGTTTTCTACATTGCCATTAAGCTTTTTTTTATATCCTAAGTATTTTCCACACAGTAGCATATCAATATCACTGTCAGTAAGAAACAGGAGCAAGGAGGAAAAGTAAGCCCAGTAGTATTGTCTTTACATCAGAAGTGTCACTAAAGAATATGGAAAAAAATAAAATACAAATAATTTTTTATTTTATTTTTATTTATTATAATTTTATTTTAAATTTTTATTTATGATTATATAATCATTATGTAACAGTTTTCTGTTTCTAAAAAAGTGACTAATTCAAGCCCAAGCACTCCTTAATAATTAAAGGGTTTTACTGTAATTCTTGCATCTCATTAGTAAATGCATTTAAACTTGTCTCAACATAACTTAGCCCTTCACCATTCCAAGTTGTCTGGATTCTGAGCATGCTTTCCTTACCCTAGCAAACTCTGAAGCACAAAGTCACACATTTTTCTTTCAAAGACAGATCCTTCAAGGTACACAATTTCAGTCCTTCAAAGGCTTCAGCTGGACACTTACCCTCAGAAAATCCCTAGAAATCCAAGTCCTTCCAGTACTGGCTTAATGGTAACAAACCATACCCAGCGTGTTGCTGATTTCCATAACATTTTGTTAAACTGAGTAGTAAAGATTAAATTACTGTGAATGCATCTAGCAGACAAGCATCAAACTCATATATTGTTAAAGCATGCATGGTACATGAGGGCATTTTGCTGTGATTAATTACTGTGAGTTGGTTCAGGAAGATAATCTGTAGTTCAAATACAGATAGCCTGACAGTTTCACAAAATCCAAGACTGTTTTTTGAAAGGGCTTTGAATGGTTGACATGAATCTGATCCTAAAATGTATCAAAGCAATTTACACATGAAAGTATGCAACTGCAACAAAGAGAACTTCAAAAACCAGGATGGAATGAAATACTAATCTTTCATTTCTAATTGCAGAACTTGTTTCTTTAAATTACCTCTCTCTAAATAATTCATTCCCCTTAACAAAAATAACATGCCTGCTAAACTGTACATGCAGATTTCCTACAAGCTGATAAGCATTTTTTCTATCTGGTAAAGAATAGGGAGTGGTTGTAGCTGTTATTGCTATTTTAATAATTTCAGAGGTACTTATACATTGAAGCAGAGCTAGCTATGTAGCCCCAAGACAGTCAGAAGTCTATTCAAAGTGTGAATGGTTAACTGCTTGTTAGTTACAAAGGACTTAACGTTATGGTTTTGTGACTCAAATCTCCTTTTTATCCCTTCCACATTCTAAGCAGTCAGAAAATTAGGTTAACAGTCCAGCCACTTTGGGATAAGAACATCCTATGTTCCTGTTCTATTTTATTAGTGCATTGGTGATATACTTGGTAATGAGAAAAATACCAAAAATACCATAAGATTATTTCTGTAACTTACCTTGTATTTTTCTAAAACCACTAAGATAATTCAGATCTCACAAATGCCTCGCTCTAGAACACAAGTTGTTCATAGCTTGCAGTAAGACACAAAAAACCCAACTTGAAAAAACAAAAAAAATCCCAACCCCAAATCACTAACGAGTCCCTTAAAAAAGCAATTAATGACACCACCACCACCACTACTAATCAATGACACTTTATGAAGAACTCAGCACAAGCAAAACCTTCAGTAAAACCAGGGAGGATCCAAAACCTGAGTGCAGTGCTGAGCACATCCTAGGAGTGAGGGGTACGAGGTGCATGATGGACTGTCCTTAACTCTAAGACCAATGCAATATCTGACTCTAACTGGGCTGGTGGAGCCAGGCTTCCAGAACACCAGTGCACTAACCCAGGACATAAGCACAGTCCTTTGAAATAGAGACCTCCCCAGCCTTGTAGTTCAGTCATCCAAACCTTCCTGACAGGACTCTGGGTAGGTGGGACATAAGTAGAGGGCACTGAACAGTATATTGTTCTATTCCAGTGCTACTTGGAGTATGTTTGTTTAAAAGTTATAACGAGTTGTAAACGATGTTACCGAATGCCCTATTCATTCACCACTGAAACCAAAAAGATCTTTCTTTGGTAACAGAGGCTTACTTTGAGCCCCTGTTGAGGACACCTCATGAGGAGAGTTCAGCTATTAGTTTCAACTTTATTTTAGGTCTGTGACATGCAGTTAGCTCATTGAAATACAATTATGCAATGAACATTCAGAGAATAAAATTCTCTCCTTTTTAGTTCATTTCCATGTTAAAGATCTTAACCTGTGTATTATGCATATCTTTATCATATAAAGAATAAGAATCCTAATTGAAAAATGTAATCCTCCTAAAAATCATTAAATACAATGAAAATTTTTTTCCTGGTAATTTAAACACAGCTCCTTAGTTTGCACTTTAATTTATAATAGCTCTGGAGATTGCTCAGCGAAGTGTTTCTATACTCCTAAAAATTGTCCTGGTTGGTTTGGGGTGGAGATTGAATGCATTTGTAGGGAAAAAAGCATTAGAAGTTAACAGTAGACAAACGTAGCAATTTTTCATGCATAACATCATAGCTCAAAATCTCTAACTCCCGAGCCTGCTCCTCCTATCCTATTGCACCTCCTAAAACTCTCCTCAATGCACATTTTCAGCTGACCAGCAGTGTTTACATACAGCCAGTTAACTTTTCTTACACATTTGAACAAAACCAGTACAAGTGCAGAACCAAGTCTGATCCTTGGATAGACCTAATGGGCCACTGCCTCTTCCAAAGAAGCTGTAGTCCAAAAAGTACCAACCCCAGAGCAAACGCTGAGCCCCCTGTAATAACAGTGAAATCAGACACTCACCCCTGGCTCCGCTGGTGTTGCATCAGACACTGCAGGAGATTCTTTCTGCAAAGAAGAGCAGCAAACTGTAAAAAACTAACTGCTAAAAATTCAAAGGTTAAAGGCTTTGCATGCACAGAGATTTCACCCCACACAACTCAGACGTTTGTGCTTCAGGTACCAGCAGCACCACCTGGACCTTAAGCAATCATCCATCCCTCATGCGATGCAGCTGGGAAAGATCCTAAAGACCTTAATGATCACTTGGCTCTTTTGAATATGTCCACAATTAACAAGTCCTTTACAGCTGTGTTCGATAACTTTTGCCTGGAGACAGGAGTCTTTTCTAATGATGCAACCCACATGTTACAGTTAACCATTTCTTACCCATCAATACATTTTAGCAGCATTAGACAGTATTACAACTTTTCATTCAAATTCATACATCAGCTGGTCCCACCCTGAATATTTAGCGTGAGCAGACACTGATTACACTTTTCAAATAACATGTTTCTGCCTCCTTTTACTGCATAGATTACTCTGATTAGGAAACTGCATACAATGATATTAAAAATATTGTTAGTTCTTATCAAATACTGCTTAAAACCCAGACATTTATTTCTAAATATTTGTTAACTTTTTGCTACCTTTTCTACTTTCATGTATCTGCACAATCTGTCACTATCAGTATGACCTGAAAAGATTGTTATCCTTAAAAAGGTCATTTAAGTTCAAAATCACTAAAAAGAACCCAAACAAAATATAAAGAGAGACATTTCCATGGTGATTTCAGCCAAGTTTTGCTGATTTGGTTCACTTGCAAACCAGAAGTAGTTCCAATAAATATACAAATAGTTATCTGAAGCTTTATGGAAGTGGGTAAAAGCTGCAGATTTACCCCTGCTTACTCAGTAACAATGTGGCCTTGTGCCTCTGGCTTTGCCTGTGGTTCAGAACTGGGCAGTAACAGGTATTTTGAACAAGATACTAAATATAAATGGTCATATTATGTTCAAAACCATCTTTGATAGCAATACTGAAGAGGAAATAATGGTGTCTGTAAAGTTGCATTTGGAAGCTGGTAGTGTTTTGTAATCTAGGTGCAAGTTCAAAGAATATGCAGTGCATTACCAGTTTTCAGATTTGAATATCCCTAATGGTTCCCACATTCCCCTCCAAAACCAAACTGCAAAAAAAAAAAAAAAAAAAAAAAGAGGCTTTGGAATAAAAAAAAAATACTAAGGAAAAACCAAACGAACAAACACTTTTTAGAACACAAAAAGAACACAGGATCCATTCTTACACAAAGCTAAATCTGCTTTTGGCTGGCAGTTAAAATCCTATGACCTTCTTCATCTTACTCCTAAGTTTTCATCTCCTGAAGCAACAAGGCATAAGCTATGGGTATCAGCTTATTAAAGTACAAGTCATTGTTAAAAGTAAATACCTCCTGAGCACAAGCTGATGCAATAAGAACTCTTCAAATTGTTTACAAAGAGTACCTGTATCTGACCAAAGAAAAACCAAACCAAAATAAAATAAAAAGAAAAAAGCCTGGAAATGAACTTGGCTGCTAGTTTACTTTCAAATGATTCAACTCTCTTTTCTAGGAAGCAATTAGTTCCCCAAACCATTGGAGAACAGAGGTGTTACAGAGACATTCTCTTACATCAATGGAGCTCCATGGCTCTGGGTGTGCAAAACTAGCAGTAGGAATTGCCTTCTAGTATCTGAAGTTATTCCTAGCTACAAACAAAGCCACAGGGAGATTTGTCCATTGTTACTTGTCAATGTTCTCTCTCCTTCATTTGGGAATAAAAATCCTCTAGGCTCTGTACATTGTGGATTCCACTTAGAAGAGGCATGTTTAAGAGGCCATGATGAAATAGCACTTCTTTAGTTTACAGCATCCAGTTTGGATGTCTGTTCTCTTGAAAGCATTTCTGTTTTGTGCCAGTAATTTTGTGCCAAATCTTACCTCTGTAATTCCTAGTTAACAAGGAGGGAAATCCTGTGCTGATACTCAGGAGTTCACAGTTCATTTTGAACCTTCCTAGCATCTTCATATCTGGTCAAGCAAAAGCAATTTAATTTGCCTTTTATTTGGTGAGTGTTGATGTCAGCATTTTAGCTTGACTTGGGTGGTTTTGGGGCCAGTCTCCAAACAACTGGAGGTTGCATGCTCGGGCTGCCTTGCAGAGAAACTGCAGCAGGCGTGGTAACTAAAGCAGAAAATGTGCACTGCAAAGATACCTCAAGTGGTGCTGGCAAGCATTCAGTTCACATAACTGAACTGGTCTGGAATAAACACTCCAGCACAATTCCCGGGACGAAGGTTGAGTCCTTTCCATCAAATATCCTGACCCCTATCATGACGCAAATGGTAAGAATGCAAAATTTCTATCATTGGTTAACCTGAAATGAAGAAAAATTGCTGAAGTGCTTCAAGACAAGTGAGGAAATATGCTGGCAATACTTGGAGCAGAGCCCCTGAACCTTGACTGTTAACCTGCAGCTATGGCAAGCTCACAAATAACAGAAATTTCTCTTTCTAAAAAGTATTTTTTATTGACTATGTGATGAATAACTTCAGATGATGCCACAAAGCAGACGCTATCAGGGTTATTCCAGGGTAACAGGAGATAGAAATAATGAACAGCATCTCGTGGCTGAGCTCCAAGATAGAACTGAGCCAACACCTTCAAGGAATGCAGGATTTTAATGTAGAATTCCTGTGTCAATCAATTCAGCATGAAAGATTAACTACAAGCAGAAAGACGAAAGTTAACAAAAAGCAAGTGAAATTCATCACAAACTTTTGTCAAATATTTGGTGTATTTTGAAAATAAATGGTCATTGCAGGACAAAAAGCTGTAATTTCTGAAATGAAGTATAATGCAAACTGTAGAAGCTTTGTCTTGGAGTCTTTGCCTTCAGCTTTTTATCTCAACATAATTTCTGTATATTTTTATGTAGTTCATTTTTTAATGGAGCACAGATACATATTTTTGCATAAAAACACTTAAAAAATGTTTAAAAAAGCTTAATGAAGTGCTACTTTCTTGTTAAAATGAAACATTTTGGCATAAACCCCATCAGTTTCTGTAGAGTTCATATTTTATTTATTACCACAGTGTTCTAAGCATTTGAACTTCAGTTTAAAGAATTTGAAAGACTAAAATATCATTATCAAGTATGACTGTAAGTTTAAAAAACAACAGCAGCTTAGCTATTGCTAGCCTCAATGACAGACTTGAATATGATATAAAGAGAATCCACGTGGGGGATTTTTGACTAAATTCTTTTGTCATGTGGGAAAATGCAATTTGTCAGTGAACCACAGTCAGGTCAGTGTTGTGAGGCTGTGCCAGAGAGCTAGGAGAAAAAAGCATGTCTTTTTAAAAGCAAATTGGAGATCTCAGTCTTCTTTGGATAGGGTATAAATAAGGTGCATTTGTTTGTTTGAAAACACATTTTTATTTTCATATCCAACAATTAAACCTTCCTGGTATCCTGTTACAATCAGTTCAGTAGCATATAACAGGGCTTAACTCTGCCATAGTCTGGATTTAGCATGAGTGAATTTTAGTTTGCCCTAAATATTGAGGGAATGGTAAGTAAAATTCTTAATTTTACCTGAACAGCAAACAAAAGATGTATTTTAATTACACTACTTTGTTTTTCAGTAATCCATTATAGAAAGAAGAAATATCACATGAATTAGGTGAATAATCCTATGTCACAAGTAAGGACAGTAAATAATCGTACTGCAAAATTTGCAAACAGACCACAGGAGGAAATAATCTACACAAATCCTTCAATAACTTCATACAGCTAAGAAAGGAAAACAGCCACTTCTTCTAAATGATTTGTTAAAATAAATATATATGAATTGCCATTGATAATTCTTCTGATTTCTCCACTTACATATAGTTTTCTAAACTAGGTCAAACAGCTTCTGCAAAACCTGTGTTAATCCTTTAATTATGGACTTTATTATACAATAACACTCCTAAATACTTCTTTTATAACTCATTTATAACTCATTCAATAGGTTTTAGTCTTGTTATGGTACCCTATGTACACATCAGTTTACTTTCTGCACAATCTCACGTGATGGTCAAGTCACTGAACATCAGAAACAGCTGAAGCCAATGGAGACAGCCAAAGAAGAGAAGGAAGAATCACACAGACACTGAAGAGCTAGGAAACAGCCTGTGAAAATAATAAAAGATGAAAATGACAAAGAAGAGTACCCACAGAACACTAAAAAAACAGACTGAAAGGGTTGTATGTGATTGGAATTTTTCCACTGCCTTCAGTTATGCTGTGGGTCAAACCTTAGACTCACAGAATGGTTTGGGTTGGAAGGGATCTTAAAGATCACGTAGTGGCATGGGCACCTCCCACTAGACCAGGTTGCTCAAAGCCCCCACTGAATCTAGAAAACTATAGCTTAGGCAATGGGAAAGGAATGAGAAAATACTAAATTTTAAAGAAAAAACAAATTGGTTTAAATAGATCTCTTTGAAGCTCTTTAGTAAAAGAAGCTTTTAAAATGCATATTAAATGCATTTTAAGCAGCTCTGGGAACTACAGAATAGTAGCACTATGTTCTAAAGAAGACAAAGGGTTTCAAAACTTCCAGTAAGATGGAAATTAGTAAAATACACTTTTGTCTAGCTGGTATCCCCTGGTCAGCAAATTGGACTGTAACATAGTTAAATCCTGTACAGGTCATCAGGAACTGGAAAGATAATTCCCCTTATCCAGTGGATGTTATTTTTAGCAATCTTACACTTAGACACTCTAAAGGCAAAATAAGAGCAAGGTTACCTGAACACAGAGAAAAGATTGAAATGTATTAAAACTCTTATTATGAGCTTTTGTATCGACTTTATAAAGCACTCTGTGCTCAGGTTCTTCAGATTTAAGACAAACTAAAACATCTCCATGAAACTGACATGTCCAAAAAGTACCAGTGATGGCTGTTTGTGTATGATAACAACAGTTCCCACCACTATGCCCTTTCACATTGTATTCCAGAGCATCCTTGATTTACTCACACCTAATTTCTTAAATGTCACAATAGCTTTATGAAAGTCTAAAGCATCACTGGAACACCAATATTTTGTGCAAAAGCCTCTGGAATGCAGAACACAATAATCATTAATATCAATTTGAAAAAGATATTTGCCATAAATCACCAGGCATCCCTTTAGTGCAGGTTACCTTTCTTTCCTCTTACGGAAGTATTTTGGAAAAAACCAAGAGACAACTGAGTAAAGAACTAATGTATCACCTCTGCAAGACATCAGAACCGTGTGAAATCTTGTGAGGGTAACACCTTTCAAATGGCTACAGCTGCCATGTCAAGTGGTTAGAGGGGACCAAGACACCACACATATGTCTCAACATACATGTTAAAGAACCTTGGGTAATGATTTCTCACTGATAAGCATTATTAAGGTGTTAAAATTCCAGCCAATTTTTAGATCATTACAGCACAAGATCTCATGGAAAGTGAATCCCAACAGTAGGGATAGTCTGGCTGGCTGACACTTGCAATTGTCACTCATGAAATAACAACTCCATCTGCCTACCTATTTCCTGTGCTCCTCTCTGTGCTCAGCCTCTCCTGCTGTCCTACTGTAAGCAGCTCATTCTTGGGAATACTGGCAATATGTTAATGTGAGGGTTTTGGCACAGAAGCTCCCATATGATGAGGGAAGAATGGGCAACTTCATAAACAAGGTTATTTTAACTGTATAATGATTTTGAAAAATGAATTTTTCAGTCTGTAAGTCCAAAGCAAAGTGTCAAATCCTAGATGAGGAAAATAGAGCCTAAGACACATATTATTTTTTTTTCTGGGAGATTCTTTATTTTCCCTCCTAAAGATCTCCATAATTAATGAGGCAGGATATATTGCCTTTGGTAAGCTGGGATCTGCCTCAGCACATCTAACCAAAAGTGTAGCTACTGAACATTTCAGACTGATGAGCTGCAGCTCATGTCAAAGCCTGTGTGGCAGTTCATGTTTGCCAATAAATCTGTCTAAACCACATGCCTCCTCCCTCCTGACTTTACAAGTAACTTTGATCAACGAGTTGTACATTTGACATGGCAAAGGTTACAAGAACATAGCTGCAAAGACATAGAAGTTTGCTTTATGATACTATGTCTGTTTTAGTCTTCTCTGGATGACAATATGACCCTAAGTATTTCTGAGTTTATTACTCCAGCACTCCAAAAAGAATAAAAGAAGAAGAGGGCATGCATCTCTGTCTTGCTTCCTAATGTAGAGATTTCTGATACTCTGCTCCCTTCAGTGTTTTTGAGTAATTCACGAGTTAAAAAAAAAAAACCACAAAAACAAACAAACAACAAACAAAAACCAGAAGACAGAAAAAGCTAGAACTCATTATTCTGCTGTGGTATATATATATATATATATTGTAAATATTCAGTTAAATGCGTGACTGAGAATCTGACACTATCATCTTCAGCATTCCCACCGTTTGTAACTTGGCACTTGTGGCTGCTATTTAAAGCCTATTCTCTATAAAAAGCAGCAGTAGTTTAAAATTATCATCTTGGTTTTTCTGTCCCACTTTAAAAAGAGACCATTCTGCTCCTTATCTCTGTTCAGAATCAACCCTCATATCCTTTTTCCTTCTATTTTTCTGGCTACCATTTTGTCCATGTTGTTTTAAAGGCTGTTGGCTGTAAAAACACCAATCTTCTATTTCTACTTAGTATTATTTTCCTGTGTACCATGGGCAAGCCTTCTTATCCTGTTTGAAGCTTTTCAAAAGAAATATGCAGCAGGACTATCCCTGCTGAGCTCACCCATTGGGATAACTGATGAAAAAGATAGCAAGAATGCCTGGATTAAAAATCCCCCTGTGCTTTCAGGGCCTTGAGATTTCTGACTTAGCAAATGTCAGCAGAAGAGGTCTTGCTGATCCAGCAAGCCGCAGGGGCTCTGCTGAGGGCTGGGAGAGATGCTGCTTGCTTGGTTTGCATGTTGTTTCATTCAAGTTCTTTTCTCACCAGTTTTTTTGAAAATTTCCCCCATCATCTTACACGGAAATCTAAGCAAAAAAAAAGGCCTGCTTATGCTCACCAGGCAGGTTTCATCCAAAATTTTCAGTTCTAATTAAAAAGCTACATTTTTGATTAAGGAAATTATGAATTACAATAAAGTGGCAAGGAACATGCAAAATGAATAATTAACATTGTATAGACTTCAGCATCATAATTAAGATTAAATACTACACATATTCAAAACTGGATTAGCACATCCACTGAAAAGCTGTTATGTGCTCAGTAGGAGAGTCTGTGCATTCACAAAGTTAATTTTTTTACAAAGAGTATTCTAGCAACATTACACATAAGGTTGTCATATATAAAATGATTAACATTTTATATAAAAGAAGCTGTAATTCCAGTAAATGAAGTCATTTTTATCTCCCTGCTGCTTCTACCTTTAGGAATATGCTGTAAATGAAAAGTGGCTCAATGTGAAGTCTAGTTAAATTTAGAAGATGAATCTCCTTGTTTGAACGTTAATGAGACTTGAAACCTACCATCTACAAAAAATGTTGTGATTTAAAATCACCAGTTTCAATTAAAACTTACATGCAACATACACATTATTATCTTAATTTAAGCTACAAAGGACAGGATGTTCACCTTATTTTTCCTTATCTTTGTTACTGATGTGTCCACAGCTTACAGCTACTTCTCAATACTTCTCAACTGATCTCAGTTGTCCAGAGCACACGCATAGCTTCCATACAACCTAGAAAGAGAATGCTGCTTGAATTTAAGCACATGCGTAAGCAGGCATTGTTGAAAGCTAGAAATTCCCCTAATTATCTTGTAAGGCTGTTGTTTTCCACCTTCAAGGACTTGTTTCTTTAGGAGTGGGGAAGGGATGGTTAAGGAGAAGCTTCAATAATGGCAAGGAGGTGAAGCACAAATCCCACAAAATGCTCAAATGCAACAGCAGTGGTAAAAGTGAACTCCTTGGCTACTGATTACACAGGCATTTTGTCAAGGCTGAGTCCGTACAGAATTGCTGGGTATTACATCTCAACAGTAAAATATCCATCTCCAGAAAGGGGTGCTGACAAGTTGCCAGCTGCTCCAAGCTGACAGATCAAAGGAGAAATGGGCTGTAATCTTTTCCTCAAAAGAACAAAAGATGCCAAGTTAAAATCATGTTTACATAGAAGAGTGACAGGAATGTTCAGCTGCAGATAAGGCAGTATAAGTATTGGTGTTTACTGCTCTAAATCTGCTTCAGCTCAAGAAGTAGCTGTTCTTTAGGACACTGATTTTAAACTGGGAAAACTCAAGTCAAACACAGGCAGAACAGAATTCTGCTTTATGCTCAATGCCATTACTTTTCGACTGGAGTGATTTTGGTTGTAAAGGCAGAGAAAAGGGGGTAACTCTCTTTATACCCTAGTTAATCTATCAGCTGGCAGACTTTGCCCATTTGTTAGACACTCAGGTGCTGTGGCTGGAGGGAGGCTCTTTAGGCAGAGGTTACATAGCACAGGGCTGCAGCCCATCATGCTGCACACAGACAAAAGCTGCAGTCACTCATCTCTGCTCTGTGTTATCTTACACACTCGAAGGGTGAGCTGGGCCCTTGCCCAAACAGAGATAATTGGTATTGCTGTCAGTGACAGCAAACACACTGCCTTGACTTAACCTCAGTGGACCTGACCAGCCCACGGCTTCCCTGTGCTGCTCCTAGCATGGTAATGAACTCTTTGTAGCCTTTACCCGCTTACATTTTCTTCTGAGTAGAGAAAATAATGCTAGATTTTTATAACATTAAGAATCTTTGAAGAAAGCAGATTATTTTTTTCCCCATAAAATGATATTCTGTTTTTATTACGAATTTACAGCAGTGCCTGAAAAACATTTTTGGAAAATTTCCACATCTGCTTAACCAAATAAAAGGATGCAGCTCCTGAGGAGCTGGTTTCTCATTTACATGCATTTGGATTTAACAGAAACAGTTTTACATTCTCCTGCAGAGTAAATATTTTTCTTTGTGGTAATAAAAAAAAAAAATCCATGAAAACACAAACTAATAGATTAGAAACTTAATTTTACAGTCCTAATTTTGAAAAACATCTTCCAAAAGTTAGGAAATCTCAGCAAGATGTGTATTGCTATTTTCAACAGGAAAAAAAAAAAAACAAAAAAAAAACCATTTCCTGTTCTATCTGTCTGTGTGTACCTGCTGTTCCTTGCCTTCCAGCCAGTGTGTGAGCTTGCTGGAGTACAGCCTTCATGTTTGATCCTTGTGCAGTGATTAATACACCCTGAATAATGTCTGTGACAGAAGCCTCTAAAACAATATCAGTGACACTGGTGCTAAGTCAGGGCAGGCTCAGAATGGCTGCCTGCAGGCACAGGTAACAGGGTATTAGATGAACCCTTTTAGGAGATTTCTGTGACAGTGGGGGAGGCAGGAGGTGCTGTCAGCAGGCAGGAGGGAAACACATCCATGGGAAGCTGTAGGTGTGTGAGGCTGTGGCTTCTGGCTGGCCACTAAGCAGAGCCAGGGTGATCTGGCAGCAGGGCAAGGAAGGCAGGCTGGAGCTTGGCTTGGGATGCTGAAAGCTCTGTTATTCCTCCTTTTGCCAGAGCTCGTGGGCACTGAACTGTCACTGGGAAATAGACTGAATTTTCAGTAATTTTGTGCTATCTTGCATCATACCCACTTTTAATTTTAGAGCCTGAGTTCAATTGTGTTAAATAGTCTGGTTGTTTTGGGATTATGAGGAAATCGAAGGTGCAGCCACTGCTTTCCTACACAACATATTCCTACAGAAACAACCTTACCTATTGCATGATTCTGAGAATTCTTCCTCTTAAAACAACGTGCAAGAATGAAAGAAAATCACAAAGTGACGCTCATGTCTCAGAGCCCAACCATAGGCCCAATTTCATTGTTGCTCGTTCTTACAACATATCAAGCAAACACAAAACTTGAAAAAATACCAGAAAACTGTTGTCATTTTCAGCTTAAGTGCAAGAAATGTGCCAGAAATAGAAAATGATATATTTATGCTTGTCTAACAAATTAGACTCCAGCTGGGCCTGCTGAAGAGCCCTTGTAAACTTCTGAGGTTCCTCTATTCTTGCATTCACAGACCTGAGCAGATAAAATGAGTTGGGGTTCATATTTGTTTTAGTCAATTCCCACTGTTCCGTGTTTCCCCACCACAGAGAGACAATAGGTTCCGGGTTTGTTTTGTTTTGTTTTCCCATGAAAATTATAAAGATTTTAATGAAAAGAACATTTTCCACTTTAAATTACAGGTTTGTCAGGTAAATTGTGGTTGTCCATTGGCACAGTGCCTGCACTTCAAGCATTTCCCTCTGATATAGATTCAACTTCTGTTCCTAGAAATAGTCTTCTAAGTGACTAGAGAATGGTATTTTGAGGTTGTCATATTTTCTATTTTTGCTAGCAAAACATATCAAGTATATTTAACCAAAAAAATGGCTTAAGGTAAAAAAGTGTTTCTTTTGTATTTCTTAAAGGTTATTGGATTAAAATTTTCAGTTAACTTGAAGCTATCCAGGCAGCAATTGCATCCAGAATGGAACAGTGAAATCTGAGGCAAAGCCTTTTGTCTGAGCTACTTTTGACTTAGCCCCTGGTATTGTACCCCTCATTTAGGACTAACGATTTTGGTAAAGTTCAGCCTTCCCTTGGGTCTGCTGTTTAATTAAGGCCTCAACCTCGTTAGAATGAAAACTGATTACTGTACTTCCCTGTAGCAGGAGTAAATAGGAGCTGTAAAGCCCAGTTGAGCACTGGGATGTATTTCCAGGCCAACTATGTGAATTGCACTGACCTCTATGACTACTGAAGTGTTGATTATTTTTTTTCTGGTGGATTGGCCAGTCACATCACATTACATCAGTGGAACAGTATGGGCAAAATTTGGCCCCATTTACTTTTTCTCTTTCACATATTCTTACCAAATGAGAAGCATTCTCTTTTTAGAAAGCCTTCAAGTCAGACTATACATCGTGTTGGTTAAATCTGCTTCAGCACCCAGTAAGTAGCAGGGATGGCACCCAGTAAACCTGATATAATTTTTACTAAGTAGAAATTCATAATTTTATAAATGAGGAATTTAGAAAAATACAGCAAAGCATTTGAGGTAGATTGGCAGCAATGCTTAAAGAGAGCAGAATCTCCAGATGCACGGGTGTGTGATATAATTGGAATAAGTAAGCACTCTTGTGCTTTCCAGGATTAATAAGAATTTTCAAGCACATCCCTCGTAGGGAAAATTTATGATTGTGTATGCAAAGGGTTTTCATTGCCACCTTTTATAATATATCCTTGAAATTATGCTGCCATGATGTATACAAAATAAAGCCATTGTATGGATTTGAAATAAAGACTGAACAACATTTAGGTACTAAATGTCCAGTTTTTACAGTCAAAATCATACAAAGAATTATGCTGGGGACTGTGCTGCTCAACGTCTTCACAGATGACCTGGGGAAGTGGCAAACTTATTATTTGTAGTAAAAATGAAGGTGAGAAGACATACAGAATGTGAAATGGTGATACATGTATCAATGGTAAAATGGCAGAGGAAAATCACTGTTGATAAATCCAAAATAATGCTTTCAGGGAGAAACAACTAAACATATAAAATAATAGAATCTAAACTAGCTATTACCACTCAATGAACTTCTGAAGTTATAATAGATATTTCTGTGGCAATATTTGCTTAATGTTCAGCTGGAGTAAGAAAACTACCTAGAAAACTACATTTTTCTCCTGGAAGTGGATAGATGTCAGTATAAAAGAGAAGTAAGACATAGTCAGGACATCTGCAAACAAGAACATCAGTTCATCTCTGATAATGTTTACCTGTATTAAAAATTGATCTCTGATTCTAGAGGCTGAGGGGAATTTGCACCTGGGGTTTTGTTACACACAAGGATCTAGGAGCACAGAAACGTGGATGGGAAGAGTCCATCCATCAGAATGAAGCCCATGCGCTATGTGGCATGGCACATACAATGTTCTTTAACAGGCTTATGGCCTTCTGGCAGAAATATAAGAATCTACAAGTTCTGTGTACTCAAAGTAAAGTGTGCTAGTAAAGACATCACTAGCATTCCTTCCCCTGGCAATGAGAGTGAATTTCTTAAGGGAAAATCAAGCATATTATTAACATGCTCCCCAGCTACAGAAAAAGGCAGACTTCTTTTTTTCCTATTCATCCCAAATCCAATAGACTACAATTTGACACTGAGAAAATTTTCTTTCCGACCATTTAAATCCTGATGAAAGGAGAGTATATGAATTAATCTCTTATGAGATTTCTTAATATCTCTAGGCATGTTAGTGCATCCCTTCAGCAACTCCTTCCAGCCATGTTAAGTCTCCAAGCTGAACCCTTCAAGCACGGATTTAATTAAAGTCAATATAAATTCAACAACAGTAACAATCAACAAATTACAACTAAGAGCCTTAGCAGCCCCCTCTTGAGGATACCAGCAAATTGATCACCCAAAGACAAAGGTCACAGGTTTTAATTTCTAATTTTTAGTCTATTGGCTCTGTCATACTGCACCATTCATATTCTACCTTGTCTGGAAATGTTTCAGGACTTCCCTTTTGGCTAGAGCTTAGAAATCTTGTTTTCAAATGCATGTATATTTGTGATCAATCTAAATATATGTTTGATCATGTACCACTAGTATTCTACTAGTAAAATTTATTTTATCTATCTCATCATTGTCAGAAGTATGCAATTGGTCAAGATGCAATGCCACCCTGGGAATATTTAAGTTTTAAATGTACCCTGATGGCTCCCCTTCAAAAAGAAGAGTACTGGCTCTAAAGAAAACAGAAATTCCTCCTGTCTCCTGGAAACTGCTATTCAGCTTGGTGCATTCCTGAACACTTTGGTAAGATTACAGTAAGTTTGGTTGCAGTTCTGGTCTCGCTCAGCTTTGAAAGCACACTTGTTTGATACCTTTGTGTCCAGAGCCTGCAAAACCTCCATTCCCAAATAACTCCATTCTCAAATGACTCTTCCATCAAGAATTCTAATCCAGAAGAAATTTCTGTAAGGCTGAATTTTTTCAGTCTATCAGACATGTAGGTCAATCTGCCTTATGATTAAGGTTTTTGCCTAATCAATGTTAAAGAGCATTACATTCTATTTATTTGCAATTGGATGAGAGTTCAGAGATTGTAAAATCTCTATTGACAAGAGAGAGCTGTTTCCAACCTGCTACTGCCTTTTCTGCCCATGTGCCTGGGCTTGAATAATATTATCTATGCTTATTTGTGGCCATATTTCACAGATCTAACCAGTGACAGGGAAGCAAGGTTCTTCTTTAACTGTAGTGGATATACAGAGACATGGAATAATTGCATTTCTATATCAAATGACTTCTTTTGACATGTCCAGAACCAATATTTACACCCAGAAGGCACACAACCAACAAGTAAACATTTAGACTAAGATGAAACCACCTCACAGAGCTTGGCTATACAAAACCTCAGGCTCCATGTTTCGAATTCAAGTAATACTTCCAGCTCATGCAAGAGGTGTCTGAGCTAGTTTAAAATGAGCTAAGCAAGGGCTGTAGCAGAGTGTCTGTCTACAGAGAACTGGGGATGAGCTTGCTGCCTGATTATTTCTGTAGGGTTATGGATAGCCTTTAAAATCTGTGCTAAAAACATGGATACCAAAACTCCTCTTGCTATTTGTATCTGTGCAACTTTTTTTAGAGCCTCTTTCTGCAATTCAGGAATTCATCATATTTACTCACTGTGATACTGCTAAAACTTAATAATGCTTGATTTGCCTAAGCTCTGTAACACTTCACTAAGTCCTTACACTACTTAGAAAATTTTTATGAATATATTCATCTAGTAGCTGAAATACACTATGCACTCAATTCCTCCCCACTGAGAGATTCAGTGAATTCCTGGATACATATAAGTGCTGATATAACTTCCTTCATGTGTAAATTTGTCTATACATAAATAATTTAAACTAAGTAACTTTGATAGAAGAAAATCTGTATCGCAAGTTTGAGACAACTGGAATCAAAGAGTTAGAGAGATGCAAACACCAGTCAGTCAGGAAAAAAAGTAAAGAATCTTCTGGAGAAAATTCACAAATCTAGGATTAGATGCAACAGCTGTACATAATCAAATCAAGGAAGAATCTGATAAAACAAAGTTTGACAGTCTTTGGCTGAAGTTTAACAGTTACATTGAGACAATTATAGCCATTATTTTCTTCTTATTTTCTGGACTCCCCATCCCTGCATAGAATAAATAGAGCTCTTTGTAACATAAAAGCATTAAGGCATGATGCTTGCAAGCTATTAGAGTGCTCCCTTCTGAAGTTCACTAGCAATTTAATCTTGCTAAAAGTAGAACTGGACTATTATAGCATGCCTCTGATCTTTGCTTCCTTATGGTGGTGCCAATTTCACACTTGTACCTCTTCATCACATTCTGTTATTATAGTTCCGTCTGTTCAGTAAACCTACCAGATGACCAAACCTGGGTGAAAAGCTGCCGAGAGAAGAAAATTAGAAATAGTAAGAAATTCTATCTGGAAATATAGGACAGAGAACATTTCTTAGATTTTTTTTCATCTCAATTGCATGCTCTCCACTGTTTCAATGTATATACCCTGCCAATGCATCAGCTTTGAAAATTAATATCTTCAGATCTTGTAGCACTGGAACCTAATTATGAGAAGACATGTTAGGTAATTAATGTCACTTGTACTGCTAAGGGTAAGTCAGCTTTGTTAGGAAGCTACTGTACTTTCACCTTGAAGATCATGATTCACTTCTAACATTATCCTCAGATTAAAACTTAATATAGTTAGCAGCAGCTCAGCTCTTTTCTCCTTGTAGTGCACATTGTCCTGAAGTGTTCCCTAGGGTCCTTTTGCTTGGAAAACTGTTGACATTCCTCTTACTTTTATTTCTCAATAACCAGCATGGCTGGAAACTGGTTAAAAAGAATAAAGAAATTATGATGGAAGCAGGCAATTGAAGATTTCAGGATTACAGTTAAAAAAAAAACAAAAAGCAAACCTGAGAACAAAAATATCAATCTGGTACTGAAAACATGGAGTGCTATAATAAACATTTATCAATATTTTTAATGTCTGTATTCAGCTAAGGACAGCTCTGTATAATAGGTGATTACTTGTTACAGGCAACAGAAAATCCTCTTTTGGAAATCTAACGTGTAATTTACCATAAAGTTTAGGCTATGATTAACGAGGCTACATGCCCCAGGGCACTCAGGAATCAAACAGAAGTTGAAAAGACTTGTGCTATATGCTGTGTATATAAATATATGCATTAGCTGTTGGTTCCATCTAAATATCTAAAACATTATAAATGTGTAATACCCAAGTTTCATGAGTCCAGATCTCAGGCCTTCAGGTGCAGGGTCAAATACGACTTGTTTCCAACGCAGTAAAGAACCCTGGGAAGCAGCCAGTGCACATTCTCACCCAGAAAGTGGAGATACCGTGCTGGTCTGCTGCAAAGGTTGCACACATGACATAACTGCTGAACAATAATCACTAAACATGAGTAATCTCTCCTCATGCAGACATCAGAAATAGCACTGGGACTGGTGGTAGCTGAAGGTTATGCAAAGAACTCTCATTACCAGAAGACTTCATAATAGGTAATGATAGGCTTTGAACCTAGGCTAACTTGAACATAATCAGGGGCTGAAACAGTTATATATTACTCATCATGTAATTATATTTTATACAAGACACAACTGAGTGAGAAATCAGCCACTTGTTAACTGTGACATTTCATATAGCAGGGAGCATGAACCTCACCCTCTGGGCTTGGAAATGCTGTGCTGAGGAAGCTGATAATGCTGGAACTTGCAGAGGTTGGTGTGTGAAACACTGCAGTAATCAAGTGCCCCTTGAGAGGGGTTATAGCTTCTGGGATTAAGGAACAGTGTCATACATTTTGTTGAGCTCTGGTACTCAGAAAACTTTAATGAGGTGATGGCCAATGATTCCTGGAGTGTGAATCAGATCTTCTCCTACTCTGTAAAAGGTAATTGCCATTAGGTAGTACAGAGGTAACTGTTGGCCAGCGTAAAGACCCTGGCATCCTGACTGCTGGCTACCTGCACTGTAATAACTGTGAGAGGTGGACAAAGCTGATTCTGGTTGGAAGAATCCAGAAACCTATCACAGGTACACTAATTATGTGCTAGAGACACTGAGAGTTAGCTCAGCAGGTTACTGTCGTGTCTTGTAGCTTGTTATTGAAGAGTATCTCATTTCAAATGTTTACAGTCAGCAATAGCATTTCTGTTTGCACTTCAGCTCATCAATGAAACTAAATCTCATTTATATGATTTAATAATTAGATGCATTTAATTATTAATGTAAATATAATACCAGGAAAATTTAAATAATTAATGACAAACTTATAAATAATTTCTGTTAGTGAAATAGATTGAGAAATTATTTGTTCTTAACAGTAGACTTATAAATATTTAAAATCGGAGACCCAGCAACATAGTTTACAGACACTGAGAACCATAATGCTCCTAAGCAATTTACACAGTGCAGAATACAGCTATTAAATTGAAGATAAAAACTAATGATTTTCATGGCCACAAGCTTTGATTTACAGCCAGGAAGTTTGAAATTATTTTATGAATTTCCATATTACTGCATATTTTATAAATAAGATCTAATAGATTTCTAAAAAATTCTTTCCTTGAATCTGCATACTGGCACTCAGATGTACCAGGCAATGCTTGAAACCATAGCATCTGATCCTGAGGTTTTGTTTGGTAGCTGATACAACATTCAACTGATCCTGAAGCTGGATCTTTATGTTTAGCTACATTGTGATAAATGTAAACATGACTTCCTGGTATAGTATATTGCCCAGCTACCTGGGGTAAATGTTAGCAATAAATTATTACAATCTTGGGGCTGCTCTGATTTTCTTTTACCTGTAATGGCTATAGAGTCCATTCTACAGCTACCTTAAATCGTATTCAGTGATGCATCTGGGTTCCTGACTTCATATTGACCTAAATGGCAAAATAAAACTGGAACCTATGTAGGAGAAAAGAGCACAAATAGCTGTTGGATCCTACTGATGCTGGAATCACCAACGTGTTCCAGAAACTAACCAAGCCATGAGAAGCCATCCTACTGCAACCAGCAAGTGGCTGCAGTAAACAAGAAAACAAACAGGATCTTTAACATCATCCATAGTTCCATTTTTCCCTTTTCTGAAAACCTATTTTTCTGTTCCAGTGTATACACAGAAAAATCATTTATTTCTCAGTATTCCTCTTCCTTGCTAGAATTTTCAGTTCTAATTTGTTATTAAGCAGTAGAATATTCTGAAATATGCCTTATAGCCTGCTACCTTTTCTTCATACAAGAGAAATGCTTGCTGTGTAGTTTGGAAGCAGCATTTTAGAAGCCAGCATGCTGCAGAGGAAGCACTCTGTGTTTAGAACAAACAGGTCCTTCTAGGCAGAGATGTGCACCAGTGCAGCAGAAACAATAGATTTTGTTTCTTTTATTTTACAAAGCCTACCTCCTTGGCTGAGTATCATCATCTACAGGACTCCACCATCTCCAGATCTTCTTCCCACCCTACCTTGACTCCCAAAGCTGCTTCTTAATTCAATAACTGACATCAAAGACTCGAGGAGAACATTCAAGGGTCATGCTGCATAAACACAAAGCTAAACTGAGCTTTCACACAAATACCAGTTTCAGATATTTCAGTGAAAGGGAAGCAAACACTTCAGGATATACTGAGAAACCTTTGGCAACAGTGGAGGTGCTTTTCTTCATCTAGTGAACCCTGACAAAAAGCCGCCAGCCCTGCCACAGCCAGGCACCCCTCTAACACAGACATTGCAGCCCTGGGCAGCTGTGGGGATGTCAGCCACCTCTGGACTGCACAGCAAAGCTCCTCTGAGTTCTCATTTCAACCTCTCAACAAGTCTAAAAGGCAGCTGACAAAGCACAGGAGATCAGAGTGTTTGCTGCAACTTGAAAACGTTACCTGAAATATTAAGTGCTGGGGTTTGGTTTCATGGGTTTACAGGAGGCAGAAATCAGCGTGTAAGTACCTAACGCTGTCTAGAGAGACAATGCTCTGGGACCACTGTGTTCTCTGGCATGTCAGTCCATACTCTGACACGTTCCTATTTCACAGCAGAATATCCTATGTAACATGACATGTTACCTGACATGTTGGGTTAAATCGATCTATTTCCTGCAAACATGGTTCTGCAATTGGTTTGTGTATTGTGGTGGCTTTTTTTGGAATTCTAAGAAAAGCCTTGAGTGAAGCAAACAAACAATAACCTGTTATACCACCCTATGAGAATTTAAAAGGGTTTTATTCTAGAACCAACACATGCATATGTGAATTCTAGGAATTAATCAAGTTAGTGATTTATATATTCCATACTGTCTTTGCTTCTTTTATAGAAATATTAAGTGATATATTTTATAAGTTTTCTAATTGCTGGGAAACACCAAAATTATTTCATTAGCATTGAGCCAAACAGCATGAGCAAAGTTTAATAACTCTTTGCAGCCATTTCATTATTTCAGTAGAGTCCTCATCATTTATTTATTTACTTATTTATTTTTCCAATTGCATTTCTATTTATAGATTTACATGTGAGGTAAAAAAGTAAGGATAACACAAGTCTTGTTCTATGTGAGGCATAAAACAGTCTTGTTCTATGTTAGGCACGACCAGCTCTTTGAGTTAAATATTGGTCTTGATCTACAACTACAGCTCTAACTGATAAGGATAAAAATGGTATTTTTTTTCATCTTACAAAACATTGCAAAAGTTTTCTGTTTATTCTGACCTCCAGATGCAGCTGGTGCCACTGTAGCATTTGAAATGAGGTACAATAACTGAAATCTGCAAAGTTGTACCTGTGGGTAAAGGCTTTTGCAAGACTGCTGTTAATAAGACACGAAGGACGACTGGTCAGTGGTGATCAAAGATGTAGAATTAGAAAGTCATTTAGAAAATAAAGGTTGTAACACAATTTCCACTTGTTTAAAGAGTTAGGATTAAGGGTTTAGAAAAAAAAATGATGAAATGATGGAATGAAAAAAAATGAGAAGAAATGTGTTTATATAAAAAGTCAGAAAAACATGCAATCATTATTTATATCATATGAAAAAATCCTTTCTTTGAACAGTCTTGGTCAATAAGGTACCCTGAATATTCTAAGTGGTTTAATATCAGCATTGCTCACAGTTCTATAAGTTGGAGTTCCATGAATCTCAGATTTGTTTTCTCCTCTCAGTTTCTAGTTGAAAAATTATGGAGACACAAATTTTCAATGCAGAGACTAAAGCTGGGTTTCATGTTATTGCTAAAAGTGAATGTGCTCTTATTTTTGTGATTTAGGAATACTCACCATTTGATTCTCAAGCTTCTATTACAAGATGCCTGACTATAAAAATCTGGTGCCTACTGACATCCATAAGGTAGGGCTTGTTTATGGTATATTTATAAATTTATAATTTAGATGTGCTATAAAAAATTTATTTTTAAAAAAATATACTTGTAAAGAGCAAGCTTATAGGATGATGTAGATGGAATGCAAGATGCCAGTATTTCCAATTCTCAGACTTCAGTCATTACTGACAGCAAAGCAGAGTCATCAAAATTTAAAAAACAAACATTTAAAGCATCCCCATAAATGCCCGTTTACAGAAACTACACATTACTTAACTAGCTGGAGTATATGCTTCTTTTTGAATCTGGTCAAATTGCAGTGCATTAGAAAATTTTATTTAGCTCCAAGAAGTATGAATTTAGATTATATATAGTATATCCTTAGAACTTTGTTCTGCACTAAAAGCTGAATGCAACTACTTTTTAATTCAACAGGACATTTTAAATTGTTCAATGTTCAGTGTATAAAGGGAATAAAAAGTAGCAGACATCAGTTTTTAGAATTACATAAATGTTATTATGACCTTCATAGATTTTCATATATCCTAAGTAATCCCTGTAAACCAAACTGATTCAAATGCACCTCTTCAATCATTGCACTGCTTTTTTGCCCTCTGCTGCAGTTTTATAAATCCTTTTCTAATACATCTGTTAAAAGAACAACCAACCAAACAAAAAAAACCCGACAAAACCAAGCAAACAAAAGAAAAAACAACAGCAACCAACAAAACATCCACAAAAAAAAAACCCAAAGAGAGGATGCTGTTAAAGCTGTAAAGCTAAAAATCAGAGAACCTGCTCAGCTGCTGACATTCTGGACTCCTGTTGTTTTAATTATACTGCATTTTTGCCTTTTGTGCCACTTTAGTTAAGGCTGTGTCAGCATTTCCACAATAAAACACTGCTCCTTGGGGGTTTATAACTTGCTGCTAAAAGTTACCTGAAGGCTACATCTTATCATACAAGATTTCATCCCAGAAGTGAAAACTTACCTATAAATCTAACGAAATATTAATCTGGCTTTGCAGATGCACAGAGTTTTCACATGAGTTAAATTACACCATTTCAAAACAAAAGAAGACAAGAAAAGTTTTGTAGCTCTAGATATTTTTCTTTCTTGAACAGAAAGCCAAAATAGCTTCCTCTTAATTAAAGTTTCACATCTGTCAAGTGTTTTTGTTTATTCAATGGAAAAAAAATAGGTAAGTCGACTTACAATGCAATTTCCTACACACATGGTCTGTGTTTTGCTATGGAAAGGTTGAACACATGTTCTCTATATATTTAGTGCACAATGCTAATAAAAGGACGTTTTGATTACACCTACAGTGCCAAATTTTGGAGGTAAGATGTGTCAGAGAAAAATCAGGATTTTTAAGGTCCTTAAGAAATGCTCTGTGTACAATACTAGGTCTAACCTGAAAAATGAGGAGAAGAGATTCCTAACACAACTGAAATTCAAAGTGATAATTTTTAAAAAAGGATTAAAAGCCCATATTTATTAGCTTTAGTCTAAGTAATAATATAGCAGGAATTGCAGTGAGATAAGATTCTACAAGCATAGCCTACCACATTCTATATGGAATGTTTATTGTGCATTACAGACCCTTCCACCATACATTTTCAGCTACAGGTACCCCTGCTGTCTAGTTTAAATTTAGGTGAAAAGAGGCATTTAAGCAATTACCAGCATTCACTCAGCTGGGTGCTGCAAGCCTGACCTTATGCTGCTGTTTGGACCTAAAAAAGAATGTTACTAAAAACATACTAGTAAGTTACAAGCATACAGTAATGAAGCATTTAACCAATACTTCCAGTCCAGCTTAAGTTTTAAAAGGCAGTCAAAATACGTTTCATCCTTTGCTATCAGCAGTGTCTCAGTTTGTGAGCAGACACATAAGAACTCCATGCTCACACCATATATATGGAAGGGAAACTGTTTCCAGCAAAACTTCATAGCCATCCTCACACCTCTCCTTTTGCTGGCACCATGCAGGATAATTCTAAAATATCCACATTTTTCAAATGAAATTAGAGATTCTTTAGTAAGAAATTGGAACTGTTGGAAAAGAGATGAGATTAGCTTTCACTCCTGTCTGGGACAAAACAGTCACACCAGAGAGAAATTGGGAAGAGATTGGGAAGCTCTTCCTCATGCTTACACTATACAGAACATACTCTGTTGTTAAAATGTTCTCTCCTGCTCTTAATATATGCCAAAATGGTGATTTAAGAAATAATTTAAAAATTAAAAAAACCTATCTGTATAATTTGAGTAAGAGCTTGCAAGCTTGCTTTCTTTGTTCTCTTAACTTATTCAATTTGACCTACATGAATCTCAAATCTACACTTACTCATAGCACTCAAACTCTGTTCAGCACTCTATGTACAGACTAAGAAATAGATAAAAGTAAAATCCCTGCTCCTCTATTCACAGCTCATGTTTTCCAGCTGTTACTTGACTCAATTCTTCTGGTCATTTCAAAGCTTACTGTTACCTATGCAGAATCTGCCTTTGCATTTAAGAACACAGCAACAGCAGCATTAGAATACTGATCCTGTATAGCTCTTTGTGTTCTGAGAGCAGACAAGAACTAGTACTAAATAGTATTTTATGGGGGTAGAAACTAATTAAAAGAAAAAGCTGATTATAAGAATTATAATTACTACTCACTACAGATGCAATTATAAGGACATAACTTCCAATTACAGCAGCAGTGGTGAAGTAGAAGAAGAACAACAATTAGTTCTTCTCTGCTGCCTCAAGACTCTTATTTAATATCCTGTAGGGCAAGACAGCATGGGTAGCCATAACACAAGTATGAAAAAAGACACATACACTAATTTTCTAGGAGTCTGAGAGAAGGTCATTTTTTGTTTTGGTTTTTTCATCTGGCTGACTACTGGTCAGCCAGAACCACTCCAAGTAATACTTGAAAACTACTCATTACACCCTTCAAATTCTTGTTCCAATTGCTACTGAGCGTTCCTAAGTCTTGATTTGTAAGTATATGTAAAAAATTCTATACCACTCACTATGTTTACAGGCCTTTTAAAATGTTCAAGTCAGCCTGACTCAATAACAAAAGCAAGAAAAAGGTATGTCATCTTCAACAGATAAATTAATAGTTGTAATATTACTGTTTTGTAGAAATTCATGAGGGCCTTCTCTAGCTTTAGAAATAAAAAGAAAAGCTTGCTAATGTTAAGGCTAACTAAGGATGTTTTGGCATTAGGTAAAAATTTTGTAAAAGTAATATATTCCTAGGAAAGACATCACATATAGACTGAAATTTTTGACAAATGTTAAATTTACACTTTAAATGTCAACTTTTGAGTGGCATATTCCAGGCAACATCCAGCCTTTGGGGATCAATGAAATGTCCAAGCAATAGACAGCTCTCCTTCCTTAGCTTCAGGATGTGTAACAGAGATGCTATTTTCGATGGTGAATGCTGATTTTTTAGCACCTCTGAATATCCCCAGTTGTGGTGAACAGCAGCCCTGTTCTGGAAATGGATGCCATCAGCTTTCCCTAAAGGATGCTTGTACCTACCTCACAGTGCCTGTGTTAGTGAAGGTAACAGATGGTAGGCTCTGGAGGATTACATCTTTCTTAGAACAAAACCATATCACTTTGAGGACAGAAATGACTGAAATGATTTTAGTGCCATCTGCCAATGGAGAGGAGCAACTGACTGCTCTGTCTCCACTGACCTTCCACTCTTCCTTTGATTCTCCATTTTCAACCCATGATGTCCTTGCTCTCTGTTTCTCCTCTACCATTACTGTATGAATACCACTCTGATGCCACAGGCCCTCTGTATGTATTCCTGATCCTGCATCTGCAAAGCTCTGCTCACAACTGCTGCTGTCAAAAAACATTCTTCAACTTTTCCATGCTAATACCGGTGCATAGGTGAAATATGAAAGAAGTGTTAAGTTGTCCCTAGCTAATACACAGGTTCACAGGGAGACTCAGGATGCAGCTAGTATGAGAGATGCTGTGCAGGCTGATGTGTTCTTCTGCTCAGTGTTGAAATATGCTCAAGCATGACACAAGGCTGGCTGTGCACTGCTCAGTGAAAGTGCCTGGCAGTGGCATTATTATTGCATTTGCCTACAAAGTGTGTGTTCCAAGAACACAGATCTGTAAAGACAGTCCATAGAAAAGAGTTACATTTTTATGTAATGGAAAAACAAGACATAATTTGGATATTTCTGATGAAGAAAAAGAGCCATGCAAATACTTTGTTAGGACATGTGGTTAAATTGAAGAGAACTTTGGGTATTTTAGGTATGGTTGCTTCCATAAAAATAACTGTTCATATAAATATAAGGAACTGCTTCAGTAAAGTAGACCACAAAATATATTTAGATGTATTTAGACTATTAGATTTTATCTACCTTTAAAGATGTCTACATTAAGAAAGATTCCACCTATATACTCAGGATCATATATGCAAAAGCTGGTAAAGGAACGTGCATGTTCCCTGGGTCAAAAAGCACAATGTAGGCAGAAGGAATATCCAAAATCAACATTTGTCTGAAGCATAAGTGAAGAACCACCAGCACTGCTATATGTATTTTGTGGAGAACCCTGGAGATATTATTACAGGTCTTTTAGCACAAGCCACTCAACAGGTTGCAATGATGTGCAAAATTGCTGTTGTCTGCTTTTGCCCATGCTCTAAATCAATGAGAATCTCCCACCACGATGAAGCAGTTACATCAGCTGCCAGGCACTGGGGACACTGGTGCAGATCACACCACCTTGAACCTGGATGTCACCAGTTCACCTGACAGAGTGATTTAGTTTGCACTAATCCCAATACAGAATCATTCTAACACAATCAAGCCATAAATAAAACAAACTACAAGATGTACACACAACAGCTGTGCCTGTCTAGATGTTACTTTACCTGATTGAAAGTGAGCTCTGGGATCAAATGTACAAATGGCTGAATCTTTACATCTCACCATGTGTTAAGTGTGGCCAGATGGCAGGTGATACACTAGCATTAACAATCTACTTTCCTTTCCCTGAAGTGTCTTTATAGCACAGTGCTGAAGCTATTATAAAGGTAGAGGAATTTTGCATATTTAATATGCAAAATATTTTAAAGTAATCCTCATGAGAAAAATTATACGAAGTGCATCCTTGTGCTTTACATACACGTGCACAGTGTATCTTGTAGCACTGCCAAGACACTCATTGTCCATTTACAGAAAAAAAAAATAGCAGAGATAAACAGGTGTAGAACAAGAAAATACTGGTTTGGTCACTTTGTGGTGGCACTTAAACTCAATCAAAGCAATGCTTTTACCAGCCTGTAGAAACAGAAACCAGTCGACTCTTATCTCTTTATTCACATCCATTTGTTCATTTCAGCTTTCAGAAATATATATTATATACCTCAACTGGCACCTGGCAATCCTTTGTTCTGAAGGCACAATAGGGAGGAGAGATGGCTATAGAGGATCTATTGATTTCTGAGCTGCAGAGGGTTTATTTGCTTATGTCTGTGAGAAAAGTGTCCAAAAGCCCATGTATGGGTGGCCTCTGCCAGCACACAGGAAGGGAATAGTAAAGTCCTGACAACCAATGATACCTGTGAAGAGATTCCTCCAACAGCACGTGGTAGAGTGGCACTGAATTCAGATTACAGGTATGACCCCATAACATCACCAAAGCAAAAGGAGGAGTACTGCAACTTCTCTGGTGTCATTCAGCACACCCCCAGTCACTCAGTCAAGCAGCCACTTCCCACCCCTCCCCTCAGAATTAAACTCATTCTATTACTGCTCTGTGACTCCCTGTATTACTCCATCATATGCTGTTATTTCTAGAGTAACTACTTAGACAACAGTGATACTCAACAATAATTTTTAAAATTAATTTTGTTTAGATTCATAATTTTCCTGTTGTTCTTAATAAAAAAGTTGCTTACCTAACTTTCTGTTCTTGTGGGTGCAGCATGTCCAGATGCTGCTGTTCCTCTTAACATAACTCCCTGTCAGTACTTCCAGGTGCTTAGCACACTCCCTGCCTCAGTGCCATGTAGTGGAGAAGATCATTGCAGCTTTAATCAATAGGTGCCATCAGGGAGCCTTTTGTAAAGAAATCTGTTGGGAATAAGTATGAAGAACTTAACCTTAGATCTCAACAAGCAGGCACTGCCTTCAGGTTTTATTAATTAAAAAAATAATATAAAGCCACAGGAAAATGCAGCCTGTAGGGCTAAGGAAGAGTTTTATAAAAATATGAACTCAGGTAGTGACACTTCTGTTTTCATAAGATCCTCAGTAAATGACATAATGCAAAATGTGCTTCTTCCCTCACCTTGTACTCCAATAGTAGATGACAATACTGGTCACCATCTTTCCAGAAGTTCTATTTCATTTGATTAACACAAGCAACAAAAAACAGTGTGCTGTTTCCTTCTGAATTTTCCTGGTGATTACTAAGACAAAAAACCCAGGATGATGCAAATGAATACAGCCAGTGTATCTGAACACCACTGCTGTATACATGGTAAAAAGATTTCATTGAAATATTTGGCTTAACTTTGTCATTTGGGAAGTGGTGAATACAGCTACAATTGAGTGAGGTGCAGTGGATTCTTTCTCACGAAGAAATGTGAAATGAAACTATTTTTACTGGGCAGCTCCTAAGAAGAAATTAAGTTTCATTGTGGGGTGCCAGGATTTTGCAGTTTTGCAAACCCAATCAGATTTGGGATTGATAAACACAGTATTTGTATGAGCTACACAGGAACTAAATATTTTACAGGTCAAGGATGGAAGTATAGGAATGCACTGAATGTAAAAATTTGTATGTAATGAACATAATAAATGCTTTATAAAATTATATATTATATTTCATAATACAGCAAAGCAATTCTTTACTTCACATTTCCAGTGTCCTCCTTTGCTGATCTATGCATTCAGAAACAATAACCCATTATGCCTCACAACATCTCTTTTGGTTGAGTATTATTATTGTCATATTATTATAATCATCATAATAATGTTAAATCTATACTATAAAATTACTATTGTACTTCTGCAGATATGTGTCTGAACAGGTGATTAAATCACATGGTTTGACAAGGCAGCAAAGGCAGCAGTAGAACTCAAACATCTTCATTTTAAGTCAAGGGACCAGAAATACACAAACTTGTTTGGTTTTTTAAGTGGAAAAAAAAAAAAAAAGAAAAAAGAAAAAGAAAAGAGAAACAGATTCTTATTTCCCATCACACTGATGTCACCTCCTAATCTAACTTTACACTGACACCCTCTGAGTTAGGATTAGAAGTTATGGAACAGGTTCTATAAAAGCAGCAGCTTTCTGAGCTAGGACTGTCCTGTCTAAGGAAGGGCCTAATAAAGGTCTGTAAAACCATGCCTACCATTGGGACCAAAAATTAACCTGAAATCTGCTGACTGTGTATCTCTCCTGCTGACAGTATCTTTCCTACCTGCAAAACACCAGTTGAGCCCTGTGAAGCAGTCATTGGTATAACAGAAGAGCAACCAACCTACAAAGTTAATGCCATTTCCTACCTTTAAAAGGCTGGCCCCTGGCATGGGAAGAGGAATGATGTATAACAATTATTAGGGGACCTTTTCCAGGAAGGTCAATTTTTTTTCTTTGCTTTCATGTCACAGTCTGGAGGGCCAACATGAGGAGCAGAATTCTTTGATCCAAAAGCAAAATGGCTACCTTGTAGCAAAGTAAATTTAAAGAAGACTTTTGTCATTGAACTGGAAAAGAAAAAGACAGGTTTGACATTTTCCCTCATTTTTGTAAAGCGGTATGTTAAAGATTTCCACAGTGATAGTCTGAGACAACTTCAATTTCAGATGAAAGCCTGCTTCTGCCTCCAGTGCCTCCCCTGAACTCTATCGAGAGGCTTTTGGTTGAGCCTACTATTGTGAAGAAAATTAGCTCTCTCATTTCCACTTCAAAATACTGTCTGGCAGGACCATCTTCTTCCTTATCTAAATACATTAGATTTAGTAAGTGCCTCAAAGGAAGAGTTTGGTAAAATATGAATACAGTCCATGATTTCAAGTCAGAGTAAAACTTTGCATCTACATACACGTTAGTATTTCGCCCGCATTCATATGTGCTTGGAGATTTATATATGTGGGGGGTGTCTGTATTCTTATTTCTGCATTTATACACACAGATATTAAAATAGATAACTAAACATCTCAATCCCAATCCACTGTACAGATACCTAATCCAGTCTTCAATAAATTTGCCTGCCAAAAGCTTAAGGGACACACACACACACACACACAAATTCATACTTGTGCACACACACCTCCTTTTCAGACAGAACCACAAAGATTTTAGAAGTTAAGTTCATAGATAAATCTGTGAGAATAAGAAAATAAAAGTTCATGAAATAATGGTAATATCATAAAACTTAAGGATGAAATGATAAGTATGTTGAGGATGCACTGAACATTCACATCCTTTTGCCACTAAAGACATCTCTGTTCTTCACCCGAATGTCAGTGATTTGAGCTGACACAATAAAATTGCTCACAAAGTACTTCTGTGTGTTGAAGTATTTCATGTGTAGCAAGTCCCAATGGTCAGAAAACAAAGTGACTTCATGATTTATTAGCATTCAAACAAACTCAGTTTGCATTCTCACTTAGCTCATGCTGTCCTTAATTTTCCATACAGAACCCCACGTGGTTTTCTGTATGCATACAGGTAAACTCATGTGCAAAACTGCTCAAGTTTTTCACACTCTATCTGGTCTTTGCATGCCCACCTTTTATAGCTATTAAGTTTAACTGATGAAAGGGTAGCCAAATACAGAAAGAGGAGAGAAAAAGTCCTGTAGAAATAGGAATTTATTTCTAGAAACTACTGATTACATGTCACCTGTCATATATTTCCATAAAGTAAAATTTCATGTGCAAGAGTAAAAACATGGATTACTTTTATTATTGATATTTTCCTCATTTAAAATGTGTATAGCAGCAATATTTTAAAGCTTGAATAGGGCTAAGATGTCAAACTAGATTATATGAATGCATCAACATGAAAGATATATTCTGAACAAAAATCATTAGCAATTAATAAATCAAGTTCCTGTTTTTAGACAGTGAAACTGGTCTTGAGTTTTACTCAGGATTTCTAGCTTTCTTTCCAATGCCATCTTCTGCTTTTGAAGGTAACAAGCATAATTTTTAAAACCGAGCTCCATTATTACATTTTCAGCAACCTCTCTCAACGCTCAAATCAAAACTCTCAGCCACTCTGACAGCAAAATTTCTGCCATTGATTTGCTTTTGTACATTCCCTTTCAAGCAATGAAACCACTTAAATGTTAGATTTGTGTCTACTACTCTACAAAATTTTCTTCTTTTTTCCTCTTAATGTCTATATGGAAAAGAATCACAGTACAGAGTGGACTTCTAACTCAGCTCTGGTTTCTCAGTAATTAGCTGGCTAATAACATTTTAAATAATCCAAGTGTTTTAATTTGTAACTGATTAATATGCACAGTTTTAAAAACAGAGGGGTTAATAATCAGTAAGGCAGACCAGATGACTTTAGCAAATTTAGGTAAGTGCAAATTCCACAGCTGTTCTATGTGCAGTGTTATGGATGTGCCTCAAAAGACGTGATTATGCAGAGAGATAAATATTGCAGATTGTTATTAACAATTTCCACGCCAGCCACCAAGCTCAGCAAAAGTGGCACATGTCAAAATAAATCCAGTTTGTCAGGATAAGCAGAATGACTGGAAGTCCCTTTCTTTGAGCTAAACTAATTTACCTTTATTTTGCTGTTCCTACAGAACACTCTGCAGTGAATGAAGTGAATGGTTTTCTACAGACATTTTTAGGTTTAAATGGAGATGTAGCTATCAGAAAACTCTTGGCTAGAGCACGTATAAGTACCTGATAAGAACATAATGTGGGAATGTTAATTTAACTCTGAAGATCAATAACCCTGTTCCAAGACTGGATAAACACAGAACATGGACAACACACTCAGTCTGTCCAGGGCCACTTAGCCCATCCCAGCATCATCTAAAGGCTGTGAGACCCAGACTGGACCCAAGGGGCCTGTGGCTCCTACATGCAGAACTAGAATTTGTTAATATATATTTATATATAAAAAAAGCAAAGAGCACTGAGAAGGACTTTCCCTAAATAGAGGCCTTTATGACATCAATAGAGCCTCTGACTCTGGACATGTTCTTGGGGTTGCCCCAACAAGATGGCTCTAAGCAAGTGAATTATAAGAGAGAAAAAGTGAATGTGTGAATAGTTGTGTGGTAATAATTTTAACAGCTTGTTTTTATTAGTAATAACAGCTGCATCTCCTCCCAGATTCCATTAAGGAATGATCATTTACTACATGAATTTCAGAATTTCCTGAGTCTGCTCATAAATGTGGAGAAATAACTGATCACAACAAAAATAACGAAAGTAAAGAACATGTTTTTCATCCACCTATGCCTTTGCATATGGGCAAAGGAAAGGAAACATGCTTTTGCTTTCTCAGAGATATCTGGTCTTCCTGAAATTCAAACCACTTTGAAGTAAGAATTAATTTAGATTTTTGAGAAAATGAAATCTACCTATTTAAGACCTTCTTGGGCTACTAATGGAAGTTTGTGTCCTGGAAACCTTCTTTGAAATAAACCTGAAACAAGTAATCTGGCAGGTAGGTTTGTGCTGTAAGGAATTCTGACAGCCTGTCAAAGTTCCACTTTTCTCACATTCAATCAACCTCTCTCTTCTAAAGAAAGCATAAAATATGTCAAAATGACAGCTGCTGAAGTACAGCAGGAGCAGACAGCTAGCTTCTAGGCCTATTACCTTTGGAAAGAAATCATGATGAAGTTGTGTAAATGGCACATACTGAAGAGGGATATAATTTGCCTGTTCAAATAGTGACTCAATTAAAGTCTTATTAACCCTTCAGGTACTGTTACAAATATATCTACAATTATTTCTGGTTTTTAATTTTTATTTTGAGCTGTTGGCTAGTATGTCTGGAATTAAGTGATTTAACATGTGAGTACCTTGATGCTTCTAATGACTTTCCAAAATTATTTTGTCCCAACAGGAGTACAATTAATATGAAAGCAAATTCAGCCGAGACAATATTATAATTACACAGGATTTTAAACTACTTAGTTGGGTCAACATCATCTTGATG
The DNA here is from genome assembly GCF_003957555.1 of Calypte anna. NCBI lineage: Eukaryota > Metazoa > Chordata > Aves > Apodiformes > Trochilidae > Calypte > Calypte anna. The sequence continues at coordinate 3,532,934 of NC_044259.1, read as the reverse complement.
ATCTTACATTCTAGAAGAAGTAACAGTGTTCATTTGTATGAGTTACTGCTGCTACTACTACCGCTTTGCACAATTTTCTGTATGCAGAGGGCATCACGTTCTCCCCTAACTTGCCAAGATCCTAATAGGAGATCCAGTTCAGATTGCTGTCTGGTTTTCCTTCAGTTTAGTCCTAGTTATACCATCAGTAAATTCCTTCAGCAAATATGAGAAGCTGTTCTTAGACTGGAAGGCTTAAATGTATTTTCTGCAAACATTTCTCTGGTGATTCTGTCTTTACACCTCAGCTAAAGCAGGATGGTATCTCAGGACAAATGCAGGCAATGCTCTGACTCCATGGCTATATTTCAAGTCTTCCTCACACAAAAGAGCTCCTACTGCTTCTCACATAAAGGTCATTGAGCCCTTTGTCTAGGAAAGTCTTCAGCAGCATAAACCTCAGTGGCTGCTGACTAAAGGTGTGTGTGTGCACACAGAAACTGTAAGACAGAGACCTAGCATATGAAGTGATGCAGAGGGAATTTGTCCTCACTGCTTTTAATTACAGACTTTACCCTTGACATCTTGTGCTTATAAGTTTAAAAATGATGTAGCATTAGGTTTTTGTTACAGACACTGGAAGCTTCAGATAAACTAGATATAAATGTTATCTATTAATACATATGAAAAGCAGCAAAACGGTAATGAGAATGATTTTCCAGAGCTGGAAACAATATGTTTCATCCTGCCATTGTGTGAAAATGTGAATGTTAAATCAAGAGCTACTGCTATGAGTAGGTAGGCCTACCTTATCTGCTTTGTAAAAGGTCCTTAAAACCTGTGTCTCAGACCAATGTCATTTTCATCCCTCTTTTTACTCACTTTCAATGCTTCCACTTGCGTATCTTCTGATGCAAATAAAGAAGGTTAAGTCAAACCGTGGAAATCATCTCACACAAAATCTAGCAGTTTTTATGGCTTAATCTGTACTCAGCAGATCTTGGCTTAAGTTTCCAAGTGTAAAGTGAAGCAAATGTTTTCAAAGCTATATCCATTCACCTGTACAGTACAGCTGGAAAACAGCAACAGCCTTCAACATGGAAGGGGGGATCTCTCCTCTGTTGCACTGAGCTGTTCAATAGGGCTCTGGAAAGCAAATTCATTCCATATAATTTCTAAAGGAATGGTTGACAGCAGTGAGGCAAGTTTCCTTGTGCTAGGTGAGCACCATAAATACTCCATAGAGAACACCATGTTCCCATAACCAAACTTTGAGAAAAATTACACCAGCACTGTGATGATAAATGTGGGAGTGAGTAACAAAACCAAGGACACCACCTACAAGAAGTTATAGCTAACTATGTAGTCTAAGTCATAGTCTTGACTATTGCATATCTCATTTAGAGAGAAGAAGAGGCTGGAGTCCCTGTATATTATTGCAAATAACCCCATACAACCCTTAAACTTGCTTTTGTTACAGCTCCCACCTGCCTTGTAATTTTTCTTCACTTGGGAAAACAGCAAAAACTTGGAACTGGTATGCCACCCCTTCCTTCTGTCCCATTTGTTTCATTAAGGATGCTTGACAAGATTAAATTTCATCATTAAAATAATAGCTTGCACAGAAATGGCAAGCTAAAGCACAACTCTTTGGTTTTAGGAAGCTTCCTATTCAAAGAAGTCGAAGTTATTTGGTGGAATTACAAAAAAACCCAAACCAAACCAACCAAAAAAACCACACACAAAGCCAACAAAAAACCTAAACAAAAAGCTTAAACAAAAAAACTTCATACTTAATGCCCGTGCAGAATATTCATAGCAAGCCTGGAGGAATTTTCTGCAAGAGTTCAGTTCTGCTCATTAATTTCAATTCCTAGGCTACTGAATGCAGCTAAGCCCAGTGCATGATCATAAATTTAGCCAGGGAGAAAAAAACGGGTCCCCTTTTTTTTAGCAGTACTTGTATTATTATTTATTTTTAACACACTTCTCTGTATAGACAATAACTCTTGAACAATATCCATCTCTCTGACTCATTCATGCTGTCAATCACAAGCCAAGCATTGCACATACAGAACTCTTCCCCTGAATTTAATTCCTGATGTGGGGGAAACACATTGAAGGCATTTTGTAAATACTTATTTACTGGGGTCTCCAATTAACATATCTCTTATTAAAACATTGTAATCTTAATCCTTTTAGAAATTAACATTCTAGATGGAGTTTCAGTGATCTACCTGGAGGTTGAAAATGTCTCTAGATGGACAGTATATGACAGGACAACTACCAAAGAGTGTCAATGCCTTCATGAAGCCCCTATCCTGAATGCTGTGATTCCATAACCTGCCCTGAAGCCAAATCCTGGGGAAGAGGAGGATGGGAAAAAAGGAAAGCACTGTTAGGTAATCAGAAAGTACTGAAATAAAAATGGATTTGTTCAGGAAGCCTGAGCTACAGGAATGCACCAAGAACACAAATGAGTTTGCATGTGACAAGATCAGGCTCTACTTATGTTATAGGAAATTATTTCCTCATAATCTGCAAGGAACCTGGAAATAATAGTTTTGCTCTAAATTCTTGATAACAGTTGATGCCTTTGGGGTAGAAAACCAAAATCAGGTGTGAGATTCTTTCATTTATCTTAAGAATATACCAGTATATGGTTCATAAACTCCTAAACACACTGATGCTCTGCCACCCTCTTTTTTAATTCAGAGTCTAAGGCTGTAGAGGTCTAGCTTGGTACAGACAGCTTGATTAGAAAGCCTCTGTCTCACCAGATGTCAGATGTGACATAGTTTCCACCTAAGGGATCAACCAAAAGGGAAAGTTGCTTTGAATATCCTGGGGTAGTACATTTGTACTGACTCCATGAACCTCAGAAACTGCTTGTGCAGTGGAAGAGGACTTTAATCCACCAGGAAAAAGAGATCAGGATCTCTCATGGGACCATGGAACATCTGGCCTTCACGTGAGCATAGATGACATGAAACCAACAAATCCTCCCCCAAGAGCTGCCTGCGCCCTGACAGAGTCAGAGGGAGTGAAAAAAATGCAACTATAGCTATGTAGTTCTACAGCTTACAATAGCCATCCATTTATCAGATCTCTATTTCCAATATGTTCAAATGATGTTCTGTTCCAAGAGTATTCTAAAAAACTTAGAAGTATTGGGTTTTTTCTTCCATTTTTTCTCCCTGTTTTATTTTAGTGCTTACCAGACAAAAATTAATTTAAGGCATAACATTACTAAAAGAGCTCCATTGGAAAATTCAATACAGAAATGTTTTCAAACCAAATTTTTTATGCAAAACAATGAAACAACATACACATTTAAAGATGTTACTTCTCTCTGGCAAAATCAGATTTTAATTAACCTTTTCTTTTAACATTACCTTGTGACAGGAAGTTAAACATTTCTCCAAATCTAAAATATATAACCACTTCAATGTAAGCATGAAAATATTTACAAAACCTATATGTCCAGGAACTTCCACATAAATACACTCAAATATCTCAATATATTTGACTTGAAATGGGATTTAGTTTTGTGATTGTCTAAAAATGCCAGTATAGTTTTCAGAAAGGATGATGTAAAGGTAACACACTGAGTTGTTTTATCTGTTCTGCTTTTTCTTTCCTATAAAAGACATGCACTCTGTGTTGCCTGACAGAGTGTCTTTTATACATAAAAAAACCTCACACCAAGAAACTTCCAAAGTGTTCACCCACCCAGGAATTTAATTTAAACCTCAGCTAAGGGAGCAAAATATATTACATACATATATATATATATAAAAAATCATTTATATATATATAAACTACTATGTTCTGTGAGGAGCAACAGATTAAATGGTCCCTATGATTTTTTAAGGAAAAAAAATGTCTTCTCTTGCTTCTTCCTCTGATACACATCAGAGATTTTATAGGATGGTGCCAAGATTTCTTCCTCTATGTGATTGTCAGTTTACTAGCAATTGCTCAAGATAATGTGTTTTGGTTCATAAGATGATTGGATCTGCACTTTAATTTGAAACCCCCTCATCTTTATATGCTGCAGCATTTCCTTTCCTTCCTGTGAATTAGATAGAGTTTCTTTCTAGCTGTCTGATAGCTGGTGATCCATATGGAATGTCTCCTTACACCAACAGAAAACCAACCCCATTTGATAAAAAATAATAAATAAAATAAATCTTTTAACAGACACCTAGTGCTTTCACATGATTGATTCTTTTATAAAGAGCTGGCGCTTTTGGATGACCTGGAAGGAAGAAAATCAAGGTGGTCTATGGTATTTCACAGTGAGACAATCACTTATTCACACCAGCCTAGTAAGCTCTTTTTGAACTCCTGCAAAAAAGTGGAACTTTAAGTAGGAGTTCAGTTCAGTTGTCCCCAACACTATGAAAGTCAGAATGAAAGCAGCCTGGCCACCTCTCCTGAAATTTCCTCATGTTTTAAAAATATGACTCCCAGCACTATTTATCCTGCTTGCCCAAGATACACCAGACATTACCCCAAAGCTCTGCTGCCTTTCTGCACAGTTATGAACAACTGGATTTAAACCCTTCTGCCTGAGTTACCATAATCACACTGATTCCTACAAGAACTGCAATGAATTTGGGAGGTCACAAATCAAGGCAGCAGCAAGCTGCTCCTTTATGATTTACACACTGATGATAAGGTCTCCTAAGTTCCTGGATGAAGAAGAAGGTAGTTTCATATGTTTTATTTACAGCCCTGGTCCTTTACCTACTAGAGTCATTACAGGTCTTTAAAATTGTTTTCTTCAAAGTTTATTCTAAAGTAATTTTATTCCTGAAGTACAAGTTCTAATTTTGTAATGCTAAAATTCCTTATTGTTTTTCTCTGAAGGAAAGAGTTTTAATATTTATTATAGATAGCAATGATTTTATATCCTTCACTCACATTTTCTATTGAGAATCAAAAGCATTTTGTAACTGAAAGCACAGATTTTTTTTAAACAGACCTGCAGAAGTAGCTTCAAAGAATATATAAGAACAATGGAAGTGACTATGGTTGGGCACAAACAATTACATTTGTCTTTTGTTAAACTTTACATTTAAGCAAGAGGGCAACAGATTTTTTTTTTTTTTTTTTTTTTTTAATGTGTGCTTATTTAATGGTCATGAATGAAGTGGATCCAAGTATGCTGTAAGCATCAACATAGCTTCCTGCAGGGGGAGGGGAAATAATTTGATGACATTATTCATTGAATTTTATTGCTGAGCAGTTTCTCAGTGTGGTGTGTTTTCTTTCTTAAAATGAATTTTGCTTACAGCATTCTTCAGCAGATTTTGTCAGGGTCATATTTCCAAGTAACTGGAGTAGAAAGTAGCTACATCCTTGAGAAGACTGAGAAGGTCATAGGGGACTCAAGTTTTGGGAACTGCTGCTCCTCATCCACCCAGCAATTCCACCCAAGCCATGTTTATCATATGGCAGCAGCATGGTTGTGACACAGCTGTTATCCAAATGAATCAGGTGAAGAAGCTGCATATTGGAACCTATGGCATAAGATTTCCCAGACATGTTGCACGCAGCTGCAGTCTAGTTGAACTTTCCCAATGACTTGTCACCCTTCCTGTAGTACTTGTGGTTGCTTACATCTGGTTATAGAAAAAAACAAAAAAAAAAAACCAACCCAAAACATGCTATAGCTGGACAAATATAGTTCTCTACAGAACACTATTATAAGGGAGAAAATGTGACTTGAGAAGGAGGAAAGAGTAGATGAGAGTGACTGCACAAAAGCTGGGATTTAATTTTTCTTGCTATAGGTTTTTCCAGGGTATTCTATACTGAACAGAAACACTTGCATCAGTAAGCTTCCCCAAATGGACATAGCAAATAGGAAGCTCTTGTTCTTTAGTTCAAGGTTTCAAGGTAACTTCTGCATTCAGATACTCATGTTTGAATCTGGACTTTTTTGCCCAGCAAAGGAATTGCCAGTCATCTGACTACTATTACAGGTGAATCAACAGTAACGCTTAAGTTGACCCTCGGAGTACAATAAAATATTCAACCATGAAGCCAAAGCCGTTTAAGAAACACAGGATGAATTAGGACACTTAAAAGCCTATTTAATTAGTCTTTAAAAATCAGGCAGTTACCTTCACTGCAGTAACAAGCAGGTACTTTCCCTACCATCTCCCTGGGATGAAAGGACTAGTTGGACAAGTCAGTGGTTAGTAACAGAGTAACACCTTAGCTTTTTTATGACAATGTGAACAGCATCCCAGGTGACAATTACCTGTGTTTTTCTGGATGAAAGGACAGGTTCCTTGGATCAAAGTGTGAATCTTGAATAAGCAGACTTGCAGTTTTTACAATGAAAATAATAGAGAGAATTAATTAATTAGCTTTTTCAAGTCCTACCTAAATCATTATTTTATTTCTGATCACAATGCAGCAATTTTAGTAGAGGAGAAATAAGAGTTTGAACGATTTAGTCTCAAGCACATTAGTTTTGTTCATTCTGAAGCAACTCACACTTCACCTAGGGACATACACTGCCATTTTATTTAATTACACTGTTTTTACTTTAAAAGAAAAAGAGCATCTTTGAAAAAGAACTGGGGCAACAAACCCAAGGCATCTCACTGTTATGCATTCTGATCACAAAGTTTCTTTCTGTCTTGGTGGTGAATATCCCCCTTGTTGTGTAAATTACAGCTACTTGAACAAAAACAGAAAACAGAGATGACAAAAAGCAGATTGAAAGCTGCTGACTGCTGTACATGACATAAAATCTTGAAACGAAGAATTAAAAAACCCAAAACTAGTGTGGGGACTTGGTTTATCTTATAAAAACTCTTACCATTGATTCAAGTTCATTTTACAAAGAAAAGATTCATTTTTGTGGAAACTCCAGGATCTTGTGAGCAGTTAAATAAAAAATACTCAACAATTTGCACCCCCCGATTCTCAGTAACCCATCATTTGAGCTAAGAATCTGGCTCTAATTCTGAGAATATTCAATAAATAATTTAGGATTGCTTCTAAATAGAACAGGCATTCTAAAGATAATATGGTTACCTCCAGAACAAAATTATGACTCCATCTGATATCAAACCATGGGAAAAAAAATTAGAAACCTCTCTCAGGATAATTTGATGCTGTTTAGCAAGCTATGATAGTCAAGAGGATGGATCATATCTGAGTGGTTTGATTCTTTGTCTGTGTGAGGTTACAATAAAAGTTAATTATTCCTCCCTGAATCCATTCATTGGTGTTTAATACCAAGAAACAGAATTAAATTTAAGGATTAGTGGGCAAGTGAGAAGTACAGTAGCATACCACAGTTATCACTTAAGCAGATGGCAGAAGAAATAAGTATTAATCAACAGAAGTCAAAAGAAAAAGAAGAGTTTGCAGCTCCAATGCACCTGAGTTACATGGACACTCAACAGCTTGAGATCCTACCTTATTAAAACTGGAGGAGTGAGAGAAACTTGAGGGAAACAAACCATGAGTTTTGGAATCTGCAGAAGTCTCTGAGGGTACCCACCCTGGTAGCAAGCACTGAACAAGGGTATATTTATTTAACAAGTGTTCAGAGTACAGGTTTGGATCCACTAAATTTACAGAATCACAGAACCTTTTGGGTTAGAAAGGAGCTCTGAGATCATCAAGTCCAACCTTTGATCCACTCCCCCCGTGGTTCCCAGCCCATGGCACTGAGTGCCACATTAAAAATCTTCTTAAAAACCTCCAGGGACTGGAGAAGATTCTAGTCTTCTGAACAGGCCAAAATCTGCCCTCTGGAAGTCCAGTGTAGAGGTTTTATTGATGGCCCTCCTTGCATCCCTGAGTATTGAAAACTCTATTATTCATGGTCACTGTGCTCCAGACAGCCTCCAACCACTACATCTCTCCCCAGTTTATGTCTAAAACCAACAGAATAGTTTATCCTTCCATTTAGAACAGCATAATATACAATACTAGTTGGTTTATATTCACTGACTACTGAAGATAAAAACCCTCTGGGACAAATATGCAATAACAGCAACTACAGTGTGCTTTAGAGCTTTAGGAATGTACAGAAATGTTTTTGACTGGTTTGAAAATGAGGCATGGAAGAGTCCTTAATAGAGATACTCAGCTTCTATTAGCTAAGAATACAAAATAGGTCTCCTGACCACGTGAGAACTATTACTACTTTCCAACAAAGACAAACTGCTAAAGTCCTCATATTTTTGTTCAGTCTCACTGTTCCTCCAAACTGACCCTCACTTTCAAGACACAATCTTGCAATCCCACATATCCTATGTGTGATAGATGAGGCTTATTTTCCTTTTGTTTTAGCCCATCAGTCTTAGAGTTTTTCCATAGCTCTTTCTGAAGAATGCAGTTCATGTTATATTCATCAATATGCCAGACACAGTATTATGGAGTACTTAATGCTGTTAGTAATAATGTACATACTTATGATGCCTTCAATTCAAACTGCCCTAAAACACTTCACTAATACAGTTTCAATCTGTAACTGAACCGAACTCCCACATGCACCCCTCTTCAGGAAAATGGTGACAACACTCTCAGACTTGCAAGGTCAGTTGACATACAAAGTATGAAGAAAGTGCAGACACCCGTGGCACACAGCAGAGGATCTCAGGAACATGTCTCAGTGCTAATTTGAGAGGCTGAAGCCTGCAAGCTGCTGTGGCAGCCAAACTTGAGAGACCTGCAGGGAGCAAGATTTGACCAGCATGCATTCTGCCTAAAGGAATCACTGCTTGTAGACAGAAATGGGAACTGAGGCTGAAGAACTATCCACAGCAAAGAGATAAAAAAAGCAGGTAACACTGAATTGTTAAAATTTTTTATTTTTTATTTTTTTTTAAGGCTGATCACTTTATTAGCCCACTGAATTGTTCTGCCTACCATTCATTCCTGTACTGAGCAGAAAATGTATGAAGATGATAAATACTATCAAGTGGACTTTTAAACAAGGCATGGCAGTTGTTAGGATTGGTTACTACGTCACAGGATTACATCTGTATATGCCCATGAGTTCCCCAGGAACACATTCATACATCATCCAGCTGTGAAACAACCACTTTACCTTAATATATGTTATCCTAGGACACTTACTGGCAATATTCACCCTGCAGTACATTAAAGCGTCTGTTACTTCTCTAGCATAGTCTTATTTTCAGATGAAGACTTTGCATGTCAGGGCTGTGATGTCTTTCCAAATCTTTGCAGGTATACTTTGATTATCTGCACTTCTGCATATGTCATGCTAAGGTTAAGTCAATCAGGACAAAGAAGGGCAGACTGGAAAATAGAGGATTTTATCTTTCTTTTCTATTTAAGTTAATATTTTGTTCATTTCCACAACTTTTTCACTTATATACACAATGACCAGAATTAAAACACGACAAAAAGAGACAGAGGTTGTATCTGAATGAACCAGCGCCTAATGGATGCTGGAAACAAGTCAGTTTTCTTGTAAGATTTCCATATTAATAACTAAACCTTAATTGCACAAAGATTTCACATAAAACAGAACTGTAAATCTATGTAGCATCCTCTAAAGAATGGCTGTCCTTAAAGGAAGGGGAAATACAATAGAGAGCTTTTGAAGTCATTTGGTCAATTGCTATATAGTAATTTAATTGACTCAATTTAAAATTAAGAGATAGCAGAGGTAAATCCCCACTGTGGGAGTGGGAAAACAAGTCACTGGAAGTGGCAAAACTGACAGGTTGTATACAAAGGTCAACGACAGTGGAGAAGCTTCTCTCCCCTTAAAATCTGGGATGTGACTTTTGCAGAGCAGGATGCTGAGGGAAGCCTGATTCAGGCTTCTCTGTGTCCCAAAGCAAGAAGTGTCTTATGGAAGTAACACCACATTCCTATAGCCTGTTCATTCAAGTGAATAAAAGAGGCGGTAATCACAGTAGTGTTTAGTGGGAAAAGTGGTGATTAGTAGGGGAAAAGATTCACCTTTCTTTTTTTTTTTCTTCTTCTCTCTCTCTTTTTTTTTTTTTTTTTTTTTTTTTTTTTTTCTTTTGCGGAGTTAGTTGGAAGACAGAAAAATGACACTCTGTGAAAAGGGCATATTTTTTCATTAATGATGAAGCTGGAGTCCATAATCCAGAGGTTTGAGCCTTTAATTTACAATTTAACAGGCAGCTCAAACATCCAGATAAGACAGCAACTGCAATAACATTTTATCTAAAAGCTTATCTCCTCCATCAGAAAGAGTATGAGGAATTAATTCTAAGTTTATCCTGAGAGATCACAGAGGGCAAAGCCAGACAGATATGCTGGATTAATCCTCCAAAGTCTTAAAAGCAGAACTCACTGGAAAGGCCAGTAAAAGGGGGGGAAAGCTACTATAACAACCTACTAGATCTGATGAAGGTTGCTACAAAGATAGCTTTGAATGAGCTATTTCAGAGTCCAGCAACAGCTGAACCATTCTAACACTGAATGCATGAAAAATCCACCAAGATTAATTCAACTTGTTTGCCAGGTGGGTAAATTACCTGAAATTTAGTAATTGGCAATCCAGCAAAGCAAGTGCTTGCACATGAGCTGCCTTCTTTATTTTGCAGTTTGCAGAATAGACAGTCCCATAAACACATCTGTTTAAAATGCAGTTTCTTGAGACTTATTTTTTTTTGAGACAACAGGTAAAATTGGTCACATGATTTTGAGTAATTCTTTTCTTGGTTTGTATGTTAAGGGCTTAACATCACAATATCTTCTACTGTGTTTTGTAAGGAGAAAGATGCTGGTGAAAACCTTGTTTTCTTACTCAAAAAGGCAACCCTGCTTTTTGAGATGTTACTACACTTCACTTTTCAGAATCTCTCAATACTTTGGCTTTTTTTTTTTCATTAATAAAAATGTCACCAACTAGACCTTCAAAAGCTGTTTTGCCTCCCCACCTCCCCCCAACAGTTTTTCTGTATGAAATCATATGCAACTGAAAGGGAGCCCTTCGGCCATTTTCACACTAGATCTGTTCAGCACTGAGCAATGCAGGTGTTTTAGAAACTAATACAGTGAGAAGATTCACAGCATTCCTTAGCTCTCACACTTCTTTTATCCCTGGAATTGTTTGTGGAATACAAGATATAAGAAAATTGGGCACTGAAGACAAGCCAAAAATTTAATTTTGACACTTAGCTTGTTGGGAACATTTCTCCAAGAATGAAAAAAAAAACCAAAACAAAACATCTTACAAAGAATATTTACACACTAGCTAATAACTTCTGGGCAGATTATTCTGCATCACTCAGACCTGTAACACCTCAGAGGTACTCAGACTTAAAATGAGCATTCAAGCAGCCTAGAATCCCTTCATTTATCTGTACAGGTTTGCCCCAGCCATTTGTCCTTGTTGCTTTGAATTAAATAACAAAGAACACTTTTCTTGGGTAGACTCAATATAGTGGGCTTGGGTCCAGCTATTTCCCTGGAATGCAGGATATTACCAGCACTTACTTGAAGCGTATGACAATTCTTACTTATTTAATGCCCTCATTTTCTGCTAAAGCAGAGTGATCTTTACATGCTCAGTCTATAAGTAAAACAGGTCAGTGGTACATACAGTGCACTAACTTAGTCCAAATTATGTAAAAATTTAGAATGTAAAAGGATTGTAAGGATTATTTCAAAAACAGACAAAAATTGAAACACTGCACTGTGGCAGAATTAATGCTTACATCCAAACAGCAGAGCTTAAAGGCACCTGGGGGGAGAGACACAATTAAAACACTTGCAAGGTACAGAAAACTCCAGGTAAACCTGACAACAGGCACACCTCTAAAACGGGATGCAACACCCACTCACCACAGCAGCTAGTAAGGAAAGTAGAGAATATGCCACAGCAATTGACCTGCTGTAATTTTGAAGTCTGGCAACAACATGCACACATCTGTTTAGTCACCAGCTGCAGTCAGGTCACTACAGCTCCAGGTGTGTATGTTGTGCACCTGTGCACAAATACAGAGGTACAGCTACAACATGTGTGTACGGTGTCAGGTGAGTACAGCTTGATGAACACTGGTAGATACCCAGGCTGTATCTCTACACTTAATTCAGGAGATCTGGTCTTGAAATAATCTGTACTCCCTTCCCACAACTACCCTTATCAGAAAAAAAAAATAAAAATCAATATAATGATGCAATAGTTCCAAGTAGTTAATTAATCTGTTGTAATGGAAACGTTGCAATTCTAGGTGTGCAGAGCTTACTGCACATGGAGAAGACAAGCAATATGAAAATGCTAGGGATGAGTATCTTGTGTTACTGTGGTATCTATGGCACCAGCCTCATGGCCTGCATGTTCTGTCCTTCCTTGCCCATTGTTGCACTCAGGTTATGCTCTACCTCTGCCCGGTCTCTTCCCTACTCTCAGTGCTGCTCAGTTGTGCTACGTGGGCAGGCTCCCTCTGCAGTGGGAAGAAAAGGAGAGAGATCTGGTCTGCAGTCTTCACATCTGTCCCCTGACTGCTGCTCTCTTCCCTTTTCCCCACAAAACATGCCAGAAGACTACAGCCACTCTAGGAAGTGACCAGAAGAAAGATTAATTCTCTAGCAATGGTGGAGATGAAAAAGCTTTCCATTCTCATTTTCATCTGCAGCTTCTGCTGTTAGGCCTGTTACTCTTCATCTACAGCAAGATCAAAGTGAGAGGACACTTCAGAAGTTTCCTTCTAACTACTGACCCCTTGCCCAGTTAGTTCTACAGCAGCACAGGACTTGGTGGTCAACAGCATTTTTCATTCAGGATCAAACTTTGGACTTAACAGATGCTCCTTATTACGCATAAGAGAGAAGGGCAAATCCTAAGAGAAAGGAAAAGGTCTAAGAACACAACCCAAGGGCAAAATAAAAGGTTCATTAACTCGTCTGGACAAGGAACAATCTCCTTTCTCTTAAAAAGAAATGTTGGACTGTTGGCACAACACTGGAAGATGTCTGTGCTGTGACTACAATCAACAAATGAGCCCAACTTTGCCACTGCAGAGGTTGCCAGCAAAACTCCTGTTTGTCTTCAGTGAATGAAATTCCTCAGTTTATTGTTAGTCCATGACTATGCTGGCTGAAGAAAATAAAGCCCTTTTGTGGCATGCAAAGAGAAAGTAAGACAGATCAGAGAGCTGGATCAAAACAGAGAAGTAAAACTTAGAAGTGTTAAATTGGGAGCGTACCAATCCTCACAGGATTATACCCTCATTACTGAACACTCTTTAAAACCATGTAAGAATAGAAAATGGGAGATTGCTCTGTGTGACGTGGAACTAATATTTTCTTTTGAGCTTTTCCCTTTAAAAAAGTGAAGCTGACAGCTCCAGTGTCCCCTTCGTCAGAATTTATGATACAATTTGCTGAATTATATAAAGCCCTAGCAAGAAATGACACATATGGGATGACTTTTTGCTTAAAATTGTTTCTTATACCAAGGTTCATCAAGCTGTTTCACATTTATTCCTCTGATTAATGATATGTCAGAATTCTAATACTAGCACCAATTTATTGCTTGTTGGCAATTGGAGAATGAAATAGCTATGTAGGCAACATGTAATATTGATTTTTATCCATCTTCTTTGAGTTCCAGTAAATGATTCCCAAATGTGCTTTGTTGTTACAACCTAAATATTACAGTCTTATTCCTATCATGCAATAATGATGCTCCTAATGCAGCACATTTCTTAGAGCAGCACTCCAGTATGACTTTGCCAATCAGACTGGTTTATAGGTTTCATATTAATTTTTTTTTTTTCCTATTCAGTTATCTCACCCAGAGAGACAGCTCAAATCTTCTAAAGGTTACCGGATGTTTGCACATTTTTGTAAGTCTGCAGACTAACATAACGATTAAGAAGAAGGGTTCCTTCATCTGTTAGAATTGAAAATTCAATTTATCTGAGGGTACTCCACATGGAACAGCAGAGGTTGGACATAATGCAAATTTTTCCAACTCACTTAATGTTTTTTGGGGTTGGATCCCTCTTAAGACCCAACTGACAATTGACAGCCAATCAAGGCAGCACTATAGAAATAAAATAAACTCTTCGAAGGAGCTGCAGCACCAAATTTAGGTGTTGTCAGTGTTATTTTACATAAAGAGCATGAATTTTTCAGCAAGACAAGAATAAATATTTGCATCTGAAATAAAATTATTTAAAATAAGGCTTTAACATATTTTTTCATTTGAGGAAAGGAAGCTGATCATATTCTGAACGGGGAAAGTGTTCCAAAAAAAGAGGAGGGAAAGCAACCAACTGTTAAGAGTTGTGAGGCAAACATGGGGATCAGGAGACAGGCACTGACTCAGCAGGACTTGCTAGACAATGTGTGCATGTAAAAATAAGATTGTTGCTCTAGATGAGAAGGAATTTTTGTCTCTTTCTGGTGAGCAATAAAATTCAACAGATCAACTGATGTGTTCAGTATTAGGTTTATGATTGTAGTAGACACATACTTTGTGTAATTCTAGAGGTACTGAAGTATGGAAAATGTAATTGGAAAGTAATAAAGATAAAGAACCTACACAGTGCCCATATCTTCTACAGCCTGACTTTCAGTGCAGGTGAATAATGCCTAGAGGGATTTCCAGCCCCCCAAGTCTCTGCTATGAATTTATGTGCCTCTAAGATATTCAAAATCCCACCGTGTACCTGTGTTTGAAAATACCATTCTTATATTGAAGATAATGCCAGATGTACCACCTGCACCTTCAAAACCTTCCTCTGTTTTTTTTTTATTTTTTTATTTTTATTTTTTACAAAAAACCTTCTCAGTTTCAATTAAAATACAGATTTGAGAATGTAGAGACATATGTCTTACTACAGAAAAGTAGGAACACACTGTGGAACTGTTCATATAACATGGGCTCAGCTTGTGAAATGCAATCATGAAGGAAACTTGAGAAAACTGATCATCTACAGTGATTACATTTCAAGTCTGTGATGCTCAATAACAAATTTTAGATAGAGAGGATATGAATCATAGAATCATAGAATCATAGAATCATAGAATTGGCTGGGTTGGAAGGGACCTCAGAGATCATTGAGTCCAACCCTTGAACCACCGTTGCGGTTGCTAGACCATGGCACTGAGTGCCACATCCCTTTGGTGTCCAGGTCCCTCTCAGCATTATTCTCTGTGAAAATTAAATGTTGAGATGCATATAGCTGTCCACATTATAAGAAGTATTACTACACATATTATTGGTCTTTAAAGTAGGCTGCTTAGGCAGTCCTAAGTCTCAGGGTTGTACCCGACATCCATTAAATTAAATTAAAAACCTCAGACCTGTTTCAGAAGTGTTTGTCTATAACAAGAAATGATCAGATTTTAATTAAACTGCTCCTCAATTTTTTGCCTAGCATTTTTTTGGTTTGCACCACTACCTCACTTTGTTCACTTCTTCATATCCTCATCCCTGTTCCAGTTGAATCTCTTTGGTCCTGCAACTTCTGTGACACAACAGTAGTGTGCCATGTAAAAAGGAAAAACTCAACCAACAAACTGTAGTTTTCCTTTCTATCTTACTATTACGTTGCACCATGTCATGCCATAAAAGAATGAAAGTGAGACAGACATGAGAATGACAATACAGAATTATTGTGGCAGAATTATTTACCTTTACTTCTGAGAAGAAAACACAGCAGAAAGTCCTATTATTATAGGAAGAATGAGTGATTTATTAACAAGCTTGTTATCAACACCAGCCAGCCTGTTACCAGCGTGCTACATATTCTGCACAGTTGAAGTGTGAATAAAACTGGTAAGGCCAATTATAACAAAAGCCTGCTATATACAGACAGAAGAAACATCTCTTGATCAAAGCCAAGTTGGTGGAAAGTTTTCATGCCTTAGGCCTTCGCTCATCACAAGTGGCACCAGATATCAGAAATGAAAGGTTGTAACACCATATTAATATTTTTAATGCTGCTAATGTAACATACTAATGTTCTTCTACCAAGACAGGCAATTACCCTGACTTCCATCTCTGGAAATGCCCTTCCTGACTGTATTACAAATACAAATGTCTTTGGCTCAGACATGTACTGAGATAAAACATATCTCATAGCACTGACACTTTTGTGTGTGCTGGAGAATTTTTCAGTTCTGTATGTTCTTTATTTCAGGGTTATCTCCTAGAAAAACTAGTCAAGTATTGTTTATATTATCAGTCTATCAACAAATACAGACATTCCCTACAGCTTACTGGAAGTTGAGCAGACCTTGAATTTTGCACCCATCCTTCAAGTGTAAGATGCTGGCCTAAAGCCCTTCCTCAGTTCCTTGTACCAAGGCCATCCTCTTTATCATCCCACTCTATTAATGCAGTTGGTCCTCACCCTCAGCTCCATTATTATGCTTCCTAAGCAGAACACCTTCTCATCTTTTGTTTTAACTAACATCTGTTCCACAGGACCTTTCAACTACTTTTTTCCTCTGATGATGAAAAGTGATAAATATTAAACCTACAGTATTTGTTCTGTTTGGTGGTCAGCTTGAAGCTTGCATCACCCGTTTTATAATGGCAGAAGAATTTGCATGCCTCAAGAATTTGTCTGTTTCTTCCATCTCTATTAGGTGGTCTAATCAAAGTTTATCTTTAAACACTAATTTAGAGACCACTTGCTCCACAAACAGACTCTGAATCTTTCCCAGTCTTTGCTACATTTGCCACACCCTCTTCAAAAAAGGGTTTTGATGAACAAATGACAGTATTGACTGATGGACAGAAAATCCAAACCAGTGATTTGATCTGCAGTATGACACAAGCAAAACAAATGCTAGTAGTTCAAAGTGCTCAAAGTAATATAATTTTGCTCCTGATTGTATTCAACTTTGTAAAGTAAGTATTTTCAGAAAGTAATTATCTACATTTGGGGAAAACACTTAAACACGAAGTGCTGGAACTATGGATTTGTGAAAAACAATTTAAAACACATTTTTTTCAGATATTCCACCCCATTCAATTAATACAATGAAATGACACATATTTTGGTTTCATTTGACAGTGGAATGATTGTCATCATGTACAGGCAATCTTTCTGAATCCCTGGTTTATTGTTGCCTCATTTGAGCAACTGAACCTCCTGCTCCTGGATTGTGGTCTGCCCTCTAATCTTCATTGTGCTTCTTGTCCACTCAATCCCCCAGTGGCAATCCCCTCAAATCCATTAAATCAAGTACTCACAGACTATTAACCTGTAAGGGAACATAACCTCTAAAATTTCACAGGTTAATGCATTTTAACCTACTGAGCAATTACGGACAACAGAAGGAGCCATGAAATATGATTATCTGGCTCAAAATGAACCAAATCTAGTAAATATAGTTTTAAGAACAAAAAAAAAAACCAACAAAAAAAACCTTCAACAGTTAGCACCTGTATTTCCCAAATGACAGGATACATAAAGATTAGAATGGTGGAATTTCCCAAAAGCAATGCCTGAATTAATTTTCAGGAAGAAAAATGTTTTGCTTATGCCTAAGTAATAAATCCCTGTTGTTCTCTGTGAATCCACAATGTGGTCACCCACTGGTTGATCTACTCTTTATTTAATTTATATCATAATATGGACAGAGGAGGGAAACAAAAAAAACACAACAAAGAAATGAAGTGTGTGGAGAAGAAACAAAGAAAAGAGGACTTTGGGGAATAAAAGCAATCTGATCATTAAGTCAGAAAACTATTTCCAATACTTCTCTAAATTAACTAGGAACAAGGAAAACCAGCCATAACATCAGCTTCATTCATCTCCCACTAGGCTGCTTCATGGGTCTCCAGAAAAATCACCTAACAGCTACAGCTTATTGCACAGGATGATAATTCTGATATATGTGGTACTATCAGATAATGCATCCAAAGTAATCTTTACAGTGCACTGGGCTATAGAATTTGAAATGAAAAAAAGTCACAATTGTTTTTTAAAGGTCTGTCAAGAGGTACCATGGTGTAATGACCTCACTTGAGAAATAGGAATACAGATAATTAAAAACCTAGAGTTCAAATCTACTTTAAAATTAGCTTTGCAAGTCACTTTTACAGATGTGGCCAAAAGTGACTATAATTACACAGCTGGAAGACCTGAGAAACTCCCCAAAATCCATGGATACCATAAACCATTTAAAACCAAACTGAATCTGTATCTTTAAAATATTCCTCTCTTCCTTGCTGATATACTTCCAAAAAACACCAGAATGAGGGTAGACATAATTTAAAAGTACAGAAATCATCTTTAATTAAGCTCTCTTTAGAATCTCCTTAGAATTAAAGCTTAAAGGGTTTAATTCTTTATTATAAGACAGTAAGAGTGCTTACTCACCATGCAGGATTTTTTCAAGTTCTTGTAGCTTTAAAAGAAACGTGTCATAGATAAAAAGAAGCTTAAATAGCATATATTACATCTTGCTTTTGTTTATATATGGTAAAACTATTCAGAGTGGACCACATCTAAGGCTTGTACTAATCCTTAAATAATTACTATTCATCTGCTCAGTGCAGGAAAAACCTCATGGAATGACTTTGTTCTGCTGGCTTGTATAATCCGATTATATTACTTCAGTTCCTTCTCCCAGAGGTCTCACATTTAGAAACTGAGCTCTATATGTCCCCTTATTGCCCTACCATCCCCCCAAAAACTGCAAAGAAAACCAAACCTGGAAGGTAAAAAGCGAGCAGGCAAGAAAACAAATTCAATTCAAATGGAAATGAACTGGACTTTTTTACTGTTATTATTTTGGTCCTTTCCCAAATATCAGTCTATCAATAAACACAAGAAACAGCTTGTAATTCACAAAGCCTTCGGCAGCTCTCTTGTGATAAGGGCAAATTGGTCTGGCTCTACAAATGCTGGAGATGGGAATAGTTCACTGGTTTGGGCCAATTTGAATGGATGGAAATCATTTAAATCCCTGAAGCTGCATCAAACGATGCTGTACAGCTGGCAGCAGCTTGTCATCTGCATGCAGAAAGTGACAGGAGTATTACAAATTTCATGCACAAAGTGAACAACTTCAATCACCTGTAAAGACTTCTCTTGTCAAATAGAACAGTGGCAGAAAACCACTAACTACTGAAGATTTTTTTTCTGCTCCTTCTCTTCTTCTTTTCAAATAGCCACCTACCCAGAATTAAAAATCTGATTTCAAGAGAGAACAGAATATCAAACTGCAGTGACTTGAATAGAAATACACCAAAGGAATGGTAATAGAAGAGAGCAGACAGAGGTAAAGCATTTATCACCTAACATCCCACAGCAGACGAGATTGTGTGGTGATCTTAAGATAAATATATTGTCTTAACTAAGACATCCAATTTCCCCTGAACCTAAACATTATTTAAAGCTATTTACAGTGTCATTTTGCTCTAATTCCAACTCCTGACCTTGTGTTATGGACTTTTTATTTTTATTCAGAAATGGTCCTGATCATTCCTGTAAACTGCATAAACTTTGCCCACAAGGAATGAAATAAAGGAGTAATGACAGTGGTGAACTCTTCCTATTTTAAGAGGAAGTGTAATTTCCACATTTCTTACAAAGCATTTATTTTAAAAAGTTTTATAGGAATTTTAAAGCCATCTTATTAGTAAGTAATATAAAAATATTCTCTTATTCCTTTGCTTAGTTTGAGGGAAATGTGAATGTATTCTGCCTAGATTTTTTTTCTTTCTTTCTGATACAAGAGGAACCACTTTAGCACTTGACAATCACACTTAGACACACACTTATTAATTCCATGAGGTAGACAAACATTTCCTAACATAAAGCTCATAGTCACACCAGAGGTGCAATCACTTCCAGCAAAGTTCAAGTTGCCACTGAATTTGAACACTTCCAAGTTGTGAGAATCTGATCTCACTGATTGGAATTTGTCTCAAAGAGGATAATTTTCAAGTGAGTAACCCTGGCTAGGGTGGAGGAAGATGCTGATGTACCTGGCCTGGCCAGAGCTGAGCAGGGGGTGACACAGAAAAGAGATAAAAACTACGAACTAACAGCTGGGTGGAGACTACTCCCCTTTCCTGAGGGTCAGCCTGCAATGTGTTCTCTCTCATTCTTCCCACTTTCTTACCCTTTTCTCTCACATTTTTTTTCTCCACTTTTCTCTCTTTCTATCTTCTTTTCCTCTCTCCTTCTTTTGCCTGGCTCTATAATTTTACTTGTGTCAATTGTCAAATAAAAGTCTGCTTGCACCCAACCTTTCTGCAGTTGGACTTTGTTTTGGGGATCCAAAACAAAAAATGAATTTTAATGCCACATCGGACCGTGACACAAGTCAACATCCACAACACATCTCTGCTGTCCCTTACCCCTATAAAAACAGCCCTGTGAAGATTTTCTGGTAGCTTTTCTTTACAATTAAGCAACAGCAAATCACCAACACAGTTAAAAATAGGAACAGTCTGGCAGGTACCTATAGCATGTTTCCAAGTAGAAGGATGCTGCTGCAGGGGATAGGGATGGCAGCAGACACAATTTCCCAGCAATTTCTTGACTTGATCCTTAAATTCAGGTTAAGATCATTATTATATTTGCAAGAAAATTATTTTGGAGAAGTAATTCTCCCCCCCAAAAATTGAGATGCTTTATTTAAAATATTCCATTTCAGATAATAAATTGTTACTCATTTGAAGCAGGAAAGGTTTCTGTTGGTTGGGGGTTTTTTTGCCTTTTGTGGGAGACCATCCTGATTTCTAAAAACATTGCACAGTTTCATCCACAGGTAGAGGGGATGTTACAGATATGGAGTGGGGGCTGCTACCTGTGACCTAATAGAGAGACTGTCAAATCCTGAGCTGTAGTGAATGAAGAATGTAAGAACACACTGCATCCTACAGTCTGGTCATTGGAGAGCACAAAAGGCATAAGTTTATACTTTTTGAGAAAGTCAGGAATACCATTTCTCCTACATTTATTTTGGTAGACAATAGAAATATTTAAATTTCTTCAGAAACAAGCTCTAACCACTCAGGAAAAGTCTAAGATCTCCAATGACTGATTACTGAGTTTACTACTGAGCAAACTGACAGCAGAAATTATAGATTGCTTCTTTGAGCTTGTACTTGACCTCCTCACACACAAGCACCAGTCCCAAGAGATGAAGTAAAAGTAACATGTAAGATGTTCTCACCCAAGTTTTGTACTGGCTGCACCAGACAATACAGTTGAAATCCAGGGCAATTCCCATTTAGCTCTGTCCTACCTAAGGAGCCATTTCCTGGGGTGACCATGTCCACAGGACAGTTCATCACTGCAGTCAAAAGATTACCATTCCTGCAAGTATCTTTCCTTTTCATGATCACACTTAGATAGAAGTAACCTTCAGATTTTTCATTCAAGGGGGGGTTTGTGTGTGTCTGCTTACATTTTATGATTTCTTCTTAATTCTCAAAACTGGGAATTGGTAAAACAAAGACCTTAGTTTAGGTCACTTAGACTACAACTCATTGGAGAAGTTTGCCAAGGGGATCTTCACCTCCCTACAAGCATTTCAACAGTCAGGATGGAAAATTACTCTGAGACAAGATGCAGTTTTACACACAGTTGGAAGTGATGGCAGACCTCTGACTTTACTATTACTTCCATGGCAAATCTACTTTTCTATTATTTGAAATATGAAAGAAAACTGGAGAGATTCACAGCATCACAAAGTCTCAGGTTTTTTGGCATTTTTTTTTTCAAACATGTCTTTGTAGAATATTACAAAAGTTTGGAAGATTTGTTTGCATTTGGCCTTTATCAGAGATTTGCTACAGGTAAAAATGGGAAGTGAGACCAAACTAAATTATGTCTGACCACCTTTAAAAAAAAAAAAAAAAGGAAATAATGTTTATCCTAGATAATAGATGTCAAATGAGAGGATGCACTGTCAGGCTCTGGTAAATACAACAAAAATGTACATTCATAACTACAGATAATTCTGTTGGAAAACAACACTGTACAGAGTCCTAATATTGCTTGCTGTAGAGGAAAAAGCAACAATACAAAACAGGCAGGCTATTTACACCACAGAAGATGATGCAGCTGGATCCAACAGGTATTTCTGATGGATAAGTAAAAATGGCTGCTGTCATACAATAACCTTTATTCACCTAATTGACCCAGAATACTAATTATTTGCTCTGAATAACCAGCATTACAGGTTACAGAAGTTACAGTTTCTGAAACACATTTCATTCTTCTTCCCAGCTATCTGTACTAAAGCTTCAGTTTGTAAACTGGTATTTTCATACACAGACAAGAGGCAAAACCCTGAACCTGAGTGTACAATCAAAGCAGAAGAACCATTCCTTTATATATCCTTAAGTTCTCAGTATTTGTGGAGTAAAACAATGCCATTTGCAGATATCAGTGACTTCCTTACTAACTCTGAGCCTATGAAAATGTAGGAGAACTTCATAACCTTCAGAATATTACTGATATAATTCCTCACTCAGTCTCCTCTAAATATTCATCATCTTTATCAACAGTTCAGTTTTATCACAAAA
Organism: Calypte anna; assembly: GCF_003957555.1. Taxonomy (NCBI): domain Eukaryota; kingdom Metazoa; phylum Chordata; class Aves; order Apodiformes; family Trochilidae; genus Calypte; species Calypte anna. The sequence continues at coordinate 3,510,454 of NC_044259.1, read as the reverse complement.
TTAACCATGTTAAGATCTCATTGCCTCCAACAATTCTGTGGTTGCTGTTTGCTTATTACAATCATGATCTTGGTGTTTGTGTGACAGCTCCAGCCAGTGACTGTCTGCCAGGCTTGAGTTCTGACAACTGGTTCTGGTGCTTGTAAATCTGCAGTATTTAGAGCACTGGGGAAGAAGGGATAATCAAGAGGTAACATATTCTATGTCCTGGAGTACTTAAGCAGCATGTAGTAAAATCCTCAAAATGAAGCATTAACTTGTCCCATTTTCAAACAGAACTTATGCAGACTGACCCAGGCAAGAATTTGGGAGTACTTTCAGAGCCAAGAACTGGTTCATGCAGCCTCACTGTGTCCCTCTCAAAGGAGCACCCTGCATTACCATGGAATTACCAGCTGAATGGAGGGCTTGACTTACAATGGGAGCACTGGAACTTAAAAGCAAACAATCAGACCTGGCTTTTTGGTAATAAATTCCAGTGTTCACAATTGTACCCAGAGCTGATGATAGAGAATAAAAATATGAAAAGAAAGTGATTTATGTCCTAGATTTTATCAGCAATGTCAAATTCAGGTAACAGTGGCCAAAGTGCTGTTTTTACTTTCATACATAAGGAACACCTACAACTACAATGCTGAAAATGTACTTTGCTAAAATGAAGAAGTCTGACGTCTCCTAACACATTAGAATCTTTAAATAATCTTTTCCTTCAGGAGAACAGCACTTTTACATAACAGAGGTGGGGTCCTCCTAAAAAGTTTAAGGAAGTGCTACTCTGATTGAGAGAATCTTTGAAACAAACCTAGGTGAGAAAATACTTCTGCAGACAGAAAGCAAGCTGTGACAAAACAGATTAATATAGCTATAGCTAGCAAATTATACTTCCCAAACTCTCACTTCCCATCCCTGTAATTCATTAATTGACATTTTGCTCCTGCATTTTACAGCCGTCTCATCCAGTCTCTTAGAGCAACGTGCAAAAAAGCCAGTTCTAATGATCACCCCATTACTGCACAACAGTCAAACTCTTAAACCTAGACTAGAACAAAAGCAAATGCAACCAGATGGTGGTTTTTTTGACTTGGTGTTTGATGCTTTCTGCAGCAAAGGAATAATCACTTATCTTAAAGGGGAAGATAAAGCAAAATGAAAAAGATAAATGGTTCCACAATTTTTAAGGGTTTGCTTTTGTCCTAATAAGTTGCTACAAAATCAGTCGAACTGCTATGTCATATTCTCTTGTTTCCTGTAGCTGTACCACACTTTGCTTATGGTCCCCTCTAACCCAAACCATTCTTGTTTGCTTGTATTCAACATGCTACCTCTCAAAGAACAAATAGGCTAAGTCCACAGGGAAGAAAGCAGACTGTAAAAAATACTCATATCCTATATGGATTTTCAATACAGATGCTCTGAGTTCTGACTCTTCTCCAGACTTGAGGAAGAGAAGATCAAATTATTAGATTACTTTGGAAGTGATCTTGTTTGTATTTCTTACAGATTTGGAAGTTCAGTATTTCCATTTCACTCTTACGTGATGATGACTTCTTCATTCTGATGCTAAAAGCCTGTACAGGAAACCAGCTACCAGTCCATACTAACCCTAATTCAGTTTTAAATATTGGAGGGATTTCCACTAGTCCATTCAAACTCTTGACCAGTCAAAGGAGCTGTCAGGAAAGATCTCATCTGCTTCCAAACTGCTCCACATCACCAGGCACTAACTCATCAGCAGGATCAGACAGTGTAGTCTGTTTATACTCTTATTGCATGGTCATATCTGGCTCAGGACAGTTTTCCCCACTGATCTATGGAGATCAACTTTCCAGTGCCAAAAGCAAACACAGGCAGTAACAGGTGAGCACTTTGTGATTCAAATTGTATTTCCTTCAGCTCCTTTTCTCTGACTGTATAAGGTTACCTAGAAATAACTTGGTCCTGAAACAACAATTTGTACTACCAGACAATTTTCTTGTCACTTTTTGCTAAACCTATACATAGCAAGAACTTTTATGGCTTCTTAGACTCTTTTTAATGGTAAATTTTGTCAGGGATACTTCAATAAAGATGACTTGTATGGAAAAGAATCTACTTCAACAACTGTTTGGAACATGAGAACTGCTGGTGTTCACTGATACATACACCTCTACTTTGAGCAAGAAAATTTGAAGTCTGTTAATTATATAAAAGAGATAACACTTTATCAGCTATGATACCACTTCACAGCCAGTGAAGAGCATTTAAAAACGTAGAGCAGGACATTCCAGTTTATGAATCTCCATGCAGCAGTGACAAATAGAGAGCCACCCACCTTTGTTTTATGTGAATCTAGAGTATACCTGGTTTTCTTGGCTGTCACTGCAGCTCTGTGCTAAGCTCTCAAGTTGATGCACAAAACCCAAAGTCTGCTGTGAAAGTATAATTGGTTTAAAGAAAAAATGATGATTTTTACTTTTTCTTTTTTTCAGGGAAAAGGATAAAAGTGTAACTTTGTTTTTTTCCCATGTAGCAATGACATCGATGGCTTAGGATAAAACCAAAATTCTTAGATCTGTACAGACAATGGTTATCACTAAAAACAGATTGGCAGTCCCATAAGGAAGCATACTTGGTTTCCCTGCAAAGATTTAATAAGGGGCAAACATTCCTGTTCCCTAAAATCAGTGAAATTGTTCAAGACAGACCTATTTTGCTAAGTGGTTAGAGAAAACTGAGTGTGGTGGTTATTCTATGTATAGTTCAAGCTGCCCTAAAGCAAGAAAGCAATAACATTAGTACATCCACAGCATGTTCAGGTTAGGCAAATACTGTTTGTTTCTCAAGAGTAATTCAGGGTCTTCCAACCACGCCAACACTCCACAGAACCACTACAGCAATCAGCCTACATAATGACTTTGACATGGCAAGAACACTATTCAGGATCTCTGTTTTCCTTGGAAAGATATTAGTTTGAAAAAGAAGTAAAGAGCTACATATTGGTTACAACCTAGGAGACAGAATCCTAAAGCCTTACATTCTTTTCAAAGAAAGGACTGAAAAAGAATTCTGCTAGGTGATAAACTCTTTTGCCTATCTGGAATTTTGAAGGGGCTTTTTGCCAAAGTGAATAATCTTGTTTTTTCAGTAGAACTAGTGTAGGAAAGACATTCATCAGTGTGAACACAGCCAAAATGATGTGGCCTGCCACGCCACAAGAAATCCAAGAAAGCAAAGCAAATTTAGTAATTTCTGAAAATGTTTTATTTTGCCCTCCCCCAGGGTTCCAGAGAGAATGATTGTTCCTCCCTAATCCACTGCTGAGATGATAAGCTATTTGTATGGCATAGATTTCCCTCTAGGAAAATCTGATTTAGATCTAATTCAGTCTGTATGTAATTTTGTAACAAGTTTTCTCTTGATGGAAACACTTTTTTCTTTAGATTCCAACAGAGATCTCTGTTAGGTCTATTCAACATCTATTACTGTTCTAGATGAAGTGAAGAGGACATCTTACAGCATAAGATGAAGCCACCTTATTCCAGCAGGTCTGAGATACAGATTGTATAGACAACTTCTACTGTATTAGCCATTTGGCCCTTAGCAGACAAAATACTTTCCAAAGATTAGCCTTGATTCCAAAGACACCTAAGACTGGCTGATGATGAGCACCCTATTCTATTTTTATAAAGTTCTACTTTAAACAATAGTAACATACAGAAAGCAACAGAAGCTTTGCTGTGGTGGAAGTACATCATCTACACTGCCCAGGCAGAATCAAAAGGTGTCATGATCCTAATGAATTAAAAGTCTTTTGTTTCTCTCATTTTTAAAATACATTATTTTTACCAAAATAAAAAAAATCACTGAAAAATTCCATCACTTGATAGAGATATTACCATATTTTGTAGAGACAAAACTTACTATCCAGTTCCCCAGTCTGTATGATTACTGATAAGATTAACACTAACATTGTTCAGCAGGCAGTAGAACTGTAGTCTCTGTTTCTCCACAGCAACACTTCAGGAACCAGTTTGCTAGTGAGTGCTTTTACTGTCTACCAAATGTTCTCTTTATCCCCAAATATTGTAATGTGGTAAAAGGTCTTCATCAGTTCCTTCTGCTAGGTTATGTATATAATACATGAAACAGAACTGAGAAAACGCAGCTCTTATGGATAGAAAGAAAAAGAGAAGCCACAGTTAGCCAGACTTCTCTTTTTCCCTTTACAGTTACACTGCCCTGGGTATAAGGTTGGTCATTCTCTCTTGCCTACATGTTTGGGGTGAATCTGTGAGAAATAACAATTTGGGTAACACCCTCCATGCACTGCCTTTATCCCTTAGGTCTCAAGCAATCAGAAACTGCATTCACCCCAATCCGTGGTCAGGTGAGTGAGGCTGAGGGGACACTGTGAGCAATTGGTGAAAGACAACAAAAGATGCGTATTTGAATGGTGGTTAGAACAAGAAATAAGGCAACTCAGAGGTAGAAGTTGACAAGGAAAAGGTTTAAAAGTATAGAAAAATTGCTTTCAGCAGCATTTCTATCTAACAAAGATTTTAAAATACAGTCAGATGCATCATGACACTATAATTTGAAACAACAAAAGCACAACCAAAAGCAGCTGCTGACCACAAGCAAGGCAGCTACTGAGGCCTCTATCCATTGGCACAGGACACCCCACTGCCTGTTAACTGGAACCTGACCGAGGCCAGAAACAGGAAGCTATTCATCCAATGCATAATGCATTTGATAGCTGTTTTATTTAATCAAGAAATAAATCAATGTAAGCCACACAACTGTTATGGTCTGAGGCCTTACTTATTACTATTGCCTTTGCACCTGAAAAAAATATTGTGTCACAAGGACTTTTGAGCCCAAACCATGTCTTTTCTATCACTCCTTCCTAGCCCTGTATGCCTAGATGTTTCATGTACATAATATTAACACTGTATATAACCTATATACCTATATATATGTAGGTATATAGGTTATATAACCTATATATAGGTTATATATAACCTAGCAATCCATACATCAAATCCAGATGAGCATCCACATTTTTCAATTTCAAATAAAATATTTGCAGGGATAATATGGTGGAAATGGTTTGAAAATTTGGTGTTACTTGGATTTTCTATAATAAACTGCCCCCTAAAAGAGAACAGCACATCTTAAAGGAAGCAGTCTAGAATGCTGAATAACTCAGCACTCAGGAGAGCAATGTTTTGTTTCTTCCATGCATCTCAACCTTTGCTCTGCAGGGAATATTCTCTAGGACGGCATCTAAAGAAGGCATATTACTATGCTAATCAGTTCTGAGCCTTTCAAGTAACTGTTGCTGATTGTATCAAAAATGTGCCAAGAGAAACAAACCGAGAATGCAAAATCTATTTGAATTTTCTTTTGAAGCTACAAGTGAAAACTCCTGGCAGCACCAGTGCTTTCAGCAGTGTAAGATTTTCATACTCCATGCACTTCAAAGTGCAAATGAGGATTATGACCTTATATTTCGTACATGCACCTATATTTTATTTATACTGCATCTGTGCAATCAGGAGAACAGATATTTCCATGACCTTCTACCAGCAAGAAGCCTAACAAGACTATTTTAGACCTACTGAAAATGCACAGTTAATTAAAGGTTAAAAGGAACTTGCCAATTAGTATGAAAGATAATTGTCCTCCTTTGGCTACCTGATTATGTTTCCCTTTGAATACAGTGCAGTGCATGTTGTCATGCTGGTGGTAAATGTAATCATAAAGCACACACTAAGTTCTGGCTCTCAAAGTACTTGGCCTTAGAAACAAAATTTCCCTCTGACTTTTATAATTATCCTTTCGTTTGTAGGGGAAAACAGAAACACAGTAAGGGTAAACAAGGCTTAACACCACAGAAGTTGGAGTTTGGGTTGTTAGCATCACTACATTTTGTTCTTACAATCAAGGGGAAAAATCACAAGTAAAAAAAACAAGGCTACAGCTGTGAAATCAAAAAAAAAAAAAAAGAGAAATTTAAAATAGCCAGTAAACCCTAACAATAACTGCTTTATTTTTCCTTATTGGCTATTGAGGCACTGAAAACAATGCACAGAGCTTCATTTTGACTCAGAAAGCAAGGAGCATCAAGCTGTTCTATGTCCTTGCTTAGTTTGTTTCTCTTTCAAATAATATAAATCACAAAACCCCAAAGCACACGCCCAAATTCCAACTGCAGTATGAATTACTGTGCTTTGCTGAGACAAGAGCACAGCCATTAATCCAGTAAGTTGAAAAGTCACTATACTTTGCATCTAGTTCTGCTTATAGGTTATCAAAAAATGACTTGACTTCTCAGGATTGTGCCATTCTTCAAAATTAATTGACTAGTTACTTAAGGATTATAATTTTAATAAATGATAATGAAAATGCTAATGATTACATGCTGCTGACATACTACAGACATATTTGTAGTATAATAAAATACAGATTTTTGTTCCTATTCACTAACTGTAGGTCAGACCATAATTCACAAATCTGTGGCTGTGAAGAGAAACTTCTCTGGTTTTGACCAAAACTTCTCTTTCAAAGACTAAGCCATCTTTTTCCTCTCTCACTCCTGACTATCTTAACTTCAGGATTCCCCTTAATTTCCCAGCATTGTTATCTTCACACTTTTTAAATTCAAAGTTCCCCTCCCTTCAGTTTTTTCCCTGCATTTTAGTCCTTTTCATTATTATGCACAGAAACACAGAAAAAAGCCCCTAGGAGATCCCCCTGGAAGTAGAATTATATTGATATAGTTACAGCATTTCTTCTGCATTTGCCTCCTACTCCTCCTCTTTCTTTTCCATAAGCTATTTGGGACAGGCACTGCTTGTTATCAGAATCCTGGCAAGTCAAATAGTCATCATGATTAATCTACTGAAATCAGTAAAGTGTATTCAGTTTCTCTCTAATGACAGTTCAAGCTTAAATTCAAGCTTGTAATGCTTAAACATAAGAATAAATTTACTTGTGCTGAAGTTTCTTTCTTTTCACAGCATTATCCTACAAGAAGTGTGTTAAATTCCTGTGATTAATTCTGAAAATGACAAGAACCCCCTTTGATCTCTCGTCACGATGGTAAATTTGCAGTGGGCTTTCTCAAGTCTGAAAAGCTGGAGACTACTGAGTTTTTTTCCTGACATTTATGAATCTCTTGGCACATAAGACAATTCTTCAATTTTTGCAACTACATTTCTTGCTTTAATACATAGGTTTGCATTCCAGTAATCTGAAAAAGGCATTGTGAATTATTTCTCATCATATTCAAGAAGAACTGGCACTTACTTTATGCTATAAAAATTGTGAATATTGGCACAAATAACTTCTCAGTTATGTTCATCAGGAGAATTGACTTGGCATGGAATGAGAATGCAAAGAGGACATAAGCTACAGCAAACAGCTTTCCCATGCTGTTTTAACCACTCTGTATTATCTCATTTAAATTACCTTCAGAGCTCATGCAGTTCTGCACAATGCACTTTCATTTAGTATTCTAAATGTAAAAAGTTCTTTTTTGTATTCCCAGAATTTTGAAGTGGGTAAGAATTATGCAAAAAGTTTTGGAGACAGATTTCTTTTTCTTCTTTAGTTGATTTCCTTTATTACCACTGAGGAAGGGAAGTTTGAACCCCTGGTCCTTCACATGCATTTCAAGGACAAAAAAACCTATTTGTTTCAAAGCAGGGAAAAAGAATTCCCACAGACATCTTTGAAAGGCATATATACAATCCACTGGCTGATCTGCAGTTCATATTTCTGGTTACTGTATTTCTTACATTTTAAATGTTTCCTGATGCTCATGTGAACCAAAAAATACGAGATATGCTGTATTACATAAATATTACTTGTTGTCATGATAACTTCAAGAGCAACAAATTTGACTTGTTACTAATGAGATATTCTTCTAAAAAGTAATTTTTCTTTAGAATACACGAATTTGACACATTAAAGTTTCAGTTACTTTCCAGTTACTTTCAAAAAAAAAAAACAACCAAACAACTTGTTGACTCACCGGTCAGTGCTGGAGTAGACTGAGGTTCCTTTGACAAAACTGTAATAACTACTTGCAGAGTAACAAGGCAACCAGGTGCCTCTAATTGCCAAGGAGTGGATGTGAGCTTGTATCAAGTCCACCTGTGCCTGGTTAGGGCAGGCCCCCTACTGAGCATGAGCAGGACCAAGGGGCCAATAAAAGGTGAGGCTCACACCCACAGGGCAGCTCACTCTTAGGCTAGGCAACAGAGAGGTCAGTAGCTCTTCGAGCCACAGGACTGATCTAGGCTAGTTCCACTCTGTGAGCTATAGACTTCGAGCACTGCTCGCAAGTCTCTATTACGACACCTGGTTAGACCTTGAAGTGCAGATCCCTAAGAAAGGTTTGTCTCGCTACAACTACTTAATAAATAAAACCTGTAACAAATGGCTGGAACATGTATCCAGTAGAATAGTGACTTAGGTGATTTTTTTCATTTTTCTTATTCTTGTTTGCCAAACTTCTTTTTTTCTCAAATTATCCTATTTGCTCAATGCATGTCTCCTGACATTACCCTGCCTGCCAATGCTCAGCCACTGCAGGGAGCAGCATTACACTGAGTGGATCTATAGTAACAGGTTTGCAGTTTTACTGAAGCCCTGTGATGATGTAAATCAATCTGGATGTAACAAAGGCTTCAGAAAATGAAAGAAATGTCAATAAACTCATCGGTTAATTTCCTTTTCATTCCTAATGTAGGATAAAACTTAATAAATACCAAGGAAACCTCCAAAACCTCTACTCACCACTCCTTCATTCATCTGAGCCCAAGTGCCTATTGTAGTCAGTTGAATTCTTTTAATGGACTTCAAAGATGAAATAAAATATTGTGAAACAAGGAAATAAACCAGCTCCTGGTATTTTCACTATCTGGAGTGTTAAGAGAGGGTAATATTAAACTAAAGAAAAATTATTTGACACTTCTTTCCTAGAAAGCAATTTCCTTTCCTTTAGGACACCCAATTGTCTGTAAACTTTTAACTCATTTGTCCACAATAATTGAGTGTTTTAATTCTACTGCAACTCTCTTAAAGCCATGAGGGTTTTGGGAAGTTCAACATCCCTGAGCTGAGTTACAGTGATAAAAGGGTTTTAAAAGGCAGATTCATGTAACTTGAATTTTAGTACCCTTGCTTTCCCTGTTTATCACTTTTATTTTCTTTCTAGGCTTTTTTCCCTCTTAAAAGTTCTGTTCCACTCTTCCCCAGCTGATTCTTCCTGAAAGCATTTTCTCAAATGCAAGTTCCATGTTTTTTCCTGGCCTTTTTCACAAAGAAAACCAGAATTTTCAAGAACAGGCAAGAACCTATTAAGACTCACTGAAAGCAAGGAGCTGACATGGATTTTAATCTGAATGGGATGCCCTCTTTACCTCATCTTGCTCTAAGTAAAAATGCTTTTATTAAGGAGAGGAAAGAGTATGCATTAACTCTCAGAATCAATTTATTCTCTTGAGCACTATCTTTATACAGAAATAAACTTTAATAATAGGTGTTTCATACCAAGCTACGTAGATGTGATCACTGAAAAAGAGGAAAACACAGGCTATGGATCAAAGTATAAGCTGGCTCTTACAAGCTGGCTTTGGGGCAATTTATGGCACAAATTGAGATAAAATGCTGGCTAGGAAAGAGAAACTGACAAGGAGCCATCTCATCAACAATTATCTGAACAGATGACTGGAGAATAGGCCTTCTGAGCTGGCCTCCTTTTTAAACACTCCAGAGAGACCCTCTGCCAGAATGTGAAGGCAAGGACTGTGTAACGAGCCACAGAAGCACTGGTATGAAGCCAAAGACAAGGAAGAAATCTTGGAGCTGATTTCTGAATATGGGAGCAAAAACAGGATTTCACTGTTTTGTACCTTAGATTCCAGTGGCCCACACTTGTGTGTAGTTGACCTCAATTTTGTGCAGTGCAGATCTGCTGCTAAGGTTTTCACACTCTATCTGGCTCTCCCATCAACATACTGTAAGCCCCCTCTTGTCACTACAAATGCAGCAACTGATTTAGGGCCAGTGTTTTAACAGATCAGTGTCTCCTCATCACCTCTTTCAGTCTTGGTAAAATAACTGCAGTGTCATTACCAGGGATGAAGATTCCTTTTTTTCATACACTGGGTTTCCCATTGTGTTTCAGACACTATTGCCTGGCTGAGGTCTGAGGAAGAGCAGCTTTCTGCAGGCAGAGCCTGTGCACGAGTCTGAATCTGGATCTGAATCTGAGTTTATCAATCTGTATTTTGAACAAGAATGCAAATGAAATAGGAGCAGAGTTAAAACTAAAGTCATATTGTGCAGAGAAGTGTTCTACTAAAGAAAAAACAGAAAATTCTGAAATATTGAGATCTGATAGACATGGACAAGCTCCCATTCCTTCTATGATAACCCATTAACTGGAGAACAGTTTTAAAACACATCTACCAAGCAGGTACTTCAAACATTATTATTAATATACCAAATGTACTTCATATTATATTACATTTCTATGCTGCATAACTCATCTATGTATAGAAATGTTTCGGAAATAAATATTTAAGCACATTCAGGAAATTAGCTGTGCTTACCTGTCTTGCTGAATAAGAATGGCCTGAATATTTTTTTTTTTTTTATGGTAAGTGCCTAATTTAAATGTTCTTCTGAAGTCTGAGAGCTTAGGACTTCAGAAGTCCTATAAGGAAGGGTGATAGAGACCATGAATAGAATAAACTGGAATAAACTAAAATGTATGAAAAGACAAAAAAGTCTTTTAAAAGGGTCTAAAAAATCTCTTTTCAACCTCAAGTGTGGTTACCCCTCACCTTAAAAATGGTATTCATATTGAGTTTTTTAATTTCAAAATGTGTTCAGCAAAATCAAGTGAAAAGTGAGAAAATGTCAGCCTTGTCAGCCATCAATGTGGTATGTAAGCACCCAGCAATTAAAAGACCTTCAATCTTTCATAAAGATCAAGTAGATCACGCTTTTCTTTAAACAGAAATAATTACACTGCTCATTCATTAGTTTCTTTATCAACCCTATTAATTTTTAACTACTGTGTATCCTCAAAATGCGGCTGAGGCTTAATGAACTTCATCACACACATGGTAATAGGAATAAGGATAGGAAGTGAAGATGGTATTACTTAATTGATCATCTTCCAGCATCACCAACTTCAAATCAACAGTTCCATTTAAACAGAAAAGTATTTTGTTTGTTAGAGGCATTTAATTAAATTCCACATGCACTGGTGGGAAGTTCTTTTTAACGCAGTTTTTAAATGAGGAAGAGATAAACACAGTGATTTTTATCTTTGCTTTTGATAAATGAATGTCTTAGTAAAATTTTACAGCTGAAAAGGTTATTTACTTAAGAGAGATTTTCTGTATGTGGAAAGGTCAGATTTTTTTTAGATTGCTGTGAAATTGCTTCTGCCTTTTAGCAAATCTTCCAGTACAGCTTCTCTCCTTGTAGTGTTGACAAGGACATGGGAAGGATGTGGCCTCAAGAAATCAAATGAACAGCATAAAATCCTAGCTGGAATCTCCTGCTCCCACAGTTTGTGGTTTTTTAAATTCTGTGAAAATATTGAACAATACGAAAAAAGAGAGAGGACTTCTGAGAAAAAAATCAATAATCAAGTCTTTTGAACTGTCCATGTACAAATTTCTAATGAAAATTTCCTTGAGGGAAGTTTTAATAGTGGACTTTGAGATCAGCTCCTCCATCGCCCTGATAGCACTGTACAGCATTTGAAGTTTTCAAAGGTATTAATCCACAAAAGTTTGGCTCATGCAACTGATGATGAAGATGCCCCTGAGTAATCTCAAGAAACAGCAGTCTGCCACTGAAGACCATACAGAACCCTGTGTGCACTATTTGCACTGTTTCAGGTTTTAGCTGGAGGGCACAATTTTACTTCAAGGGAGTTTTCAAGCCTTTAAATAGCATCTTTCTATGTACAAACTAATAAATGATCAGCTGCTCAGTGCAATACATAAAGTGCTCTGGTCTGACTAGAGGGATTTGACTTGATATACTGGAAAAGATAGAAGTTTTCTATAAATACAATTTATAAAATGTCAAATAAGGTTTGGATATAATATTCCATTAACTGGGATTACATTTTTCTGTATCTGTTTGAGCCTGTTAAAAAATGCAAAACATTCAGTACTGCATCAAGGTCATTCTGGGAGCACTGCCACACACATTAATTTGAGGTTAAAATGGTTGGTAAGCGAGGGTTATACAGTAATTGCACTGCCATTCCCCTAAAACACAAAATGCATACATTTACTGGGCCTTTGGAGCATTTTCTCCCCAGTGCCATTGAGAATTCAGGTGCGTTCACTCTCAATTAGAGTTAGTGTTACTAGAATAAAATGTTTTGGTACTAACATATAAGGTATCTGGAAAAAGCCCAGGAAATGTTTCAAAAATTTGAAAATATTAATTAAAACCACCCCACAAGGATAATGCCTTTTTCCTTAGGCAGTGATTTCTATGTTGCCTACATATCAAAATAAAGACAAATGACAAAGTTGGCCTAGGTATTTCCTCAGAGAGGGAGAAACAGCATTTTAAACTTTCTTTTGCTTAATAGGGAACCCTCCTTCCCTTCAATTTTAAAGCAGTCTGTTGTGTTCTAAAGAACTGGTTCTCACAACTTTGCTATCTTGCTAGAATCCAGTTTAATTTAACAGAATTCACCCTGCAGTTCAGATAACATTAATAAGCTTACAATTCCATCAGTATTTAGTATTCAGTGCTTTGTTCTATTTTCAAAAGATTTTTGAATCTTACATTACACATTATAGGAAATATGAAAAGCTGATATTATGTTACACATGTAGTTTCAAAAACCCTGGAAAGCTCTTACTATGAAAAAAAAAGAAAGTATGTAATTTAAGCTCTGACAAGAGTAATAAAACCAGAGCCAGAACTTAGCTACTCTTCGGGGTCCTGGTCCTACTGCATGCAAAGCCAGAAGAAAAGTTCTTACTGTTATGGAAGCCCTAGTACTAATAGGAGGTAAAAAATTGAGTGGCCTAGTATTAAATATTTATATACATATATGAATATCTAGATATCCATACATATGTGTAAATACTATAAAAAGAACTGTTGATACATGCTTTGTGAATCAAAAATCCTCAGAATAATTTTACAGGTATTTTTGGATTGATTTTTTTAACTGGTAATGAAATTCAGTGGATCGAGAATTTCCAGGGGCCTGGCCAGCAGGTTAAAGGAGGTGATTCTCCCCATCTGCTTTGCTTTCATGAGACCCATCTTGGAGTCTGTGTTCAGCTCTGGGGCCTCAGACTTAAGGCAGACATGGGTCTGCTCATGCAGGTCCGGGTGAAGACTTTGAAGAACCACCCCTCCTATGGAGAGAGGCTGAGAGAGATGGGGGGATTCAGCCTGGGGCAGAGAAGGCTCCAGAGAGACCTTAAAGCAGCCTTCAAATACACAAAAGGGCAACAGAAAAGCTGGAGAGAGGCATTTTAAAAGGGCATGGAACCATAGGATGAGGGCTTACAGTTTGCAACTTTAACAGGTGAGATTTAGATTGGATATTAGAAAGAAATTTCTTACCGTGAGGGTGGTCAGACACTAGAACAGGAAGCCCAAAAGGGAAGTTGTGGATGCCCCTTCCCTGGAAATGTGCAAAGCCAGGCTTGAGGAGGCTTTGAACAAGCTGGTCTGGTGGGAGATGTCTCTGCCATTCTATGATAATGTGATTCTAATTTCCTAATTCAGTTTGGTTTGATTTACACTTGTCCAAAGGCTATGAACATGTTGTCTCCATAATGCACTCGCTGCGAAAGCCTGGAAGTTTTTTGAAAGAGATTGTAGGAACTGGACATTTCTCACACAGGAAAATAAAATCATTAGAAACTGAAAGGGTTACACACAGCTCTTTCTAAGAGTCTGTATTAAGTGCAAAGAGGCAGATTAAGAGTTAGCAAAATAAACAGCATATGGAATTGTGAATATGGCATTGTGAATGGTTTATAGTATGTCCACAAATTCTACAAAGGAGAAGAAATAACACAAATTCACATCAATCCTATAGGTAATTGAAAAATATCATGAAATCATACAATGGTTAGGAGTTCAAAGACTTCAATTTGATGGACATGTGAATAGTTCCTGAATGATCATGAACTGAGTACTTAGAGAACTCTCAAATACTATGACTTTCACTCTAGACTTTTGGTTATACCATTTTTTTTCACTCCATAGTGGAGAGGAAGTGTAATTCACTGAGCTGTTTTATCTTCTGTAATGCACTAGAGTCAATTCTATATCAGAACAGAAAGATACCAAAGAATTAATCATCACCTGTCTCCCAGTTGGAACTAAAAAGGTCTACAACCTAATTTTAAAAAAATCCTACAATTTAAGGCAACAAAATATTTTGACCTATATACTACACTAGGCAAAATGACAAATCAGGTGTCAGATGGAACTTCAGCCCCATCTAACCTCTCATTAATAAAATGAGGATTCTTTTTCTTTCATAAAGAGTGATTAAAAATTATGAATTGATCAGAAACAAAAGGATAAAAGAAACAGAAATGTGTAAAGAAGGGAAATTCCCTTCTCGAGACAGAAGGGAAGAGCAGGGTGAGCATGGAACATGCATTCCTGTACGTTAAACCTGTGCTTGTTGGGAGGCACAGTCTTCTATAAAAGTTACTACAGGTAACTGAATACATTACTGTCATACAATTCAGAGTAAAAATGAGTTATGATTGCTTAGTTACTCAGGGCATAATGCATCCAAATGAGAGAGACAAGAGATCACATTGATAGCATCTTTCCACTGAGGAGCTTTGAAACATTAAAAAAAAGTCTAAAGAAAAGAAAAAAAAAAATCCTTATCTTCTTTCCATTAGTCTAGATTCTTAGTTTATCCTTAGATTAGACAGATACCTAGAAGCACAAACACCAAATGAGTTTCTGATAGACATTAGTGAAATCTGTACTTAATGAAAACTGCTGGATTCTATGATCCCTTTTAGAAATACATTTAAAATTTGGACTTTAAGACTTTGCTTCAACATCCAGCTGAGGGGAAATGATTCTTTTTTCAGTCCACACTAGACTGACTTCACTGACCAGTGCAGGCTGAACTGTATTTTTGCAAGACTCTTCAACAGGCAGCCAAATAGCTTTTTCCCTGCTGCACGGCTTGCTGTTTGCTTAAGCAAAAATCCAATTTCTGGAGAAGATTCCACAAGGGCTAAATTCCCTACCATTTACCAGTGTCCCATTAGAGGGGCTTTCTATATGGAAATAACATTCTAAGACAAGGAAAGAGTATGTCTGAGGTCCACTGTTCCTGATGTGTTTTATTATTTCTTTTTGATTTGAAGGGTAGAGCTGTGCTCCCATGAGAGAGCAATATCTGAATACAAATGTCTCAAGAAACTGGAGCTTCTTTAAAAGTAAAATCTTCTCACTTCCTTTTAATTTTTTTTTCCCCTGGTAGGCATCAAGGCCAAGGGGAGAGCTGACAGCATCAGAGTCAAGCTGTCTTTCTGTAAAAGCTTTTTAATTAGAAATTCAAAGAAAAAACTCCTACTGGGGCAGAAATGTTGGGATTTGGGCTTGATTACTGTTTTCTCTAGTAGAAGTTCTTATTTTAAAACAACTGCAATTAGAAGTATGGTGTGAACGAGACCTTGTGCATACAGTGGCAGTAATGAAGAACTACCACTTAGTAGTGTTATTGCAACTCAAGGGCAAAAGAAAGTAAAATGAAAGCTTTAATGGAAGTTCACAGAGGTGTATTTACTTTAGATCTAATAGGAATAGATTCTAAATCTGCAGGATTAGAATTGATATTTGAAAGAACGTTTACCAAAATTTAACAGCCCTATAATGACCTAGGAGATTCACCTACTTTATTAGTAGTTGTAAAGAAGCATCCTCTAGTGGTTAACAGCTACATATTTAACATTGTTTTTAACACTAACTCTATTTCTGAATTAATTTCCTTTAATTCAGGAATGGAGTTAATGTAATAATAAAAGTTGAGACATTGGCTATTTCACTGGGACACTTCCAGGCAGTCTTACACAGAAGAACCAGAGCTATCAGTCCTACACTGCTCACTCATGCTTCCAAGACTGTGCTCAGGAAAAAAAGACCTCTATGGTTACCCAGCCCCAAGATGTGTGACAATGGTGACACAGAGATGCTCCTCCCCTGAAGGACACAGCAGCTATCTCAGCCTGAAGCTGACCTGTGTTTCTCTGGACATCCCTTGGACATCCCTTGGGTGTCCCAAGGACATCCCTTGCCACTTGCTCATGGCAAGTTTAGAGAGAGATGCCAGGAAGAGAGCTGGCAGCCTGGCACACAGTGCTGCTCACACAGACTTTGGGAGGTCTTTGGTGATCCAAATGGTACCTGGCAGCTCAGGCCACTCACGTGCCTCGTGCTTTGAGCAGCAACAGCAATACTTCATCAAGCAAGAGCTTAACTTTTTACTTTTGAATCTTTTATTCCCTAACACTAATCCAGGCTTTAAAGATTTTAAGTTACAAATTTTGTGATTGCCTTTAAAACGAATATAACCAGTGCTTAGAGAGAACATATAGCACTGTAAAATTCTAAAACTTGGGCTTAGGGAAGCAATTATATACACTGACTCATAGTGACCTTATTCAAATAACCTACTGTGGCGTCTCCTTCAATGTAATTAGATATTTTTAGATTCTATATTTTTTTATATGGTTTATGGTTTGTTAGGGGTTTTTGTTATTTGTGGTCTTTTGTGAGGGATTTTTTTTTCCCTGTTGTGGCTTTTGTTTGTTTCTTTCTTTTATTGCTTTTTATTTGTTTTGGTTTGGTTCTGGGAGGTTTTGTTTTTCATTTTCACAAGCTTTATTGTCTTGGAATCTCTTTAAAATACTGCTTTAGATTTGGGGAAAAAAACCCACAATCCAGTCTACACACATTACAAATCCTAAAATGCATACATCTTCATATAAATTATCATTAATAAAAATTATGTAAATGACTTCTAAAGGAAGATTTCCAACCATAATGTACCAGTGCTAGAATTTTTGACATGCATAATGAATTGATGTAAAGTGTCTGCATATTTTATCCCCCTCAGTGATGCTGCTTCAGTAAGAGTTCAAACTGCCTTTCAGTAACACTAGGTGTTGTATCACTTTACTGTAGTTTAAATAACAAGTGAGTTCCCCTTGGAAAAATACCAATAAATCCTGGCAACAGTAACTTGCTAGGATTAGGTACCTGCTGCTTTGCCTACAATCTTAACTACATGAATTAGCATGGTCAGTGGTTAGAGTAAGTTCAAAACACTTAGCACCTAAGCAGTCCTGACTGACAATGTTACCCCTGGGAGGTGGCAAAGTTAATGTGCTGATAAGAAAGGAATCTCCTTGTTTACCAAAAGGCATGGTGGAAGAGTACTGGAAAAGAGTGGAAAAACACCAGAAAACTTGGGGGGAGGAACCAGGGAGGACCCTGGGGGAAGGGGCTAGAGTATAAATAAGACCCTCAGATGAACAAAGTTAGTCTCAACAAGGGATGTTTGTGGGTCTGTTAATGGTATGCCACTAAAAAAAAATGGGTGTGCACCATAAAGTTACCTGACACTGCTGGACAGGAGGTAAGCAGCCAAAAACTAGAGATGGGGATTCTCTTAGAGCAGAACAGGAAGATGTTGTGGTTGTGCTTAGACACATATTGGAAAAACAAGGTAAGGACTTAGTGCAGTCCTGAAGCAATTGCTTTTATGGGCC
Organism: Calypte anna; assembly: GCF_003957555.1. Lineage (NCBI taxonomy): Eukaryota > Metazoa > Chordata > Aves > Apodiformes > Trochilidae > Calypte > Calypte anna. The sequence continues at coordinate 3,492,647 of NC_044259.1, read as the reverse complement.
AAGGAACAGGAGCCCTCTTTAAATTTACAGAATATATATGACTCTGAAATATGGGACAGCATCGGGGTCCAGTGATGGGATGTAGCAAGGTGGGATGATAAAACTGCCACTGCACTGCTGAGACTGTGGAGAACTCTCTGAAGCCTTAGAAATATGTGGGGCCCAAGCCTTCCAGCAGTGGCTTCTCTGTGATGTCAGAAACGGTTGAACCCCCTCCAGCCTGATGAGACCACAAGTCCAGTTCCACTGACTGTACTCAGGTGTGGGATTGCTCTGTCTCAGTACTGTTACCCAGGGTTTGGGATTTTTTTTTAATTCCAGCCTACAGGCTTTAATTACAAGAATCAAAATAGTTGTACTGAAATGAGAATAACTGTGTTACATGAAAATACTCACGTGTCTAAGGTCACTCCTACAACTATCCCTGAAGAATTCTTAGTGCCCAGTGAGTACAAGTCAGCTTCAATAATTCACTTCAGCTCTTGAAACTACAAAGCCTGTGGGGTTTTCCAGTATGACAATACTAAAAATCACTATTACTCAATTTATTTTCAGAATTGGTAACCTGTAGTACAAGTACTCAAAATCAATGCTATAGTACTTTTTCTGAGAGGGTACAACAGCTGATCACACCAAGATGAAATTTAGTCAGATAAAAAATTGTTAAATGTTTTTAATGTTGACATTCCTAGCACAAGTAGTCTGCCTGAATGATGTATAGAAGCTGGAGCATCTGAACTCAATTGAGATGACTTTCTTTAGGACTCCAAACTTCTTACATGTTATTAGGGATTATGTGCAGCTGCTCATCATAAATAAATCAGGTCTTGAGCACAAGATTCTTCATATAATGCAAAATTAAAATCATAATAATTTCTTTAACTGCTACCAGTAATTCTGGTGTGTTAAATCCTCTTCTATTTTCTACCAACAGACTATGAACATAGTGAGATCAAATCAGGAGAGAATCAAGTTGCCTCATTTTATTAATTATTTCTGAATGGCAGAGAGCATAATCTATTACATCTTTTGGTCTTATTTTTACTTTTGGAAAGGTTTCAAGAACCTCTCTCTCCTTGATCCTGGTCTCCCCATCCATTCCCACTTAAAACAGTTATATCACTGCCACAAGCATCCTCTGGAACACTTCTGTGTGTGAAGACTAATGCCAACTATCTGTCCTCAGGAACAAGAAAAAGACAAAGGAAAAAAAGAAAAAAAAAAAAAAAAAAAAAAAAAGAACATAAAACCACCACTGTATCATGGCTATTAGCTATTCCTGAATGGATTAATTTGTAGGCTTGTCTTCAGCTGGTCACGACTTAAGAAGATCTTTGATATCAGCAACATTTAAAAACAGTTCCTTAACTAAACATGTATAAGAACAATGACAGTAGGTGGTGAAACTGGATATTATTAGCAGGTGAATTCAGCATATCTGCAAAGAATGTGTTGGTTTTTTTCCGCACATATTGCTCAGCTGATTAATGGAGAACTTTTAAAACAATTTAATCTACCCAGGGATGTGATGTTAGTTTATATTTTTCAAGGCTGATTACCGAAGTAGTTCTAGAGCAGTTTAATCTGTTCAGGGATGCTAAACAAATATGTCAACATTCATTTTACATTTTGTCTACCACAGCTAAACTAGAAGAATGCTGGAAATGGATTGCAGTACTCTGTTTTCTGAAGGCAAAATAAATAATATAAAAAAAAAAAGTCAATATGCTTCATATTTTATAGAAGATGCAAACTCCTTTCTGAGATGAATGCTTTTCAGATTGAAGTTTTCAGTAGCTTTACTGTGCAGATGATTATGCAAATAACAATATGAGTATGAGATCTCAGGGCTTACAGTTTCTCTGAGGACTATCACATATTTCAAACTTCTTACACCAAATTATATTTGACATTTAATTTGGACTCAATTTATGTATAAAAGTAATTAAAAAAAAACCTCTTCTGCATATTTATTATTAGAAAAGTGTTACAGTTTAATTTTTCCTTTTTTTCATATGTGGATATATATATGTATACTGCAGGCTTAATTTGGGTAGGCAGGGAATATACTTTGATACAGTCCACTTAAGTCCACCATATTCTAAGCAAGAATTTCTTAGAAAAAAGTAAAATAAATATGGGAAAATTAGTAAACGTGTTAAAATTCATACATGCATCTCCTATTAATTAATTTTTATAAAAGAAAACTGACAAGTACATGTGCATTCAACCATGTACTACAGGGAATTAATACTAGGAAACAGCATATGAAACACAATTAGGTTCAGGAGTTGGTAATTAATCTGCCAAAATTCAGTTCTAAACTGCAGACTTCCCCTTTCATACCTCTTAAATGTAGGATGTAGCTAGTGGGGTCAGTACTACACTTACAAGAGAGATCAACCAATCTTCATCCCTGCCCTATCAAGGACACCAAACCTTAATTTGGCAGAGTTTTTTTATGCCAATGGCTCAATCTCTCATTTCAGAAGCTAATGGCACAGGTGAATATAATACATAAGAAGTAATAATTTTAAATAAGTATAACCTTGAAAAATTTCAAATAGTTTCCAGGATTTTCAGAGACCCAGTCTTTGACTTTACAGCTCTAAGATGCTGCACTATCTCAGCTTGATTTAAAACATAGATATCAACTCATGTAAATTAAGAGTTTACAAACTGAGCAATGAAGAGCAAAGAATAGTGTCTTGTTCTAATAAGGAAACTGGAGGAATTGCTTGTGGGGAAAAAAAGGAAAAAAACAAACAAACAAAAAAGCCAAGACCAAAGATAGTAGGACACAACTGTTTGGCATCTCTGAAATGCTTCACCTTTACCTTCATCACGGCAGAGATGGTTTACATGTTGTAATCCAATTTGAATATACCAAATTTTCCTTCATGTCATAGCAGTCTCAAGACTGAATTTCCACACTGTTAAGAGATATTTTGTAATAATTTATAATGATCTATCAAGCTCGCTGATACTAGACATCAACAAACTGCTATTATGGTTGACATCAGAGGCAACTTCAACTCTTTTTGGAAATGTTTTGGGTTTGGGTTTTTTTTAATTATTGTTTTTATTTGAAGAGTACTAGAAGATAATTTATTCTTCTAAGAAATTAAATCAGTTGATGTTACTGTGCTAAATGCCTATCATGAAGTTGGTGACTTCTAGAAAACAATTAAATCTTCAGTATTCAACTTGATAAAGACATTAATACCAACAGTATTCTTAGATTTGACATTTAAGTCATGAAAAACTATGGAACTAATTATCTGGATTTTTAAAATGGTTCCTGAAATTTTATTTCTTCATTAATACACATTTGTACACTCGTTGTGTGACTTTTTTTGATGTGTCTTTGGGACACACACACACACACCAAAAAAAAAGACACAGAGTGATTTCTAGCTATCACTATTTCTTTACCTTTCAGTATCCTGTAAATACAACTGCTTGAAGGGAAAGTAGCAGTTTCATCCTTTTAATGCTGACTCTGATTAGCATATTATTGCTCAAAGTATTATAATGGCTGGTGCTCTTTGCTCTCTTACTTGAATTAACATGAAGTATAGTGCAAGCAGCTGGAATAAGATGTTGTCATGACTGTTTGGAGATGACTATAGTGCTTCTAAGGTGGAGTAATGACATCTGCATCACTACAAAGAGTACAAAGTAACTCGACATCAGTATTACCTCAAAAATAAAAATTAGCAAAAGTTATATGAGTCCTAGTGACTCTTATTTCCTAAGGTGAATGAAAATTTCAGGATTATCTGCTGGGCAGTGTGTAAAAGTACAAAGAGCAAATGCCACATTGTACTAAGCAAGAAGATGATAATTGTAATGTCAATGGATATTGCTGTTAGACAAAAAGATATATTTGGTAGACTGTGATTGAAGGATACTCAGAAATAAGCAGAAAATAAACTCTGAACAAGCATAATCTCTCCCAGAGAAGAAAAAAACAAAACCAAAACGCATTTGGTTTATTAGCTTGTCCATTTTAATACAGCTATTTGAACTTTCTTATGGAAAAAAAAAAAACCAAAACTCAACTCACCATTATATGCTCTCTAAAAATAAAATGATGAAAAATCTAAAGGTTAAAGAATACCTTCTCTGGTCATAGTCCTTCCAGTTCACTGATATTGCTGATAAAAGTATCTCATCTGATAGTAATCACTGGCAGTATATTCATACTTATAGCTCAGCAAGTAGCATAAAGCTACCAATCGTTTACAGTGCAGAGGACAGAAAATGTGGCAAATAGATTTATTTTACTTCACATTATCCTGAACAACAGTTCATATATAAAAACACATTTCAAAATAAGACTGTTGAAGTTGTGTGAAATTATATAAATTATTAAAGCATAACAATTGGGAGGATTAATTGATTTATTTCTTTCTGGTTTTGAAGGCAGTAGCTCCTTCTAATATTTCCTGCGGGAGCAAAGCAGTACCCACAGAAAAGTAAGACCACTTTAGAGATGGCTTAACCTATTTGGACATATTTATATTCACAGGACCATGTGATCTATTATTTAGTTTCTGTTTGGTTTTTCTTTTGTTCATTCCTTTTTCCTTTTCCTCAGAGTCAGTATTGTTAAACTAAGCATTAGTCTGAGCCCTTATTACTAAAAAAACCCATTCCTTTATTCAAATGTAATGAAAAGCTCATTATGACTTTCTAGCTACCAGTGCAAACAGTGTTTTTAGCCAAATGGTAATTGTATTGGTCTTCCTTCTATTCCAATACTACTCTGAAACTTGTGTCTGTCCAATGAATAATTACCTACAAAATAATTAAATGTTGCTGATATGGTCTGCTCGTCCCACTTGTACACAGAAACAGCAAAGTCTCTCTTCCCTGAAATCTATCACAGTCATGTTGGATAAGCTTACTGCCCATCACAGTGCTGGCATCGATCCCTTCTCAATTAGAGATGAACATAGCACCATATTAAAAGACAAATAAGGTCTAATTTTAATCACAGACGGCCTGTAAGTCCATGTTCCATTATAGATTAAAAGAACCAATTATTTTTAAGAGTAAAGATTTAATGATAGGCCTTACTAATATACAGTCACTTTACTCCCTCTGCATTCTAAGTCTGACTCTGCAGTAATGGTCAAAAATGCTACAAACAATCTAAGCAAGACAGGGGAATGCAACGTGAAGAAGAATATTTTTTCTTCAAATCATAAATATGCTTTCTTAACAGGGCTTCTTCCTTTTGAAAGATTTTTCTTTCAAAATGGTAAAGTCACAGAGCATTTGCAGACAATAAATGATTGCTGTGGCCAGAGGTTCATTGTTACGTAGACAGAGTAAGTGCAAAATAATTGCACTGAGCAGACAGAAGTTCCACACTAATAACACCAAATGCTGCCCAAATCACTTCATCCCTGATTCTGAAATGTAATTAGGAGCCTAATTCTCATTTTAATTCAATGGGAGTTAGGCACTTCCACATCTCTGAATCTAGACAATACAGTCTTGCATTTGTAACTACAGGAGCTGGCTTCCATAATTAACTCAAGAATTTAGGTCATCAGAATTCTTATTTTCTTCCTATTGATAGTTCTTAAAGCTGTATTTCTATAATGCCATCCTTTTGTTTATGAGTTTTATGTATCCCCTTCAATCACAAATATTTTATTGCATAGTGAAGTCTCTCCTTTGATTTCTAAATTTAAACTGAACCTCTTCAAAGAGGGTAAAATTAAAGCACTATTTTCCAGCTCAGACATTGTCAGATCAATCTTACAAATACCAGTCACAGTTTATAAAAAAATTAATGCCAGGACTTCCCTGTCCATAAGTCAGAAGTTTTTATCTGTCCCTGAAACCTCTGAAGAAGTGTGTTCCTAATTAAACACTTGTTAGGTTGGTTGAATGAGAAGCTCAGAAAAAAAATGCAGGTGTTTCTCAAAACATTTTAAGGATTTCATATCAAAAGGACACTTAAAATCCCTCTGGTGATACACAAAAGAGTTAGGAAGCCTTCTCATCTACTAACAGTCAGTCCTTTTTTTTAAAATCTTCCTAAATTCCTCCCCCCTCACTGATCCTTGAAGGAAAAAAATCTCAAGCTTCTCTACACTTGTTAGATATTCAAAGAGAATACAGGAAAACAGCAACTCACAACTCAGGTGCAATGCTCAGAAAGATTCAGCTGAAGGAAAAAGCAAGTGTGTTGATTTTTTGGCTGAGATCTAAGCAACTTCTCACACATACACACACGTACATGGATGAAACAAACTGCTGACAAAATCTACCAGGCTTAGGGATAATCAAGCTTGTGCAGAACTGAGTCCTTACATTCAGGCTGAAGTCCTTTGTGTTTCTAATTATCATGTTCTTTTAAATACAAGAAATCCCAATTTTTAAGTAAACCACCAAAGTCTTCCAAAATGTTCTGAAGATTTTTTTTGTGACACAGCTTATAAAATACACAAAATCAGGACTTATGTCCCTGAACAGAAAATTTATGAAAACAAGATAAAATGTCCACACAGACACTCCTGTGTTAGTAAATCCTTCTTCAGCAATAACTATATAACAGCTTTTGGAACACAAGTTTCACAAAAATATGTGTAATACTCAATATATGTATTGTTTGTCACCTGCAGTGTTCTTATTCTAGAAGAACTTCAGTTTTCCTTTAAAATTTAGAAAGGCCTCACATGGTGTAGCAGACAGCCAAATAGCTGGCCATATTGTCTACTAAATCCTCAGATGTATTTCTGCTCTGTAAGCATTTTTCAAAATCTGAATGGTTTTGGTGCTCTATTAAACTACCATCAAATTCATCTCTACAGAGCCCTCTGAGTAACTTTGCTGTTCTCTGGTGTATTCAGCCAGAAATGGTCTTAATGAATGTATTGCACAAAAGATTTAGTCCTTCTTCCTGATTTGTGTTTTCAGCAGTGACAAATAAGCTTTTGTCTTATTAGCTACCATGAAAACTGATGCAATCCTAGACTTATAGATGTCTTCCTTCCCACTGTGAATAACAGCACTGACATTTACAAGGGATTGTTGTTGTGACAGATGGTAATTAGGTTCCTGATTCTGCCACAGCCTTTCACAAGGTCATAGATATCTCAGATTTATGTTCTGGTACACACACATGTATATATTTTTGGTAAAATTTTACAAGCACAGTGACATAACAGAGCTAGAGATAGGTATAGATATGCCCATATAAGCTTTACTTTGAACAGTATCTTCATATAAAAAAAAACCTGCACTCAAACACTGAAGTACTTAATAAAAATAACCACTTTTTATAGGCATCACCTTGCCATTAACTGGGTAATTTTGGCTGCATAATCATACCCCTGAAGGGATGCAATATAAATATAAATTTAATCAAATACATTTTTTGAACAGACTTCAAGCTAGTCCATGTACAATTTTGACCCAAATATCTGGTCATGAGTGTAATATCAGATCTTTAATTATCATTTCTGTTATAATTGTTCTATTGAGGAAAATTTAGCCAGTGTGCTTACCTGCAATTATGCACACACAGTCTGTGGGAAGAGTAGATAAAGACTTTCCTGTGAAGCAACACTTGCTGAGCTAATTCACCCAACTGGTTTAATTTTGTTTGCCCTCAGTCTGTCGTTACCATGATTACATCTAAATGAAAAGACAAGGAAAACACCACAATAAAAAACCCATTACATTTATTATTTAAATTTTCCATTTGACTTTAACTCTTAAATAATCAGAAAATTACAGCCATGGAAAGCTAAGAAATGTGAGGTATTTTGTACACATTCTGATGATGGAGTATATGAATGTCTTACATAATTGCCAACGTGAATGGCCTCTCTGAGACTCATTACAGTGTCACCTGTTGTTCTTTGTCAGGTGCCCTGGATTTTATTTCTGATGTATTTTGATTTATAAATCAAAAGAGGCTTTTTTGCAGTATCTTGTAACAATGACCAAGAAAAATATTTATATAGGAGAAAAATTTATGTAAAGGTATTTAGCTGGTCACACATCTGAAAGCTAAATAAACCAGGCCTTTGTGATCCACAGTGTCTCCATATGGAAAACCAGAGCTGCTTGATCCAGTTTGTATTAATAATGAGACTTTTGTGCACACAAACCACAAGATATTTCCATTGGAATAGATAAGGTTATTGACATCCACAAGGCTGCAAATCTGGATCAGAAAACAGGAAAAGTATTGCGAGTTTTTTGGTTTGTTTTTTTTAAGCTATCAGAAAAAAATGAATGTGTGTGTATGTCATATGTGTGTGACTAACTAGTTCTCTGTTTCAGAAATAGATCACATTACTATAAATATTGGGAATTATATTTCATCTAATGTAGAAATATAACAAATATGAAGCCTAGGACCACCTAATAGTTTCTTTCTTTGCTTATATAATTTCAAGTAAGTATCATGGTTAATCTTGTCTCTTATCCAAGACTTTATCAAGGAAAGGGATGGGAATCCTGTATACAAATATTTAAGACAATCTAAATTGCTCTAAATGACTGCCATCAACACTTTTTTAGCATAACATAAATGGGGACAAGAATATACCAGGGTAGCTTTCCACTGTATATATATTTTTTTTTCAACAGAAGCTATTACAATCCTACCTGTGGTGAACCATTGTGAGATATGCAGTGCTACAAGACTTAAATTTTTTTTTTTTTTTTAACTTTTGTTGGCAGATGAGTGCAATGGTAGCTGTAGATCAGACTATAGTCATGGAAAGCAAGAGGGAATATGAGTTCATAGAATCATAGAATTGGCTGGGTTGGAAGGGACCTCAGAGATCATCAAGTCCAACCCTTGATCCACTCCCCCCGTGGTTCCCAGCCCATGGCACTCAGTGCCACATCCAGGCTCTTTTTAAATATCTCCAGACACAGAGAATCCACTACTTCCCTGGGCAGCCCATTCCAATGGCTGATCACCCTCTCCAGAAAGAAATTCTTTCTAATCTCCAACCTAAACCTCCCCTGGCACAACTTGAGACCCTGCCCTCTTGTCTTGCTGAGAGTTGCCTGGGAAAAGAGCCCAACCCCCCCCTGGCTCCATCTCCTTTCAGGGAGTTGGAGAGAGTGATGAGGTCTCCCCTGAGCCTCCTCTTCTCCAGCCTGAACACCCCCAGCTCCCTCAGCCTCTCCTCATAGGATCTGTGCTCGAGTTCCTTCACCACCCCAGTTGCCTCCTTTGGACCTGCTCCAGGACCTTGATATTTCTGGAGTTTATTTTTTAAATAAAACAATGTTCTATTTCAAAGACAGGTTTGTTGAGTAACTGAACTGGTATTATCTTAACCTGGGTTGTGGAGACAACTAGCAAGAGTGTTTATGTTTGTGTGTCTGACAGTAACTGTTACTTCAATTGGCCAAAATAAACTCTGCTTCCCCCAGGCCAGTCATAAAACTATGTCATAAAACTTCTTTCCCTTCAGAAGTTGATGGTGAGGTGAAATGAAAAACTTGTCCTTTCAATACAAAAGAAGCTAAAATTAAACCAAAAAAGATAAAATATAATTATTACTAACTGTCATAAAGGTTGAATGTGGAAGAAACACTAAAGAATTTCCCCCAAACCTAAAATGAAGCACAGTATCTTAACTTTCCCTGGGTATTAAAGCTTTCTGGTATTACACAAGATTTTAATCATGCATCTGGCATAATGCATGGAGAAAAGATGGTCTTGTAACTATTCCAGCTTCTGGCCCTTCCAACAAGAATTCCATGTAGGTGATATTTACCTTTAATAACCTAGGTGATTTAACACTTTTTGCAAAAAAAGGGATTTTAAAATAATTGTAGAAACTTAAATTTTTTAAAATATCATTTGAACTATCACATTAAATTGCAAATTACTTCTGTGACTGTGATGTCATTTAAAAAAACAACCTCCTTCTTTATATCTTAACAGGTGGAGTGTCTACAAATGCATAACCCCACTTTCACTTCTCATCATTAGATACCACTAATTTGACCATTTGTCTGTCTTAATGTTTGATGAGAACTATTTTGTCAATTCTTATGTACATGAAAAGAACCTTGCACTCATTTTTTATATTTTGCAATATGCTTCACCTTACTCTTCATTTGCAACAGTAATTTTTTTTTAGCATACACTTAAGGCCAAACCAACATACAGATCTTGAAACCTGAAATGTGCAGAGGTAGAACCAGGCTGCCCAAGAAGTTCATCTTAGAGCTATTTAGTGAAGAGAAAGCAATCAATCCTTGGTGGTTATCTCACTTTTCTACCCAAAACTTATACACAAAATAGCTGTGCTCCTGTCTCCTTTCAGGAAGCAGAAACAGCCAGCATACCCAGTGCTTACCTGTAAGATGTGCTATTAAAAACAATAAATCTAATAGCTTTGACCTAGTAGCTTTATTTTGAAAACCAGTTGGAGATGCTGGTAGGAGTTATCCTTACAGCCAAGAAGCCAATTACAGCATTTTGCTGAGAATGTGCAGCCCTTCAGTTCAATTCTATCCTTCTGAAAATACTCTGATCCCTCACTTAGAACTCTCCAAGAGCATCCAATACCCTGGGTGGTAAACTTTTGTGAGGGGATGTTTTACCACACTCTTGAAACTTCATCAGCAGTCAAATTAAAGATTCCCTAAAGACCATGAACCTCAGGTGATGAAGGTCAGACTGTAATATCAACTGATGTCCTTCCACTATAGATTTGGCTGCAGTGAAAACTATTTCCTCAACAATTGAAATAGACAATGTGCTACCAAATTTTGGAGACATGGTTAAGATAACCAATTAGATATTCCCAGAAGCTCTTCACTGTGCATTCTGCACAGCATGCTGCTGTGCTCTGATGATTAACTCTCCCTAGAGATCACTACAGTGCCTTAGGTTGTTACATGCATGGAGTTCTTACAGCTTTCCAGGCTTTAAATACTCTCCCAATCTAAAGTATAATTATTGGGCCCTTTGTAATCAATAGGCATGTTGCAATTGCCTAGATGTTGAAGAGCTGTCACACATTAATGCTTGGGACTCAGAAAAACAAAAAACATATTTTCTCAAAGACAAGGTAGAAATTAAGTGTTCTTCCTTACTTGTATCTAAAAAGCAACTGTTGACACTTCTGTTTCTTGAAGAATGATGTTAAAGAGATGAGGCATTTTGTTTAACACTGAAAGATAACTTGAGCTGACTGCCTTACCTGTTCATAATAAAAGCTTTTGCTGCAGGAGGTTGTAGCCACATGAGGTCTCCTGCAGACCAAACCCCCCTGAAGGGTTTCAGGATTTCTGAGATTTCATTTCACATCTTCACCACCTGGTACATAATAACAGTGTTTTGGGGTTCTGTAAAGAACAGAAAGTTGATTTTAAAAAATAAAAAAAATAAAAATCACTTTAATAAAGTTACTATTCCTGATTGTCCTTGCTATGTTTTGAGGTATTGAACAAACTGTGGTTAAGCAACAAATAAAAAAGGAAAATGGGGATTTCATCCTATATTCACACATAGCTCTTCTCATCAAGGAAACAAAAACAGTGTTTTAAATTTTAAAGGACTGAGCTTTGAGATAACTATGGTTGAACATCTCATGTTATAAACAAGAGGCTGAGAGTGATGACCCATCAACTGCAATACTAAGTCTGATGAGTCAGAAGGAATAATGTTCATACATTTTTGTAATTGCACACATTTTCATACTAGGCATTTATCTAATGACATTTCAGGAGTTTCTCATATTTAAATAAAACAGAAATTATGGCTAATTGTCTTAGACATGACATTAAGGTCAGGAAAGATCTTCTTGGAAGTACAATAGGCTGGTTTCTAAGGCTTTGATTCAAATACTTAGTAGGGTTTTATGGGGCACAATTTGATAATTACAGAACACATGATATTTTCTAATTACAACATATAAAAAGTATTTCTTTTAAACTGGTAGATCTGGTTATCTTCAGGTCACTTCATGTCTTTTATAAATTTATTACACTAGATAGGAATAGCAATGCCTACAGGTTAACCTGTCAGTGCTTTCCAGAATAAAACTGTTTCATTAGCTTGTAATAAGATGTTGGTCTAAATCTGCAACTAAAGTGTTACTTATGCTTAATTGCTTTCCTAGAAATAAGTATACAAATGTACAGTCATCACATACAACTGAAATCAGATATTAATTCATTTCACACAGCAGAGTCCTCCTGATCAAATAGATGAGAAAAAAAAAAAAAAAAAAAGAAAAAAAAAAAAAAGAAATAAAAAGAAGACACATGAATGATGAAAACTAAATGGAGAATAATGCAAATGGGAATTCTGAGAATAAGTTTGTTCAGCTAAAAAATTAGTATGCTGTGTAACAAATATTATTGTCCTTAATAATGATGAAAGCAAAGATTTTCATACCAAAATACCAAGGAGACCACTTAAAAAATAAATACAATTACAACTGTTTAAAAGCCTTGATGTGGTCTTGAAGAAAAAAACCCACCCAGACAAAATGGGAAGGAATTGCTCCTGGCACACATAACTGAAAATTATCTTTTAATAATTCTCCCTCTAAGAGAATGCATTGAGAGACTGCTCTATATATTTTATCTTTTAGATGTTACTGCTTTGTTTTTCAGACAGTGTTCTCTGAACTATGTGGGCACATTTGCCACTTTTCACCAAATACTGGAGAAAACTCCTAGCTCCAACCTCATAGCATGATATTCCTTTTTAAAGTGGAGTTCCAGTCATTTTAACAGGATGTGTACAGCAAAGTCAAGCAAATGCTTAAGACATACCACTTGCTGAAAAAGTTACCTGATTTTTGTTATATACTACAAACCCCTCCAAAAAAACCCCTGTCAAAATATCCAAATACACCATTCTGACCAACAGAGTTTCAGAAAATAGCTCTCCAGAAAGCAAACTTTGGACTTCAAGTTTATCCTGGGCATCCTCATGGATGTTAAGTTTTTAGCTAGTGCTAATTCAACATTTTAGATACAAAGCAGCCTCTCTAGTATACAGTCATGTGGACATGGCCAATGAGTAACCAATAGTAAAAATCAGAAAAACTAATCTTTAATGATAGACCACAAGTGTCTCTGCTATTAGACTTCAACAAAGAATACAGGCTGGACAGCTAAGTTTTTATTAGGTGCTTGCTCCCTTTTTCTCTCTCTTGAAGTACACAGATGATAAGACACTAATGATGACAATAATTACCAGAGAGCTGCAGCATTATAGAGAAGATGTTTATTTCCAGTTGGCATTTCAAAACTCAAAAAAGTCCTTAAGTTTAAGTTGTCATCCCAATAAACAAATCCAGATTGTTATTTGGAAGGTGTTATTTTTAAAAATCCCACAATTTTTCTTCATCTCTAAATTCTTATCTAAATTGTTTAAATTCTTGGTGAAAGAGTTCCCTTGATGGTATCTTCCTATGTCCATAAACAAACTACTAGAGAATACTGAAGTTGAAAGAAAATTTATCAAAACAGTTTTTACTTATATTACACTTAAGTTTCACTCTATCTGGAAAAGCACTTAAGAATGTGCTTAAATCCTACTGAAGTTACATTGTTCCTGCCTGTGGCTTGCACTTGCTGAATGAACCTGTAAATCCCCAGGAACTGATAACAACTGGACAGATGTGAAGATGCACACCCTCATTAACCTCAAGTTATGAAATGCTAATATCAACTAAATTTTACCACAATTGCCATACAAATTCTACTCCCTTCCCTTCTGTAAACAAAATCTACTTTTTTTTTTTTTTCATTTTAGCAAGAACTATAGTAATATCTGCATGTAAAATGTTACCTTCCCAGAATCTATATTAAATTAAATATTGACTTACCGAGTACTGAGTCATTCATTATTTACTGTACTCAATCTGTGGGATTTATTTAAAAATTGATAAGAATGGCTACTGGTAAAATCCCTACAGGTGAGCTCCCTGGCCAAGCCAATTATGAAATAAGTAAACCTAGAGTTACTATAATAAAATTATAGTATTCGATTTCAGCAGTTGGTGATATTTTAAAAGGACACTTTGAGACACTTACTTGAAATGAATAAGCTGCACAGTTCCATACAAAAATTAAAGATTGCTTTTATTCTGTTATTTGCCAGACCTTTCTGTTCCCTTCTGCCCTTTTCTAAAAGCTGATTGCTCCTTTTATTAGAATGTTTGTCTATTCCTATAGTTCTCTTTCTACCTTTTACACTCTCTATATTAAAACAAATTCAATATATCTGAAAAGTGCTCATCAGAAGGCTGTAGACCAACGTGCCTTTAAATGAAAAGACAAGTTTTAGCAGGAAAATGACATTTCCAGATACCTACTTCATTGTTGCTTGAAAAATGCCATGTGGTCTAATGGCTAGAGAATGTTACACTGGGTAGAGGAATGAGTTTTGCATAGGATATACTATGTATGCAATCCTATGGATACAGCATTAAGGCCTGCATCAGTTTCAAGCCAGTATTTTAATGGCTTATTTTCCAATGGAAAGTTTAATTAATTCACTACATGACATTTTCCATAGACAATGTCCTTGATTCAGATTCCTCATTAAACCCTAGCTAGTGTACATTAAAGGAATGATCAAAAGCATTACCAGCATTGTGAATTTAAAAATATGTAAAAAATGGCCTAGCAGCAGGGCAGTAAGAGATCCAGCATGATTCCATACAGCATGATTCCAGCAAGCAGACTGTTTTTAGTTTATAGATATTTTAAAATATCAGGGAGCAGGTGATACTGTGCTGTACAGTACATGTCCCCCTTCCCTTCCCAACCATCACTTCTTTACTGTTGTCTAAGCCTGTGGATGCCTTCAAACAGGGATTCACTTCACCTCATTTTGCTCCATAGAATAGGCCAATAACTTTTGAATATAAAGAGCTTGTAAGTCACACACAAAATTACAGCCCCGGGGCTTAATTGGTCACATCCTTGGTTTCAAAGTCTAGGGCTAGTTTTAAAAAAGAAAATTAAAGTTCATGGAACTTAACTACTAAGTAGGTTCTGAACAGAGAGAGCAAGAGTTTATAACTGAAATGAACATGATGCTGGTAATTTACATATGCATGCACTGAAATATCCTGGGGGAAAACATCTTATTTCCTTTTAGTAGAACACTCCTGAATTGTCAGCCTCCAGCTCTGCCAGTGATAATTTTTGATGGGGAGAAAGGGACTCTTTCAAACAGGTTCTTGTTAGAGGAAAGGTCCATAGTGCAATCACCAGACCAGAGGAGGCTCCACTGTATTAGAAAACAAAGCACACGGCAAAGAGCTCGGGCTTGGAGTGGGTAAGGGAGGGCAGGGCCACGACACAGAGTCCATCATTAAGTGAAAACATCTTCCTGAGCTGCAGCTTCACTCTTGGAACAAGTCTGCTCTGAAAAACTGTTTGCTCAGGCATAAAAACTTTACTTAAGCTTTGTAGAAATCTAGATGAAACCAAGCAGCAAGAGAAACTGAGTTCATGATTTTGCATTGCTCTACAGAAAATACCCAGCAACGCCCTATCTAGCAATACCAGCACTCAAATATTAGCACTATCAA
This sequence comes from Calypte anna, assembly GCF_003957555.1. Lineage (NCBI taxonomy): Eukaryota > Metazoa > Chordata > Aves > Apodiformes > Trochilidae > Calypte > Calypte anna. Next base: position 3,477,081 of record NC_044259.1, on the reverse strand, counting down.
CAATAAAACAGGGATCAGAATCTTATACCTGCAGAGAAGAGTTTATGGGCTTTTATTTGATAATGAGTTGCAGAGGTTGTGTGGAACTCTATGTATAAAGAGGAGACAAGGAATGAATTAACATACATATCATCATCACTGAGAGGGAGGGCATGGTTCTTTCTATGATCAGAGTGTGTGGGAAGGAAACAAACCAGAGACTGACACAAACCTTCCTTAGCTGTTAATTCTGAGCCTTGATATGAAGTGGATAAGATCAAAGATATGAATTTTAGTAACTGCTCATGTAATTTTAGAGTATCTTGCTGAGTTCAGTATTATTGCCCATGCTAACATCTAACCACAGAGTTTGAAGCCAGTTTGAAGCCTCTTGTACCAAAACCAACTCTACTCTTCAAGCCTGAGCAAGGAAAACTCAAAACAACCATTTCCAACTTTGAACAGCTCAGTTTAACCTTTGCACTTTTGTTTTAAAACATCCACAGGAGTTCTTCAGAAGCCATGCAGAGCTTTTATAAGACATAATTAAATATTTGTTATGTCTGAATACATTATTTAATGGAACACTGAAGAATAAGCAAAGGATGGGCATAAACATCAATCTTACTGACAGGAACTGGGAAGGTTTGGAAGCATTCTAGATTCAATCCACTAGAGTAAAATTAAGGCTGAGTCCTCTTCCTGTTATATTTCTTTGTGCTTGTGAAGAATCAATCTTTCCTATGGATCTTTTCTTCCACTTGTTCCTAAGCCCAAAGAAGTTATCCTACATCTTTCTGTTCTCCTGGAGATCCATAGGCAAGTGGAATTAGATGCTGCTGGGTACATGATGTCTGTTTGAAATGGGATTTTAGGATATGGGAAGTAAGTTTCATATTAAGAACTGTTAAGGTATGAAGCAAATGTTTTGGAAATAAAATTCTTTCTGGCTATCTGCACAATTATTAGGTTGTGTAATCACTGTGGAAAAACTTATACCTTTTACATTCTCTAAAACTCATTCACAAACAGCAGAAGTTTCTTATAAAAAGGACAAATTTTTTTCAGTAATTACTCACTTATTGATACAGAGATCGGCCCAATCTACCTGAGAGACCATTCTGACAAAACTCTCAAACCACAGTCATGCATTACTAAAATTAATAGTTAAGAATAAAGACACACAATGCTCTGCTCCTCAGAAAAATTTAAAAAATCTTAAAAATATTTAACCGAAGTAATGACTTCAGTCAGACAATAATTGTTAATCCTGAAGTTAACATTTTCACCACCAACACAAAAAAAGCAAAAATACCTTCTTACTTCTTTAAGATTTCATTCAGTTTGTTAAAGAATCCCCTGAAGTGACTACATCATTACATTAAAAAAATGCTCACTGTGTTATGAGAAATCAAAATCCTTTTCATATCTGCATTGCCACATGATAGGGACTGTGTGTTGGTGGGAATCACTCATGCCATAAATGATAAACCTCAATTCTTTGCAGTACTGGTAACTCATTTATACTATTTTAAGCATTAGAAATCAATATGTGCAGGTTGGCATTAACTCAGCAGAAAAAAATACCCTGAAAACAGAACGGAGAAGGAGATAGTGGATAAAAATGATCAGATCTGATACATTTTAAGGTATTTGAATGTGTTTGTAGCTGTCAACAAATGTATGCTAAACAGTCCCTATTAGAAGATAAAAAAAGATGAAATGCCTCTCTCTTCAGTTCAAAAAAAACCCCAAAAACCAACCAACCAACCAAAAAACCCAGGTAGGAACAGCTGCAAGAATAATATAAATCAGTTTCATTGAAAATACTCCTTATATTAACTATATCAACTACTGAAGACCATGCCACTGCAATCCAAACTGTCTTCAGAAAGCAAAGCTACAGGAAAGGTACAAGTTTGGCACTGTGGCCTGGCCACAGAAAGGAGAATACTGGCAACCTGAGGAACAGCACATCTGTTGGCTGACTGCATAATACGTGTACTTCATCTTGACAATACAAGAGCAAAATACTTCAAGATGGTCTAAAGAACACCCAGCTTTCAGCTCCCATCTGGCACTTAGTTGACCACTTGCCAAATCTGGCTGAAACCTTCCTGAACTCCCCAGAATCCTCTGTTATCTGTACTTTTAAATTGCCTTGCCAATACATCAACTCATAGGTTGACACTTGAGCTCTGTGCTATTAGGCACAGCCCAACAGGGATTTTTGCTTTGACTGTCTCAAAAATAAGTAGTTGGCTGCAATTAAGCTGTAGGTCCTTCTCTGATACTTCACTTCAATAACTATATTATCTTTCAGATCATGTTAGCAATGTTTTTAATCTTACAGAACATAAAAATTTTGTTTTGGCCCACATTATATCATGCCACTACTAGGGAAAGAGCTGTGAGCTCATTTTCACTGGCCTGTTCCTCTTCACTGCCTGTGCTGTGCAGAATATACAGAATGTCCCAAAGGATTGTATAAAACATAGGGGTACAATCAGCAGATAGGAAGGGAAAGGAAACTAAATATAAAGAAATTATTTCTTCTTTTCTTCAACACAGATTAAACACATATAACTAATAAAAATATCATATGCCTAACAAATGTAAACCTCTTCTCTTCATTTACTCTTGTAAATCTCTTCATTTAGGGCTTTTTTTTTTTATTATATGCTTTATATAGGTGGAGTAATTACACTTACCCTCCAGTGCAACCAAACTGCCAGACAATGCTTCCAAGAAAACCAGTACAGACATTAATTTTACCCAATGCTGAAATAAAACCAACAACCCAAAACACATTGCTCCATTTTCCTATATCTTCACTGAGAATATCTTGCAGCTGGTTCAAGCATTAGTCAGAGGAAGATCAATTATTTAATACTATTTCTAGAAAAAACTTCCCTCTAGCTCAGATGTGTATCTTTTTTCTGCCAGCTACACACTTCAAGAAACCTCTGACACCCAGGAAATATTTGTTCTTCTAGTTTGATTTCTTCTTAGTTTACAGAAAGGAGAATTAGAGAGATCCACAGGTATTTAGAGTAGATTGAGACTGCTACTTCCATAATCAAGATTTTCATTATGTGTATAATAAAATAAGAGATTGAGGAGGGAGATATTATATCTTCTATAGCATGTGCTTTGCAAGTTTCTAGCTTGACTGGAGTCTGTAGTGCTGTACTTCTGAGCAGTGGTGCAGAGGGTGAAGGTGTTGTGGCAGCTGGACACAGGTTTTAGCCTCTGCCTGATTGGCAGCTCAGAGGAAGGCAGAGTATCCCCCGAGCCTGTGTGTGAGGTCATTAGGAACTGATTGAGTATTCACTTTCATGCCTTAAATCTTGGAAACCCAGGTGTGTTGTAGATTAGCACAACTTACAAGCAGTGTGTGGAAATTTATTATGATAATTGCTGCTTTTATTTTTTATTTCCCTGAACTCAAAGATAATTAATGCCAGTATGTGTCCTGGTGTCTGACTCCCATAATTGGCCCTATGGTGCCTTGGGTGTTTGAAAATCTACTCACTTAAAGGCTTTTTTTTTTCTTCCCCCCCTTTTTTTTTTTTTTTTTTTTTGCTTTTGACTTGTTTTCCTGGAGCTGTTCATTAGTGCCTAAAATATTTGATTACATTTAATTGTAATGCCTACAATTCTGTGCACCTGCTGCAATTTATGTAGTGGAGGAAAATAAGACCTCCAAAAGCTAAAAAGTGAGATGAGGATCTGAATGCTAAAAAGAATTCCCCTGCAAAGGGTAATTAGGGTTAAATATGGAAGCAAGCTAAACATACTTTCAGGTAGGTTTTCCTAACTGCTCTGATAGCACAAAATGGACTTATAGCATAATGGTTTCAGTTTTAATTTTTCTAAGAGATATGCACACACAGAAGGTTTATATCTCCATTTTAATATTTCTCGTTGTTTCACACCATATCTCTAGGATGAGAAAGTCCACATGGTGCTGCCCAGCAGGCAGTACTAAGCCTTTCTCCCACCTGAAGATGTGTAGCTCCACTATATTTCTCTCTAAGTCCAGCCAGCTTTCTTTAAGTCAAAAAATGTACATTTTGGTACCGTGGGTTTTTGTTACAAAACCTGCAATGGTTAAAATGTTTCCTGGCTGACACTTTGGTTTTTAAAACACAGCTTAGAGCATTTGTAAAACTGTCAATAATACCAATACAAATTAGCATAACTGAATATTCAAATTCCCCTGATATCACTAGAGAAGGCATAAGGGAGAGAGGGAGAGAGAAAAACCATGTGCATTTTTAAGAGGAAAATTATATCAGAACATATTTCTGATAAGCTGTATGGTGCCCCCTCATTTATTTCTAAGGCTTACTATAAACCTGTAGAACAACTTCTGAAACACATTCTTTTTCAGAAGAAAACTAATTAGATTAAACACACTGAATGTCAGCATTTAGTGAAAAGTCCATGTTTCAGCACTGCAGGAGCTCAGAACACAAAGTGTCCCCAGCTCTAGGCTATGGCAGTGCAGTGCATGCAGCTTACTCTTGTGACCCATGAAGTACTCTTAGCCAAGGAAATTTAGTAATTCATAGACAGCAGTGCCCCAAAACTTCTCTTTATTTCTCTGTATTATAAATGTTACTGGGAACCATTTATAGCAACAGTTCCTAATCAATACAAATCAAGGATCAGAAATCAATTTATGTCTGACATCTCTTTCCAACTATGGCACATACTGAAAAATACAATCACTGACATCTCTGCTTTTCACACTACTATTAATAATAATAGTCATAAGCTGAAATGAACTTGCTCCTAAGAATATTACCACACTGTGAACATTAATATCTACATTTCACTCTATTGTGGAAATCACAGAGCTGTCAGCAAATGCTAGAGCAAATTTTACATAGAATCCGAGACAGCATACAGTAATTTATGCAATATGTTGATAAGAAATGTGATGACAAAGATATACACTCCTCTCTACTAATTGCCATCGAGCCTTTAAACAAATGTTGCAGCAAATGGGTGGCATATTTTTACCTCAGTTCAAGAACTGTTCCTGAAGGCATGGGACCAAGGGTAAGCAGGATGGTATTTTATTCTCTAGTTTCACAACAGATTTCCTGTCAAGATACTTGTTTTATGTTTCTCTGACCTAATGTGCAAAATGGAAATAAATTATGCTCTTTGCCAGTTTTTAATCAGCATTTTTGGTACCTCCAGAAGACACTGCTTTTGAACCTCTTTATAACCAGACCCTACCAGCTGTACTCTAAATTTCAGGGCTTCTGAGATTTCATGTGAATATCAATGCAATATTTTAATTCTTTTCTTAAAATTAAGTCTGATTAATTACCTCAAGAGATGATAAGATGTGTTTATTAAGATCATTCATTATTTCAGTTTTGAAATCTTGCCATTGTTTGACAGCTACAGGCCGAATGTGGCCACTGATTTAATAGAGATTTGTAGGGTGTGACATGCAACTGGGTGGGACAGCTCTGGTACCTAAAGAGAACCTTTAAGCAAAGTGGCTCAAGCACCCGCACAAGCAACAGGCAAATCTTAATACTGCAAGTATTTCTTTTTGATTTTAGACTTTAATATAAATGGATCTCTCAAAATCAACTGGATTTTTGGTACCTGGATTTTAGTGAAGAGTGAAGAGAAACAAAAACACAAAAAACCCCATAGCATCCATTTCCTTCTTGTGGGGAAGTCAAGCAAAGGAGAGCCAAGCACATCCAGTTTATCACCATTTCAGGATGACACAGGGAAAACACCAGGCTCTGAAGCAACAGCTCGTTCAGCCACTTCTTTCTGTGCTCTTTAGATCTATCATTTACAGGGAAGGTTTCACATGCACCTGTGCTGTATCGGATGACCCATGTAATATAAGTACAGAATATAAACTCTATTTAAGACACTATACTATTTCAGATATTGCACTCTTAGCTACTGAGAGAGTCAGTGGTATATTAAGTTTAGTAGCTTTGTGCTGTTTGGCTTGGAACCATTCCGAAGTCATCCTATTTTTTCTCCTACCTGCAGAGACACGTGTGTACCAGGGTGAGACACATCATGTATGGCATTATCTAAAGCTGCTCTCAGGCTGCATTTTCAGCACATCTGCCAAGAGCACAAGAATATAAAACAGAATAAAACTGTGTAAAAGCAAATTGGACAATAAGGGTTAAAAGCTGATGCACAAAAACCTTAAAGGGTTCTTGGAGTGGCAAAGAGCACAGAGATGGCTGAGATGATGTCCAGTGCCTGGCTGTGTGGGGAGCACACTGTGTGGCATGGCTGCATCCTCTAGGTGCACTTGTCATGCTCAGTGAATTTACACACCAAGGTCTGCTAAATACTTGCACACTGCATGAAATGTAATAACACACAGGAAAAAAAAAGTTTACCCAGTGAGTGTTTGTAACAGGGTTTAAAATATATGCATTCTTATAGCAAGCTAACGTTTTGATGTTTTGCTTTTCTAATTCTTCAGTAGAGCACAACAGGATGGTCACCTGCACTTCTATTTCTGCAGGACTGATGCTCCATGAGGTTTTCATCAACAGCCAAAATACTCCATCTTATCAACTAAATGCCCCATAAAGAACTCCCTCCATGATAAAGACTTTTAAAAGTGTTCTTGCATAAGACATCAGGAAGTGTAAATTACACCCCTCTGACACTGGCTTCAGCTTTCTCCAGGTCCAAGTTCCAGCAACATGTCTCCCATTTTTAAGCTACTCGTGAATCTTTAAGTTTTTTGCAAACATCATCAATTTGTCTGTTTTCAGACCAATTCACTTTTCAAATATGCTCATGTCATTTTATTAATATCAAACCTAGCAAAAAGTAAAGTGATTACAAAGATGCTGTGATCTTGAATATTTAAATGAAAAGAGAACATTATTTAACACTAATATCACTCTAGCATGGAAACCATGATAGAAGCTTATGGGTTAATCAAGGGTTAATGAGGCTTTTGGTACAAATAATGACTTTTGAAAAAACATTCTTAATAACATTTCAAAGTGAGTAAAAATACTAATCTTTGTGTTTTTATGAATACTTAAGGATGCAGAAGTCTTGCTTGCATATAATAATCTGAAGGCTCTTAGACTCCCCTTGAAAACTGGGTTTAAGTACAAAAGTTTATCAAGAGAGGAAGAAACATAGTCCAAAAATAATCCATGAGTGATCAAATTATGAAATAATTGTCTCTGGTACAGCAGCCACATCTTTTTGTTGTTTTATTTATCCCAAGTATTAAAATAATTAAAGATGAAGATGCAGGGGGCATAGGGCACTGAATGTCAAGGACACTTGATGCAATACCCTGATGATGAATGTTCCAGCACTGTCAAATAAACAGGTTTCTCTAGAGACTGTTTTAATGAAAATAATGTAATTGCACAAATAGCATAAGTTGTGTGTGTGTGTGAAAGAAAGAAAATGAGAGAGACAAGTGGCAGTCATGCTTCTTGTATTTGATGGCATGTGGTGAATAATTGATCACTTCTTCCTTCCTTCTGATGAGTTCACTAATTCTCTCCGTGCTGCACTCCTGCAAGTGTCACAATCACCATTAAACCAGAAGAGGAGCCCAACAAGCCCTTGAGGATCCCTACTCTCTGAGAGGCTTTTTAAAGAAGCAACTGAAAAGCAGCAAGAAAACTATGCCAAAGCGTTCTTCACCTTTGCCCTGTCGTACTTTCTAGGCTCTGTTCCACAGCCCAGCACTGGATTGATGGTGCTTGCTATTTGTAGCAAAAGAAAGGAAAATAGAGCCATTCAGTTTGTTGGGAAAAAAAGAGACATTAGCACCTTTTTGTTTATAATCTATTGATTAAAAGGCTTTAAAATGAGTTATTTTCTGCTTTTGAAAATGATGGACAACTAACATAGCCAAAGTGTTTGGTATGATTTCCTACTGACTAAATTTGCTTATGATATCATTAATAAATATCACTAATTAAAAACACTGCCCATTTCTACTCCTGAAGAAAAAACTGTCCTGTGTTTTCAGCCTGTGATTGAACACAGTTTGGTGAAAATAGTATTTTTGCTTGGGTATAGTGATCAAATAAAAGTAGTTTGCTACTGGTGTGTTTTGTTTTGTTTTGTTTTTTTAATTTCTTTTTCAAAACTATTTTAACTACAGCATTGGTCTTCCTTAACATGAGGTTGAATGGGGGAGTTATCCTGAAGTTCTTTGCATCTTAATAAAAATTCTATGACAGTTTCAAAAAAAGAAAAAATTTACAAGCTACTACTTTGCATAAAAGCACAGTAATGGGAAGGTAGATATGCAGAGATCATTTCAACTGGACATAATTGCTGTGTTACTGAGCTGTTGCTTCTTCAAGATTTTCTTTCTAAAGGAGGACATCAAATAAATCTACTATAGATATGCTCATGCTTTTTGTTAATGCTATTAGCTGGCACTGCCACAAGAATTTGGGATGGAATAGGTACATTAATCTCAAGTATGCACTGACAAGTCAAAGCAGCACACAGAGGAAAAAATAATAAAAAAAATCCAACAAACTAAAACTCATAATGGAAGCACGAACGCAAGATGGACTTAAAAATCTTCTGCACAAGTAGATGCTTGTTAAGGATGACAATGTGTGTAACAAATGAGAATTACTGTTTTCTAGGTGCTAATGCCAAGTGGATGTAGGAGTACTCACAAACAATGGTGTGTTTTTACTTGAAGCTGAATTTCCTAATCTTAACAAATCGAAAGTAAAGGGTATAAAGATTCCAAACAAGTTCATATGAAACAAATCACTTCCTTAAAAGTGTTTTCCTTGCATTCCTCACCTTTATAGCTATTAAACACTGGTTAGATATAAAGTTAATGACTAAACCATAAAAATGCAGGAAACACACTAATAAAACCTGAAAGCAGGGATTATTATGTTAATATTGTTATGCAGTACCAATAGCTGGAGTTAATGAAAACTAATTAGTGCATTTTTTCTTAAAGATTCACTGTTCAAAGAGAGATAGCAAAAATTGTTTCACATTATTTCCTGACAACACAGTTGCTTTCCTGCAAAAGAAGGGTGCTCATAAGCTATGCGTATTGTGCAGGAAGTTACCTTGAATACTGTTCTTCATATTTATTAGCCAAGTGCTCTCCTCATGTCTTACCATTGCAAGAGTTTACAGTAAACAAAAGAAGAAATGAAGAATTTACAGTGCAATTTTAAAGCCCAGGCAGAAAATAAAACTCCCACTGGACACAGGAATTTTCTTCCCCTCCACCCCTGACAAAGAATCCCAGACTCAACAACCGAGTTAATTTTTTTCCTAGGAACTGTTATGACAAATCCATGCATATTGTTATGCTTTTTTAGGCAATATTTTTAGCAAGAGTTAATCCTTCTAATTACTCAGAGGCAGGCCATACTTTTGGTCAAGCATTACAAAAATTAACCTGTGAAGAGATGTGGTTTATCTTGATTTCAGTAGAGCATTTGACACCGTCTCTCACAGCATCATTGTAGATAAGTTGATCAAGTATGGGTTTGGTGATCAGGTAGTGAGGTGGATCAGGAACTGGTTGAAAGGAAGGAGTCAGAGAGTTGTAGTCAATGGGGCAGAATCTGGTTGGAAGTGTGTGACTAGTGGAGTCCCTCAGGCGTTGGTACTGGGACCGGTGTTGTTCAATATCTTCATCAACGACTTGGATGAGGGTATAGAATGTACCCTCAGCAAGTTTGCTGATGACACTAAGCTGGGAGGAGTGGCTGACACACCAGAAGGCTGTGCTGCCATTCAGAGAGACTTAGACAGGCTGAAGAGTTGGGCAGAGAGAAACATGATGAAATTCAACAAGGGGAAGTGTAGAGTTTTGCATTTGGGGAAGAACAACACGATGTCCTAGTATAGGTTGGGGGCTGACCTGCTGGAGAGCAGTGTAGGTGAAAGAGACCTGGGGGTCCTGGTAGACAAGAGGATGACCATGAGCCAACAATGTGCCCTTGTGGCCAAGAAGGCCAATGGCATCCTGGGGTGCATTAGAAAGGGTGTGGTTAGTAGGTCAAGAGAGGTTCTCCTCCCCCTCTATTCTGCATTGGTGAGGCCGCACCTGGAGTACTGTGTCCAGTTCTGGGCCCCTCAGTTCAAGAAGGACAGGGAAGTGCTTGAAAGAGTCCAGCACAGAGCTACTAAGATGATTAAGGGAGTGGAACATCTCCCTTATGAGGAAAGGCTGAGGGAGCTGGGTCTCTTTAGTTTGGAGAAAAGGAGACTGAGGGGTGACCTCATCAATGTTTTCAAATATGTAAGGGGTGAGTGTCAGGGAGATGGAGTTAGGCTTTTCTCAGTGGTGACCAGTGATAGGACAAGGGGTAATGGGTGTAAATTGGAGCATAGGAGGTTCAAGTTGAATATTCGAAAAAACTTTTTTCCTGTAAGGGTGACAGAGCCCTGGAACAGGCTGCCCAGGGGGGTCGTGGAGTCTCCTTCACTGGAGACATTCAAAACCCGCCTGGACACGTTCCTATGCGAAGTGCTCTAGGTGGCCTTGCTCTGGCAGGGGGGGTTGGACTAGATGATCTTTCGAGGTCTGTTCCAACCCCAAGGATTCTATGATTCTATGAAAACTTGGGTCTCTTACATACTGGATACAATTTATGGCTTTCTTTTGCAGAGTCAGATCCCAAATTATTCTGTGTCTGTACAGCTTCAGTGATCCATAATCATTTCAGGATCTGGCTGGTGAAAACAGGAATAAAACTTCAGAGAGCTGATTTTTTTCTGCTACAACTAGCATCCCAAGCTACCACCTTGCACTAAGTCACCATTTAATGAAGGGATCCAAAATGAGCTGTAATGCCTAGAAAGCAACATTGTCCAGTTATTTGGGTGGAATATCTAGCATAGATAACTAGGGTTTAGACTTGCTCCCCATGCTGCCAGCCACTTTGCTTCCTTTAAACATCCCCCTGGGGCACTGCCTTCCCCTGCAGATCAAACTCATCACAAACTCAGTCTGCCCAGGTTCATGTTGATGGACATTTTGTTACTTTTTTAATAAACTGGAAAATATTTTGAGGGGCTGTACATACAGTTCTCCTACACCTTTTAGTAAGTTTAATACAAAAATGGGTTTCTTGGGTTTTTTTCTTTTCTCATTTAAATCATCAGAAATCACATGAGAAAACAGAGTGCAAATAGGCTCCCTTTTTTTTTATTATTTATTCTTAATGAAATACAGTAGCATACTTTAAATGTTTAAGAAAACAAATAAAAGAAAACTATCAACTATCTCTTTATATAAATATTACATCCCATGGGATAGTCCTTCTCTGATTCCAGGGGAAATTTTATATTTTTTCTGATACACATTTGAGATTTCTTCCCAGATTTCAGTTCTGTCTTATTTCCCCTTCCACTTCCTTGAAGAAGCAACAGACACTTTGCTAGACTCAGTGTCATTTCTTGCTCTTGACTGATTAATCATAAAAAGGGCAAAGGCCACTGTTAACTTCTCATTGGCAATACATGCACCTCCTCAGCACACAACATCCCACAAACAATCTCCATTCACAAGCTGCTGTTGTATCAACTGGTACTTTACCAAATAAATTCACATAAGCAGGTAAAAAGGATCAAATAAGAGTTGTTACTGGTTTTTCATGTTTAATACTATTTCCTACTATAATCAACGACTATGGGAGTCACTAAATAGTTGAGTAACTACAAACGCCTTTATAGCAATAGTAAACCACCCTTAATACTCCATAACATCTAGAAAAACTTAAGATCTCTTGATCTTTTATATTGATTATTAAGCATTATAGACTGCTTAGACTTCACACACTATCTCTGTGGAAAGCTCTCAGTTAAGCTGCCCCACCTGCCCCACTGCAAATTACTACTCTTAAATCTTTCTACTCTAGAGCTTATAATTTAAAACTTCCCTAAAGAGATTTCATCATTTGTTTTGTATTTTTAGAGACTGAGTGATGCTGCTTGTTTTCCTACACATTTACCAGCAGCATCTAAGTTCTTCACTAATCAGTGGTATTGATATCTTTGAGCTAGAGAAACCAGGAAGATATACAATTTCCATAAGCTTCAAGTACAGGTTTACTGCTTCACTGTCTTTCATTTTATGTAAATGGGATTTGAGGTATTATTTCACTTTGGTTCTACTGAAAATTCTACCCATGCAGTACAGGAGCCTGTGCTATTTGCTCTTTAAAACAGCCCCTCTATTTTCCATTTTTTCTGTTCTGCTCCACAAAAATCCACTCCAAACAGATCAATGCTATGTGACCACATGGAGATAGATCTATCAGCAGGATTTCCAGGACAACACAGAAGCTTAGGTTATCAAGCAACAAATGAACAGATGGTCCTGTCATTCCTTATTTCAGAAAAGGTGAATCCAGTGATAACATCTGCTAATAAGCCTTTCTTGAGTATCCTTTAGAAAGTCAGCAAGCTATGGTGTTAGAAATGAAAGATCAAATTGGGTCAGGCATGCTCTTCTCAAGATGCACTGTACCTTTCATAAAGGTAATAGCAAAATGGATTGAATGTTCACTCCACATCAGTTCCTTTTAAAGGACTCAAAGTGTGTCAAGGATACAACAGACAGGGGGTATAGATTGGAAGCAGCAATGTGTGTGTGTGTGTGTGTGTGTGCATGAATACTTGGCCCATGCAGATTGCTAATCATCATGGAAAGGATGATTTTTCAAGTGCTCAGGTTTATGGTTTGTTTGGTTTCTTGTTTTGTTTTGTGGGTTTTTTTGTTTTTTTGTTTTCTTTTGGTTTTTTCCCTGTTTTTCATTCAAGTTTAAAATTATTTTTCTACTGCTGAAATTACTGAAAATCCTTCAATAGAGAGAGAAATCTGGAGGAAATGTATTATGCTGTAAGAAGTAGGATGCATTTCTCTTTTTCTTCTTCTATAAAGATATCAATCTACAAAATACTAAAGCAAGCCACTGAAATGAAAAAAAAGTATTTGAAAACAGCTAGCTGGCATCTAAAACCTATTTCATCAGTGATTATGTAATGGGCTTTCCTTCTTTGAATATTACAAATTTGATGAAAAATTTGAATATTACTCCTTAGGGAAGGAGTGAAAGAATGACAATGGGGATACAATTTGAGGTGAGTTCATTTGAAATTCTAAAACTCTTTCACAATGAAAGAGACCCTGCTCAGCATTTTCACCCAAATCTTCTACAATGTGTATATTTTAAAGCCATTTTTATCTGATGCAGGATTACTGCTCGAGCTCATTTGCCAGTAGAACCCAAAGAAACATATGAGGTTGTGCAAACTACAGCTCCTCAAATTCTGCCCCATTCTCCATTTGTGGAACAAAGCTGTCTCCCTCCCACAAGAGCCTATCCATTTCTAGTTGATTCGGTGAGGTATGTTTGGACACAGTTTAATTGCTGTCTTACTTAGAGTGATTCTACTGTCATCTTAAGATAGCTTATGGAAGAGCACAGTTAGCTCCCAGAATTACTTTGAATATCAAAATTTCTTCTCTCCATGTGCCCCTCTTTCCCAGCCACAGACAGTAGAAGAGGTCTGCTAAAAAATATGCTCTACACCAATGTTTTTCCTTTAGCATCAATAAAAGCTCAGCATCTGAAAAGAACTGAAATAGCAGCAGAAGAGATCAATAGTCATTGAAGCATTAGAGATCTAAGGATGGTCAGATAAACTCTTGAACAGAGTTCACAGATGAGTGCAAAGATCAATTAATGCTGATACTGGACATTCTAAAGACAATTCTTTAACAGTTTTAAATTAACACAGACAAATGATTGGCTTAGAATGCCCTGCAGAGGAAGAGAAACTGAAAGCCTAAAGGATAGAAATAGTGTTCACCTACTCTGAGACAATCCACCAAAACAAGTTTCTGGTAGACTGTCAACATTAGTAGCTCATCTTCTGTCAGACACAAAATGTGAGGATCAATTAAGAAAGATTTGCAGAAAAATCACTAGCAACAATTTTCAAGGATGTCTCCTTACTAATGAGCAAGATTACATTCATGCAGATGGTAATTATCAAATGGCAATGCTAACTAAATACATTGCATTTCCTTACCCTTTTTCCATTTTCCATACTCTTCTCATTTATGGAAGAGGTACTGGGAGATAATGGGTGGATATGTTTAGTCCCATTGTTTACAGTAAAATCCATCTACTGACTTCAGAGGAGCCTTACTGCTTTATCCCAACTGCAGCTTCATAACCACTTGTCAGATTAAAATGGGAACAGCTGCATTATTTTAACAAGGACAGACTAGGAATACCATGATTTCTCCATGCTGATCCACACTTATTCAGTTATATTTGAAAAGATTTCTCATATAGTGTCTACCACAATCAATTGCTTCTATTGCTTAATCTCACCCTGTCAGCCTTCAATTTTATTTGATTATGAATTGCTCTTATTATAGGTGTGAAGAACCATTACTGAATTTCAGTTTCTCTTGTTCATTCTTTCATGATTAGGATCATGATTCTTTCATGATTAGGATCATGATGTAAAATCTTTCATGATTTTACAGACTCCACAGCCTTTTGTTCTGCTCATACTGTACGGGAGAAGGCTAATGGAGATATTTTTGCTGAAACAAGTTAAGTACAGGATGGATTACAAGCTTAGTTTTATTTAGTAACTGCTGCTTGTGGATAGTTAGAAGGAAGGCTGCTGAGTTTTCTTGTGAGATCATAAAATATGAAATGGTAATAAAAAAGCTCATAATCTATTATTCTCTTTACATAAAATAGTGAAGCCCAAGATGTTCAGTGAGTTATGAAATATAAACACAAGGAGAGATGATATCAAAAGGAGATATTTAAAGAACATAGTTTTATTTTTCATATGTTCTGGAAGACAAAAAGTATATAAAACTATGTGTTACTATTCTGTTACACAACTTAAAGAAAGATGGAAAATAGACTACTTCAGAAATCTAAATACTTTTCCTGAATGTTAATATATCCATGAATACATATGTGAACAGTCCGGTATCACGAACTAGTTTTAAAATGTTAATACTTTACAAGAAAAAAAAATCAAGATTATATTACCATGAAATGCAATCTGATTAATTTATTTACTTAATAACCTCTTTTGGAATTAGGTATTTCAATTACAGTCATTACACTCCAAATAACAGCTAAATAAAAGACTAAAGAAAATACATGGGACAGAAATCAAGATTCAGTGACAGCAAACCCAAGGTTCCACACCATGAAATACCTGGCAAGACTGGTTAGATATGAGTCCTTCAAACTAGAAAGCTCTTCAAACCCTGAAGAGAGCAAAACCAAACAAGTCAATGCAGCAAGAAGCAAATCCGCAAATATCAAGGCCAGCAATTCAATCACAAGCTATAGCTGTTATGACAAACACTCCTGAAGAAACTCTGAACTGTCACAGGAGTCACCCAACAGAGTCATGTTTCTGTGCTAGGTAATCACAAGAGTATTTAAAAATTCCCTTAACCTACTCTATATGATCGCTAAAAAGGGAACAATGTATTGTGGTGCTTTTATCTTAGAGATCTGGGCATACACCTGAGAGAATATAGCATCATCACTATTTGGACAAATGGGAACTACAGGTTATTTGGTAAGTCAGGTGTGGCTCCAGGAAAATATTATATAAGCCATTTGTTCACTAATCTACAGAAAACAAGGCTTGTATTCCATTTCTTGAATATGCACAATCTGAGTGGAATGAAAATGAAAACCAGAGGCAGGTATTTCCAGATAAGTTGCAGATCCACATGTTAGAGTTCCCATCTTTGAATGGATTATTAGTTAGAAACAAACAAGAACACCTTGGTTTAGGATGGAAAATACTCCACAACATACTTGAGACACAAATAAATTCCTTCATTCTTTTCTTTACAAGAGTATGTGCCTGTAACAGTGTAATCTACAGAGTTCCTTGATTAATGAGACCCACCCATTCTGTAAGAGAAAAGATTAACATTTGTATTCTGCTGTAGTGTGATGTGTGTGCCTTCTACTTTCACTCTTTAATTTATAAAAGACTGCATTTCAGTATGATTCTTGGACTGTACCTCAACATTTGGCAGTACTTTAATGGTACTTAATATGTTTTTCCACTGCAGCTCAGAACTGTGCTGAAGCACTTAGCTGAACTGGGGCCAATATACAATAATCAATAACACCTCTTCTCATCTGTACAATCCATTAATAGAAGAGGACCAAAGAAGAATGGGAACTATATTACCCTGCTGCTGTGCATTACTACCAGCTTTGGGTGACAGGAAAGACTCTTTGAAAATGACACATGGTTAATGCCCAGATACAGAGCAGAGAACAAAACCACTACAGGCCACCTGACAGAAAGTATTACTGCTCTTTAAAGGGTTTAGCTTTCTGGTAAAAATCCCATGGCATGGGTATTCTAGTAACTATTTCTTCCAGATGCCATTATCATGAACAAATCAGGAAGACTTAGTTTTAAGTGATGAGTAGATATTCATGAGGCTGTGTTCCAAGGCAATGAACAAGACGAAGCTGATGTCTCAAATATTCCCAGACACAATACAATTCCAGGAATACACTTGGAAGCTGCCCTGGTGGTTCCTCAACTAAGAATTTAGAATAGGATTTTAAAAGAACCTCAAAGCTAGATATCCAATACAAAATAACACTGAAACACTTTATTAACTTTATTATTTATAACCTTTTTTCATTAAAAAAAATACATCTACCTTCCAAAGACTGCTGAAACTGCAGTTTAAGATTTTAATGCCACTTGATACTGCTTAAAGAAAACACTTTTAAGGTTCCTTACCACTAGTCACATTGGAGAATGCTTCAGTATAGCTTTCAGGGAAAAGAATCAAATTTCCACTGTTAAAAGGCAATAATATTACTCATGAAGAGCTGTTCTAGATTTCGCAGTAAATTCTCAAAAGAATTGGTTCTAGAAGGGCAGAAATATGACAGGACAGCAGGGCAATAGAGTGTGCCCAGTTCATTCCAGTTCACAGAATAATGCATTTCTAGGCACAATGATGCATTTTGGTTTCCAGCACCAGATTCCAATCCACCTGATGCTAGCAGAGTTGAAACAAAATCACACCAAGCCAAAAAAACTGACATTGTCTATTTTACTAAAAAGAGAAGTAGTTTAAAAATAGCTTTCCTCTCCTCAATTGTGTTCATCTTTATTTATCAAAACACATATTGTGACAGTACAGCTAAACTATTCACAAGAAACAGTAATATTCAGCTTGTATCCCTCTTGTGTGACAACTATAGTTTTGTTTGTTATACACTTACACCTTAGAAGTTCTGTGACATTTGTGCACTTGTCACCGAGATTTCTTGGTTTTTGCTTTCTATGAGAGTTTAATACATATCTGTTTGTTCTCATGTGTACAGGCTAATCAATATTCAATATAAAAAAAAATGGACACAGAATTGTCATGGATAGGAAAGACCTCTAAAATCACCAAGTCCAACTGTCAACCCAGAAAAAAAACCCATGCCCACTAGAACACGTCCTGAAGTGCCACATCTACATCCTATTTGAATATCTCCAAGGATGGTGATTCCACCACCACCCTGGGAACCCTGTTCCAGTGCCAGACTATTCTTTCAGTTAATAAGTTCTCTCTCAGTTAATAAAACTCCCCTGGCTCAACTTCAGGCCATTTTCTCAAGTCCTATTGGTGGGTTACTTTGAACTCTACCAAGATCATAGAGAAGCCCAGTTTAGATGACAGTTCTGCCTGGGTAATACTGTGAAGTCTTTAGTACTAATAGCAGAAATCTGAAGTACAATTAATATAGTTTTTAAACTGAACTCAAGTTAATGTATAAAATGCTCTTTGTGGCTTTAAAATCGATTTTCTGA
The DNA here is from genome assembly GCF_003957555.1 of Calypte anna. Taxonomy (NCBI): domain Eukaryota; kingdom Metazoa; phylum Chordata; class Aves; order Apodiformes; family Trochilidae; genus Calypte; species Calypte anna. The sequence continues at coordinate 3,459,207 of NC_044259.1, read as the reverse complement.
AAAAAACAATTATTCAAAACTACTTCTTTAGCTGATGCACAATACAAGACTGTACTGCAGTCTTATTTGATACAGCAAATGAATCTAGTAAAATTGATTTTAAAAATGTTGGTAAGCTGGATTTTCCATAGGGCTTTGGGTTCTAAATGTGTAAGTGCTTTTGCATATTCTTCCTCTGTCACATAGGAAATACTACCTACCATTAAAACTTTGTATGCCCATGTAACCACTGCCTATAAATTACTTTTCTACTGACCCATCTACTCTACAACTCAGTATAATAAAGCTCCAAGCTGCCTATATAATGCTCTTCAGAGTGAAGAATTATTTCTAATATGTCCCTTTGGCATCCTGAAAGTTAAAATATATTTTCAGTATTTATTCTACTTCAAGTGTAAGCAGACTTTCACTATATATAGAGAGGATAGTACTTCCTAGAGTACAAATACACATTTTTGGTACTTTACATTATCTGACTTCAAGCCCATGTGTGTGGTATTAGTACTGAGCAATTTACAGCTTCCTGAGCCATACACTCTATGCATTTAAAACCCTGAATGAGGAAACAAGATCTAAAGATGAAGAGATGGAATCCCATGCCTGTTGTGGAACTACCTGGTTTGCAGAAAAGTCTGTGGCAAGTCTGCATTTACACCTTGTGTTTCTATATATGCCTATTGTAAAAGTAGAGTTGTGGTATTATGATAGACTCAGGGGTGATGTTTCCTTCTAAATAGACTTTCTAGATCTCTATTTTAAGGCAATTTCAGGTTAAATATGAGGACTAAAGGAAAACAATTCTAAGGAAATACCTTATTTTTTTAATAATTTCTTAGGTAGTATAGCTTTCTCCTGTGCCACAAGCTAGAAGTCCATTTCTATTTAAGATAAATGCTTGTCATTTGAATAAAATATGAGAACTTTCTGTTTGGATTAATGAGGATTCAAACAAGTTTCATTCTTAAACACAATATAACGCACCCATAACAAGCCCAAATAACATACCATTTATCTAGAAATCCACCTAGAATCTGTTCCAATTAGAACACTGAGCTCGCCTGATCTTAAACTATCCTATCTTGGGTCACAGAAGTGACTGTAACAGTGAAATTCACCTTGAATATTACTACATTACTAGCCCTTTTTATGACCTGACATTTTAACAGTACAATCTAAATGCTATCAGTAAGTATTAGTGAAAGTGTATCTTTGATCTGCACTTATTTTAGTTCACTAAAGGTCCCATTTGTTTTTATTGAGGTTAATGGATCTGTATTCAGATCCATTAACCTCAGAATTTTTAAACGTTAAATCAGCAGCTTTAAATAAATGTTAACATGAGGCAGCAATTACTGATACCGTAATACCAACTGGAGGGCAAAGTTTGGAGCATGGAGCCCTGAGAATATGTTAAACACCTAAACTCCTTTATTAGTAAGATTAAACACAACCACAATATAAATCTGAATCTTCTCTGTAGCTACAAGTAATAAAATCATATTTTGTTGAATGAAAAACTGAACCATGCAGCATTTAACTGAAGGCTTAGAAATCTGCTAATCCATCTGCTATTTTTGCTTTGACCAACTCTCAATGTAAAAATTGTATCTGAAAGCAGGGAAGGAAAAACACTCACCCTGTGGGCGTTATTACTTTCCAAGTTAACATGTCACAACCAGCACTCACAAAAGAAAGTTTGTTGTCTCTGAAATGGTGATTACACAGTGTTTGAATAGCTTGACATTCAGAATGGAAGTTTATTGTAGATCAGCTATTTAATATCCATGGCAATTGCTATAGGGAGAACTGCTCTCAGGGAAGTCAGTAGGAGCTTTTCTCATTCTAGGGATGATAGAGTGAAGTTAAGCTGTAAAACAGGTTCTTGGTCAGGGATCTGGGAGCAAACCACCACAGATGGCCCCAGCCCTCTGCAACAAGAGACAAGAGATTTGCCACAAAACAAAAGAATAACCTTATAATTAGCTGGGGGTGTTTAAATACAGCAACAAAAGTAGTCTTTAAAGGAACAGACCTGCTTTTCAGTTATTAGAAATCTCATCTTCTTGTCTGCTATTGAGCTGTGTTGACTTGATAATAAACCCACAGAAATTAATGACTTTTCCTAGAGACAGAGGATTTTAGACAATAGATATGTGCAGCCTACAGATTTGCAGTTATAAACCTCATGGTCAGTGGGCCAGAGCCACAGGACTACACCCAGACTGTCTTCAGGCCACACAAAGGAGGACAAATACATGGGCAGACAAGGTAAGAACAAACCAAGACTTTTATGCCTGGGAAATGCTTACAATGCCACTAAGCAGATACTTGGAAGACCACAGATGTATCTGTCCTTTGTCACCACAGATGGAATCTGTATTTTCAGTTATTGCAACTGTTTAAAATGTGGTCTGGTTTTTAAAACACTGGTTCCATCTAAATTATCATGCCTTAGAAAAAGGATGCACAACATGCCCCTCCTAACCTTATGGGACACTCCTGTTTTTCCAGCTGCTGAAAAAACTGACAGCATTTTAGAAAACAAGGAAAAAAGCTGTAATATCCTCACCTGCCTGAAATTCCAGTTACACTAAGTTAAAACTATTGTAATTCCACTCTATTTATTACATTGCTAGCAGCTTGTCACTTCAGCTATAATGCTATCTGCAGAGTTTAGGACAGGTTTGTTTGTACTCTATTTTAAATAAAGCAACCTTGATTTCAAAAATAAATCAACTTAAAGCATCCAAAAATAGGATAAACTACAAGCAGTCTCTCAGATATGCTGGGAGTGACATGGGAAGCTCCTATTATTCAGTAAAAAAGACATCCAAGACAGCAAGTAATATGAAGAGCAGAATGTCTAACTTCCTTCAGAAGACACCCATTAACAGACCAACCAACCATCTGGCACAGTGTGCCACTGCAGAGACTCTTAGCTAAAACCATTTGTCATCAAACTATGTACAAATCATAGCCTACATATTGAAACCACACATAAAGGTAAGCTGGATAAATCCAATGTCATATCAGTGCCTGGAGTCTACACATAATGGAGAAAATAGTTAAAGGAAAAGAAAAGGGTTTTCAAGCAGGAAATTCAGTCGGCTTGGCATATCTCCCCATGGCCAGAAACAGAGAGTAACACTTATTCAATAGTGAACAAACCAAGTAAATCAAAAGTAAATGCAAAAGCACTTGCTGTTCAACATTACCTGTAATTAAAGTCCAACTGGAATGGGACCTTCACAAAACTCCCTATAATTTCCCTCCACCCCAGTCAAGTGAAGCACAGAGCTAAAGGTGTTCTGTGACTGGGGATCTTCACACAGGTAAGTATAAATCCTCACTCTATGAAATGTTGTAACATAGGTGTAGTTTCTACCCAGTCCTCTTACATGATTTGGAAGTAACTCGATTTACATAAAAAATAAAGAGAGAGATGCTCTGAAATTTCCTTCCACACCATTCAACACCACTATTACAGAACGTTAAATATAATCTGTTTGACACTCTTTACATGTTGTACTTCATGTGATTAGTTGCAGAGTAAAGGAAAATTGTGCTCTAAGATACTGCAGCAGACATCCCTTCTTACTCACAGAGGGAATAAAACAGTCTCAGACAAAACCAATCTGACCTAACAAGTTTCCCACGCAGCACCCCATTGCTATTTTACTCTCTTGAAACACAGTTGATGTGTGAGAATACACTGTGTCCATACTGTGAACTGAGTGCAAACACTGGTAATCAGACTATTCATCTATCAGAATGGAAGGATATGCCAATTATGGTTCCCAAACAACTTGGATGATCAAATATTGAGTTCATTAAATTTGCACAGGCACTGAAATTGAAAGATTGCAAATCCTGACAGAAACTCCAGCAGGAGACCTGAAGAACTCATTAGGCATTGCAAGGGTACTGGCAGAGCCCTGGCACAGGCTGCCCAGGGAGGCTCTGGAGTCTCCTCCTCTGTAGACATCTAAACCCACCTGGACATGTTCCTGTGGGACCAACGCTAGGTGGTCCTGCCCTGGCAGAGGGGTTGAACTCGGTGATCTCTCAAGGTCCCTTCCAAGCCCTAACACTGACGTCTGTGATTTTAAACACCTACTTGTAAAGCATGAGTGTATTAACTGCAATGGTGGCTCCTGGAACCTGGCACTGGGAGCAGATGGAGGAGTAAGTTGCTTGGCCACTGGCACAAATGTTGCTGGTGTGCAGAGGTGCCATTTGATTTTTCTTCTCAGATTATACCTATCTCACAGTGCTCTGAGTAAAATATAAATGACATACAACATTTGACAGAGCAAATGACACCCCAGATGGAACAAGTTGCTCTGCAGCCCCTGCACACTCAGTATCCTGTGCTGCAGCTGCAGAGGCTACTGCTCAGATCTGCCTCAGGCATGAGACAAGCCCTATGTTTAGTTCAACAACAAACAGCAGAATTTAGCAGATGAAAGAAGGAAAAATATTGGCAGTGCCAAAATCCACTTTGTAGAACTCACTGTACCTGTTTGCTTGTGTTCTGAGTAAAGTTATTCAATGTAATTTATTTTTCTTCCATTTTACCATTAAGGGCCCACATAATCAAGCAATACAGATCTAGGAATCTGAAGAATATGACTGTTGTGTTTTTTCTTGCTGAAAATATATCAGCTCTGCAGCTTCAAGTGAATAAATACTCATTTTTCAGAGTTTTTCAGAGTTTTCTCTATAAGTTTGTGGACTATGATACATACTGAGGAAAATATGGGCAACAAATTACAAAAGTAAGATTTTAAATCATTACACAGAAAATAGGAAGGAAGTATGAAATAAAATGTCAAAATGAGAAGAAAGAATTAGAATGCAATCTTAATGTAAAATAAATTATTTTTCAAAACAGTTCTCTTTTTACTTGTAACAAGAGTTTCCAAAAAACTGACCTAAATTCAGGTACAGGTAATCACAAGTTCCTGATTATTTTTCTACAGAGTTACTATCCCAACTGCCTCTGAATCTCATGCATACATTGGAACCAGCAACTTGAATTCAGCTTTCATTTTTCAGAGAGGCCAGAAAGGGAAGGAACAGAATTCCTGCTGTTCAAAGCTTACTTCAACTTTCCTGGATCATTTCACTGAAGATGGACTCCTCAACAAGCCACAGGCTCTTAGTAGCCAAGTCCACCACTGCCTCATCTCAACACCTTTCATCCCAACAGAGCTTGGGAAAGGCTCGTTTTACTGTCTCTGAGAAAATATAGCTAAAGAAAGCTTTTCAAGCTCTGCAACACAACAGTAAAGCTCTTGGAATGGAGGCTTTTGAAAGGGTTTCCACCTCTCCATCAGATCAGTTTCAGGAACTGTCCTTACCTCCAAGTCTTGCACTTTCCATGGGTGCAAGAAATAGGTGGGAGCTTATGTGGAACAAGGAGGCTGTATGGGCTCAGTTCATGTAGCAGTATGGACACATCTAGTAATACATACACAGCTTTTGATTATCAACTTTTCCCAGATTATGCACTCAATCATATAAACAAATGCATACACTAACATCTACAATATATATAGACATAATTTTTACTAGCTTTACTCATCATACATCAGAAAATACTTTTTTTGCATAACAAAATGAGTAGTTGGATATTTAAGGATTTAGCTTAGGTCACACTTTGTTAAAAAAAAATCAGTTCCACATACATGTACTTTAAAATCGGTATATTAAAGTTTCTGGCAACACTGAGGATTAGGAAATGAATTTGCATGCACCTAGACTGAATGGAAAAGAGTGTAGAAACTACTCCCATTTGAGAAAGAAAAGGAAAGAGACAAAAGCCTTACTGTGATTTTTGGGGGTTTTTTTGCTGTAACCAATTTTTCCCAGTCTATAGATAAAGCACTTCATCTTATGTCCAGATAAATACGTAATAAAGCCAGTCCATTACGATGCTCTAATTCATAGACCAAGACAGATTTGGTAGATGTGGTGTTCCACTGCAACTTTATAGGTAACTGGTAGAAAGGACCTTCTCTGTAAACATGTACTGACAGAATGCCTCTCTGTGCTGCTCAACATTTGGCACTCAGAAGCTCAATTAGCCAACCTTTAATCTGTCTGTCCATGTAAGATACAGCTTTACTTTCCTGGGGCTAATTGATAAACTAGAACATTTACTCCCTCTGCAATTCTAAAACCTGGCCATTCACTTGGGAGCATTAAGTACATGTACTGCTGCACAGAGCTGGAAGATAACCTGAGTAACATTTCACACCAGCTTGTTTTCCTCTCCCACTGCAAGTTTTGTCTGTACAAGCTAGAACAAAGAGTATTCCTATTTTACAGGACTCCCTGCACAGTTGTACTCAGTGAAGTCAACACCTCAGTAGTTAATCCTGAAACATGTGGTTACTCTCTTTCCCACCATGAATTAGATTTAGAAACATTTACGCTTCAAATAAGGAGAAAAGCAGATTCATACTCCTAAGCCAATTAAAATGTTGTCTCGGTGCTCAGAGGTTGACATGTTTGGGAGCTTAGAACTGGATACTTCTCCTCGTGGAAATAATGAGTGGATGGCAGACAAAGAATTAATAAATTATCTTAATCTGTCTTTGTTTTCAAATATACAAACTCCACAGATGGTTTTGAAAAGAAAGGGGTTTTAGTAGCATAACTCAAGCATACACAATGTGATTATGAAGCAAAACTTCAATCAGCAGTTTCTTCTTGGACAATTTCCTGTCTTTGTTCCTGCAGAGAGCAGATGATTCTGTGAACTGCTCCATTGATACTGTTCTCCTTTTACCTTTGATCAGCTCTCCAACATATAGCTAAAAACTGATCAACCACTTTCAAAATCAGCTGTATATTTTCTCCTATGTCATGTTTACTTGATAAAGAAGCAGAAGAGCTTTTATCGTTTGAAATTGACTTCAGCTGACTTACGTGCTGGGTAGCATCTCAAAGTACCAGCATCTCAATACAGATGATTAAATAAATACAGTTCTTCAGATCTAATTATTAAATGGACTCATTAAGTGTTCTGAGAAACGTAACCCTGGATGAAAAGCAATCCTGAAAACTCGATTAAAATGACTTCCAGAAATTCAGAAATCAGAGGAGGAAAGGAAGATACTCAGTATATTAATGCTAATGAAAATAATGTGGTGCTATTGCAATGCCTGAATTAAAGGGTTTGTAATATTTTACACTGCATTGGATTCAATTATAGAAGCCACCAGAGTTTTCAGGGCTGAGAATGTGCTGACCTTTGGTGAAATGAGAAATGTGATTTCAGGTGCTACGATGCACACAAGTTATCAGATTGCCTAGAATTGCCCTGAAAAAAAAAACCCTCTAGAGGCATCCTTGCACTGGACCTTTTAAAAGTATGTAGCTAAAGTAAATTATGCAGCTTCAGCTCAGATGTGGCATTAAACACAGAGGACAACCACTGAGCACATTACCAAAACACAGCAAAAACAAGTTTAGAAAAGCAGAAAGTCCGATTCATCTACCTTGAAAGCATATGTAAATAAAAGAATGACCTATGACTTTGTAAGTAACAAATATATTTTTCTCCTTACAAGATTATTTTACAGTACTGTCAAGTTCAGAACATCACTGAACTGCATCCCTTAGGAAGAGAACAATAAAAAAATACCCTGCTTCTGGAGTATATACTCCAAATAAACAAGCCAGGAAGTTAAAGGACAGAAAACTTCTGAGTCTGAAATATAAGTTGGTAGATAAATGTTGCAAAGTTCTTACAAAAAGGTGGTAAAATGGGCAAAAACATACCTCCATCTTCATCATACCCCTAAATGTAATTTTTCAAGATAACTCTGAAAACAAAGCAGAGCTTTAGAGCTGCATATTGCCTCCCTCCAGAACATCTGCATCAAGACTGAACCACTGTCATTGGTTATGAATAGAGAAATCAAATAGAAGTAAAATCCTTTGAAACCTAACACATTTATCATCTCTTTCCTAAGAAAATAGTATCATATAATCTTTACTGCAGACCTCCCTACTGCAAAATTTTCTCATTTCACTGAAGTACCTGCTGCTTGAAGCAATCTTTTAATTATGCCTTAACAACTTCTACTTGCTTAACAACAGTAAATAATTTTAACCTATTTGCATCTCTATCAAGGAAAGTACTAAATAGCATGAAGATTAAATTAGCATTAAAAGTATTTCATGAAACAAGCAACTCCTGTAAAAACAGAAATTTTATCAGCATATTTCCTCTCATCAGAGAAGCAATTCTATTCACTTTGACAGAAATAGTAGGAGTGAGTTACATGGTGGGTTTTTATTATCTCCAGCCATTAAGTTGAGTCAACCCTTTCATGATTCAGTATCACTGCAGAGTTAGCTTCTGGCTCCAGTATCATCAGGTTGAAAGACACAACCTTTAACAACTTAGACATAATGGTACAGGCTGATTGCTTTCATTTTCATTTCATTGGCATTTAATAGAAGCTAAAAAAATTTCCAGTACCAGTTGAAATCATTGTTTAATAGCCAGCACACTTGCTTACATTCCAGAAATCTGAATACCAGACATGACTTGGAAGAGAACATCCCAAACACTGCAGTACAGGTAATGTCTGAATGGGACTATGAAAGATCAGAGAGATGGGGTACAATGAAAAGTCATACTAGAGAATATGATAGGCAGAACACATCTAAAAGGTTAAAGCTGGTCAGTAAACAAAAGATCAAATCATTTCTTTATGGAGAACTTAATTTAGTCCTGAAACAAATGCAAAAAAATGCAAAAAATAAAAAATCTGAAGGTTTGTGGCAGTACAGTTTTGTTTCTGTCACCTCTAATTCTGATGTAAAAGCTTCGCTGAAACTTTTTTGCTCAAGTACCTGAGCCTAGTTGGAATATTTTTGTCAAGTTTTATTCAAGTTTCCATTTGGGTGTTTTTATTCCAGCTCAAGGTAATTTCCTTTTTTATGTCTCCTTGTAGTGAGAGGAAAAAAATACAATCAATTTTTCAGTCAGCAAAGACATTCCACAAAACCGCCAAACGAAGGTGGATTATCAGCAGAAGTTGCTTTCATGTGAACTTTCAAATGTACTTATATTTATAACTCCAAATACCAACCTTTTATTTTTCATTAAGTAGGATTGATATAAGGGTAATGACATCCCTCACTAGTGCTGAAAGAATTAAACAAACACCTGGAAAAAATAAGGCCAGAAATAAGCCCAAATTAACATATTAATGAAAGATGAACACAAGATTGACACAGATGTAACGAGAACAGTTGGGCTGTCTAATGGTCTAACAAGAAAACTGAAATATGTCAAAGTGTGAAGTCCTTGCCTTGGGAGAACTCAAAAGCTGTTTAATAATGTCTCTTACACAGCTCTGCTACCAGGCAGAGCCTTTGCAAACTCTCAGCTTTAGTCAGCATTTTACATAATCTCCTTACTTAAAGATACACAAGCTTCTCCTAGCACATTCTGAAAGCTGCTTTTAGATCTTGTACAAACAGCACCCCCTCCCTAGATTCACAAATTTGTTCTCTAGGAGGAATGATCCAACTTTCTTGGCCAAATCCCCGCTGAATTTTGTGGATATTCATGAAGAATAAATGCAGCACATAAAGGACAAAGCAAATTTGCTTTTCCAGTCAGTAGGCAGGATTGCTTGAACACCATTAACAGAAGGAGGAGGGGTATGATATGTTTCTTCAGATATGCTGAGCTTGTAAAGCAAAGGCATCCCAGGACAGTTTCCCTATTACTTGGTAGCACCAACAGAAAACAGAGTGGGATTTCATACTAAAATTTATGGTACCTTGTTTGATTGAATTTGCTTCCTCAATGTGAAGATGAGATTCAAAAAATATTACTCAAAATAAACAAACACAAGAAAAAATGAGAATAAACACCCTCTAGGAAACATAATTTTAACAGTTAAAACAAGTCTTAAGCATTAGCTGCCTTTCTTTAAATTACTGTAAATATTTACATTTCTACAGGTTTCCCACATTGTGCTCTAAAAAAGAGCCTGCCTTTGCAGTTACATGGCCAAAGACAGATCTCACTTTCCCCTTGGATCTTTTTAATCCTCAGCCTTACTCTTAATATCACAAAAACAACTGAATGCTGCAGCAATTTTTTCTTTTTTCTTCTGTGCCTCTCTGCATTTTTTTGTCTGCACATAGGGTTTATTTGTTCCTACCTTGTGCCTGCATGTCTGACTTTAACCCTTCCCACCCTTGGAAGTAAATCTTGAAGTTTAACCAACTTTGTCACACAACAGATTTCCTCTTTATGGGCAGTGCCCACTGAAGAGCCCAGGGTACAAGGTGACCTCACTGCCTTGGCCTTTGTTTTATACCTTGTCCTTAAAAATGTCCTTGGAAATGTTTTATCATTTTCTGCTGTAATTACCCCTTTTCATTAAGTACCACTTGCATTGCATAAGAATAATGTTTTCAGTTACCTTTTATACAGATTCTGTAAAGTCAAGAGCCAATTTTTCCTATCAAAAGAAATTCTCTCCCATAAACAGAACTCCATCACAGAATGCTGTAAAGCTTCCCAGAAACAGAAGCCTCTCCACATGCTGGGGTCCCCTCCTGCTGGAATTGGAGCATAGGGAGCTCCTAACACTCTCTTATGCACTGCAGAGCACTGAACTGCACCATCTGGAGAAGAGGGGTCTCAGAGGAGACCTCATCACTCTCTACAACTCCCTGAAAGGAGGTTGGAGCCAGGGGGGGTTTGGTCTCTTTTCCCAGTTGTGCCAGGGGATGTTTAGGTTGGATATTAGAAAGAATTTCTTTACCGAGAGGGTGATCAGACATTGGAATGGGCTGCCCAGAGAAGTAGTGGATTCTCTGTGTCTGGAGGTTTTTAAGAAGAGACTGAATGTGGCACTGAGTGCCATGGGCTGGGAACTGCAGTGGGAGTGGATCAAGGGTTGGACTTGATGATCTCTGAGGTCCCTTCCAACCCAGCCAATTCTATGATTCTATGATTCTATCTCAGAAGGGTCAAAGGGTGTAGTTCAGCCTAATTCTATCGACAATTAGGGTGACAAACTGAGAGCTTTAAGACTTACTGGGAGCAGAAGAATGTCATTTCCACAGGCAACTGGGTACAATTCTTTCATAAATGTTTTTTCTTTACAACTTGTTTCTCCCACCTAACTGCATGATTCACCAAGTATAATCACTCATGAGATCCACAGCTAGTATTCTGATGTTGAATTAGGAACAAAGGTATTCTGGATTTAGCCATAAAACAATTGGTAAATTCATAAGTATTTTCTTTCACTCATTTTCTTTTTCTTTATAGGAAAATAGAGAATGCAATAGTTATTTCATTTGAAAAAGCTACTGCATTACATTTTTCTAGCTACAAGTTAAGTCTTCATAGACTCTTTAGTGGTCCCTCTAATCTAGATGAAACATGCTATTATGCTTTCAAAGAATTACTTCTTTCATCAGGACTGGTAGTAAGATAAGCTCTTTCTTAAGATTCTATAGAAGATATACAGATACAGTTTTCTTAAACTACTACCACTGTAATGCTACAGTGCTGAGTTTTCCATACCTTTATACAAATAGGCTGAGATAAACTGATCTGCACAGATATCTGATTGTGCTGATACAGGAGACCAAATTCTTAGTGTGCCCGATTAAGATCAGAATGGATCTCAGACCTTCAGCTTGTAATGAAATTTCTCTTCTACCATTTCAAAGTTTCCTTACTGTTCTTAGAAATTTTATTGCTAAATTCTTAGCAAGTCATATTTCAGAAAGCCCAATTTAACTTTTAGATCAATGATGTGTACAAGTAAAGATATTGTTTGCAGTACGTCCTATCCATATCTTACACAGAGAGCCTCCTGGTCTGTTTTCTCCTTCATTAGTTGCAACTGACTGATCAGCTAATCCCAAACTCTATACATGTTACTCCAGATATTTGTTATTTCTCTCTTAAAGTATCTTTCATGTGATTCATACCTTTCAAACTACTGTCAGTTACAAAATAAAACTCTTCTAAATGTTTGCATCATGTTTTCTTGATGTACAAACCAACATTACTCAGAGTCCAGCAGAAGGTTTTTATTACTTGACATGGAAATGTGCCAAGTGTCCACCAGATGAGGTTTGCAACATCTCCTCCTCACTGAAGCAAGATCTTGTTTCTTATCCATTATGTAGAAGAGATATTAGTTTATAACTAGCCTTAGTATGACTAGGATATATTTAAGTATCTCAAGAAATTATTTTATTTAGAATTTTTCCAGACTACCTCTTACTCAATATAAATTCTGAACTGGAAGACAAAACCTGCATGGGTCCATAAAGTAAAATGAAACAGAGTAGCATGCTAAAATGAAACAAACATGAAACATTCATGTAAAATGAGACGAAGTAGCATTCTCCTATTTTTTCCTCAATTAAATGGGATTTAAGGTAACTGGATAAGGAAGGCAATCCTCAGTTACAGTTGGGGAACCTTGCTCGCTTGTACAGCCACTGCCACATTAAATGTTAGCTGAATAAGCCAGGTGAGGACCTGGCACTTCATTAATCCAGACTGAAGTGTATTCCAGCGACAGCATAAAGCCTGCCAAATCCTCAAATACTGTACTAGCACTAAAGAAAAGCAATTTTTCTCCCCTCTTTATGACAGAACCTGTACAAGATGACTTTTGATCTACCATGTAATACACATTTCTGATTTCAGGTTTTCAAAGCCATAGTGCTGTTCAGCATTAAATATAAAATACTATCAAAACACCCCTATGACAAACATTACTAATTATATTAATCTGAAATGATATACCTGTATCCTCTACAATTATTGTTTTGGCTAGGAACATGGTACACGAAAAAAGGGATGTGAAAGCCCAAAGTCAGGAGCAGCACCAAAAAAGGAACAAGAGCTCCTAGGTTAAAATACTTTTAGATCCACGGGCACATGGCCCTGGCACAGTCTAAAATCTTCAGTATCAGAGCCTGCCAACCTCTCAGGCCTCCAAAAAACCCTATGGAAGAAAGAAACCCTAAACTGGATTAAAAGATGAGAGAATTAAAAAAAATTAAATTTGTTTTGAGCAGCATAAGGACATTAAATTAAGCTTATTATTAAAAAGACAAGCTGAGGGATCGAGTCTGACTTCCTTGGCTGAATTTCTCTTGCAGTAATATGAAGGATGCAAGCACCCCCTAAATAAGGGATGTGATCTATATCAAGAGGTATCAAGATATCATCACTCAGTTATTTCTGGTTTTAAGGCTTTTTAATCTTCAATAGTTGTATATATGTTCTTAGCAAAAATTGAAAGAGAATTCGTAGACTTCTCTTTCCCATCAGGAAAAATTTAATATAATATCAAAGTGGTTCTTTTCTGCTCCCTCTTAAGAAATAAAGGGTGTTCTTATATGATGGCACTCCATGGAACAAGTGCGGAAATTGCTGAGCAGCTCTAAGACTACTTTTGCTGTCAAAGGAAAATTTTTTACCATGAGATACAAAAAAAGAAATTAAAAAAATTAAAAAAAATATTGAAAGCCAGCACTTGTGTCAAAGCATTTTACAGAAGGTATGGTAGGCACAGTGAAATGAACACATCCAGAGGAATGCAGTTTATCATGCTGCTGTTTATAGCAGCCTCAGAGGAATCAAAATACCCTGCTTCTAATTAGGAATTTTCAGTGGCAGAGCTCACACCTGTTTATTTAATAACAGAGCAAAGGAAACTATCATTGAGCCAGTGAAGAAAACACCTAAATTAACAAATCTAGACCAATGCCCTACTTAGAATGAAGAAATTAAACCATTTCTACATAGACTTGAGGCCACTGATAAAGAAACCAGATCATCTACCTTGGGACCTTTTTCAGGCTTCTATGACATGGCTAATAAAAATCTCATTAGCCAGTTAATTCTCTATAACCACTTGAAAACTAAATTATGTTTTTTAAAAGAATCTCTTATATTGCTTAAGCTTCAGCCTAGAGAAGTAAATTGCACATATTTAATTACGAAAGATTAATTCTTCCATCTTCTGTTTTTGTCAACTTGAGAAATGGCCTAGTCTCTCCACACTCTTTACTACCTTGTATTGCATCTGGCATCACACTCAACATGAGTTCTTTAAGTTTTCTAGGTGGAAGTTCTTGATCATTAGCTTCACATTTTTCCCCTCACTATCAATTACTTTGATACTTCTTTGCTGATCATCATCACCTCCCTAACACATTTCTGTCAGTTACAGAAAGTAGGACTCAATATGCTCCTTAGTTGCAACATTCCCTGGTGATCAATTATCTCATTTTCTTGCATGGTTTTGGTTTTTGTTTGTTTGGGGGTTTTTTGTTTGCTTTTTGTTGTCTTTTTTTTTTTTTTTTTTTTTTTTTGATGGGGTGGTATATTTTTATTTTTATTTTTTCCTTTTTTTTTTTTTTTTACCTTTATCATTCCAAAAGCATAGTCATAGCTTTCCAGAAATCAATATTCACCTTCATCCCTTTCGGTGCACATCAGGCCACATGATATAAAGAGAATTTTTCTTTTCCTCATGAAACCATTCTTTTAAATTCATTTCATTCTGTAAAGTCACTCTTACCTAATTCCTTTTCTTAGCCCTCAACTTTTCACATTAGTATTCTTCTTCTTTTCAGTACCTGTTGCCTTGTGTGTTTCATTTGTTTGGTTTTTTTAATAAAATTTTTTTTAATAAAATATGTGCTCATTAACAGCAGAGTTCTGTTCATGTCAGGATTTAAAAAAAAATTAAAAATCTTTAAATATTAGCCCTTCAGCTACATGATCAAGGAAAATCAACCAGCTCAGATTCAGAAGTCTTCTGTGGGGGAACATGACTAAAGTCAGAGGAGTTTAAAATCGACTTTACTATCATTAAAATCCCCTGGTAAGCAATTTTTATTTATAAAAGAATAGTCACAGATGCATATAGAGTTTCACAGCTCAGTGACTGCTATCTATTCCAGTCTCAGGCAGAAAAAAAATCATCCAGTGTTAAAACAACAGCCCCATAATCTAAGTCAGCTAAAGTTGCTGTGATCTTGCACATATGACACAACCTCAGTAGGAAGCACAGGGGGAAATCTGTAAATTCTGATTGCTTAAAACTGAGTTTCTTGACCAGTGCAACTGAAAACCGTGGAACAAATCTAGTTTTGGAGATAAGAACTGAATCCATTATGCTGGAAAAAAAGAAAGATGCACATTGAAACTACATCTTCTTTGTGACACTTCCAAGTTTCTAGTCTCAATTCAACTGCAAATAGACAAAACCAACATACAAGTAACTTTACCAGAAGAATAGCAGCTAAAAAGGCAAGTTTTCTTGTCAAATCTATTCACAGAAATGGGTTATTTCTAATGTACAGGTAGTGGGGAAAAAAATATTAAAATTATGAGGTGCCTTGTGAGAAGATTAATCCATTGTGATCCATATTTACACTAGGAAAAAGAAATCTATCCCTAATGAACAAAATAGAAATGATTTTATAAGAAATTAAGTACTTCACATTTGACTCATGCATAAAACAAGTTGAAGGAAAAATAATGTGTTAATTTGTCAACTTCTGTTATTTAAAAGGATTTCTAAATATGTTCAGTATTTCAGAAGCTTGATTAATTACTTGACCTTCTGGGATTTATCCTTATAGTTTTTATCTCAGATTGTAACTTAACTGTGAATTCTAACATAAAGGAATTGCCTTTTTTCTCTGTGAAACCAAAGAAGAGAACAACATGTGCCCTTTTTCAAGTTAAAAGATACTAATTTATTTTTGTAATTTGTCATAGACTGGATCTATGCTGATCGAACCATAAAATCCTGTGGTTCTGCCCCAGTTCCAAGCTCTAGATATTCTGTACTGTGTCAGTACAACAGAAAGCACAGATGGTCATGCTGCTGAGCTGACTCTCTCCTAAACATTTCTTTTTAATTTGCCTTCTACTGCATTCTTCATTCTCAAGATGCAGAGAAAATATTGCATAATTTCTTTGAATTTAGTGAAAATGATGTGAAATTATGATGTGAAATTATTTTGCCACAAAAGCAGAAATCTTTGTTATGTTACCAAACAGAACTTATTCTCTCTGGTACTATCTCAAAAAGCTCTGTATTAGTCCATCAGCTGATTCAGACATGTATTAACTTTAAATGGGTAAGCACCCCATATCATTTTTATCTAGAATATTTATTCAGTTCACTGTAAAGTATGAGTTTTGCTGAGTAGGAAAGTGTTCACTAACATCAGGCTTTCAGAATATTCCTAATAACGTACATACAATAAAAAAATGAAAATAAAAATAAAAATAACAATGTAATTTTATGAAAAATTAGTCAGTATTGACTAAAGGTATTGGGAACACCCCTATTTGATCTAGCAATGAAAGCAATCATACAAAAATACAGTTATAATTAAAAAAAAATTCCCACATGATTAATTTATTTGTAATAAACTTAAATTATCCTGCTAACGGGAAATTCCTATTGTAAAGCTCCCATTTTAAGCCATAGGTAATGGAACATTTTGAATTAATTTTCTTACCTCTCTGTGGTATTTTAAATTATTTAAAGAATTACCTTCAGAGACAGAGTACTTCTTTAGATATGTTTTACCACCAAGATGAAGCTTTTCTTACAATTGCAGGTGGGCTCCATAAATCCAACAGGTATAATAAATACTCCCAAATATAGTTTTGTGTTCTCATGGTACTTAGGTACATACTAAGAAATCCATGTCCTACGGTTGGAAATCATCTGGACAGCCTGCCAGGTAGATGGAATACTGTCTGTGCATGGTTACTTTATCATAATTCAGAGTCTTAACCTTTTGTGAGGCATTTATAGACAACAGCAATAAGAGATGGTAAATCACAAACCTCACAAGCTAAGCCAATTAAAACATTTTGTAGTTACACAATTAAATAATAAGACACCAAAAAAAAAGAAAGTCCATCGTGTTCTTAGGTATCATTATGCAATTGTATTCCAAGGAAAGGTTACAGCATTTTGCATTCCATATTGATGCAAGACAGAAGGCACATCAAGTTGTTTGGGTTTTTCAGAATAAAACATAAAACCAGCTTTTAGAGAGAAAAGCATGAAGCAGTACAAATTCAAAGAACAAGACTCCCTACAGAGAATAATTATTCACAAGAAGCACAGTTTCAAATTATAAAAAGCTTCCAATTTATAGCAGCATGCAGTCTCCAGCACCAGCAAACAAGAAAGAAAACAATCATATCATCTTAGTTGCATTACAGCAAGCCTTTAGAAAATAATCCTTCACACCCCAAAACAATCCTTTTCTTGGTGTTTGTTTTCCCCATACCGGAGTACATGGTACCTTTTCTGGTCCCTGCAACAATTCCTGTACTTTAGTCTAGATGAAAAGTTTATTCATGACAATTCTTGCAGTACCAACAAGCTAACCTCTTTCTACCAGACATTAGAGCCTTGCTCACAATCAACCACATCCTGAAAACTACATTTCCCTTAGATTTATTTAAAGGTAACAGAAAGGAGAGGGACTAGAGTCAGAATAAGCTAATAAACCCAGCAACGATTACAATTTTTGTTCAGAAATTGTTTGGGGTTTTTTTTGCTTGTTTGTTTGTGGGTTTTTTGTGTGTTTTTTGTTTGTTTTTGTGTGAGAGAAATGATGTAATGAAAAACAAAAAACACAAAAAATTTTGAAGGTATTGCCAGCAGGAAAAGCTACCGAGTCAGCAACAACTTGTAAACAAGCACACCAGTTACCTTAAAGCTCCACTGAATGTGGTTACACTTTGTGATATCTACGTTTCTACAGAAAAAAACAAAAGTAAAAGTAATTTCCCATCAGAATGATCATTAGGATGGTTGATTATTTCCTGCTTAAATACCACTAGACAGCATTGATACTTTGAATTTTTTTCTCTAAAGAAGCTAAGCACAGAAAAAAAGAATAAGAAACTAACACAGGTAAGTAGAGTGTATTTTTCAGTATTTTCCCATGAAAGCACATATCAGAGTTACTTTATGTTTAAGAGCAACACAGACTTCATGTTTTGTGTCAGCAGTAAATTTATTGTATTGTTTTATAGAGATTAATTTGTACAAGATCCCAGCAACGAGCAAGCCAATACAACTGAACTCAAACACACGTATCCAGTCAATTCTTGTCTGAGGTTTCCAACAAATGGATATCCACCCACCCATTTAAGGTCTGTAATATCCTTGTTACACAACAATATTTCTAACATGACTTCCCTCCCTTTTGGAAGCTGTAAACTTGCATACCATACACTGATTTATGCATTTAAACACAGCACTTCCCCCTTTGTTCAGAAATGAACCCTGGTCTGTAGCACAGGGTTAACTTCAAATGAGCTTGCCTTATATAAGCATATTTGTGATAGACTACAAAAAGTCCTTTCTGAAGGATATATTCTCCTCTTAAAAATGTGCATGCCTCAAAATAGTATCTTACTAGGTCATACAGTTTCCTTTTTTCTGCTATGTAATTCTGCTTTCATGAGTTGCAGCAAATGATCTCATTCCCACATTAGCTTTCCCCACTAAATGTACATTAAATACATCAAGTGATATGTTGCTTTTCAGAGCCTATATGCCACTTACTGCATTGCAAGTAAAGATTTCATTCTAAGGGTTAAAGAAATAGATGTAAAAAAGTTAAAAAATCCTATTGCATTACCCTATATATATTTATTAACACCATTAAAGTAGCATCTAATGCTGTACATATTTTTATGAGTTTACTATGATGTTGTCTGAGCAGGCAGATCATACTTTTACACAGAAATATGAATTTTAATTAGACTAAGAGACAGAAGCATAGGGAAAACTAAGCTATTTGGGTGCTTAAAATCAAGTCCATCCAGCACATCATAGGTTTTAAAATGTTTGTTTTTATCTAAAGATCTTGGAAAAATTCTAGAGCAAGGTAACAAAACAAAGAGGAGGGAGCTATAAGGACCATGAATATAACCACAACTACTGTTAACTCTTAGTTCAGCTATGTTTTCTTTTTCAGTAGAGACTGAGCTGGAAACAACCTTGTCTCTGCTCTTAGAGGTCCCAGTCAATATAGATAATAAGTACAGCAGAGAAAAAGCAGCCCTGACAAACTAAGATGCAACTGCTAGCCAAATAAATTTGAAGTAACTGAAGATGAAGCAGCACATAAAAATAACAGCAGACCTGGTAAAAGGTAACACTGGCAAATGCAAAGGATCAGACATGAAGGCCAGGAGAGCTGAGGAGAGTAATAAAAATCATTAAGTGTTAACTCAAGACACACAACATGGACAAAATAAGGCCAAGTACAAAAAAGGAATAAAAGCAGAAAAAAAGCCCAGAAGCTGAAGCAAACAGGGTATGCCCGCAGTGGCCTTGCCAAGATGACATGGCAAAGCAGAATGCTAAAGCCATATTACAGCTCATTATGATGATGAGAGAAAATGGACATGGTTACAGTAAGTTTGATGGTTTTAAAAAATTCCCAAGAACATGCCAATACTTCATTTTATGAAATAAATCTATAAGTAGAAAAGGCTCTGTCACATTAAAAGCTAAATAGCTACAAAAATCATACACGTCTGCTCTGCCCAGGAGATCCTGATTCAGCCTTACCTATATACTACAGGGGAAGCAGAGCTTTAGTCAACTGACACAGCTGGGAAAGCCACTGACCCTGGTGACAACTAACAGGTCAAAATTGAACTTCAGCTCCAGTTCTATAACAGGCCCACAAAAGAGACCACAGGCTTGCAGCCAAGCATGCAGTTCAAGCCAGCTACATAAGGCTGCAAGCTCTAGTTTGCCAGCTCCACAGCTTATTGTAAAGACAGGCAAGAGAGTAATATTGTCATTATCACCACAAACTAGGTTATGGCTGCCTGTATTGGAACCAGGGTTAGCACAAACACATGTACACAGAGCAGTACACGTGTGCAGACTGTAGGACAGTGCTTTTAACAGGGTTCTACTTTATGTACAAGGAGAAGAGTGTAACTATGGCTACTTCGTTAGCCTCACAAACAAGAAGAAATATTAAACTCAACAAATGAAACAAATTCTAGTATGTCACCCAATTTATAGGTGGGGAATATGGTAGAACCCAAGTGAGACATTGTGTTTGCAGTGTTCAGGTTTAAACATTTTCTTTGAAGAAAACTGTTCTAGGAGGAGGAGTTTGGCTGGCCTGCTGGTACAGAAATGCCACGGTGTGCCCAACACAAGGAGGTATTGCTCATTGCTCATTTGTCAGACCATGTCAAGTCGGGTCCTAATGCCAGCTAAGATCCTCGGGGCCTCACTCAGTCTGTTAAAGATGTTCTGGTAAACATAAGTATCAGCAGTTTGTCTAAGCAGCTAAAAAATCCAAAGATTGTCCCCAGGACATTTTTAAGCAGGAAGTATTAGTTCCATATCAAGAGAAGTTATCAAGTCTGTTCTATTTTTCTATCCATTCCAATTGGACATTGTGCTTACTGAAATTGCAAAACTTCACCCTCCTCTCACAGTTAGGACATGAATGCATTCTGCTTATGTAGCCCATGTACTGCCAAGTCTTTGGCCTCTAAGCAGCTAGAGGTCTAAGTTTCCAAAATGCCCACATTTACCTTAACACTTGTATGCTAAATTTGGTTGAAATCATCATCTGTTGATAAGCTGCAGAGAAGGGATGAAGTACACTAACAGATAGTCAGAAACAATGAGCTCTCCTAAGTCTTGTTTCCCAGAGAAACAAGTTGTCATCACTGTGTTCAGCACTTGACACACAGTCCTGTCAAAGTAGGTCTCCAATGATGCCCCCACCCACCCTCAAAAACCTAAAATTAAAAAAAAAACCTCAAAACTAAAAAAATGTTTTACATAATTGAAAGATTACAGCAAACTACTGATGCCCACAAGTGCTTACTCTTCTTTGATCAGTAAAGAGGTCCTCAATTCTAAGAGCCACTCCCTCATTATTTAATTTCCATAACTTTGGAATATCCTAGCCCACTAAAAATATGTGTTCCCCATATGGCATCTCTATATGAGGCACCCTGATGGGGTAAGAATAAAACTTGCCTTGCTGCTCCAGCAAACATAGTTCTCCACTGAAGGAGACCACACATTAAGTCTTGTAAAAGTACAGCACGAAAGAAGAAACCATATAGGTATGTGCTAGTCCTTACTCACTTCCTTTAACTTATGTGTTTATACAAGCCCACAAACAATCTTTAAGGTAAATTAGAATGTGAATCCAGAGTAATCCAGAGCACTGTATTCTTTTGTAGTTTTATTTTTCCAATATGACAACCAAAATGACATGTTTAGCTTCTCTTTGCATCTACTGAATACACCTGGACAATCTGAAAATGAAAGACAGCTATTTTTCATAGTCTTATTTACTCAACTTCTGCTTATTCAATTGAATATGGCTGGGGAGTTTGCATTCAGCATGACATTTCTACTTATGTTAGCACACAGCATACTCTAGAAAATATTAAGTGTTGAAATTAAATAACTCCTTTCACTGCTTAAGCATCCCTGGTTCACTCTCCATATACACCACTTATCACAGGCACGCGTGGTGCACAAACAGAATAAAATCTTCACCTGAGTATTTTCCCACACATTGGATAAATGGGTTCTACTCTCTGTTAGAGTAAGCCAATATTTTTACCATGGAAGAAATCTGACTAATACTAGCATTTACTGAGCAGACAACTGAATTTTAGGTACAAATTTAACAAGAGTAACACAAGACAAGTAATAAACACAGGGTAAACAAAAGCTACTTCTGTTTCATTTAGGCTTCTGCAACCAAGAGATCAATTTCTAAGTGCTTGTGGGTGTTCTGTGTTCTCCAGAATGCAATAGTTACTCACTATTATTCTTGTCAGAGCTTTTACAAGCATAATGCAAGTATGTGCAGACACAACTACCCACAAAACGACTAATATACAAAATCAGAATCTAGTAAGCAAAGACATGCCAGGTTTGGAGATTTGGATTCACTATTAACTAGGTGTCATTCACTATTTACTCAACACCCTGCAGTTTTCATCATTTGTGTTATTCAAGTCCAGTGTACTGAGAGGTGACAGTGCCACAGTGTGTTATGAGACAGTCACCCCCAGTGGATGTGCAGAGAGCCAATCAAGCCTACAGACAGCAAACATTTTTGGTGCTATCACGGTGTCATTGTTTGCCCACTGGACATCAAGGTTCTGTGTGATGATATTTCTACTTACTGTTCCACTCAATGTTCTGTTTTGCAGCTAATATACAAAATTCTTAACTGAACAAGAACATTCTTGAAACACAATCCTGAGTAACCAGGCTTCCCTCTGTACTCTAAATAGTTGTTAGCATGAACACTTGGCTAGTCCAAAATATGTGCCTACCTGAATCCATGGACTTGTTCCCAGTGAGGAAATACCAAGACAAGAAGACATGTGGTGACTCCATACAGCTTCTCCAGCTCACATCCCTTGCACAGCACCTGAATCTCACATGGATGACAGCCACATAACTTTCATCACAACTTCTAACACTTCTGATACGGTGGAGAAAACATTGATCCCATATCAATTCTTCTCACAGCTCCGAATGCCTCAGAATGCCAGCCTGCAGCCCTCAACTCCAAGCCTGATTACAGGCTCCAACAAGCCTACTGGCAGCTGAAGACTCCTTAGGGGTAAACTTTCTGTGCAGAATCTTAGCAAGAATTACTATGTAGGAAAATTAAGCCCTAAAAGCAATCCTCTTGAAGTTCAAACTGAATCCCAGTGCCTACTCAGCGGTCACATATTAGATTATCTAACACCAAGTGTAGATAATGCCTCCTAATTTGACATTCCTGGTAACCAACAAGGTGTCAGACAGGACTCCCCGAGAGCGGCTCATGTTGCAGTTGACAGCAGTTTGTCTTAAATTTGACAGAAATTTCCCTGGGTATCTTTTTTTGTTTTCTTCTGTAATACTCCATAATTCAAGTAATTTTCTATTCTATGACACTCTTATGTGCTTAAAAGCTACAAAGATTTTCCTTTCAGATGTCACCTGAGATCTACAAAGCAGTAGAAGCCTTGCTTTTTAAAAATATTTTTAATGCTTACTTAAAACCCTCACTGTACTTTGAAAGCTTTCTCTGGATAACATCCATCAATATTCTGTTAAAGACAATCAAACAGGACTTTAAGCAGTCATAGAGCTCTTGCTGCCTTTGTTAGAGTGTTCACATGGAGAAGAGACCATAAATCTGGTATTTATCATGTTTTGTGGGACTTGGGAGAGAAAATAAAGTCTTGAAACACCTGATGATACATAGAAATGGGAAGATTAGTGCAAATTCTCACTCAGAACATTTTAATCAATGCATCTTTCAACAGAAATGCCAAACAGGACAAACACTTCACCTCCTTTCATGGCTGCCATTGTTTCATACTCTAATTTCTCATTTGTCAATCTTCACTCTATACACCCACCTTTTAAATCTTTCTCCTGAGCTGTCTCTATCTTTTGTGGCACATGTTGCTATGTAGACACCGTACTGACAGCATTTGTTTTTTGAAGTGTTCCTCAGTAGACATCCTGAATTTCTACTATGTTCTCACTTCTTATATATAAATATATAAACAAATCAGACTTTTTATGTACTGGAACAATTAGTACCATCCTTCTTTAATTCTCACATGCCTGTTTTTAAAAACAGTGATTTATACACCTTCAGAATCACCTCTACTGGTCTTTTACACACTAACAAAAAGCACGTATATTGTCTAATTGGACTTGATTACTGTCTGAATAAGGCACTGCTCATTTTTTTTAATGGTAATTTTTTTCTTCAGAGTATTTCCTTATGTATTGCCATGTTCCACTTCATAATTTTTAAGCCCTTTAAAGTTATCTCCCACCTAGTGATATACAGTTCTCCTCAGCAGAACTTCCAGCACCTCCTACGGTGTTCAATGTCATTTCTTCAAACTCTGTAGCTTTGGTAATAAACTTTCAAGGTATTTTAGACTGCCAACCTATGTTATCATGGACCAGCACAATACTGAGACAGAGGCTCAATAAATGATACAGTTGGGGGATTCATTACAAAGTCAGATGAGCTCTTTGTCATTTAAGTAGACGGGAGAGACTGACATTAAAATATGGTTCATTAAAAGTGCATTTGAGCCTCAGCATTCACTGTACCAAAACATCTGGAGACAGTCTAAATTATACTGGAATGCCTTGGAAAATATTTGAGCTTCTAACTAAGCACAAGGGATTTGGTGAGTAAAAGACTGCTTTTTTTTCTGTAACTGTATACTTGAGGATAATTTTCTTTTATGAATGCCACAGTAACCCCCCATTAACTGAGAAACCATGGACCAAGTACCATTCATACGAAGAGCTATTATTTCAAAAATCATTGCAAACTGTTTGCTTTGGCACATTTTCAAGGAAAATATGCAGCTGGATAGGTAATCTCTTGTGTGTTTAGTTCTGGGTTTTTTGTTTTGTTTTGTTTTAACAACACATTCAGCATTTCCATCTAGATATGAAAGCAAAGAAGGTGAAGTCAGAGAATAAGAGCAGGTGATGCCATGCAGCTGAATCTATATGACAGCTAAACCATGGAAGGACTTTGTATCTACCTTTGCAGTGTAAACTTAAGGAGAGACCTATTCTGAAAATAGAGTATTGGTTTGGGGCTTTTGTCTGTTGTGAAAATCCACAAATCAGTAGCATTAACACTGTATACCTAACATAGTGTTTAATTCAGATTTGAATAACCACTTGTGTACCAGGTACAGACAGGATGCATTATCAGCAGCATTATTGTTCTTGAGCTGTTGAAGCCAATTTGTTACTATTTGAAAAAATGCCAAACACAATTTCTGAAACATGGAGGCTAATTTCTATTTTAAAGGTCTATGAAGACACCCTATAACAAGAAAAGGATTCCTGAAAATATAAGAGAGCTTATGAGCTAAGTAAACAACTTATTTCCCTATTTTATAGCAAGAGAACCAAGGAAAACAGGAAAAAATATGACTTAGTCCAAAGTAGCATAAATGTTTCTCAGCTATCTCTTACCAGAAATATAATTTGCTTATCAGGTAAGCTACTCCAGTATGTGTCCTGGGAAGCTTCTGGGCTCCTCAGGGTGCCTAACCAAGCTTTCTCTATCTTGGATAGCACTGCAGACCTGTCCTACAGCTCCTAGTTCTAGTCATTACATTTCATTGTAACTAATAGCAGAATTAGAAGTGAACTTAGAACTGACAATTTCCAGTCCTGTGCCTTGATAATTTATGAAAGTATTGTTTTAAACACTATTTCTTCTAAATATCCATGACACTTATAAAAAAAAAATACAAAAAGTTGCTTAATTATCAAAACCATCATTTTGCTTAAAATCCTTTATTGCATAAGCCTTAAAGCACAAAAGCACTTTCTTGAATTTGTGAGTGTGACTTCACAGCTGCTGCTCTCAAATGCAGTCAATATTTATATATAACTTCAATGAGCTGCTAGGAACCCAGACTCCTGAAGCACAACTCTGCTTCTAGAATCAAAAATGCAAGTCCCATGTATGGACTTCATTATGAAATTTATGAAATTTATTTCAGTTAACAGAACTGCATAGCTTCTTTTCCACCTCTTTTCCTTTACATTTCTGGCACGTCAAGTTAGGACTTCAGGATTTTTTTACCTTCTCTTTCCTCCATGCTTTTCAAATGAGTCTTGTATGAAGATACGGTTTGGTGGCTCTACCAAGCAACTGGGATACTTTGGTATCTACTGGAATCCAACAGGGAGTGTGAATGTAAAGGTTAAGTAAAAGCCCAGCACAGTTTACGATTTATGTTATTGTTTTTTTCCAGACCTCTTGGAAAATCTGAGGAAAGCAGTGCTGCTACTCAGTTTGATTTTCAGTGGAACAGAAAAAAAGATGAGGAAGATTATAGGTAAAAACATGTGCGTGATTTTTATGTAGCATTCATCATACAAATGCTCTTAAACAAAGGACTTCCAAGACATGCCTAATGTAGATTAATGCATAGATTTAAGGTCAGTACAATTTCCTATCATCAGAGAGCTTATTTCTTAGTTTTCATAAAACTTTAACTGTTTAACATGGTTTAGAACGTTTGTATTGGATTCTTCCACTTATCCGAAGAACCCTGTACCACTAGATGGCACCACAAACAGAACGTTGTGAATTACACGTTTTTCATACTGAATTTACAGTGTCCTGCTTTATTACTAGCTTTTGAAAATAAAAGTGAAGAGGGGAAAAAAAGGTATTTTCTATTCATACTAACTGGCCCATTTAGTAAAAAACTACCAATTACCCATTTTCCAAGACATACTGAATCCCCAGTATTTAGATCTAAAGGTAGGATGTTTGTAAAAATATTGATGATATAAGAGCTGAAAGGTGGGGGTGATTACAAAAGCTGATTATATCAAGCATAAACAGTGTATTACTAGTTCTTAAGAAAGCATGTCAAGTACATGTCTCATTTGAGAGCAGAAGTATCAGACAGATTAATGCACATATGCTACAACATTAATTAGGGAATCAGATTTTTTAGAAGATTGATAATTTTATAGTGACAATTGTAGCTGCACTTAATTGAATCTTTTCTGGAAACCTTATAAGAGAAAATGAGCAAGAAATCACAAGGACGTCAAGATCCAGCTTGAGGTGAAACAAAGGCAAGAATTATCTTCAGCACAGGACAAAATGCCTCTCAACAAAGCTGAGTTTGCACTATGATTTTGCAATTATATTCCATTGTCTGCATTGGCTTCTAATGGAGGAAAACAGAAATCGGGCCACAGAAAAAAAGCTTGTTTTTAACATCGACAAACAAAGGCTCCAATCAGTAATATAAGCAATCAACAGTTAAAACGTCCTTAATAATAGGAGAGTGGCAACAGAATAATGGTAGGAGAAAATCACTATTCAAATTACCCTGCTCAACTGACATTTAATAAATTCATATTTAAAAAATGACATTTAGAGAAGTAAATGATAATGCAAATGAGGGTTCTATTTACGAAGGGGTGAAAAAACAGCTTCTAATCTCAAGTATAAGCTTATCCAAGTTTTTGGTACCTGGCAAAAAATATTGCAACTTGCTGATGGATAGTGATCTGCTGCAGTCCTGCAATTATATGCTGTTTGAAGCTAAATGCCATGGATTCTCCATCTTCCCTTACAGAAGTATTAAGTAATAAATTGCAGAAGTAAATTTTTAGCTCTGGCTCCTTCTTGTTTATCCTTGTCACTCTCCTGACAGGAGCTACCATTTTCCAATTATAAAATGGTCCAATAGGCCAAAAATGAGCTGCTGTAGTCTACACACTGGGACAAAGCACTGTGCCACACAGTGGCTGGATACATTCCTGTGACAAATGAAGTATGTGGATGCCTCAGTCCTGTTATGAATGCATATTATACATTTCTATCCTAACAGTTTCCACCGTACCAAGGATATTTCATTTCTTTACAAGCATTTTAATTATTTGGAACAGTTCTCTGAGAGGCTTTTTGTGCTCCTTTTTTGCTCATTCGCAGAAATGTATGAAGGGCATTTTCAGCAATAAAAGAAACCTTTATCTGGTCAGCATTCAAATTATAGCACAGTGCTGGTACTGCCCTTGACACATTCATCTGTCTTGTAGCAAAGAATCCAAAGGAATTCCCTTGACCCAGCTCAAAGCTGGGTAAGAAAAAAAAAAAAAATTAACTTGCATTTTTATTGTTACTATTAAGAGTTTTGTACTCCTAGCACTTCACTGCTACATGGAGTTACATTCTTTATGGGATTTAGCAATCGAGTAAAATACTTTAAATATTACATAATTGCATCTCAGATTAAATAATATTGTCTCTGAAAACATCCATGAAGTATTTGCCCTGGCTTATAGAAGGAGCTCCTTTTGCTGGTATAAACTATTAGATGATTTAATACATATCTCTGATGCAGTACAAGACAGATAGCAGTTTTTCTTGCTGCTTTACAATATAGTTAATGCCTGCAACACATTTGAGATGGTACTACAGAATAGCACAGAAGGTTTAAACTCTTCTGCCAATATGTGACATCAATCTTGTGAAAGAAAGAAGTGAAACCTGTTACTGACATCAAAAACATGCAGGATGGTAAGGAATGAATTGGGTTAGACATTACAGAGCTGCCTTAATTCTATTCCCTTATTTTTGTGTTTTATTTTGTGTTTTTAATTACCTGATTGCACTAGATTTCCCAGCCCCACTCAGTGATGAGATAAAAGTGCAACAGTAAGGTTACAATGATGGGCAGCAGATTTGGGAAGTGTACTCTGTTTCTATGAGAGGCAACAGCAAGAGATGTGGGAGGATGCATTAAGATGGAATACAAAGAGAAAGTTACCATTCAAATTACATCAAGTATTGAATTATCTCCACAAATTGTCTCAGACACAGCTAGATATAGGCAAATGACCAGGGTCTTTGCTCTTCAAGAGTCTGTATTGGTTCTGATGTTTATGCAGGACTGGAATGAAGATTCTTATGAAGTCTAGAATACTCATGCAGGTTTTTTTCATGCAGCTCCTGTCTCACTCACTACCTATATTACCAATTGATGGGGGTTGTTTGTGGCACACTATTCATGGACTCACAAGTTTCCCTGGCTGAGACTTCATTAATCTGAGGTCCATATATATATATACATATATATATATATATATATACTCTAGCTTTCCCCTGGATTCACCCACAAGACCCTCCCAGGTTCCTCCCACAAGGCTCAGTATTTTCCCACTGTTTTTCCAGTAGCTTTTGACCATTCCTTCTCATAAGCAAGGTACTTCATTAGCACTTTCCTTTCTTATCATCCCACATTAACTTTGCCACCTCCCACAGTTGTTGTTGTAGTTCAGCTCTTTCTTCATAGCAATTTCTCTAAACATAAAGCTTGACAAGTATATAGCTGACATACTACAACCAAAACCTATTAAAAAGTCAATACAATTTGTGTCCTAGTTGAAGCCTCTCCCTCACAATTCCTCCTGGAGGTTGAAGGCTTATTTGTGTCCATTCTGTTTGCCCCACACATAAATCTAGGAAGTCTGTGGGACTTAAAGGGGAACAAAACACACCCTTTTTGCTTTGCACCCAGACATTATCACAAGGCTGTTTGGCATATGGTACAAACTGAAATGTTCTGTGGTTTGCTTGTTTGAAACTGTTGAATTAAAACAGTAAGATCATGATAATGATACTGATTCTTCAAGTACTTGAAGGAATTTTGGGGTATACAGCCTGCAAATAAGGAGCATCTATGTAAGAGGCAAATGTAATTCTCATTAAGTAACTCAATTCTCATTAAGTAACTCAAAGGCTCATGGTAGACTTTATCTTAGACTTTATGAATTTAAAAAAATATCCCTAGAACAACCCCAAATATCATAATCATTCCAGTATCAAAATAGATGTAAAGAAAGCAAGCCATAATTAGTAACTGTCCTAACACCGAGATCTTCTGGTGAATACTCTGATTTCAGAAATGTTAGTCACAAAAATGGGAACCCTAAAGTTACTCTTTCATAGCACTAACTTCCTGTTTGTCCACCAAAGCATGCCAGGCTTTCTGTTATATTTATTAAAGTATTGTTGGAATCTCTGAGTCACTTTCAGCAGATTGAAGTTTTGTCATATACAGCATTAGTTCAAACATTTAATTAAGCTTTGTCCACTGAAAGGTCTTAATCTTTAAACTTTGTAATTTGGGTACTTTTAACAGGCTACAAGCAGTAGATATACTTGATAGATGTGTATATAACGGTAAACATCAAATCAAGGAATAATTAAAAAATAAGAACAGTAATACAGGCCCCCCACAGCCGTCAGGAGGCTTTGGCAATTACTCCAGAGACTTTGAATAGAAATTCTGTAGTTTGCTACTGATGTGATCCATATTTTTCAGGAATTGATGTATTTTCTTGCTTAGGTAATTCTGTTGCTTCTGTTAAATTTTACATGATAACTGTATATAATTCACAGTTTAGCATTTTTGGAACTATTTAGAAATCATGCAAATACACAGAGACATAAAACACATATTTGCATCATAGCTCTGTGGCAGTTTTAAACCTGCTGGAGCACCTGGGATGCCAAGGCATAGAGGCACAGCCTGATGCAAAGCATCGTGTGATGCCAGCCAAAGGGTATTGTGGTTGTTGCACATTTGTGATGGAATGACCCCCCCCTTCCCCTCCTTGCTCTCCCCTGTATGTTTCAACAATCCTGGCTTTAATAATTTACACTGTGGAAAAGGATCAGCTACAGCAAAACAAATTGACTAGTGATTACAAGATCAAGCTACTTTAGCACTAAACAACTCAAGTCAATTTGTAATCAAATTGGAATGCAAACAAAGCCCAAAATTCATCAGTGTTACTGCATTTTTCTAGCAGTAACAGACTGATGAATAACATGACAGGCTAAATTCAAGCTAATGGCCAAGAAATAATCCAGGGTTTAATTGAATACAAATGAAATATGAAAATGAAAAGTCAGGAACAAATTAGATATTTAAGACTTCTTTTAAGTCTAAGAACTTTTACATGATTCACATTGAATTCACAATAGGTCAATTCAGCTCAAAAATGCCAATACAGACACTTACCCAAGTCTGCATAGCCCATGACCACAGTGCAAGAAACAAACTGAACAAAAAGTAAAAAGAAGATTTAAATTTTTTTTTTTTAATTTTCCTGTCAGCATTCTTACTGGTGATAAGCTAGGTATTATATATGGGCTTTGGATTGGTCATTAGATCAGTTAGTGTCAACAGATGTCAGCCTTCAGTAGGAATAGTGCAATGCTATTAGAAAAAAAATTTGTACCCCCTGGGAATTTTTTTGGTGCTTAATAATTACCAATACACTACTGAAAAACAAGGGGAATTTGCAGTGGTCACGGAGGATGGAATCACTGCTATACAATTAGGGAGCTGAAGACAAACTACTAAGAAATGTTCTGTAAATAATTAAAAAGAAATAAGTAATAAACAAAGGAAACTTATTACTGTACAAAAACACCAACTATGAACCTCAGAAATCAACAAGATCATAGGCAGTAAATTGCCATCAACTACAAATGCCTCTTGACTAATACTCAATTTTCTTGGAACGCAAGATAGCTTCAAGGAAAATGACTACATGCTCATTGCTTTAAAACAGCAAAACAACTAAAATATACATCTGCCAAGAATCCAGAATGAGTCAGGTAACTTGATTTTTTTCAATAAAGAGAACAAAATCAAACACAAATATTGCTATAAAGAACACTGAAGCTGCATTAGCTTCCAGAGCTTCAATGAACATGACCACAGCCATGCAGCTGGGTGACTCCTGCTCAGATTTTTATCAGGTTGTCTCTAAATGAGGTTTGTCTCTGCACTACCTCAGGTAAACTACAGGCTGGCAACTTTGGGACTGACTCATCTATGCTACCCAGACTGCAGTCACAAACCTTAGATTTTACCTACCTAAGAACAAATGAAGCTCCTAATAACTTAAACTCCCCTCACTAACAGTTTGATGAAGTTTCTTGGAAGTTAATCCCTCAGATTTGGCATATACTGGGATCACACTGTAAAATTTTTTGAGTAGTTGGACTCCTGGTACTATTTCACTAATGGATTTTAAATTGCTCCCTCCTCCCACCCCAGTCTGCTCTTCTCCCCACAGTGGCTTACCAAGCTTGGATAAAAGCATTATACATACTTAAACTTGAGATTACAAAATACTGTATGAAACCAATCATAGATATTTATAGCCTGCACAAAATTTGGTTGCTCACCCATGGCAAGCATTTAATACAGCTAGTTCATCTGGAAAGAAGGTTGATTAAATAATCCAAAATAAATGTGATGCATATTCAGAAAAATATGGTGTTCAGAACTAACAGTAATGAAATTTAGGCATTAGGAAAAAAAAGCAAAGTATATAATTTGTTGCATTCTTAATTTATTTCTTCTTACTACTACAGACTACAGAAAAGAAATACTAAAACTAATATTTTATCAGATTGTGGTTGCTTTTTTGGTTTTTGTTGTTTTGGTTGGTTTTATGGTTTTTTGTTTTGTTTTTGGTTTTGTTTTGTTTTGTTGTTGTTGTTAGGTTTTTTGTGTGTGGGTTTTGTTTTTTTTTTTTATAAGCAGAAGTTCTGATAATTGTCCATTCTTATTTAAGTGCAAGCTCAGATTCCACATATTTCTGACAGGCAAGAGGAGGATGATAGATAAAATAACCTTGACATTTCAATCAGGTAAACATAAAAGAAAAAGAAAGTTAAAGCTCTTTATCATTTGGAGGGAAATGCACATCTCAACTTTCTATGGTGCTATGTTTACATGTTTGTCTCCAGTGAATCTCTACAATTACTGCGATACTTATAGATCTCTACAGATACTGGGATACCTGGGGATTGGATGAATGCCCACAACCACTGAAGAAATGGAACACCCTGAGAGCTGTCTTGAGCAAAAGCACTGAGCATAACAGAAGCCAGACACAGTTTCTGGGCTTTGTTCAGAACATCCACAAAAGCTCCTCATTGCCTTCACCCAGCTCTACCTGGGAGAATCAGCCAAGAAGGAGGTTAACACAGATCATAATAACCTCACCTCTACCAGATCCCAGAGTCCATGCTCATCCTCCTTGTATCAAGAAGGAAATCACAGTCCCAGCTTCATAGCAAATGGGCAGAGACCATCAGTAGTTATTATGGGCTCAAATATTTCAGGCTACACAGCTCCTGATAAGAAATCCTTCTGCTTGCAGTCATTTATATCAGCTAAGCCTAAATTGTTTCTTTTGTAGCCATGGAAACATCAAACTCATGAATGATACTTCCCCTTACCTCTGACAAAGACAATCTGATTTTTAAACTCTCATGATAATTACATTTCTGTAACTTTAACACTTAATTGACAGTGTTCCTTGCCAACCAAATATAAAAGAGTCTTCTTCAATATTTGCCTTTTGCCCTTCAATTGTGTGGTTTCACAAAGCTCCCAAATGCCCAGCGTCTCACACAGAAATTGCAGTCCTGTAGCACAGCAATCTTCTATTGCTATTGATAACAACAGGCCACAAGTACTCTGCTTAATTTGCAGAGCCTCGGGATGCACCTTTTTGTCCTTCCCTGGGTTATTTTCACTTGGTCCAGCAATAAGAAAATTTTTGCTAGTGGTCAAATCCAAGTGCCGGGTCCTGCACTTTGGCCACACCAACCCCATGGGGAGCTCCAGGCTGGGCACAGAGTGGCAGAAAGGGACCTGGGAGTCTGGATTGACAGGAAGCTGAACATGAGCCATCACCGTGCCCAGGTGGCCAAGAAGGCCAATGGCATTCTGGCCTAGATCAGGAACAGTTAGGCCAGCAGGTCCAGGGCTGAAGGAGCTGGTGGTGTTCAGTCTGGAGGAGAGGAGGCTCAGGGGAGACCTCATCACTCTCTACAACTCCCTGAAAGGAGGCTGGAGCCAGGGGTGGGGTTGGACTCTTCTCCTAGGCAGCTTTCAGTCAAACAAGAGGCCATGGGCTTAAGATCTGCCACGGTAGATTTAGGTTGGATACTAGGAAAAAATTCTTTATAGAGAGGGTGACTGGAATGGGCTGCCCAGGGAGGGGGTGGATTCTCCACCCCTGGAGGTTTTTAAGAAGAGACTGAATGTGGCACTCAGTGCCATGGGCTGGGAACCAGAGTGGCAGCTGGATCAAGGGTTGGAGTTGCTGATCTCAGGGGTCCTTTCCAAACTGGGTGATTCTGTGATTAAAATTAATACTCTGCCACAAACACTCCTACTTCTCATATACTTCCCCTCTTTTTACACTTCTAAAACATTTCCCAAGTACCTGTATCATACTACTAAAGTTGTAATTTTAATACCCTATCATGTTGCACAGGTTTTAAGAGCTTGTTACTTTTTGCAAGAGATGACATTCATTGTTACTTTAATTGTAACATGAAATTCAAGAGTTAAGAACAGGACATGGAAATCTCAGATAGTGAGACAAAGTGACACTTCATGCCAGCAATCCGGACATTCTGAGCTGAGAAAGTGACACTCCTTCAAACAAGTGAAAGGGGAGGACCAGCACAAGCAAAGATTCCTGCATTTTTGTAGCCAGGATTAGAGAATTCAAATGACAGGAATTATTCCTATCATTCTTACACATGGCAGAAGATGCTGAGATAGTTATCCTAGTTGCAGTTTGAAAACAATATAAAAATGACTGGATTTTCTTCATCATTTGTTTTCCCTTAGAACACATCTGAACTGGAAGTTCTGTTTTTCAACATTTCTCATTGGTTTCTTGTAATTTACAGTTTATCAAGGTAACATCATATTTTGATTAAATGTACTTGTGTTTAATTTCTATTCCAAGTTTAAATTAATAGTGATAGCTATTCTAGATTTATACATCTTGAATTAAAAAAAATGCCACCTCATACTTACTGACATACCTGAATTTTAGATTAGCTTGTCTCAGTGTATCAGTGGTAAATCTTGGTGAGTCTGCTCTGACAGGTTCAGCTTCTGCTGAATGTACCTCTCAGCCTGGCAGTGTTGAAACACAGGGCACACAGTTGCTGCAGGTAGCTTGAAAATTATACTGGAATTTATTCCTGTTTAAAGTCACACAGAGCATCTTCTCTATAACCTCGCCATTATGATTTCATCTACCTAACCAAATTAAGTTTTAATGACAACAGTGAGCTCTTTCTACAAGTTCATACTTTTGGGTCTAAATGTATTAAGCCATGTTCCTCATAATGAAGCCATGTTCCTCATAATTCTAACTAGAATGTGCAACATACACAGACTTTCAATACCAGGGGTATGTAATCTGCTCTGGCCATGCCCACACTAGGATTCTGGTTTTGGTCAGGATTATTGTTTTTTTGTTTTGTTTGTTTTGAAGGCAAATTTCACAAGTAAAGCTCAGAGTGCACAAAAAACATCTGGAAGAAATCTAGAGGATGTGCTTCACAACTACATATAATTCCTTCCAATCCTGAATGAGCTTTCCCTGTCAAAATCCAGTGCAGAATATCACCTCTGCAAAACTTGAATTAGTGTCAATGCCAGGTCCCAGACACCCTCTGCATGTTCACTTATCAGCCTGCATTACCTCCTCATGCAGACTTTGCCACAGAATAAAGGTTGGTTTGGTTTGGTTTGTTGATTGTTTTTAAAGCAACAAAAATAAAGGTCCAATATGTGTTTACAGACCAGCATTGTTTTTATATCCTGTCAGAGTTTCAGTTACAGAAGCACAGTCTAGTCTCATCATTGGAGTTGATGTGATTTTGCTTCTGATTAGTAAACAGGATTCAGGAGGTTCTGAGCTGTCTGCATATTAGAAAAACAGTTCCTATTGCAGTATTTGCAGTTTTAGCTATGAAACAAACAAAAAAAATTGTTTTGTTTCCTTACGTGTACTTCAGTCACACCACTTATGGGGAAAAAAAAAAAAAAAAAAAGCAAACAAACCACACAAACAGTATCAGTTATTTACTATCATGCATAGAGCATTATCTGATAACAGCAAAATGTGCTTTCAACTAGGATGCTAAAGAACAATCAAATATTTTCATGAAGTAATTCTTGTATCATCGACTTTAAATTGGCCATGAAATATCATAATTCCAGGGATCTGTCAGAGCATATTTTCTAATTAAGCTTCAATATTCAATTCACGTCCTGTACAATTTAATGATAGTGAAGAAGATAATCTTGAACTGTATTTCATAAAGATACAGAACACTTTTAAGCTAATAATAGCATTCATATTTGCTATGCATGCTATCACCTCCTTTATTTTTACTGCTACGTTATAACCCTTTAGAAGTGCAAGTGAACCACATCCAAAGAGATCTAATATACCAAAACACAAGGCAGATTAGAGATAATGGTCACTGACTTGATGATTGACAGGTATCACTCAGAAAAGCTGGGCCTAAATCAGACCCAACAGTAAGGAGTACACAAGTGCAGCATGATTGGAATGCCAGCTTTTTTCCCAGCACACAGCAGGTCTATAAGTTTGCAAAGGCTCTGAAAGCTGACAATGGGTAACTGAGGCCTACTTGCTATATTTTTATTTTCCCAGGCTACTTCCACAAGAACTTTCTCATTAGAACATTTCTTTGCCCTGACTCCTCCTTTTCCCTTCCGTTCCCAAATTTTAAGGAAACACCAGTGGGAAACAACAGAGGAAATGACCAGCAGCTAAGTAGCAGAGAGACAAAAGATTGGTGAACTTACCAGGAGTATAATTCAGAAAAATTGCTTATTTTTTCAGTGAATTATGTCAAATCTAACCACTAGTAAGCTTAGTTATTTGCTTTTATACAAACAGGGTAAGATATTTTTAAAGTGTCTAACAGTCTTCATACTCTTGAGCTAGAGAAAACAGAATCTCTGTCCTGGTCTACACATTAAAAAATTAAAATGCATCTAACATGGAAACATGCAAATAGATGTAATTGCACCTCGTCAACATGCTGAGCAGGTTTCTACAATGTTTTTCCAGAATGTTAGCAAGATCACAATTAAAAACAGCTGCCCATCTCTTTATCCTTGCAAACAACATGCATCTGGTGGCAAAAACTTCAGAGCTTTGCATCTCTTAAGGTTATCACTACCTAGACAGCTGTATTACTTGACTAATATTGAGCCTTTTCACAAATTTACAGCTTTTTAAGTATATCACTATATATAGCCTCTATTTAAAAATTAAGTACTCACAGGCACGTTTTCCTAAAGCTCACAAACTCTAAAACCTGACCTTATGTACATCAAGGCCTCCTAATCATTATGCTGTTAGATAACAAATGCAAGGGTGTGTACAATATATGTTTCTTTCTTCATTCAGCTATCATTCAGCTGAAAGAATTTAGATCAGAGAGAGCACAAAGGAAACACCATTTTCTCACTCAGAAGGCTTTTCTGTCACTGAAATATTTGAGATAAAAAGGAAAAATAGTTCTGCAAAGTACACTATACAAAAAAAAATGTTTATTAGAAGCTTAATTTTTTTAAAGACCTGTTATTTTACCATCCATGTGTAGATAGCAGACTGGCTAACAGTCAGAAGTCTAATATCAACACTTTTTCTGACAGAAAAGGCATTGTTATATTCAGTTTTGTGCCGTAATCTTAAATAAGAACAGATATTTTAAAATACTGAAAGACTAAAATGCATCTGTAGGACAATTTCCCATGTGATCACAATGGACATGCACACTGAAGACCTTTTTGTCTTTAAAGAGCTGCATGCCAAATGGCAGAACAGGGATGCAACACGTGCTGTGTGGTATTTCTAGAAAAGCAGGGAGGGGAAGGATTCCCCCAATGCAAGTACTGTTGATGAAAGCCTCCTTTAAACAGCAACCTGCAACAACTCAGACGTTTGGTTTTCATTGTGGCTGTTCTGCTTTGGTTTTGTGGGTTTATTTTTGGTTTTTTATTTTTGTTTTTCTCATTTGACATAGATGTAATAACATTTATGTTGTTTCATAAGTCTGAAATTGCAAGGACACAACTTTTTTCCTCGAGAACACAAGTATTAAGAATATTGACAAGTTTAAGTCACACGATCATGAAACAAGCCCACAAATCTAGTTGTCTCCAGAGGCTTTAGTCTGTACATTGTTCATAACTCACAGTATTTCTGAGTAGCCAGAACAGCCATGCTAACTTTATAGTATATGTGATATTCTTGTTATTGCCAGTATTGAGATCCACTTAGAGAAACAAAACACATGCACAAAAGAAAGACAGAGAGGCAGACAACCCCCTTAATTTGCCTCTAGCATAGGTCTAAAATAATGACATGACAGCCTCCCCCTTCATTAATGGAGCAGTCACACAACTATTTGGCAGAACAGGCAAAGAAGTACAACTGCACCTAAATAGCACATTTGCATAAAAATATGCAAACAAGACCTACAGACCCCATAATGGCAAACTACAAAATGAAGCCTGTTATTTACTAGTACTGGCTTCCAGTTTTACCAGGAGTACACCAAGCAGGACATTAGCATAATCATTAACTACACAACAGAAAGCAGGAATTTAAAACATTCATGCTTAGTACCTCACCTTTCCAGAAGACCTGTGGTGTCCCCCATGAACTTCCAAATACCAACTCATGGCGAATATGGCTGCCAACACCTGCACGTGGCACCAACTCATGGCACCAGCACCAAAACCAACCTGCGCTCTTGTGGTATTAAGCACCATTCCCTTGTTATCACTTGTTACTACAGCAGCCCTCAGGCAAGCCAGGCCAGGCCTGCTCAGGAGTCTGCTGGCTGCCCAAGTGCTCCCTCTCCCCTTCTGTGAAAAATAAGAGTTTAAAATTGTAGTTTATTGTTTTGTCGAGTGTATCTTTCAATTTAATAATGTTTGTTTGGTCACTTTGTTGAGGCGGTTTGTTGTGTCCTGTTGTTTTGGGGTGTATTTGTAAGTGTATGTTTAAGGAAGAAAAGCCAGAAAAACAGGAGGAGTTGTCGACTGCAGGGGCCTGCGGAACAGGGACGTGACATGAAACCGTTCCCCTCAGCAGCAGAGCGAAGATCGCGAAACGTGGAACCGTTCCCATTGGCAACAGAGAGAAGCCCGCGAAGCGAGAACCAGTGCTGGGAGAGCCCGTGGGATGGGAA
This sequence comes from Calypte anna, assembly GCF_003957555.1. Lineage (NCBI taxonomy): Eukaryota > Metazoa > Chordata > Aves > Apodiformes > Trochilidae > Calypte > Calypte anna. Next base: position 3,420,453 of record NC_044259.1, on the reverse strand, counting down.
CCAATGATGAACTGATGGGAGACTGAGGGGAAGGGCTTTATGAAAAGTATAAAGGGCCAGCTTTACCTTACTGAAGGTGCGAGCCGGTGGTGGGGCTGCGGCCCCCTGGCCGCTCAGCGTGCTGCAGCACGCTGCTTTACTTACATCTCTCTCAATAAAAAGTTTTTAAACATGTCAGCGTTTTTGACGCCTTCCCCACTGCCACGTTACCTCAGGACTGCCACAGATACCCCTCCACACAAGCAGCCCTTTTCTCCCAAACCTTCACTCACAAAACTTCCCTATAAAGAGACAAAACCTCTTTGCCTTCCCTTCTTCCCTTCCACAGTGTTTTCCCACCTCCTCTCCTCAGCTCTTCAGCCTCTTTGTCTCCCCAGGCCCTTCCCAGCTGCAATGGCAGCCGCAGCTCGGCTGTGCCTCTCCACTCCTGACAGAGGTGGGCAGGGCCCGGGCCTGCTGCCTGCAGCTGCTGCTCAGCCCCTGGGCTGCAGAGCTCTTTGTTCTACCTTTGTAGCAACATTTAGTGATACGGTAGCAGTTTTTGCTTCCGGTTGACGGTATAAGCAACAATAATGTAAATAATAAGCATTTAATGTAAATATTAACTGGGACTCGACCTTAGAGGTCTTTTCTAACCTAAATACTTGTGAGATTCACCTCAGGCAGCAGGTGGGAATCGAATGGCCAGAGCTGGGGAAGGAGTCCTCAGGAAGGAACCATCCAGCAGCTGCCACCAAGCATGTTAAAACTCTTAAACATTGCAGAAATGGCCATCTAGTGCCAGGCATAACAAGTGCAAGCAATGAAATATAAATGCTTTTTGACTTCAAGTCTAGGTTACACACTGCTCTGGAGCAGTCCCTGTTCTGTGACAGACATGGAAGCAGCCATGTGGGTGGCCAGACTGACTGCAAATGTTTTGTGAGCTGACTGAAGACAGATGAATTTTTTCTAGATTTTGCTGTGGTAAAAGAACAATGAAATTTAACATATTGACTGATGGGTCCTGTTTGCTAAGTACAAGATGGAAGAACAGATAAGACAACACTCCCTTCTGACCAGCCATAATTAAAGCAGGGACTGATGAAATGACTGGGGTGAAACACAGCTATGAATGCTGGTTTATCCTCCTTTAGGCAATAACATTGCCCCAGCCCAAAACAATAAAGATCCACAGCCAACCTAATTACTAATAAATATCACAAATCACAAGATTCTGCAGTTTGGTGACTCTTTTGCCTGCGTACCTGAACTCAGCAGGTCCCGCAGCCCAGCTCACCTCCTGCCCAGCCTGTCCACAATTAACTGATTACAAATTTGTAGGAGACAGGAGAGTTGGAAACACAACTAAGTTTTGCATGAAAAATTATGCCTGGTACAATATAAGGAATTCAAAGGATTTCTTTTTACACAAGCAACAAAAGATTAGTCAGTGAGAAGGAAAAGCAATATTTTTGTCCTTCTTGAGTGTTAGCAGGGAGTGAAATGCAGCCCTTTGCCCTCTGGGGTGACAGAATTGTGTGATCCCACAAAGCAGCTCTTTCCTTCTCCCTTAAGAAAACTGGAGAGAATTAGACTTGTGTGTTCTTTGGCAAAAGATGATACTGCTAATGAGAAACAGGATTATTTCTTCAGGTAACACTAGTATTATGGTCTAAAAGAAATCAGAATGCTGCTATTGTCACAATTACCAAGGGGCAGGACCTGCAAAAAGTACAAAACAGAAAAACTACATACAGGACTACAAATTACTAAAACTTCTGAACGGTAGACAAGCTCTTTTTTTTTTTTTTTTTCTAGAATCTTCCACATGTATTCTTTCTACTGAAAATGGTACAGTTTTCTGATGGGATCTTTGAAAAAGAGTTTGTGTCAATCTCAGGGACTTAAAACCTGCTTAAGAATATAACTTGAGTTTAACTATGAAGCTGCTGAGGTCTCTCTCTATAAATTTTACATAAGTTTACACCGGCAGAGTGGTGCCTGGTGGTTCATGCAGAAGTCAAAGAGCAGCCCCTGCCCACACCTCACAACCACAACTGCTTATGACAAGAAAATAAGGTGTGCAGGAAGGCAGGGGGGAGGGAACAAGGCTTTATTAAAACCTCACTGCAGTATCTCATGGTAATTTGCTCTGAGCAACACACAGCTTTCTTAGAAAAGCAGTAAACAATGCTGCTTTGCAGTGCACAATATGAGGAATAGGAAGGCAGCAGAACATCTCAGAAGGCTGCAGTAAACAGCTCTTGTTTGGCAATAGTTGTGGAAAAAATATATGAAAAGAATAGCTGAACAAATAATTGACTTCGACTGTAATAAAAAGCTTACTTTACTCTTGGACCGTTTGCAAAAGCTGCAGTGAAGATGATTAAAAAGGAGCAAAAAGGAAACAGTATTTGCATTCATTCTGGTAATAGAATATGAAATTAAAGCATGAAGGGATTAATGTTTTAAAGCTTGACTTGCAGCGATAAAGCTAAGGTATTAGAAGAGACAACATAACAGTTACAGGATAGACAAGCAAAGAAAAAGCAGCACATGCCTTAAAGATGAGCAAGGCAACCTAGAATGGAATTACAAAATGATTAATCAATACAAATAAGAAATTGTACAAGGAAAGAGAGCTTGGTGAAACTTCTTATGGGACTCAACACTGCAGACGTTTAAAGATAATGAAAGGAGCACAGCGAAGCCAAAGAAATGCTTTCATTCAGTAGCAAAGTCATTTGTGAACAGTTTAAATTACCCTAATCACCTCCCCTCCAGCCGTCAGTATGCTCTGTCTCTTCAGTTATTTAAAAAAAAAAAGAGTTTGGGGAAATGAGTTCTGCAAATTTAAGCTCCAAAATAATTATACACACACCACTTTAGCATTTTAACAATGCAATTCCAAACATTTGTTCTCATTAGAATGCAAATCAACTCATTTAATAATCCCACATGAGAATTCCACCACACTCAACTTAAAAAGCGCAGTGGTATTCAAAATATTATTAATAAAAGCCAAATATGGAATAGCCAGTTTATTTTGCAAGCAGCCCAGATAAAAGACATATAGAACATTTTTTCCAACCAAATTCATTTAATTGAAATTCAACGGTGGGAATGGTCTGGGGTAATCTTTAAAAATAGGAAGGTGACAGGCACCCTCTGCTTAATGCAGATACACAGAGGTTCACAAAAGGCTGAGTTCTGCAGCCTGTCATACAAATCAATGACATCAATTTGCTTCAAGTAGTGCCTAATTTCAGTAAGCTACTTCACCATTAATAGTTTTAACCTCTGGTACAGATTCAAAGCACTGCTCTGAATTGTGTCATTCCCAATGTATCAATCCAAGTGCTGGTGTCACATTTTCAACAGTGCTGCAGAATTTTGTTAATTGGAAGACTGAAAAAAACCCCAAAGTCTTAGCAATACCCTTCCTACAATACACATCCTATTCTTCTTCTGGAATGCTATTGTTCAGTTAAATAGAATATTTCATAACCATCACAAGGAGTTCTAATTTAAAACAGTAATTAACTAAATTCCAATTAAGCTCTCTGGATAATTAGGAAACCTGTAATGACAGGGGAGATATAACAAAAAAAGAAAAAAAAAATGACCCTGAAGCATCTATTTTAATGAATACCTCTCACACAAGTATATATTAGATATAATAGAAGCAAGGTAGAGCCAGCCATCTTATCTCCTCCGGAATCTTAGAACCAGTAAGATTTTCACTCTCACAGTGGGCATACAGGTCTAGTAGATAAAAATTTAAACAACCTCTTTGATCTGTTGCTTCAAGACCATGATTCAGGACAATTTAGGGAGCAACTTGATTTTTTTCTGAGACAAATTCTGCCCATTCAGAGCAGCATGATCCATGTAACAATACCCACCACAATGTATGTCAGAAGAGCCATGGAGATAAGGGAAGCACTAGATATGATTACTAATAGCAACCAAAGATGCTGGGTTCCTGCTCTGTTCCTCCAAATTTCCCTCATATGGGTTCTGCTGCTTCCAGAGGCAACTTTGTGTACAAGACCCTTATGCTGGGGTGAGTGGGGAGGAATCCAAGGAACATGCTTGGCATATTGAGTACACTCAGTATTGAATGTTTTTTTCAGTACTGATTAGGGCAATACCACAGCTACTGAAATATTAAAAGTCTTTCAAAGCTAATATTGTATGACAACAAAAACAAACTACATGTTGTAATATGACATGGAGCACAAATTGTCCTTGACACAAAGTTATAAATATCTGGAGAATCTTGATTTGTTTTGAAAATATTGGCTTGTCAGAATTTTTCTTCTGTTTTAATTACCTCTACACTAATGCACATCTAAGCCACAGTAAAAATTTTTCAAAGTCTCAGCCTCAGGTAATGCCCCTATATTTTGAAATATCTCTTTTGAAAATTTTAAGAGAAATCCAAAGGAGTTGTTTTCTTCCTTAGAATGCTGATATAGCACCCACTTCTTCCTGCTATATAAAGCTCTGAATCATATGCTGATTGCTCAACTAGGCTACAGACACTTACAAAATAATCCTATGCATTCACCTGCAAGGAGATTAAAGCCAGCTCTCTTTCTGTTCATCAGAAAGTGGGTAATGATGTTCACCAAATGGTGCTTAACTCATTCAGAGCCTCAACTGAGGGAGACAAGATGGTGTGATGAATGAGGACATTATGCAGAGAGCTGGATGTATACACCCCGTCCTCATACACTATTCAGTCTTTTAATCACTAGATATTTTTGCTTCACATGAGTAAAAATATACTGCAATGTAATTAACTGAATATCCTAGAGACACATAACCCACAGATGGACTAATTTAGTTTTCTGGCTCTGTAATTGCCCAGTAGCAGTGAAGCAATAGAAAATTATCCCTTTTAAGCTACTGCTAAGTAAGTCCTAACAGATAGGTTTCACTGATGTTTTTTCCTGGGTATTTATTCAGCCTCCTCCATTATATTTTCTGAGCACCTAAAACCTGTAGTGAATTTGTCTTCACAAGTCCTTTTAAAAGGTAAACAGCACAACTCTCATTTTACCAGGGAAGAAATGAAGAAGTCAGTCTATCCCAAGGTGGTGTTGTGCCAGCTGAAACTTCACACCCCTCAACTGTGCATCCCAGTTTTGTCTTTACAAGGAAGACGGGCGGGGGTACATCAATTCAGGACTACACTCAATATTACAGGCAAATTTCAAGCTACTTACACAATTCAAACATACATTAAACAAGTATACACAGAAGTTTGCACACCTGTTCTAAACCGCAATTAACTTCTTGTCCTGGTTTGGGCCAGGATCAAGGGAATTTTCTGTCTTGTGCTTTTGCTTTCAGCTCAGTCTCTTGTCTGGAGCTGCACTGCTGAAATGAACAGCAAGGTTCTCAGGCAGTGGCTGCTGCTGGGACTGAGCCCACTCCATGGTTAGAGTTACTGCTGGAGCCTGGGCTGCAGAACCAGGGACACTGCTCAGCTCTGAGGAACATTTTGCCCTCCAGAAGGAGAAAAGGAGTCAACAGGTCACACCTGAAACCCTCCCTTAGGGAGGAACAGACAAGAGAAATGACCAAAATTGGCCAAACAGAGGATTCCATCCCATACACCTCATACTCAGGATAAATTTGAGGGATCACCAGGGTCAAACCCCTTCCTGCTTCCCCTTCTTCCCCTCTCCCTGTTTGCTTCAGCACCCTGGGAGGATTCCATCCCTTCCTCTGCCTGTGCTCCTGATCCATCCCAGCCTGAATCTGTGTGTTCCTGCCTCCAGCTCCCAACTGCTGCTGACCCCAGGATTCCAGCCTGGACTTTCCCAGGGCTGCCCTGCAGCCTCGGTGGGGATGTGAGAGTGACTGGGGGAGACGGGGGAGGAACCTGGTATCATTTTCTGTATATTTGTATACATGCAATATTTTTTTCCTTTTTATCATTCCTGTTTCATTAAAGCTGTGTAGTTTAGTTTCAAACCCATCAGTCTCTCTCCCTTATTCTCTCTCCTTTCTTTATCAGGGAGGGGAGGGATTAATAGAGAGCATCTGGCATTCGGTTGATTGCCAGTATTAAACCATGACACTTCTTTTTAAATTCCAAGTCTAGACAAACTCTGACTTTCACTCTCCTGAAAGTCCCTGAGGGTATAAGAATTTTCAGTCAGCCAATTCTCCCCTGCTCAGATGCCACAAGGAACAGAGATGGACACCATAGAGCTCTCTCCCTCAGCCCTGGGCAAGCACAACTGCCACTCCCCAACACCATGAACCTGAACTGACATGGACGTAGCAACTCTGATCGAGGAACAGCAGAACTCTTGTCACACAAAGCATAGGCATGAGGTGTCATAGAAAGAGCTGAATTTATTCTAGTCAATTATCTGCACAGCACAACATCCACTGCTTTTAGTTCCAAGGCTATTCTTAAGAGGAAGAAACATTTACAGTGGACTGAGTCATAAATATGCACTTCTGAGTTCATGGAAAAAGAGGAATGTCAACACTGCAATGTTTTTTTTTAATTAAAGATGCTTGCTTGCCTACATTTTGTGTACTTTGTATAACACTTAGCCAATCACACGTGGCACTATACAATTATTCTAGTAAAACTTGCTTAGATTATTTTTGCCTCATGCTTTTAACGATTCTGGACATGCAATTATTATAAACTTGTGTCTGGGAAATTATCAAAACAGTATAGTATTTATAAAAGCAAGAAAAACCCCACATACAAATTATCAAATGAAACTGTTGTAATGTGCTTTTTTTACATGACTGAAATATTTACAACATAATTCTGCAAAATCTTGTTGCTTCACAGAGTTGCTACACTTAGGGTAACTTTCTACATTTTTTATTAATTTCTTAACATTCCAAAATGAACATGGCATATTAAAAACTAGAGGAAGATGTTGAGGCAGCTTACTATTTGCTATTCCCAGTTGAAGTGCCTTCTGGTAGATTGAATGTACTGGAGTGTTCAATTCTAATATTTAACAGAGCATAAACCTTTTCAGCTGTCTATGCAGTCAATATATAATTTTTATTAGCATATATTTGTTTATTTATTGCTGTAAGAAGAAAAAATAAAAGAGAATATTTCCTATCTGAGAAAGCACTTGTTGCCATTTCCCACAGTTGCTCACTCCTGTGCTTTCCTCTGGGAAGAAGCTTTTCTGGGGAGCTTTCATTCAGGCTTTGAGGATGGGAGTCCTTTACTGAGCTTTGTCATTGACAGACTCCAAAACAGTAAACTGCAAAGTAGCCTGAGATTCATTATTTAGAATCATAGAATATTTAACAGACTGTGATACAGCTCTAGTCATCAGTATTCCTGACATGAACAACATCACCAGATTTTCATTGAAGAGCCTGCAAGAGTTACTGGGGTAGAAATACAAACAAGCTGTGATTAAGATCAGCTTTCTCATTCTGCTTTCTGAAGTTCCATCCCAGCCAGCCATTTTTCTAGCATTTTTTCCTGTTCAAAGTATCAGGAAAACTGATACCAGTCTGCTGGGCTCATGACGGGTCCTAATATACCAATTGCAAAGGTGAATGCTATGCAAAGGTGGCAGGAGAGGTGGCAATTGCTGCTTCTAGAAGCTGCCATGTCCACCAGTTCATTAGGTGAGTGAAGACATCAGGAGGTGAGTGGGCTGGTTCTGCTTTCTCTCTATCACTGAAAGAAGACAAATAGGCTTCAAAGGACCCTACAGATCCTTTTCCTTGACAAGCAAGACACAGACAACAGAGGACATGCAGAACAATTTAAATTTACCAAATAGATAAACCTTTTTGCAAATCCTCACTTTTTTTTTTTTTTTGACACAGACTTTTCTTAACTATTATTAGGAAATAAAATGGCCAGAAAAAAAACATGAAGCTGTATTTACACATTCTGTAATTACCAAACACAACTTAGCAGAGTAAGAGGTGTAGTAATGCTGGAGAAAAAATCTGACTTTAAAAGGAATTTCACAAATTAATCACAAAAATTCAATTTGAATTTCAAGTATATCATTGGTTGGTCTCTCAAAAATCTTATATGTATAGTTACAGGGTTGCTCTTTTTCAGGATTCACTTTTGATTGTGATAACATTGATATTTAAGTGCACTGGTTTTGCATGAGTTGAGGCATGATGATGGGTTCTGAATGTACCTGAAACCTTCAGTGATAAAGAAGCTATAAAAGAACATCTGCCCTCCTCCATCAACATGAGATGAATAACATTCATACCCTGACCAGAGGACATGGCTTTACAGAGTAAATACCAGCAGGACAAAACACTGAATGGCCTTACTAAAAGACATCACAGATAACAAAACCACATTTCAGTGACCTTACCAGAAAAGAAAGAAAAGATCAAACTCAGCTAAATCTAAGAAAGAAATGATGACAGATTTCCTAATTGCTGTTATCATGCTCTATGTTCTTGTTAAATATGCATCTGGTTTTGGGTTTTGTTGTTGGGGTTTTTGGTTTGGTTTATTTGAGGGGGTTTTTTTGTTTGTTTTGTTGTTTGGTTGGTTTTTTAACATATATATTACAAATCAGGAGGCTTACAAGCAACTTTAGGCAAACCTAACAATCCATTTACAAATCTTTCTTTTCTGACAGCACGAATATTCTGAAAGCTCAGCTGTACACAGGCAAGGAAATTTGCTATAAGGTTTCATTGCATTCATTTTGTGTCACATTGTTCTACATCATGAGAATCTTGCTAAGCTATATACTACTGAAGCCTGAAGTAGAGAACTCATCCTAAAACACAGCCTGCACTCTACTGTACTGTGTGGTCTAAAAAGTCTGAAGAATTACTCTGATTTTTTTATATATTCATAAATTTGTAACTTGAAAAAAAGACAGAGTTTGCAAGAACATCAGTGCAGTGGCAGATATCCTAAAAAGGAAGAGAAAAACTATTATAACTTTGGAAATGCATCCAAATCCTTCTCTAAATAGTTTGACTAAACCTAGTTAAACTTGAAAAACAATTTGAAAATATAATTAAAGTTATTTTTTGGCCCTTTTATGAAAAGATAGTGTTACTAGACCAATCTGATACTCCAGTGTAAAATGGGAAATTACTCAGGGAATTAAAAAACATGGAAAAAAAATCTCTGCTCTGTTAACTGCAGCAAACATGTTTGAACAAATTCTTTAAATTCCACATATTTATTCTTAAGGTTTCTTATGCCTACCACATAACACCCTACAAGGGTGGTATTTGACCTTCACCAAGAGATCTGAATTTTCATTCAGAAGGATCCTTCCTGTCTAATAGTTTTGCCTCTGCATATCTGAGCATAGTTCCTTGGGTAGCCTAGGAAGCCTGAAAACAAAACCTTCCTACTGGACCTCTACATGGCAGGCAATTGGCACCACAGGCTGTCACCAAACAATTGCTCTGGAAGGCAGAAGAGGGAAGAAGAAGCTGGAAGGAGCTGGGCAGTGGAGCCAAGGGGTAATTTGCCTCTGACACTGTGGCCAAGGAGAGGGCAGTGGCTGCTGTGCAGTTTGACTTCAGCAGAGACTCCTTGCAGCCACCCTGGTGACATCTGGGCTGGGGAAAGCAATGAGGAGATGGACAGAAAACTGCCTGAAACATCAGGGTGGCCAGGTCAGCTTTGGGTATGTGCTGAAAAGTGCAACTGGTGGCCAGAGGCACTCACAGATGCTGGTGCCAATGCTGTTAAATATTCTTATTTACATCCTGGACAATTATCTTCCCAGCTGCTCTGGAATCTTTTTTCAGAAATGATTGAGGAAGTCTAATAATGAAAAAAACATTAAAGAAGCTTTATATCTGGTCTGCTTCTCCATATATACATTTGGTAGAATAACAAACTGATCATAGTAACTGTATCAAATATGGAAACGTGTTTCACTATAGATTAATAAATTACAATTTCTTTTTAAGTATTTCTAATGGAAATTAGATTCTTCATCCAAATATTATCTTTTACTATGTGGAGTAGAAATAGAGCAGCATTTAGAACTGTTTTCATCAAAATATGCTCAAATGGAAAAACAGGAGGTTTTTTACTAAAAGCTCGAATATAGTATGGAAACAAGAAGGTTCACTGCAGATTACTGGATTTGATTAATGCAGTAATTTATACATTTCACTGCAAATACTTAATTCAAGGACCTAATGCTCTCTCTCATCTATGTTACTCACCAAACTACAATATAAAAATAATAAATATGTTTCTGGAATCTGTACTGCTGTAATGAACCAATGAAGACAAAACCTCTCAGAAACTTCAAATCAATGAAAAATCAAAAGCAACATTTCAAAAAGCTTACTTGGTGAAAACGTTGCCAGCAGAACTCATCTGCTGACAGTTGTGCACATCTATGAACTCTAAAACTTAGAAATGTTTCAGAAGCAAGGTATGATTGTTCATTAAAGCTTGATGTGTGGTGGAAGGCAGAAATGTTGCAGATCAAAGCACTGTGCATTCAAAAGAAGTAATTTCAGATATTTCCTGTAAGTCAAATAATAACTAGTTAATTCTTTAGGGAAGTTATCTGAGTTTTCCTTGGGGAAAAATAAAGAATCTTCAGTAGAAGGACAGGAATTTGGAACTTCTGGAGAGAATATGTACAGGCTGGCCACCACAAGAGAGGAAATATTAGATGTAGGACACAAGTGACACACACTGCCTGGGCACGTGGCTACATGGACATCTGCTTGAGTTCTGCACACTCTCTGCAAGTGTTATGTTTAATTTTCTGTGTATGCAGAAGAAAATGATGAAAGTGCACAGAAGCGTGACACATAAAAGAAAAATCTCTGCTCTGTATGGCTTTTCAAAGGTAAATGTGAAGGCCCTTGTCACAGTCTGTAACTATTAATATTTTATATTGTGTTTGTGAGGAAATATTAGCCACTGTTATACAAATTGCAGAAGTAACCAGCTCCATGGTTTGGATGAATTACCACTGCTAATTTCAGGGAAAATGACACCATGTTGAAAGAAGTCTTAGGAAGGAGTTACTAGTGGGAGAGAAACTCAGGGAAAACAGGTTTTTTAACAAATTAAGCACCCCAGGGTAATGGCTATGAAGAATATAGAGGACAGTTAGCATTCTTTTCACCCTCCAAAGTGTCACCTCCTCACCACTGGGATCCCTGTCCCTCTGAAGTCACTGGTGGGGGTGCTCCCTGCTGCTCCTTGGTGCTGCTTTCTCTCTATTCATTTCTGTTTATTTCTTTCCTCTGAATTTTTATAGTAACAAGTTCCTTCTTCTCATCAATTATTGCCAGAGGTTGCAAATTGGTAAATGCAGGTCTTCCCTTTGCATTCACATTTTTCTGGAATTCTTTAATTCTTCTATCTGCTCCCAATTTGCATGAGCTGTCTGGCAGCTTATCAGGAGTCATTCTGATTAGCATTTTGATGAGATTAGTTTTGATACAGTTAAAGATTGTAAACAGGGAAAAGGAGTTGCTGGTGTGGAGGGGGTTTGTCTGATGGAGATAAGTTTGATGCATTTTAAATAGTGTAAACAGAAACAGTGGAGCCAGGGTTTTGCTGATTGAAGAGGCAATTTTTCTATTTTCAATGTATCCATATTAAAACACCAAACTTATCAGTGGGGAGTGATATAATAGCAAAGATTATTCTCTATTTAAGGAGCATATTTTCAGCTCTTTATGTGATAAACACAAACAATGTCTACTAGCAAATTGAGTCTATTGTCCACAGGACTAAGTGCCAAAATGCAGCTATAATAAACCAGTCAATTTTAGCAAACAAAAATTAGAAGTAAAAAACAAATACATCCTTTTTACTGATAATTTCAGTAGCCAAAATATCAGCATGCCACTAATTAAAAGCCCAGTATATGTGTGGGAAGGAGGAAAGATCAGGAGAAAATGGAGAAGCCCAAGTAATTTTTTACTGGACTTCTGGAATTCTTTTTTTTGAAATTTTGAAGGGAGACAAACAAAGATTGTCAGCCATTGATTCCCTGCTCCCCATGAGCAGGGAAAGATAAGTTTTAGAAAAAAACTTAGGAAATATTTTCTTGTAGTTTTCTATGGCTTTTTTGTTATTAAACAAACCAAAAACTAAAAGCAAAACAACCAAAAAAAAAAAAAAGCAAGCTCAAACTATTTCAGTTTTGTAAAGGCTGCTCATTAACCGGTTCCCATTACTGTCATTGCCCAGAATGAGGGAAAAGTTCATCAGTGTTTCTTCAAAAATCAAACCAGGTGAGATAATCCAAAGCCTGGGATACATCTGCATTGAAAGCCTCCTGATGAGCAGTGCTGAGACCTGAGTGATAAATGGGAGAAGGAAAGGACCTGCTGTATGCTGCTCAGCTGCAAGCACAGGATAAAGCAACAGAAAAGAAATTAGCCCCCAGATCACCCCGAGGAGAGCTCTGGCATTCAGGAGACACTGTTACCATCACACTCCCAGAGAACAGACATTATTTCAACAATATATTGCAATTTATCTTCACAAATAACTTCCTTGAGAATGCTGAAAAAAACCCCACAGTCTGTAAAACAATAAAGGAAAAACTATGAAAGCTTTCCATTTAATCTTAATAAAAAATACAAGGTATTCTTAAGCTAGCATTTTGTAGGAAGGACCAGAATAATTGTTCAACTCTTTCTACAAACTGTGAGAAAGCTTCATTAATTTTGTGTGTTAGTGAATGCAGAAAAGTTGATTAATTATGTATTATTTACTTGTCATACTTTCAGATAGCTTTTTGTAGGCTTCCTCTGAAAGATTATGATGTACCCATTGTTACTTCACTGCTAACAGAGCTTAGGTGTTCTTTCTTCCAGATAGGCAGAACAGTAAAGGGCAGAGGGAAACAGCATTACTTCCCTTAAATGTTTTTGACTTCCCAGTATTGTTGACTAAGATATTGTATTTTTTCTAGTAAATTGGATTAATGATTCTAACAGGCATAAAGTATTTAACTTCTGCATTTATATTATTTTGTCTTGAGATCAGTAATAATTACTAAATTATTTTAAATGTCTTGCTTACTGAATAATTGCTGCTGGCATTCAGAATACAACCACTCAAAACAGACTTTGCACAACATGCTTTAATGCAGGCTTTGCAATAAATCCTTAACTAATTCCCATCATTCTTTTATAATTCTTTGTATTGCTACTTCTGCACCTGTAATCTCACCTCTTCATACAGTAGAACAGTGCTGGGTAGAGAACTGATTTCAATTTTCTCTCAAACAAATTTTAGTTGCCTGGTTGAGGGCAGACAGCAATAAAAATGGAAATAAATTTAAAGATTTTAAACACTTTTAAACACATTTTCTGGACAGTAAACATTTTGGGAATTGTGTGTTGAGGGAGAGAGAGAGAGATTGGAACAGAATTTTAACTAGACATTGTGCCACATGGAAATCTCCCCTGACTATCTCCTGAACTGTTACTGTGCTTTTTGTGAAAGAGAATCACAATTCAGCCTCTGACTCCTTGCAAGTCACCAGAGAAAGCAATTACTCTACTGGAATTTTCCTTGTAGTGGTTTATTCTCACTTCTGTACCAGCAAAACCTCACATTTACATTTTCCTAGTGCATTATTCTGTGCACTTCTGTTACAAGTAAGAGAGCAGCAGTTCCTGTCCCAAACAAGTCAGTGGATGTGAACAGAGGCAAAAGGCATCTGCTGTCCTGCTCCTCTGAAGCTCAACGCTATCAGTTCCAAAATGCACAAATTTTGGAGAGAATCTACTAGCACATCTATTGACTTTGGCTTCTGCTCCCCCAGTTGTGCCACTCCCATGGAACTGGATAAATAAAATGTCAGGTTTAAAAATGGATTGCCAGTTTCTGAGGTCTCTGACCATACCCTCTCAAACAGGACCGCACAAGTCTCAGTGCTGGAATAAAATATGCTGTCATTCACTGGGATGAAAAGCTGGTAAATAAAATTACAGGAGAAGAAGAAATGGAGGTTCTAAACTTATTCCAGTGACCTGAAATGACATAGAAAATGCTATTGTAGTAGTATTTTAAGAAATAAAAGGCATTAGATCTCAGAGGGGAGAAAGCACTTGTGAGAAGGTGGATGGGAGAGGTGACCAGCACTGACAGGCACTGCAAGCTCTGAGCATGATTTACTGAAACACCTGAACAGTGGCTTCCTGGGACACAGTGCTGAGACAACCTGGCATTCCAGAGGGGAGAAAACACTGCCCACCAAAGCTGCTCAAGAAGATACTAATCACCTAACTAGGCTTTGATTCAAGCCTTGATTCAGCTGAAATAGTGCAAGATTTCATCTACATACATCAGAAAAGGCTTCACCAGCTTTTTGAAACCAGACACTGATACAATGCAGCTTCATATTTTCATGCCCTTTAATTTAATGCTGTGCACATGACCAACACATGATGAATTTATCAAACGTTGATGCTGCAGATCTGCTTTTAAAAGTTTTTTTACTTATCTAGTGTAACTTCAAGTACATTTATTAAGCAATTCTCTGCCTCTATAGGATGGGAAAGACAGAAAGCCCAACAGACAGAAACAAACAGAAATGGTTTTACTCTTTTAACTAGAAAGGAGAGCTTCTGCCAGGACAATTATTAACTCTTTACTTAAAATCACCATTTGCCCTGCTGGATTTGTGTGAGTGTCTTGCAATAATGGAAAATCTATTTGCTTTTATTAGAGCATAAGGTACTCAACCACCATAAAGCTTATTGTCAAACTAGTGCTGGCTCTGCATAAAATGATTTCTAATGTTCTTAATTTTTATTATATTAAGTGAATTCTCTAGTGCAATTATTGTGCAGTGGATCATGGGGGTAGTAAAGCTGATTCTTACTTGTTTTAATTGCTTAAGTATGAAGTGTCAGTGCTTTGTAAGTCATAAAATACTAAACACTCATAAGATCAAGTAGTGTACTTCTAAAATGAAGAAGACTCTTTCACAATAGCAAATTACTTTCTTTTCAGCCTCTAAGTAGTAAGCTAAAGACAGAGGAAGAACAAACTTTGGCTCCTTTCTTCAGCATATTTCTTCTTCAAGCAATGGAAAAAGCCCATTCACTTTAGTAAAATAGCTGGTCCAGCACTAGCAGACATTTTATGCACTGCATAAACCAAGGATGACATGGACACTGCAATGCATGAATGCTACAAAAATATTTCTGTAGAGCTATGTGCAATAAATGGACCTAAGCTAGTCACGTCAGTTGAATTGCACCTGTTTTGAACTGGAATACACTTGTCTGAAGTGATTTATATCAGGAAGATCAAGTAGTTTAACTTTGCCTTACACAGAATCACTTCTTGTTATTCATTCGCCCTGCTTATAATGAAGCTGTCAAACAGTGGATGCTTTTGATCCAAAATATATAGCTATGAAAATCAGATGGAAATGGAGCATTCCCTATTGTATTGGTCCACACAGATTGATGAGAGAAAAGCTGGTTTTTTTCCTGACAATATTTGGAGCAACAATCTAAATGTCTATAAATATATCTGTGTGTGTCAATTTCCAAACTATATTTTTAAAAATATTAGGGGATTTATGTTCAACAGCTTCTCAAAATTATGCAAATTGCATAAAAAGTAGAACAAAATAAGCATCAATCTCAGCATCAGACCAAGCAGATAAAATGTCTTCTTAACTTGCTCATCCCCACTGGAAATTGTAAACAAACTTTGCTTCTAGTCCACGAGCTCAAGGGAAAATGTTAAAGGAAAAAAACCCACAAATTAAGCTTTCATCCTAACTAATCTGACCTCTTAAGATTTTAAGGCTTAATAATTTCTGATTTCCAAAATTCCAAGTTTGAAATATCATCAGAATATCTTTTTACACAGATTTTCTGAAAAAATAACTTGTTCATAATCTGTTCTAAGATTTTTCCAGTGTCAAAAATTGAGTCCTCTGTTTTCTATAAGCCAAATTTATCAAGAGTTAATGTATTGCTAGCTGTGGCTAGAAAATGTGACATTTCTTCCCCCTGTAATTTGCTGGTATTTCATCATTTCTAATTCTTTTCAAGGGAAAAATCTGTAAGTAATTCAGAAGAGGGAGAGTTCATACTGTATGTTCAATACAGTATCAACTTGAGGAAATTCATCAGTTGGACAGTGAGTATTTTGAGTTACTCTTTTGAATGAGTTCCAGTTGAGAGAAGTAATCAAATATTTCTGAGCATGAAGAATATCTAAAAGATGCAGAGGAAGAGTCATTAACATAGCCCCTCATTCTCATGACAAGTGGCCGCTTTCTTTGTCTTTCTGTTTGTCTCTTGCATTTTCAATAAATATTGCATCCTGGACTTAAGTTTTCTAAAAACAAAAAGCAAAAAAACCCCAAAAGACAACAAACCCAAACCACAGATTTGGTTTTATCTTTATGAAAATCTAACTGACAAGATTTTAAGAATAAAGCAAAAGGTTGCTAAATTTGTGGGTTTTTACAACCCACACTTTATGCTCTTTAGACACTTACATTGATACCACACATAGCACTCTGCCTTTATACAAAGTTGAAGATACCAGTGACCAAACTCGTGTCATGATTTGCTCATAAACCTATGAAAATTTCAGTTTTCCAATCAGAGAGTTTTCATCCCAAACTTCTAATCAGGTTATCAGTAACATAAATCAGTAACCAAATGCATGGTGAATACCTGGAATACAGAGGACTCTCACAATTGAAATGATTGCTATTTAACAAATACAATATTGGTTATTCTAAAAGAGAGAAACACTATCATTATCATTACAAATTATATTTTCCAAAGAAAACTGTCATTACACTTTCAATTACTATTCAAATCTCACAAAGAACTCATTAGCTGGTTATAAAATGATACTACTTAATTTTGTAAACATTTACTTAATATTTGAAAATCATAGAGCCTTGCTAGGCACATGACTCATCTGAAACAAATATTGAAGTCTTTGAACATTTGTGCTGCTGCTGCTAACTGTATTTACTGCAGACATCCCAGCAGACTAAAACTTGTACCTTCCTGTGCCCTGCTTGCCCTCAGCAATTTACATCTAATATGTTTGGCCAAAAGAGAGAAACAGTACCAGAAAGATAAACATAGGCAGGAAACTTCATCTCTTTTATGCTTACAGAGGATTTAGGAGCTCAGCTTTGCCTGTTCACTCTACCAGCTCATTAAAAACTTGCTCAGAAGAGTGGAACTTGATCATTATCTCCACCTCTCAACATAAAAACACACAGCTTATAACATTCCTCTACACACACATGAAGAAAAAAAAAAAGAAAAAAAAAAGAGACCCTATGCTGATGAAATACACAACTGTAACTTAACTAGTAATCCAGAGACAGCATTTTACATTCTTATGAAGTAAGACTTCACAGTCTTTGGTCAAGTAAAAAAAAAATATACATATACTTGTTAGCTTCAATCAACAGGAGCTTTTTGGTTGTCCAAGCCGTATGTGTTCCTTCCATTGCCTCTGTTGACTACTGTTAGGTTACCACTGAGTGTGAAAGTCCAAATTAAAATTGTTAAAAGTGAAGATTGCCCCCCTCCCCTGGTACACAGTGAAATTTAAGATCATAACAGAACATAAAAAGCCAGCAATTTTATTTTTTAGTTTATGAAAACACTTTTCACATTGCACAGTCACTATTTCTTTCCAAGACAACACTGCACATGTCCAGAGCAATGTGAGCACCACACTGTATCCCAGCAGCTGTTTACCTTCTACTACAGTGCTGAAGAGGAAATTGAGCTACATATGATTTTATTGGCTTGGGATATCTATCTACTATCTGAAATTACTTCTATTTCCATATCCATTATGTGAATTGTAAGGGGAAATTATAGTTTCAGGTTTCTTGTGGCATCTGCACACTCATGCTGATAGCATGTGGACCCAACACCCCTTGGAAATAATTGTATGAGATCACTCACACCATTACATTTGATGCATTAGTTCCATTACATTCTCACAGAGGTCTCTGTCCTTAATACTGTAAGCTGTATCCTTGATAGTGCTGATATCAAGGAGAGAAGTTCACCTCTTCTTTAATCTTAATACATAGGATATTTCAGGGTAAAAACAGTTCCTGAAGAAAATCAGCACTCTTGGTCATAGCAGATTTGCAGATCTCATCCTACAGAAGATGAGCAGCTTTCCTCTCTGGCATAATGACAAATGTCAAAAAGTTAATGCCATTACTGATCACTCAGTTTGGGTTTTGTGCTTTCTTTCACCAGGACAAAATTATACACTAGTTATGAAATAGTGCACAGAGAGAACAGGTTCCTTGAGGGTCAAGCTAGGAGAGAAGTGCTGCTTTAAAACTCACAAATCAACAATCCAGATCCACTGGTGATTATCACAATCACACCATCTGAAAGAACAGAAAGACTTTTTCCTGCAATATGAAAACTCTATCCAGTGATCTGTGACAGTAGTTATTTTAACAGCGAGTCTTAACTGCAAGGATTTATGGATTTTGGAAAAAAAAATAACAAGAAAAAAGAAGCTCATGTATCTAAATCATGTTCCTTTTCAAAAGCCACATGACATTTCAAATGGAAAAAAAAATGCAGTTTCCATCTGAGTACAGGGTGAGAGAGAGCCCTGAAAACTGAGACCCGTGCTAGGAATGGTCTGCATATTATTTGGGCTTCATTTCTTTTCCAGGCTTTAGACGGAAAGAGGGAAATAATTCTCCTGAGAGTTGGAGGGGGAGGGTTGTGTGCTTGTTTTTATTTTGTTTTTTTAATCAAGCATTGTTTCTTGAGTTTCATGCTAAGGG
The DNA here is from genome assembly GCF_003957555.1 of Calypte anna. Classification (NCBI taxonomy): domain Eukaryota; kingdom Metazoa; phylum Chordata; class Aves; order Apodiformes; family Trochilidae; genus Calypte; species Calypte anna. The sequence goes on along the minus strand of NC_044259.1, from coordinate 3,401,683 downwards.
CAAAACATCACAGAAGCCATAAGAAATTATTGATGGAACTGCATTTTCTCACCATATGTTATCAAGTGACAAAAAAATCAGTGGGATATGTCTTTTGAAGAAAGATTCTGAAAGACTCGAGTTTTGTCTAACTAGCATAATCCTCTTAGATGTGCCAAGACTGAAATAAACTTTATTGCTTCTGGAATTAAGAAGTATAAAGCTGAATGGGGAAAAAAAAATCATTAATTGTTTTGATTTTTTGTGTTCTTTTTCCCCTCAGTCTCAAATTTTCATATTCAAACCAAGTCCAATTTTCTCTCTTGGATTTTAAGTTCCAGCCATCTGCATTACCCACAGTGGCTGTGGATGGATAGGTATGAACAGTGTTTCTATGAACAGCTTAGAAGGCACACATTTGCACTTTCAGATGTTGAAAAATATTACTTGAACATGTTAAGCATGATAATATGAATTCAAAGTAGATGTCAGCTATCATCATGTGCTGTCATCTAAAGAGGAACCCAAAATTACAGTCTAATGAGAATAATGACTAGGGTAGATCTCTGCTGATGTCCACCCTTATCATCATTTCATCTGTTTGTGACATCTTCTTTTCAATAACCAGAGCTGCACTGGTTACATTCTATACTAACTATTCTGACCTAAGAGTGTTTGATATTACTTAGACCTTCCAAGAATTTGGAGAGGCTATTAGACTTGTAATGCAGATTAGTTGTTAATGTAGGCACACTGAAAAGGGAAAACTGCCTTTCAGTGAGGGTCTGTTACAAAAATGGGAAATGACACAAAAAATCCATTGCAATGACAATGGATTTGGTTGGTTGGTTGTTTATTTTAAAAACAAAACCAACCCCAAACAAACAAACAAAAGCTTACTTACAAATGAACATTCCCTATGGATATGTCAGGAGATATGTCTCAAGTCTATTTCATATTGACAAGTAGTAGTGTAAATTAAATGTGATATTACGAAATCAAAGTGGATTTTAACTGCTCATCATCTATCCTGTCGCTTTAGAACAGGCTGAGATGATTACAGTCTACAAGTCATAATGAAAATGGGTCTCTGTTGTGACATCTTCTAGTCTCTTGTTATTTTGTTTGGGGTTTTTGTTGCTGTTTTTTTTTTTAATGGACAAGTTTCTAACTTTCATATAATATTTTCCATCTCAGAGATAAATTATTCTGAATTACTTGCATGTGTTACTTTTTATGAGGTGAAGTAATACACACATAATCCATGGTATAAGTATAAAAATAGAGCATTTGGGGAGGCTGGGTATTTAACACGGGCCAGTGTCAAATCGACAGGATTATTTTTTGGTCATTAAGAAGAGAACTATGTGACATAGTGTTACAGTAGGGGTTACCAGTTTCCAAATAGCTGTAAGACTCTTGGAAAAAAAACAAAACAAAAAAATCCTCCATAACCAGGCTAATTTACTGAGTCTAACAAACACACACCAAGTGCAAACAAACACCACACTAAGCCCTCCATTCCCTCTTTCTCAATTCTACTTTTAGCTTCTTGACCCTCCAAGGCTGGAACCTGGTTCACCATCATGCAATGTATAAATACCTGGTTTATGCTGGTACACAGCAACAGCAACACAGGCCCAGAGGTGCCCCTGCTCACAATGTACAGAGAGCACAGAAAAAAATCTTTCCCATAGCAGAGGAAAACAGAAGCTACTGTAAGAAAGAGGGAAAATATCAACACTAAATATCAACACTCATGCTCACTATGGAACTTTTCCCCCTTATCCTCTTGCTTATCTCATTCTTCTTGTGACTGGCTCAGTACAAAATGTCACCACAACAATGCAGCTGGGAAGGAAACCTCTGTCAGATGTGCTGGGAACACAGCACTGGATGAACAGCTTCCATTTCAGAGAGACAATGCAAAAAGAAGGGTTTATGGAGCTCCAGTCTTGCAGAAGGATCTAAAAATCACAGAACAATAATCCATGGATTACCACCCTGATGACTCTGATGGGTCAAGTCAAGCAAATGGTTTCTACACACACAGAGCTCTTCCAAGGATCTGAAAGCCAACAATGCCAACAGGAAGAACAGCCTAAAATAACTGAGCTGTGTAATCTGCTAGAATTCCATGCTACAGCCTCCAGTCAGAGTAACAGACAGACATACAGTGCTCATTAATACAACAGATGTGATGATTTTATAGCCACAGAAGCAACACTTTCTTATAACCTGCATCATACACTAAATCTAAAATAGAAGACCTACTGCAAAAATCTTCACAGATAGAAACTTTAAGTATGTTGCTAAAAAATCTACTATTAGCATTTCAACTTAATTTGTAATTTGAAGGGCATGTTAGAAATATTTTCAGTAAACAAGTAAAAGGTATCTGACTCAAAATAAAAATAAAATTTAAAAAAACCCAAAACAAACCCAAACATGTCCCTGTGCAAGCTTCAGTTCAACAGAACAGAGTGGTTTTCTTTACTGTTGTTAATAGAATGCAATTGTTTGTAACATCAGGAATGATGAAACACAAATGCAAAAATAAAAGGAATGTTCAAACTTTCTGAAGAGGGCTCATGTATCTCTATACTAATCTCCACAACTGAATTAATATATTCTTCATGCCATCAGGTGGGACTGTTCAGAATGTAACAAAGTAGATCACAAGGAAAACATTATAAATCTAACCCAACTTCAGACTGAACACTTTAGATTATACCATCATTTCTGAAATCTGGGCTGTCAGTGAAGTGACAGATGATTCCAGGGAAGCTAATTCAGCACATACTTTACAATGCACTCTTTGTAAAAAGCATCTGTATATTGATTTCCATATTTGTCTTTTAAGACAATGACATGCTCAGAAAAAAACGAGCTCAATGTACAAATGAGGCACAGAATATCTGTGACTTGTCAGATCTGGACTGAAATCTGGAGACGTCAAAGTGTCAGGAAATAAAACAATTTACATCTGCAGTGAATCACTAAGCAGGCAAACATTACTAAACTTCTTTTGGAAAAAAAAAGACAGAAACAGGGAAAAATATTTAGCTTAGTTTATAAATGTCTTCTCCTTTTAACTATCAGTGCAAATTAAAATATCAGCATGATCTCGAGATGCTAAGGTCTTTCTTTCCCATTAAATTTTAATATAATGCAAAAAAAAATTATAATGTATTTTTCAGTATCAATTCAATTTCCATGGAAAATATTTCCTCCAGTTGTACAAATGGGCTTTAAATTATACAAGTCCATGACCAGGTCAGCAGATGAAGTGAGAGACATTAATTGTGTTTATCTATTTTTGGTCAGAAGTGGCACAGGTCACAATGACAGGACTACATTCTATTTGTAAAAGCTTTCTTGTTTATTCAAATGCAAATAAGTAAAACCAGTATGACAATAATAATCACTGGTATTCCTCTCTATATGCAGATGGGATGTGAAAATACATGGACAGAGACATTTACTCTTTGTCCATCCCAGGTTTACTCCTTTTCTTCTTTTGATGAAATATGGCACTGGTTGGTTCATAAAGTAGGTATTATTTTAACCAGGTGAACAATAACTGGCAACTTGCCACCAAATCTCAGGAAAATGAGGGGACATTCCTACATACCTGATCCCCCAAAGGCATAAGAATTGTCCCAGACCTAGACAGATGTGATTAGTTTCATTCTGAAAGTGTAGGACATGTTTCCCCAAATTTCTACTAATAAAGACATCTCCTTGATCTGAAGAGGCAAATATCACAAGATAAAAAATATAAGCAAGTGTAAAGAGTTTTCCTCAATACTTATTGCAGTACAACTAAATGCTACCCTGCTATGTAAGAAACAGAAAACCTGGTTTTAACCATTTTTTTCCTTTTTTTCCCCTTTTATATACAAATTATTTTCATCTCTTCACCCTTCACTAGGAGAAAAAAAGCCTTTAGTCCATAAGGTTAGTGAGAAAAAGGAAATCCTTTTAAATAAGAAACAAAAAAATGCTTGATGCATTGATATCAGATGTATATTTGCACAGTAGTATCTGTGTCCTGGGTGTGAATGCATTCCTTCTCAAGTCTGTATGGCATAATATGATAATACCTGGATTAATTCCATTTTTTTTTCTTATCCTTCAAAGTACAGAAAAAAGGAGAAAGTGAGATTCCAGACCGACAGAATAGATTGCCAGCAGCACCCATTTTGTTACTGCAGGTAATAAAATATCCACCAGTTTAACTTATACAGTGTTTGGATAGTTGAGTATCATCAGGAGCCACCAGAGCCCTGGTGTCACTCCACTCACCCTCTCAACACAAGGAGAAAGGAGGGATCTCTCTTGTACTGACAGCAGTTAATTCATCCTATTTGAAGTATCAGAGTTTTGAGTTAAATGTAACTGAAAACCTGCAAAACAGGGTGAAATGGAGTTCTAGCTGGAAAAGTAAATCATGAGAGAGACAGTAATGCATGTTACCAAATAGCAGCTAGCTAGATTCCCCCCAGTTAAACAAATGTCAAGGTATTGATCTGGCCATGCAGTAGTTCAGAAGGACCTAGCCTTGCATTTCCTGTGGCTCCCAAGAAATTCAGCTGCAGCTCTCCTGCTAGGGCTGTACATCTGGAGGGGGCTGAGATGATGGGGAGTTTTCCCTGGAGGCCTGGCTACTGCAGACAAGACACCAGACACCAGGGATTTCTAGGACTGGCTTCAAGGACTCATCTGCATGCTGAGCAATGACATCCAGCAACCCTGGCAGAGCACCATCACCTCAGCCCCCATCTTTGTCCCTAGTACCATAAATAAATAGAATTTTATTACTTAGGGGTTATCTATTTTGCATTTATCCAATTCTGCATGGAAACGTGGCCACCTCTGCCTTAGGCACTCAACTGTGTACCTGTGCTATGTATTAAAATTGTCCAAATGTTGTGAATGGGCTCCTGAAGACACAGAACACTAGGAAAACAAGTCAAAGCTTCCAGAGGAAAGCAGCTCCCAGGCAGGCAGCCCCAAGCACTGGCAAGGCCCAGCGTCAGGGAAGCTTTTCTGTGCTGCCAGTTCCTGCAGATGCCCCTTCATCCCTCACTCTGTCTGCACCAAACTTTTCTGCATGGCCATGGAACTGAGAAACATTTCTTAAAACACTTCTGTGATGCAGCTACTGATTTTTTTTGGCTCGGGGAACCTGGATAAAAAGAACGTACCTAATGTATCAGTGAGTTACACTAGTTCTGTTTCACAAAATACATGTTTCAGCCAAATATAAAATATAGCATCATCTGCTTTTGAATACCTGCTGAGCCTCTTGTGAGCTGATTTTAACAACTCAGGCAGGAGCCACTTGATTCGTGAGGAGAATTTCGAAGCACCAGAGATACGTTAATTTCCTGGTTCATAATCCTGCCTGACTTCCCCTTTATTTTTTCCTTTTCTTCCTGTCATGAAACCAGAAGGTCCCAGATGGAATTTCTAAATGAAAGCACTTCTGTCCAGTGCTCCCTACAGAAAAAATGTGAAGGGAGAAAGTCTGTAGGAATACAAAGATTGGGGAAGGAGTTAAAAGGGGAACAAAAAAGTATCAGTGGGAATACAGATGAAAACAGGCATGAACTGAGAAGAACAAAGATTACACATGAAAGAATAAATATTAACTGCCCTCCCATATATATATATATATATATACACCCTTTCAACAGAATCTGGAGCTCCTGAAATTACTTTTTACCCACTTTCTACTGAAAGAGCCAGTACTGCTTTGCAGTTTTTTTTTTTTTTTAGAAAAGTGGCTCCATAACCCTTTCACAAGTGACCATCTGAACATTTTTCAGTTCTATTTTCCGACTGTGTGTTAATGAATATATTACTCATTTGAAAACACATTCAGCTGCTTCCAACACTTTTTCATTTCTTAAAGCTTCTCATGTTTTGGCCTCAGCAGCAGAGGGAGAGGCAGGGGGGCTGGCGGGGATCATCCCAACCTCAAGCCTGGCAATGCACAGGAGGCTCCCAGCACCTTCACTCTTCTGGTTTCACCTCCTCCCAGTGCTTTATTGCTGGAAACTTTTGCCCTGCTTAAAAACAGCACCACTGTAATTTTATAAAAAAACACAGCCCAGAAAAATGCATAAGGATACTATTTTGCTTTTCACACAGAATCAGCTGGATTGGAAAGGAGACCAGAAAGTCCAACCCTTGATCCTTGAACCCTTATGGTTCCCAGCCCATGGCACTCAGTGCCACATTCAGTCTCCTCTTAAAAACCTCCAGGGATGGAGAATTCACCCCCTCCTTGGGCAGCCCATTCCAATGCCTGATCACCCTCTCTGCAAAGAATTTTTCCCAATATCCAACCCAAACCTCCCCTGCCAGAGCTTAAGCCTGGGTTTACCTCAGTTTTTTCTCTTTCCCACCTCCTCTGCTGGTCGCTGCACCACCCTTTTACTTTGTTACTTGCATGACCATAAGGGGCAATCAAACCTGTTCCTAACATTCAGTTTGGTTTCATCATCACTGCAGTATAGTTAAGCAACACAATTTCTGATCTGATGATTTAGAAAGAGATCCTTTGCCTCACTGTCACATTTTTAGGTCCTGCTTGCCAATGATTTATAGCTGCATGTTCTCTGGCTCATATTAAAAGAGAGCCAGATGACTAACAACTTCAGAATCATAAAAGTAATTGAAAGACTACTTTGTAGCTTCAAGGGAAAGGTAAAAAAATGGTTCTGAAAGACTCTTTCACCGGAGGGGCAGTGAAGCAAACTTGCATGGAAAAATAACACCTTTCTTCTTTAACCAGGCCCCCTCTCACCTCTCACTCAGCGTCATGTAAATGAAGAAAAGGAGCACTGCTCTGTGACTGGAGAGCACCTGAAATTACAGCATGGAAACAAAGGAGATGAAACACAGCATCCCCAGCTCCCTGGAATCACCTGAAGAGCTGCAGCAGATGAAGGAGGGGCAGCCACACAGATTTTCCTGCCCCTGGTGTCTTTTTTCCTCCTCTGTAGTTGCAGAGAACACATAATTACATGGAGTGACTTGCATTAGAGAGTAAATGTGCTTACTTTTGTTATTTGTTCACAGGTCAGATTAACTTGGTGTATCAAGACATACATAAAATTGTAATCATTTCATTGTCAGAAGCCTAAAGCTAACGTTAATTATGGTTTGAAACTTTGATTATTAATGCATCTCTGCCTACTGAAGTGTGAAATAAGCAATAGTACTTGGAATACACCAATTAAATTAGCTTTTGAGACTGGAATTCATAAAAAGGATGCTATCTTGTATTTACAGTTAAAATGGCAACACAAGATTCAAGAGCTGGAGGGTTCTGTGTTCCAAACAACAATACACTTTCAAAATTTCATGCAAAGACAAAAATGCTGGCCTTCTCCCATAAACCTATTGCTAAATCATCAATGTACAACAAGCTTGATATGCTGAACAAATCCTCACCTAGGGGAATGTAATTTAAAACTGGATTATGACTTTTTTACCTGTTTTGTATTATCTCATACATGTTTGTTACAACTGGAAATGCCAAATCATTAATAGTGGGAATGAAATGAAATTCAGTTTCCACTAAAGAGAAATTGGTAATTCATGATTTCTGAAAGAGAGAGTTTCATGGAGTTGTTTAAAAAAAAAAAAAAATCACATACTGCCAAAAGCTAATTTGACTTTCCTAACTTGGCATCATTTGCAAGCTCTGAACTCTGCATTTCCATACAGCACCAACAGCTCTTGACAAAGCATTTCTTGTTTAAATTAACCAGTCTGTCACTAAAAACTTTTTTTTGACATCTTCCTTTACTTAAGTCCATATATGGTTCATTTGCTAAGAGCAGGAAAGCTTATAAATCTTCACCATGGACATTTAATTTTATGAAAAAAAAAAAAGCAGCAAATAAGTCATTATTACTTACAGACAGCTTTAATTACAGGTTCTGATTTAGATTGAAAGTCTTCACAAAGTGATCTAATCAATTTGATATGAACAAGAAGCATGAAATGACAGCCTGAAATTAATATCAGAAAAGGAATTTGTTCTTTAAACTTAAAAGTAGATAATAAACTTAAAGAAAGATTATTGTTAAGTGCTGCTTAGAAAATTCACACTTTTGAAAGCAACACCAGAAACCTTCTTATTCATAATGGACAAAAACTGGGTGTGATTGGACCATAATTAAATACCAATTCAGAGAAGGAGTTTCAACATCTTTCTGAAGGAATGAGTACACTAAAAGCCAAAAAATATTTAGAGACTAGAAATAGCATGGAATTAATTTAAATCCTGGAAAAGACAATACTTAATCCAGTATAAAGTTAGTAACATGCACATCTCAAAAAATACCCTGAAAAAAAATTAGCCCTGATTTCAGCTGATGACAAGAAAAAGACAAAAGTGCTTATGGACCATCTGCAACAGAGCTGTGGGGACAGGCAGTGACAGAAGGAATCAATGATAGAATAGATTAGTGGACAAAGTGATTAATTGCTTACTTTGTCAGAGTGCTGGGGACTTCAGAGGAAATTTGTTGTTAAGAGCATCTGGGGGGATGCAGGGCAGAGCCAGGGACTGGCAGATCTGGCTGAGATCACTCACTTGGGCCTAGCAGATACTGCTGCCCTGTTTCATCTCAAACAGTTAAGGGTCAGGATGCAAAGGTTGTTAGGATAAAATTCTCAAAGAACAATAATATTTTGACACAAATGAGTTTCTTTTAAAATACCGTGCAAAGTCTTGTAATCATACAGGAAAGATCCACTCAGGAGATGGATTTGTTTTTTGCCTTTCCTCAGAACTTTAAGTCCCCTGACTTCTTTCCTTAGGGCCAGAACACCAATGTCCATCTTGTTCTTACTGCCTTCCAATTCTGTTTTAGGTCCTGTCTGTAGCCTTCATGGAAGTCACCTCTCCTGAAGTAACAAAGCCTGGGGGTCAGACAGCTTACATTCCTGACCCACCCTGGGCTGAACCTAAATTTAGGCCAACACCTTAACAGCTTTTAATGATGTCTTGCAACTTGCTTGGACAGGGCACCAAGAAGTACAGTAATAGGTATTTATACAAATGTGCATGAAGAGAGAGAAAGAGATAAAGAAATCAAGAGTATTTTTAAGTTCCTATAACATTTACTACAACTACTGCACATTGTGCTGCTTTCCAGAACTAGCTGAGAAAATAGAACAGAGATGGACCCTCAAGTGAAGCATCAAATACATTTTATTCTCTGTTACCTTGACAATATTCCAATGATAAGTCAAAAGCTGACTTATATGTAGAGATAATTAGTGGACAGAAAACTGCACAGGGTCCAGATAGTCAGAGGAATGGTGTGCTAGTACACAAGAAACTGTTGATTTAGTAAGGCTATAGCTTTACCATTATTACAACTTATTTCTTCCCATTTTGAACTGCAGATAAAATAATGTTGCTTCTAGTTATGCTAATATTGCTAAATATATCCCTTGCTATATTTAACTCCTTGTATTAGGATGAAAAACAAAGCAAACTGTCACCTTGCAATAGATCTGAGGAATGGGCTAATTTTTCACATTGTGAAAGATTAATAAAGTTCTTTCTCTCAAAAACACCAGTAAAAAAAGAGTCACATAAATACAGATTCATACTGGAATATCCCAATAATGGTGCTCTACCAAGAAATGATCAAATTTGACCATATATTATTTTCTGGACCTAGAACTTTTTCCACAAAAGAGAAACAACTATGTCTTTATGAGAATGCACATTTCACTGATTAACAATTCCCACCAAAAACATCCTTTAACCCTTTAAAGAAAGTGATAAATATTTTTCCACTCTTTTCCTAAGCAGATTCAGCTCAGATTAAATCTATTGTATCCTGATGATGTTAACTGTTCTTAGGCTTTGAATTAGCTTTGCAAATTATTTCTTTTCTGCCTCATGGGTCGCCAGTATAGTGATAACATTTCTATGTACAGTGATTTCAAGTTGTGAAATCTTGAACACAGAGCTGGTAAAATACATCCCTAGGTTTACAGAACATCATCATTTAGCTTAATCTTTAAATCTTTGCACACCTAGGGGGCATTTGAACGTCATTTCCTCCAGGTCTCTTTCTCAACCAGACCCTTCTTTCCCTCATAACTCACAATTTCTTGTCTCTTCAAGTCTCAATAAATTTTATGATTCTTTGTATCTCTGCTGCCTGCTCAGAACAAGTCCTTTCCATCCCACACCAGCTCATTCCCTCCCTTTAGCCAGGGACTGGCAGTGCCCTTCTTGGAGCCAACCACGGAGTCAAGCTGCAGTGGAAGGAACAAAATATTTTCCCTGCCTTTAGGGATTTCTGGTTTCAAAGGCAGTTAATGTTCATGAGAGTGAACTCAACCTTTTAAACACCTTTTCTTGGGAGGTGGGTATTCAAAAGGAGTTTTTATTCTCACAGGGTCAAGCTTAATTAGCAGGAATTCATGTGCTGTATAGAGCTCTTGGTTTAGAAATCCAGCTTAAGTTAAAAAAATTAATTAGAACACTACTGCTTTCTATTTCTGAAGATCTTTAAAACACTACACAGAAATGTATGTGGGGTTGCAGCATTTATTTGATGGCCTGGAAGCATAAGAGACATCCTAGAGGACTGTACAGGTTTCAGTAATTAGTGAATCATGTGCTTATGCTTTAGCTGATGCAGCTCACTGCTGCTTGCTCATTTGTTTTAAGTGAAAGCATTAATTATATTTTAGATAAAGACATAAACATTCTAAGGCCAGCTCTTACAGCACCAAGCAACACTTGCTGTCTTTCACTGAATGTTTTATATCCATTCACTGCTGAAGAACAATCCAAAGCCATTACCTCCTGACCAACCTGCTGGGAAGTGTAGCAACAAGGTCTCACCAGCACTCAGTGCTCTCTGAAGTCACCCCCATTTTTAACAAGTGACAATTCAGAGGGAAAGAAGTTTGTAGCAAGGAGTAATGGCTGAATAGAACCAGTGAGTGCCTCTCCATTTTGGACAAGATTGTAACAACTAAAGATGAGCTTAATCTTATAGAAACTGCCTGTCACAGAAATGCAAACAAATTCTTGAACCTTAAATGCCTTTCCCATGCTCAGTCTGAATGAAACCATTGAGATTTTTAGGAGCAGCTCTGAAGTTTTCTGTCTGCCAGCTACTGTGCTCAACTTTCCTACGGGCCAGTGTGGTAAGGGACAGGAAGGGAAATAAAAATAAACCTCGGAGTCTGGGTGGGTTTTTTCTTCCCGTGACTTCTCTTGGGCACACAACGTGACAGCACCCACAGACCCTTTAAACTCATGAAGGGTCACCAAGTGCAAGAGAAAAAAGCCAGGAAAGTCTGACCTGTGTTTTTGGAAAATGCAATGCTGTGCATTAAAGACATTAATACATCTTTTATTAGATGTTTTATATCTCCTATAATTCACCGACATGCCGTGATTCTGCCACTTTACTCAGTAAAATTCCTCCTCCTATATGGATACCTTGGTGACAAAGGCTTTTTGAGGTCTAAAATAGCTATGCTTCAGAGATGGGTTATAAAACATGATATCAAGACAAGATATAGGATGCATCCAGGCATCATCTCATTAAGTCACCAGCATTCTAATGGGCCAAGCCTCTAATCATTTGAGGTACTGTTTGTAAATTTTCATCATCCACACACATCTGGCTCTTCTGTGAGTACTACTAAATCCCTGGCTTCAAGAGCTACTTTACAAAGTTGTTTCTTCTTTTTTAAACTTCTGCTAGAATGTGTTGGCTTAGTATTGGTGTGATCAGGAAGCAACATCTTCAAGACAAAGTTAACTGCCAGGGTTCAAAATTTTGTGATGAATTAAAAAAAAAAAAAAATCACATTGAACTATGAAATATGGTCACAAGCTGGCATTAAGTGACTTCAGAATGTTTTTTTTTTTTTAATTTTAGCATAAATCCAGAACATTCTTCTTTCACACATCTTGTATCCTTCTTTAGTTATGTAGAGTACCATTTTGATAACAGCAATAAATGATAAAAGGGTCTAAAATACTTATTAAAAATTGAATTCCATCCAAATTGCCCATTCTTCTCTCTAAATGCCAGTGAGAATCATTATTAGTGGAAAAATCTTAAGTGAGCAGCATCAATTACATGCAGTTATAATGAAATAAGCTGTATCATAATGTAATCTGAGCAGTGCAATACTTGGAGGATGAAGCCTCAAGTGAGAAAATGGTGCTGAGAGATTTCATGCAGAAACTAGGTGAAACTCTCTCATTTCTTTGACCTGAAATGAGAACTGATAAGACCATTTTAATTTATAGTAAAACCCTTACAGCTTCTGCACCTTCTTGCTTCATGCCCCTCAAGATGGTGAAACCCTGCAAAGGAGAGGACACGGACACAGTTCATAGTGTGAGAAACTCTTTTCCTTTCTTCAAGGACAGAGGCCAAGTGTCAAGTGTCATTTTCTTTGCCCCTGTGTTCTGCTGCTTCTCTAAGAGAATGACTCCAAAGAAGGGATGAAGATGTTTGAATATTAGGGGGCATAACAAATAGATTTTATTCCGTTTGTAAAGCACTCTGGATCACTGGTAGGAAACAAAGCCAAAAAGTGGAAAGCTTCTCAGAGCACTGATGTGGCCCCAGAAGACCTCCTTCCCCAAATTTGTTGCTTTGGGTTATGTCAGTTTGTTTTATAACCACAGTAATTTTAAATGAATTTTCCTCTCTTGTGAGATGCAATCTTTCAACTTTCCTTGAGGGGAGCTTGAGGCACTGATTTATGGTCAGCTGCATATCTGACCATAACACATACTGTACTTTAGTATGTACTGCAAGAAGACAGACAAAATTCAAGATTCAGAATCTATTAGCCCTCTTGCTCTACATAGGCACCATAACATGTTAAAAATAAAAAAAGACCTGGTTTATTAAATGATTTATAAAGGTTTGCAAATGTAGGATGTCAACCTTGATTAACAGCAACAGGGAGGCCTGCAATATTCTCATGTTACTTATAAAGGAATCCTAAGTCTGGAATTTCCAACCCACACTTTGATAAATGCTGAACGCTGGAAGTGTTTGAAATGGCCATTTAGAAGAGACAGGTTTTTTCACCATATATTGTATAGGAATGGGCTAAGAGTGTTACAGAGTCAGAAATGTGTAGAAGAGGAAATTGTCCATGCAGTAAACTCCACATTTGTTCTTTCTGTGGTTTGGAGTCAGAAACAAATGTGGTTGGAAGTGGAGGCAGCCCAGCTGCTAGGCTGCCCCAGGGCTCAGGCCTGGGTGCCAGGCTGGCAAAGCCCTCAGCATCCTCTCCAGAGGGCAGGTGAATAGCCAGGGATGTATATGAACACCTCTGCTTGGACTGTGCCTACAGCATGTCCTCATCTGAACAAAGCACCCACGCAACACCCATTGCAGCTTCAGCACATCAGTGTTGAGAGGGAATTCCCATCCAGATCCCCAGACAAAGCTTCCATCCCTCTGTGCATCCCCAGCACCACACCAGCTGTGGTTTGGCTTTGCCTTGTGGGGCATGAACCTCAGGAATATTTGAGTTGAAGCGGTGTTGAGGCAGAAACTTCTGAGCCAACAGGGACTCTCTCTCAGTAATGACTAAACCTCCACCCCAACTTCTTGAAGAAAAAAGAATTCAAGAAATACTCGTTTTTCTCATCAGCACAGATTATTTTGTTTTAAGCGGGCTTCTTGCTCCACTAATATTCCTTCTTGGAATTATAGGGCCATGCACTAGAGAAACATCGCTTTTGCCCTGTCTGGAACAGTTCATAGAAAAAAAGGGTGAAAAGAAAAGCATTCCATGGTTACTTTGGATTTGCTGTATGAACATGGATAGGGTGACTGTCATTTGTAGTCAGTGGAAGTAGAGAAGTAAATTATTTTCTTTGATTTCTCTGTTATTTACTAACATTTGAATTACTAAAAACAAAACAAAACAAAACAGGCTAATTCATACAACATGACTAGAAAGAATAAAAACCATACTGTCTATGCAGTTATTTACCTAGACTTAAAATACTGAACCATAGATGTGCTGTGTAATCTGGATTTGTAACTCTTACCAGGAAACCAGTAAGTCAGTAATGCAGCATGAGAACCTGAATCTAATGAAAAAAGGATATTTAAAAAAAAAAAAAAAAAAGAAGAAGAAGAAAAAAAGAAAAATCATACCATTTTTAGTGTTAAAAAGATCTCAATAATCTTTGTAATGTCATCTGTATAGAAACTCATGGATAGCAAAGGAGATTTCTAAATCATCAAGGGAAGAGCACCAGTCTTGTAAAGGAAATCTAAAGGATTTCCACTTCCCCTGCCCCTGTCAGTTGTAAGGTTATAAAACCAACACCTCTGATCACAATACCAAAAAGAAAGAGGCACTCTGTCCTCACACCAAATTCACAGCCTCTAATAACAATCAAAAGGTGTCAGTTGTGTTGTATTCTTGTGAAAACCATTACTGAAAATGTACCTGATAGAAAGACTTCATCAAGCAGCATTTTTATCCTGCCAAACTGCTTTCCAAACCTGCTGGAGCATCTGCTTCCATTGGCAGGGGGGCTCTGGCAGGTGGTCACAGATGTCAGCCCTGGGAAGTGCTGCTTCTAACAAAAAGCAGGCACAACATTTCCCTCAGTGACCACTGTCACTTAGACACTTGTCACCATCAGTGTGGCTGTGTCCAGGCTGAGAACTATGGGTCACCTGCAGGCTTCTTGCTTGGAAAGAAGGTCTTTCTGTAGGATTCTACAGAATATTTGCCCCACTCTTCTGTTCCTGCCATTATTATGGGTTCATAGAAAAGGAAAGAAATGCAAATTATAAGAGGTCCAAAAGTTACTGGACAGACAACCAAAGGGTTGTCTGGTGGGTGATCTCAAGTCCAAATCCTGGCTACCTATACAAGCATGTTTCCTGATTCCTCTTAAGCTTACAGGCATCACCTCTGAGAAGAAAAACTACAGCCATCAGTTTAAAGTTGGAATAAACCAATGTACTTCATGGTAAGTAAATATTTCCTGGATTCAGACCACTTAACTTGCTGTATGCATTTAAGTGCCCTGCTAGTTTCACATGCTGAGAAATCACCACTTACAGCTCAAACCTCTCCTCAAGTACAGCCAGGGTGACTAAGAGCTAATTTTGGCACCTAAGTAGCTGCTTTATATTAAAGGATGAGTCAACAGCATTCTTATTAAAAAAAAATAATGGAGAGGAAACATTTAAAAATTATATTCTTTAAAAAATAATTTTCCTTATAAAAGACATAGCCAGATTGAGCCTGAAATCAGAGAGACACAGTAAGACAGTTATTTGACCAAATATGATATTCCTCTGCTTCCTTCAGCACACACAAGTCCTGGCAATGTCTACACACTTCCCCTCTGAAGTCATCAGGAATGAAAACAACAAATTGCCTATGAAGTTATTATTAATCTTTACTTTTGAATAAATAACTGACCTAACACAAGAGAAGACAGACCACAACTCCAAAGCAGATCCTGGGGAGGCTGGAAAAGGGTTTTTCAAACTTTTAATAGTCTAACCTGAGCAGAAAGCAGGTTCTGTGCTCTTGCATGTAGCCATCTCTAACAGCTGTAGCACTCCTGACAGTATTAAATTAAAAATTCATTTTTATTAGCAAATGCCTGCTTTGTCAACCAGTGAGAATTAGTTTTATAGCTTCTGAAATGAAGATCTGACCCAAAGAGCCACCCAGTTTGGACAGACTTCTTCAGCTATCAATGTCTGTCTGGAGAGGAGCTACTACATTTTGCCTTGTTTATTACAGATGCATTTTATTCCCTTTTCTTATGTTACAGCTAATAACAGCTGGGATTCACCAGGTCTGAGCTTTTATGTCTAAAAGTACTCCGTAATTTGGAAGCTTTTGATATCTAAAACATAGTTAGCTAAATCTAGACATCAGGCTGACCTTTATGCTATTGCCTGGTTTGTTTCCCCTCTAATTCTTTAGTGGAAAAGCTTCTTCATATTTTGAATTGTACCTTCCTTGTCCCTCCAAGATTTAGAATGTTACAGTGATTTCTTACCCAGGAGGTTGATAGGATTTTTATAGAATAATTGACTGAGCTATGTTCCTAATCTGGTCAAGCCCTCCATTATGTTAACATGAGCAGTGTAAGACAAGGGGAAAAGTTTGTATGACCTAGGGAAGAAACCAGGATGGGCTGAAAAGAAAGCTTCAGTAACAGGACAGCTGCACAGCAGCACTAACATACAGCTTTTTTTTTTTTTTTTTTTTTTTTTTTTTTATATTGCTTATTACCTTTTAAAGGAATCTCCATAAAAAAAAAAACCAAACAAACCAAAAACCCAAACAAAATAAACAAACAACCCCCCCCCCAAAGTTAACCTTTAAATTTCAGATTGAGATGACAACAAGGGAACCTTTTCAGGTCATTTGAAGTCTGAAGGCTATTGTACCCATTTTTAAAACCTGATCAAAATTCAGTTTGGTGTTTGTTACTAAATTATGTATCTCTGAAGTATAAAAGTGTTAGCTTTAGAAAGTTACAAATTAGTGCATTTCCATACAGCTTGGGAGAATAGAATTTTAACCTCTTTGTTTGCAGTCTAACACAGGGGAGCTGTCAGCATACACAGCCGAACAGTTGCTCTGGATTCTGAGAATGTTCAAAGTGAGTGTGTTACTTAGAATTATTAAAAATATTTCATGTTTTGTCTGATTTTATTCTTTGTAAAAATTTAGATTTTTCTATTGAATCACCTTTATGAAGACATTAGATTTTAATTTACTATCTTTTTATTCTTTAAGAAACTACTGCTTCTGCTATATGTCTATTGGATTCTGTAAAATTATAAAATCTGGGCATCTGCATCAGAATATTTTCCTACTGGTTTGTATTACAGTGAGAATTTCATTACACTGCCTAAACTGTTCAAGCAGAACTGATGAATTCTGAAAGTGCCATCAAGAAAAGAAATAAGGGCCAACTGCTACTGTAAGCATGGAATGTTGTCATGGATTTCAGTGACTTTAGGATGAAGACTTATGGCAAGAGGCAAGAACCAAACTAATTGAAATAGATGACAGCTACAGAAATAAGTAATAAAAGAAAAGAAAACAAAGAGAGCAAAAGAAACTATAAGAGGAAATTAAAAGAGTTAAATCATGAACAGAAGAATAAAGTCAGAGGAGGAAGAAAACTGGATAATAACTGCATTAGATTAAAAAAATATTATTTGCAAAAGAAAGAAATTGAATTAAAAAAAAAACCAAAAACACAGATTAAAAGACAATTCACCTCCTCAAACATTTATGTCTTGGGCTAAGCAACAAAATCCCAGGACACATCACAGAAGTTTTCATTGTTGGCCTTCAGTGCTGGGAAAGGAAATGACTACTAAGAGGAGTAACAAAAGGAAAATAAGAGATCACAACACAGCTTTTATGTTATTACCATATATAAATATATATATATGAACAAATTACAAGAATATCAGAATCCATCCCATTTCTGACAGCTCCATTGTGGTTTAACCTTCTTGTACCATAGCTACTCTTCCAGAGCTGGCTGCTTTCCCCTTTTTAACTACAGGATCTGAAGGTGTGGTGTGATTGAAGTAATTAGTAGCTGTGTAGACAGAGCACTACTGATGATGAGAAGCAGAACAATAAATCTACTGTGCCAGCAAACAAAAGAATTTCTTGAACAAGAGATATCCTGAAAACCTGAAGGATGAGGAAATCTATGAATATCTTTGCATTTATCCTTTTCTATCCATGGAAGACACGTAGGCTACTGGGTCTGATGGCTGAATTTATTTCTGACGTGACAATTGCAGCTCTATTTAAGATACAAGAACAACAAAATCAATGTCAAAGATATTCTTGTTCTGTTTTTAAAACTCCTTTTTTTGTGTCACAACTTCAGCTTCTTTCCAACCATTTCCTAGTGAAAACTATTTAAAACTGCAATCAGGCTGTCTTTGCAGACTTTCATTTCACTAGCAAGACAGGCAGAGTGACTTCACATCTTTTCTGCTGTAATATTATTTATTGTGAAAAACTGAAATAAGTAAAGCTTTGCTTCTCACTTCTCTATTTTTTAAGCAATTTGATGCTTTTAAGCAATTTCTTTGCTTTCACTCAGTAGCGTTCTGGGGAAATGCTTGAGTGTAGCATTTGAAACACTGACTTCTCTGTCACAAATGGCACCAATGCCATGTCACATTTTCCTGCTGGTCCAGTCTCCAGCAGTTATGAAGGAGGCAGCAGTTCACATGGGTTCTATCTCCATGGCAACTTGTTTACAAGGACTGAAATACATGCTGAAAATTCAAGGTTAGCTTTCCCTTTGTTCCTGTTTTGATGTTTTTGGCAATATGAATAATGTGGGCATAATCCTAGATTCAAACAGCTTCATGGCAGACTGAGTCGAAACAAAACTCCAGACAAAATATGCTTCCAACACCCCCATTAGAAAAAGAGAATTCAAAAGGCCACTTAATCAGACCCATCAGTTGCCTCTTCCTTTCATACTCCAGGAACAATTGCCCTTATTCTGAATTTCAGCATTATATCTTGAGGAATGAGCCTGTCTAAAGATCTGTCATTTTCTGCAGTGATAACTCAGGGTATGTGTGTGTCCATGCTGCATCCATAGCACAGTGTAAAGAACTTGCTTTGTCTAAAATCATTTCAGGAGTAGAAATGAACAGGTCTTTTCAGAACTTAAGCTCAACCACTTGATGGGAGTCTTTTGTGTTCTAAAAATCAAAGGTAATAACAGCAACACACCACAATTCTATAACCTCTCATAATAATGCTCTTGTCAATGTTTTGGGAGGATTTTGCATCCATCACTCAGAGAAAACAATGATTGCAAGAGCACTCCCTGGAGAAGACAGGGAGGACAGAGGCGACCGTGCTGGCTCATGGGATTAGTTTGGGTCTGCTTAGAATTTCACAGCATCCATTTAATTAAATGTTTCAGAGAATGTCCTGGTTTGGGCCAGGATAAAGGGAATTTTCTGTCTTGTGCTTTTGCTTTCAGCTCAGTCTCTTGTCAGGAGCTGCACTGCTGAAATGAACAGCAAGGTTCTCAGGCAGTGGCTGCTGCTGGGACTGAGCCCACTCCATGGTTAGAGTTACTGCTGGAGCCTGGGCTGCAGAACCAGGGACACTGCTCAGCTCTGAGGAACATTTTGCCCTCCAGAAGGAGAAAAGGAGTCAACAGGTCACACCTGAAACCCTCCCTTAGGGAGGAACAGACAAGAGAAATGACCAGAATTGACCAAACAGAGGATTCCATCCCATACACCTCATACTCAGGATAAATTTGAGGGATCACCAGGGTCAAACCCCTTCCTGCTTCCCCTTCTTCCCCTGTCCTGGTTTTCTCCAGCACCCTGGGAGGATTCCATCCCTTCCTCTGCCTGTGCTCCTGATCCATCCCAGCCTGAATCTGTGTGTTCCTGCCTCCAGCTCCCAACTGCTGCTGACCCCAGGATTCCAGCCTGGACTTTCCCAGGGCTGCCCTGCAGCCTCGGTGGTGATGTGAGAGTGATTGGGGAAGAGGGGGAAGGAACCTGGTATCATTTTCTGTATATTTGTATATATGCAATATTTTTTTCCTTTTTATCATTACTGTGTCATTAAAGCTGTGTAATTTAGTTCCCAGCCCATCAGTCTCTCTCCCTTATTCTCTCTCCTTTCTTTATCAGGGAGGGGATTAATAGAGACCATCTGGCATTTGGTTAATTGCTGGTCCAGCATTAAACCTTGACAAAGAAGTATCTTTAAAAAAAAAAAAAAAAAGTTTAAATTTACTGAATTACTTCTTTTTCTTTGCATATTAAATATAAAGAAGATGATTTATGTATTAATAAGATACCCTCTAGTTTGAGCTTATCCAACTAGGAAAAAATAGCCTTCATTTTTACTCAGCAGCTAATATGCTTGTTTACTGCCTATTTTCCCAAACAGAACTTGAATAAAATCAGCTTCAAATACTCATACCCCTTTTAAAGGCATCAAATGCAACATGTCTAATTACAATAGAAGATCTGGGGGATTTCTGCCAAAGCTCCTTTCTCATGCTTTTTTTTTTTTTTTTCCCCCTCCTTCAGCCACTGTCTCCTTGCTATTCATTACAACTGGAGATTGCTGTTACTCCCTTTTTTGTTAGAACAGAAAAGGTATAAAAATGGAGAGATAAAATTCATCTTTAGGACAAGGCAGATAGTTAAGACCTGCTCTATCTGATCTCCAGTGCCTGTGTTCAGGTACTTGTTAGACAAAAAACAGCCCCACACTTGTGGGAATCAACTGCTGCAGGATTTGGGACTACAGCTGCTAAAAGGAGGAAAGACATTAGGAATTCAGCCATTAATTCTGTGTGTTCACAACTACACATGCAAAGCTCAGTTCTGGCTGTAAGTTGAAAGAAAGGGAAAAAGATTTCCAGTTAGATAGAGGTCTGAGCAAAGCCAAAGAAGACTCTGGAAACATTGCTGTCCAGTTAAAATATATATCAGGAAAAGTTTCCTTACTTCCACAAATGCTCCTAGCTCATATCAGTAAAAATGCTCACATCATTTTTCTAAGCAAAACAAACAGATTTGGGAAAGAACAGTACAGAAATGTCTACATTATATGTTTTGCTACTACATAGTATTAAATAACCAATCTAAGTTTGAATAAATTGTGCAGCAAACTGCTTGTACTACAGCCTTCTGTCATCTATTGATCAGCTTAACCTAGTGGAATACAACAATTTTTTTTTTGATAGAAACAATGTAAGCATTAAACCAATCATACTTTCATCCTTTGTTTTAAGATCTTCAGAGCTTTCATAGAATCATAGAATCATAGAATAGGCTGGGTTGGAAGGGACCTCAGAGATCATCGAGTCCAACCCAAGTCCAACCCTTTCATTAAGCTCGCCAAGAGTTGGGTAACATGGATGTCATTTGCCAACAAAAGGCTTTTTAAAATACCTTTTCCCAAATTCAGCTTTCCTGCTATCCTGCATGGCATGGCTGCAATAGGAAATTAAAGTGCTGAAGAACTTCTTTGGCTCCTAAAAGTTGCTATCCCTGCTTCTATACTAGTTTTTGTATTCCAAAGAAATCCTAACATTCAGAGCTATGTTTTTAGTTGAAGTGCAAACAAAAAAGTGTAAGAAAATAGCTTTTGGTCTCCCGATGCAGTGCCAGGCAGCTGACTTGGCAGAGCACAATGACCAAGACAGGAATCACTTGAGAAGAAGCAGGAAATATCAGCTGGGGCTATTCATACACTGAATAGGGTGTGATAACCTTTAAATACATATAAACATTGTGTCCTCACACAGGGTGCTTTGCTGCTCTCTTCAGAAAGATATTGTCCAAGAGCTCTGCATATGGGTACAGAAAGGAGCATTTTTCCCTCCTGAAAATTCATGTTGGTTTTTTTCCAGCATAACTATAAAGCTTTCTAAAGATCTAGTTAGTTGTAATGGCAAGCAGAGGTAGTCAGATTCAGGATTATTTCTGTGGTCAGAGCAGCAGATAAATAGAATACCAATCTAAATCAATGAGGGTCTGAAGTTAGGGAAGGAAATGCACACAGGAACCCATGACATTGCACAGCCCACTCCCACCTTAACAGAGGAAAACCAGCCTCATAATCTCCAATTCATTTACAAGGTTAATAAGTAAAGTTTCCAGAGAAGCTCTCTAGAGTTGTCCTGGAAACTTGGCCTGGGGTTAGAAACCCATCAGTCATGTTACCAGTATCTGGAATATTCACTTACAAGGGAACTGTAACAAAATCTGGGTATTTGGCAATCCCCTACAAATGCCCATGAAAATCTTTTGTGCTTCTCGCTGTTTAATAAACCTGTGACTGATTGAGTATATCTGGATTACTGTTTTAATCCTTAAATGTATATAGACCCCGATTTGCAGAAAACCTGCATTTTTGTATCTTAAGATAACATACTAGTGCCTCCTGCAGGATAAGTCCTTCCATCTCCCATCAATCATTACTTGTGCCTGGGGAGGATTACAATGTGCATCCATTGCCAGCATAATAATTTAGAAGAGCTACATAAGGTCAGGGATACCAAAGTTTAAGAAAAAAATGCAGCATTTTACATAGCTGCAACTAAAATAAATCTGCAAAGATGACTAAGTGACAGTGTTTTCCTGGGGAAAATAGGGTGAAGTGACAGAGAGAAAAAAGTGCAGAACTTTGGTGTTTAAGAAAATAGCAATGCAAAAGCCTGAATACACACATGCATATCCAAACCAGCAATAAGATTAAAAGTAGCTAAAATTAAACACTGGAATGAAAACAAACAATTTTTGGAGGATATTGAATCTGTAGCTTAATACTGATTCACTGACTGTGTTACACACAAATCTAACAAAGCCAGGAATAAGTCACAAGGTGAGCTAATAAATAAACTCTTCATTCCATTTATATTTATTTAGCATAAGTTCAAGAAGAGTCTTTGATTCCCAAATGCAACCGATTCACAATTTTTTCAAGATTCATCACAAAACTCCTCTGCTTATCCCCACTACTCCACCTGAAAGATTATTCCAGAAAATACCCTTCTTATGGTCAGAAATCTTCTAATTTCCATCCTGTTTTCATTCAAGTCTGCTGGCAACTATTGCCAGTACAACATCATCATTCTGCTGCTGAAATTGTTCTTTGCCATTCAATTTTTTAAACCCTCCATACATTTACAGATAGGAAACCACTCTCCATCTTAACCCCCCTGATATTATTTCAAGCAAACCAAGTCCATCCATTTATTTTTTTTTTAATTTATTCCTGACCTCTGAGTACTTTTAAGCAACTACTTTTTATTGCCTTTTTTTTTCTTTTTTTTTTTTTTTTTTTTGAAAAAACATAGAAAATACTATCCATTTCTTATAAAACCTGACATACCTATTCCCATAATGGTGATGACAGATGTTGTGCAAATAATTGCTTTTTCAGTTTGGTGCCTAAGCCAAAATACATAAGAAAATATCAGAAAATACAAACAGAAATACTTCTTGCTTCCTGTCCGAATTTCTTGCTAAAGCTTGGAAAAATGTGTTTCCTCCCAAAGCAGCTGAAGGAAGTGTTCCATGCCTTTCTGCCCCTAAAACCAACCTTAATGACACAACCTGGGTTTCATTCCTGTCCTTGCCTTGCCAGCCCATTCTGGAAGGGCTGAACAGCATCTTTATCTAAGAGAGGTGCACAGGAGACTTTTCTGGATGAACAATTGTGCTTTCTGCAGTGCAGGATGACTCCTGCTACACCATCTCAGTCAGCCTCTGGGTCTGCAGGGTCTCTGACTCCTTTCTGGCCCCTTTTACCTGCTGAAGCATCCCCACACCTTTGCTGTACCCACAGGAGGGAGGGAGCTTGCAGCCTCAGAGTTTCACTGAGCTTAGAGGAAAGCTCAGATTCAGCTCCTGGCTGAGTCAGAGATTTAAATGTTGCCTTTGAAAGATGAAAATCACAGTTCTGCTTGAGCAAATTTACAGATAAGCCTTGTCCAATCATGTATACATTTAAAAACTATTACTGATTATTAATTTATAAATGCACACATACATATGCATCTCAAGATATATATTCTTGCCTCTAGTAGGTGACTATTTTGAGCACACATAAATCTTGAAAGGTAAGATTTACAAATGCAATTATTTCCAAGCAGTGCCAGATTCACACATCTTGCATAGTGTTCCATTGAAATCCAAGTTTTCCCTTTCACCTTGGAAAACAAGAAATTTAAACCACCCTTCACATACTCTACTTGTTGTTGATAAAGAAAATAAAGGCTGACAGTTAATTTTTTTTAACCTGAAAAGGAAGTATGGCAACATATTATCTAAATTAGCTTTCACCACAGTTGATATTTAAAATAACGTAATTGAAGCAGTTGAATCCTCACTTGGAGGGACAGACATGGCATACAGCACAAGCAGGGCTAAGACTTGCAAATCTCTCTCAGGCTCTCTCAGCTACAGGATTAAGCAAGATAGTTGACATTTAGCTTGATGATTCAAGAGCATGTTACAGATCCACTCTTTCCAACATTTTGGCAGACACCCCTATTTTAGAAAAATCAGCAGTACTCCACAAAACACGAGATTCAGCACTTGACTTTCCTTGCCCATCCCTTGGCCTTTCACTCTCCCTTCATCGCATTTGAAATGGCTCTGAAACCAGCTGGGTGGAACAACTTCCATGGCTCAAAACTCCTGGTTTTTTGGTGAGCGGGTTACTTTTCAGCCTTTATAACATGCTGATCCATCTGAGCAGCTGCTTGAGTGAGGGCAAACAGCCAAAAAGCCTGGCTGGGCACCTGCCCTTTCAGTGAGGCTCAGACCCCTGCCAATAAGTTGCAAAACTGGACTGTGGACTAAGCAGCTTTGGCTTGAGTCAGCTTTGCCTCCCCCCAGCTCTCAGTGCCAGCCCCCCAGATCCATCCTGGTTCTGGCAGAATTTGCCAGCATCTGTGCCTTCCAGTGAGGTACCAAAGAGAGGTGAGCCCTCTTCTCACTCCCAGCCCCACTTCCCATTCACACCAAAGCCAAAGAGAAGTTTGCTCCTCTTCCTCCAAGGGCATGGGAGGCAGCAGAGCTCCAGTACAGACCTGTGAAGGCAAAACCCTTCCAAACAGGCTCTGAAGCCCAGAACAAGAACCAGCTGCACAATGATCTTCCCATGGCACATGCACCCCGTGGGTGTTTATATCCACGTACCCATATGCACTATTTTGTTTTGTAGAAGCCCATTTGCACACATCTAGGGAAGGTAAATGCTTTTCTGTTTGTTTTGTAAAAAAATAATAAATTCTGTTTTGAATTCCAGGTATAGAAATATAATAATTGAGAAGTGTTACTAAAACAACACATCTGCTACCTTCACTCTGCTGTTTTACCTGATTTAAACATTTAATTGCATCCAGTACAACCCCTGATTTTCAATACTCAATGTCCTGTCTTGATCCTGTTTTAAGTCAGTGGACATTTTCCTGTTATCTCCAGAAAACCAGAGGTGAGCATGTGGTTAGTATGCAATTTGCTCAATATTAAACTGACCTCTCCTGATTGGAACACTTTGCCATAGCTAATTAAATATATGAATGGCTTGTTTGAACAATCTTCTGTTTGCATTCTGGATCATAGCCATACAATCTGCTGATGGTGCCAGGGTTATCTCTGCTTCTGCTCAGACTTTCTCCAGTTTGTTCTGCTCACTGTGTTTGTTAAGCATATGTTCTTGCGAGTTTCTAACCCCAACCTCCACTTTTTTTTATACTTACATAAACTGAAAGTGACAAGCCATTTGTTTACTGTGGTTCTAAATTAATTAGGATTCTCCAAGGTGTATTTCAGATGGCTTGCTGAGGCTTCAGTTTGCTGAGTGCTGTGGTAGCACTTTGCACTTTACACACCTCCTTTTTTATAGGATCTCAGAATATTTGATTATAGAAAGTAATGGTATTCGAGGAGATACAGAAACACACAGAGAAGACGTATTAATGCACAGCAATTCAGTGACACAACTAAGAAGAGAAGTTGGAATATCTACATTCATAACTGATGAGTTATTACTACAAAGGTGATGCCACATTCTTAGTCTCATGCCCCTGAGCACATCTTGCTACAGCAGAGGTTCCTCCAGATCAGTGTGATGTAAAAAAAGAAGATGCTGAGATTCTTCCTTTGTTCATTCCTGTATTTCATGCTCTACTCCATGGCAGTGACATCATTTGGAGAGAGCACAGAATCTCTGTTGCAGCAGTTGGATCTGGATGACACTGAACTGCAATGGTTAAAATTCATTAAGCTTGTTGAACACTCAGATCCTGAATCCTATTGCTCACCTTCAAAAAATTTCAGTGGATGAAGGGAGCTGTAGAGCACACCTGGAAAATTCTATGGCTTTTGCTCTTAACACAGTCAAGAAGACTAAAAAAGTCAGTGGGAAGCATAAGTAATCATAACAGCATTCCTATTTTGCTAGTCCTCAATAAAAATTTTGCTAATTGGCTGTGATTAACAGTTTCAGGACGACACCAGACAGCAGCAGTGACACAGCAAACCTGTCTAGCAGCTGTGAAAGTTATGAAAGCCTGACATTACTAACATGACAGCACCAGCATTACTAAGAGCTTCTGTCTTACCACCCATCCTGAGCAATCCCAGTCACTGACAATTGCCAATCTAAAATCACTAACAAGTGCCACCCCACTGCACAGAAGTTAAAGCTTTAATTTGCTGAATGGCTAGAAAATCACTTCTAATCAATTCTTCAACATCTTCCAAGTTCTAAAGCTACTTTGATGCCATTCTCATTGTGATTCACACAATAGAAATCCTCATACGTGTTAACACAGCCAGTATTGGATCTTCCAAAGATACATCCCATGGCAGGCATGAGGGAAACACTACTCAGAACATTTCAGCATCCTCCTTCCTTACCCTGAGATGATGCCCCTCAGCAGCAGTTGCTCTCCTCAAGGTGTGTGCAACCCCACATTCAGCAAGTTTGGCAGCATCATTTTGTCCTGTGTAGTGTCTTGGGTTTACCTGTTAGCACAGTTTGTCTCAAAATTCTGACAATATTAAAGAACGAATCAGGCAAAGCTCTTTCCTTCTAAGTTACCAGCACATACTTGTTTAAACTTTTTCCAACTTCCTAATTTCATTTACAATCAATGGTAGAGTTGCAGTTTTTATTAATCTCTTTTGAAACATCACTGTTTGTGATGTTTGCTCTTCTTGTCTTTTACCTCCTGCTACCAACTGCTAGGTCACACTGCTACTAAGTACCAGATCATTATATGCATGCAAGCAGGAGATAAATTAAATATAATATAAATGCACATTTTAAGTAGGTATTATAAACGAAAAAGTCTGATTAAGTACTAACCACTGACTTAAAAAAAATAATTAAATTTTTTCTACTTTTATGCTCACTTTTATATGCTTTCTTTATACAAGAATGGTCCTATCTGTAGGCTTAAGTTATTTGCTCAATACAGACACAAGGCACAGCACCTGTTAATGAAGAATGTATGACTTTTTCTTTTCCACGGATTAGGCTGCTATAAGAACATATTTACATTCTTCCCCTAGAGCCTGACTGAATGGCAGCCAAAGGCTGGATTCAAGCACTAAAATCAGCTCATAAATCATCTGAAAATCCATCAGAGCAAATTTTAAGGTGTGTTTTATTATGCTAGAGATTCTGTAATAAGAAAGATCCAGACTGGTTGAGAGCAGTGGAAATGGAATCTCTATCCAGAGAGGGATTTTCCAGAGAGAAGGATTCCAGAGAAGGAACTAGAGAAGGATTTTCCAGCAAATGACAGTCTGACTGTCTGCTGGAAATGGTGCAAAACCTCTCTCTTTATGAAGCCCTTTCTGCCACAATCCCTTGTAATGCAAACCCTTCCTCCTACCCAGTCATTGTCAAGCCCCAGCCATGAGTACAGGTTTGATTTCACAGAAATAAAAAAGTCTCTGCACATCCTATTACAAATCTGAACTGATAGAGAGTGCAGCCACAGAGGTTCTTCTCTTGGAAACCACCTTTTTGTCCAAACTCAGTGCCCACGGAGAGGACCATTCTGACACAGCTACACAGGAAAAATAGTTCAAGAAAAGAATGCTTTTGGAAAGTAAGACTTTTCTGCTTAAATCTTCTAGGAACACGTGGATTTCTATTTCAGAATATCTTCACCTCCATTTTTAACAATACTTAGGGATTAAAAAGTCACAAAACTGAATGGTTTTCGGGAACCGTTTTTTTTTGAGTAAAATGTCATAGTTCTTGTAATGCTGTTTGGGAATGGAAAAACTGAGATTAAATCCCCAGAAAGAAACTACCAACTGCTTTTTAAAGTACTGGAACTATAGGAGATGTTAACTGTACCTTTTAGCTGATCCAACCACCCATCTATCTGTAATATTTTTATATTTTAATGAATACATTATACGAATAAAATAATATCCTTAGGATATTATTCATAAAGGCCTTAGCCATGACCAAAGAAGCAGAAGAGAAACAGCATATACCAGAGATCCAGCCTCTTGCAGGGAGTCTGTGGGGACCCTGATTAAGATGCTGTTCCTATAGCCATTTTGGAGAGGGAGTCTCTCCATAATAATTTCAAAATCAGTGTCAAAAGCCATTCATCAAGATTCCTCTTTTAGTTCAGTTACTTATCCTCAACTTTGTGTACACAAATCATCACTATTACTGTCAGCAGTATTTGGCTTCTTGACAGTGCTTTTCTTTGTTGCAATTACTCCCTATAATACATGTAATAACAGCTGAGCAGTTTTATTTCCACACTGCCTAATTCTGCATGTTCTGCAGCAGCCAATGCCTCCACCTTGCAGGTTTTTTTTCTTTTCCCAGAGCACCCATCACTACAGCTTGGCCACACTCAATCAGTGTATTGATTGTTTGAACCTGAACACTGCAGGCAGATGGAAAGGATCAGGACTCAGCCTTGGACAAAAGCAAACCACAATCCTGGCTTCTCTTTGGAGAAATATCTGCCCAGCCACTCAGCTGTGGTAGCATGTGAGCCCCTAAATGAGCAGCTGAGTACTAGTGATATTTTCCACTACAATACAGACTGGACTTGTTGTGACTTGTAACTCTTCTTTTAAAATCCTTTAGAGTTGAAGCTTTTAGGATTCTCCTTTCATGACTAGGTTCCCAAGACCATTAGTGATGCAGGGGTTCACTAACCTAGAAGAGGTTCACTAACCTAAAAGTTAGAACGTTGTATTCAACTGGAAGCAGAGGAGTACACTAGCACCAGGGAAGGTGCCTGGTGTACAGGTTTTGAAGAGCTGTGAGTTAGGAAGGGATTTAAATGCCCTTTAGCTTTGCACACTGACTGCAATATAAGGAAGACATTTTAAGACATGTCCTTAGGATAGGAAGGTTTGAAAGAGCAAGGTTGGTTTATAATTTTTAGTTTTGTGTTGCTTGGGTTGGTTTTCTTTGGTTTTGGTTTTGTTGGTCCAGGCTACAAGAAAGATCTCAGTAGGAAATACTCAACTTGTTAACTTCCTGAGTTTAATCTGATTACTGAGATTTCAAAATTACTTGTTTTAATAAAATCTTTGTTTATTTTTCAGGAACAACAGGCTTCTCATAGTTCTGTTCAATTTTAATCAGCCAGCTGTCCAAACTAGGTGAGGTTTTGGAGGCTAAATGGCATTAAAAATCCTCCAGACTTTTCAGAAATCAAGGAAAGGCATTAAAAAGTGTTTCATTAATAAAACCATGAATTAAGTAACTGATTAATACCCCTGTGTTTTGGTGAAGGAAACAGGCATGAGTAAAGCTGAGAGAAGCACATCAGATTTGGCCAAGTGACAGATCAGCAATGGGAGACCAAAAACCAATAAACTGTTGGGGATAATTCCCTTGTAAGCAAATTAGCAATAGACAGGAACTCTGTATTTCAGCCCTGAAACAATAAACCATTTTCTTGCTCCCTGCTACTTCTCACCTTTCACTTCATCATTTAACTTCTGCAGCACCTTGAGGGCAGCATTCTACTAATAAGTATCATTGATGTAACACCAGAAATAGGTTAGAAAAAGCCAGCTTCTAATTGCCCTGCAGTTAGACACAAAACAGATTAAACAGTATTCCTCATGTATTTCTTATCTTTAGAGTTTTCACAATCCAGTAACAACCTTTCAGTATTTGTGCTAATAATAATACTAAGGCTACATTTTTCTAAACCAGTTCATCTTTCATTCCCAGAGAAGACGAGCACAATCTTTACCAGTTTTGAAGCCCAGCTGTAAGTCATACAGAAATTAGTTGTCTGCAACTCATCTGCTTTCTGACAGCCTCCACTTGTTTTCTATCACAGTTAATTTTCTACTTGTTTGATAGAAATACAGAGGAGACAGGCAAGATGTCTGTGCAGAGAGAGGATAGAAAAAGAATAAAAGACTTCCTCACAATTATGCCAAGGTTCCCTTAGGACATCAAGGGAGAATCTTGCTTGGAGTCTGAGGACAGAATTCTCCTCGATGAGAACCTTCAAGTCAAGACAGGTCCTGAGCCCCCAGACTTCCAACACAGAGAGAGAAAGCTGAAATCTGCTAAATATTATCTGTGCCACATATAATGATTCATAACAATAGTGTTGTTGCTGTTTCTGCAATGAAACAAACTTACTTAAAATACTTTAGAAGCAGAAATCTTCCTTCAAGAACAGCAAAGTGCATCTGAGACCCAGTGCCAAGACCCAAGAATTTCCTTTGGAGATAAACAGACCTTCTCAGAGCTGGGTACAAATACTGATTGGTCACTCAGAATTCAGGGTGGCAGGAAAGATTTTTCTGTTACCAACTGTACTTGCAGATTTCTGAATTTTTTTTTTTTATTTTTTTTTTTTTGCATATTTCAAAAATTCATTGTAATAAAATAAAATAGAAATCCAGTTTCTTTTGACTCTGCAGCATACTTACTGAGCTGGACACATTGGGCTGCAGTGTGAAAATAAAGACACAAGAGTTCCCTTTCCTTTCTTTCAGCTCTGCTACATTCAGAATTTAAAATTTGGTGTCAGTGACATTTATGCACTCATATCATCTAGATGGTTCTGGTTCTCAAATACTACCCTTGTAAACTTCATTTGCAAATTTTACCCTCTTATTTGCATGGGGAAAAAGCTTTTGAACCATGCACACTGAGGATAAATGCCAGGATGCTCTTAACTGTACTGTTTGGGTTTTCTGTTAATTCCTCATGGATCAAAAGAAGAGCAAATGAACAACTGAAGTGCCATCAGCAGACACTGACAGACTCCAAAAGGTATTTCCATACTTCCCAGTAAGCTTTGAAACATCATTGGTAACATCAGTCATTCAAGTATTGACAAATAAAAAGAACTAAATATGGTTCCAATCATTCACCAATCAAGAAAGATAATGAATAGAACAGAAAAATTTACCTAACCACAGGCTGTGGAGGCAGGGAGGGCTGAAGGGGAACACAGGCATTGTGCTCCAGCTCTAACCACCACAGAAATATTTATTATAAATACTGACAAATGAGATCAAATGTAACAGAGACATAGCACATACTTATCATCCTTTGAGAGTATCACAGTTGGGAGAAGTAAGAATCAAGATTAGATATTAGAAGAACCTTTTTTTTTATTTTTCAGTGGAATGGAGTAAATAGCTCTCAAAGCTTTCCCAGATAAAGGAGATGACAAATACATGAAGCAAATCTGATCTAGAGTGGTGCAGGATTATGACCTCCTGAGGAGCTTTCAAATCTCAATTTGTACTTAAAAAAGACTACAACATTCAGGTTGGCCACAGCAAAATCATTTGGTTAACACTGCTAACTCCAAGTTCTCCACTCATCAAAATTGTATTCATGCAATTAATAATTCTCTAAATGCAAACAGGCTTAACCACATTGTTTTATAAGCTTCTCAGTGTATAAACCCAAAATTTCATCACCTGTTTTATCAGTTTTCCATCTGTAAATTTACAGCATGCTAAGGAACTCCTTTATAGTAAAAGATAAGTGCTGAGGAATACTTAACAGGCCATAAACTTAGAAATCAGTTTTCATACAACTTGTATTTTTAAACAAAGGGGCTTTCATTTATATAACTGGTATAGAACTTTAGCTGTTCCAATGGGAAAGCTGTCTCAAATATCACAGAGTATTTGCTGAGTCTTGAGATCATTCTGTTGTATTTTTAAATTGTCAAGCTCCTAGATGCTTGTTAATGCAAGCTGCCCATAACTAAAAGGGTATTTAGCCTATAGTGAAAATAAAATATTTTTGTTCTTAAAAAAAGGGGGTTTGAGACAGAAGTTTTTGAAATCTTACATATCTAAATGCAGCATTATGCAGTTGTACAGAGGTGGAAATTTTGCTTAGCATAAATCATTGCAGTAGTTGAAAATACTGTCTCACTACTGACCTACATTTCACAAATGCTCTCCAAAACTCACATTGAAAAAAATATAAGGACAAAATATCTTACCAAACAGTCTATTGAAAAATTATGTAATGAGGAAGCATTTGTGCAAACACATAAATCTTACAAGATGGATTGTTTCATCAGGGGCAATCAAGAATTTGGCTTAGTACTCCAGAGCCCAGCCATAAGGCACTGCTTTTTCTGCTCTTTCCAAAGCCACCATGTCACCTGCTGTCTCAAGAGAAGCTGAGAAAAAAAAAACCAAACCTATTTTTGGTTATTTAAAATTGGACACATGTTTCCAAAGAGCAAACTGCCCGGTCTGTTTGCAGATGGGCAGGGAGCCAGGCCTTGCCTTTTTCCAACTCATCATTGATTGCTCTGGCAGACCTCCAGCTACACTGCCAGTGCAGGGAGGACACAGAGCCCTTCCTCCTTTATGGTTCTTTTAAAAACCTTACACTAAAGCAAAAGGTTAAATACACCTCCAAATAAACTTCAAAATATGATGTTGCAGGAGGAACAGCAAGTAAAATAAGGAAACATTATCAAATGCAATGTGAATACATTGTGTCAAACCAGTATAAGGACAGTATGGTTTATTTATGGTTTATTTACCTTATTCTGGTGGTCAACACAATTGCTACCTCCAGGATACTCTGCAAAAGTCACAGCAACTAAATGCTTCCACCAACTATAGTGATTTGCTCTTCTAGAGAACTCTGGGGAACGAATGCCTTCATGTATTTTATTTTGCTCTTTATTTAAATGAAAGGAAGGTAAAGGGTGCTGTTAGGGTTCCTCTAGCATACAACATAAAAATAGAGGCTCTGAAATAAAGATCTTGAAAAAATAAACAAGATTTAGTTGCTTAGTTTTAAATAGGTGCCTTGCTAGCACTGTCCTCCAAAGAGGAAACTGCAAGGAGAAGAAAGTTTGGTTTTGCCACATGGGTAACATAGGAACTCCTTTGCAAAACCTGCAGCTGGTTAGAGTCCTGCAGTAAATGAATAAAACACTGTAAAAAGACTGACTCTTAATCCCTTTCTGCCCCTGCAGAGAAGTCCTGCTCAAAGCAGCTGAGTGTGGGATCTCAGCACCTCTGTCACCATCAACTTCTGAAGTCAGAAATCAGCACACCAAATTCACAGAAGTCTAAATTGTTAAGTATGTAAAACCAACAAGTTTTATTTTAAACTTCTGGTTTTTGAGTTTTTATCATTTACATTTACCATCTTTCCATGCACTTGTGATTACCAGAAACTTGGAGAAAATCCCAGGATTCCCATATGCTGAGGCTGGGCTTCTAAGAACAACCAGAGTGGCCTGAGATGTGGAAAAAAGTGGCAGCCAGTCCTGGCATAGTTACCATGGTTCTAGATCCCAGCAGACATGACTGGAGATGCTGACTACAGCTTCACTCAGATATTCTGAGATTCACTTTATTACTTCCATTTTCAACTTCATAGATTTATTTTTTTACATGGCCTTGCAGCCAGTTCCTCATAATTTTGTCCTTTTACTAGAAGGGAAATATTTTCATTAAATCAGTATTTCATCTGAGCTGCATATTCAAAGGTATAAAACAAAGAATACTCACAGTATTTCATCATAAGTAAAAGAAAAATGTCTATTTGAAGTTTTAAAACTTTAAATCACATCTCCAAAAACTGTAATTTCCAATAAGTACAAATGTACGTTATGAACTAAAATAATTATCAGTGATCAAAACCATAAGCTATTTCACCAATCTCAGTTAACACAAGATGTATTAGAGCAAATACTATGTAAAATATATGATAAATAGTTAGTAAAATGCTCTTAGTACTAGTATTCACACTGAAAAAACTAACAAAAAGTCTGATTACATGTTGTGAATCTCAGTGGAACTGTGGATGGCACTGCTCTGGTATTTTTCTTTTCTTAACACTGTTAATGAGCAAAATTCTCAATATAGAGCAAAAGCTATACAGAGCAAAACTAGGACATAAAGGATCAGACAGGATGGAAGTTCACTCATATCCTTCTGTTGAATTGTAGAGAAAGTTGTTGCTAAGGCCCAGATGAAATGAATGACACCCATGGGTGCCCTTTTAAACCTCTGCTGTGACAGATTTCACTTGTTCCTGATAAAGGACACAATCTTAAAGCTTTATATTGGATCATTGTGCACAAATATTTGTGCAATTGATTCTACCAAGACAAGCCAACAGTTCAAATCTACAAATATTCACTTCTCACCTCACTGACTTTTTATTTATTGTTTTGGTGTTACCAAGAGGGGAGGATTAATACTCCTTTAATGCTCCTTTTCCCTGCCTCTGCCTGGGCAGCTTTACTCATCATGCTGTGCCAGGGCAGGGAGAGCATCACAATTGACTCAGTCAAGGCTTCTGAGGACAATAAATGCCTGTCCATGGACTGGAATAGCCTAAGCCTTAAGTGTATATACAATCTATAGAAGACTTTTCTCATATGTGGTTTGGTCCAGAGTTTAAAGACAGCACAATCATCACACACCTTAAAAATATTCCAGACAAGGGAAACAGAAATCTAATTCCTCCTCAGCTGTTTATGCAACATCCAAGGCTGCATTCTGCAAACTCTGTTAATAGGTATTATAAGGAGAAATTATTGTCATTAAACTATCCTTTGTTAGAAACACAAAAATTAACTGTTCTACTGTCTGACAGGTGGTTGTGGTGTTCTTAGAGGTCTCTTACAACTGTGAGAATTCTGTGATACTCTGCTGTTGGAGAAAAATTACTTCAGTTGTCAGGGAAACATTAAAAAATGGAATTACTCCACGTAATGACAGTCCATCTACGCAAATGCTGCCTCTTGCTTGAGAGAAAGGAATTCATCTTTCTGTACTAATAGGCTTCTGAATGCTAAGAAGGGATAAAAATGACTAAAATGACTAATTTCTGCTTAAACTAATGCATAACTGTTACTGCATGGTGTCTGGGGAACATCTTTACCAAAGATGAAGTACAGACATAGAAATCAGACAGTAAAAAACAATGTTTCTTGTTCTCTGGTTACCCATAGTCTCATTCAACACTTCTTCCACAGGTAATGCTAAAGCCATGAAACTGGCACAGAACGTAGAAATCCTACTGAAGAACACTAAAGGAGAAAACCACACTAACAGAGATATTTAAAAAAAGAAAAATGAAGACTGCCCTTGAAACAAATACCCCTGTAACACTTACATAAATGCAGGGCAATGTTTGTGGACAAGATGAATTCTGACATCTTTTCCCACTAATGCACTTACATAGTTAAAAGGTACAGATCTTGCTCTAAGTGCTCTGATTCTTTAGAGAAAGTGTCAAGCTACACCAATAACAACATATGCTTAAGATAAAGGTCTAAACTGAAGTTTGAATATTTACTGCATGGAAAAAGCATAATTTTGAAACTATTCCCAGCTTTTAACTGACAGGTTTTTTTCTATTCAGTGTTGAACTCCTTTTATTTTGTCATTCTAAAGGGCTCCAAACGGTCGCTGTTCTATTATGACTCTCAAGGGAAAAGTGCATGTTTGAGTGATGATTCTCTGGAGAACTGTGTGTGGATTATAAGAGGTTTTTTCACTCATTGATTGAAAACTATTGGTTTTGAGCTGTTGATTACAGGAGATGTCAATTTACAGACCCACTAAAAGGTTTGTCACGAAATTATACACTGCATTTAAAATAA
The DNA here is from genome assembly GCF_003957555.1 of Calypte anna. Lineage (NCBI taxonomy): Eukaryota > Metazoa > Chordata > Aves > Apodiformes > Trochilidae > Calypte > Calypte anna. The sequence goes on along the minus strand of NC_044259.1, from coordinate 3,365,988 downwards.
GCCTACGCTAAGTACTTTTATAATTTAGCATCAATATACCATTACAGACTGGTTATATTGACACTGAAAATTGTATTTGTGAAGATTTAAATAAAAAAGTCTAGTGAATCTGTCAAGCTAAAAGGAAATCATTCCATTTCTTTTTTCAAGAACTGAATTACTCCTTTGTTTTCTTACATTCTGATCTTGACCTGTAACACTCAAGCCCTTTATACTGAGCAGAGTTTCAATACAGCAAGCAAAAACTACACTTTTCTTCTCTCAGAGTACAACCAAGATTGCAGCTTACATTATCCATGAAAATTCATGTTGCCTTGCTCTTATCCTTTAATTCTCTATAATCTGAAAAGAGAAAAGTCTGCATATGTAAGTCTGAACGTATCCTATTTTGTAAGACACATATAGTAGGTAAGATTAGCTACTATCTTGTTTTTTTCTACTTAGTTTAGCCAGAAATACAATTAAGCTACAGTACAAATGTAGCTTTTAGTTTAATCAAAAGCACAGAAAAATGTACTGACTGTCTTCCCATGTGGTCACTTCATAAAAAAATCTATTAAGTCTCTGGTTTTCAGCTTCTTATAAGTATAAATTACTTCATCCTTACTAGCAGGTGGCAGTGCTTTGGGGCTGATGCTTCTCGTGACAAACATCACCCACACAGTCTGCTCCTTGTATGTACAGGAGTCTGGCAGCAGATAAAAGTTCAAGACTAAAATGCCTCCTAACCACTTCTCCCACTTGGTTACAAACTTCTGACACAGCACTGTTAGCAAAGAGAACAGTGACATAATTCTCTGTCCTTTAGCTCATGGAGTTTAAATTATTCTCTTGTTAGAGGAGGTCAATTGGACAAAACGAGAAAAAAATTGTAGGCCTTATAGAGAATAGGAGATGGCATTCCCTGATTTTCAGAAAATAACAGAATGTTTAAACCAGCCTTTGACTCACATTCATCTATTTAACTCAATATAAAGAAGGTGAAGGAATGGAGAAGAATAGCTCAGTGATGGGTTAAACCTGCCCTTCACATGCTGAACTCATTTTTTAATGAAGTGGGTAATGTAGTTTTTCAGAGACTTTAGAGAAAACACAGAATAGACAAAGAGAAGATGTGCAAGGACATTGATAATGTGTACAAAACTTTAGAACTCATATTACACTGTACATTAGAAAAGAAATAGAAAAGCATGTGAAATAACAACTTTGCACAACAAATATTTACATTAAAGTTACCAAATCAGACATGGCATTTAAGAATAACTTATCTCACTGATAAGTTTGTCTCAGACAGCAAAGGAAAGCATTATTAGAAATATCTTCTAATGCAAACCCAGAGTTTAGCCATCTCTGGTAGATACTGGGTGGAGCTGGCAATGAGAGTCACAGGATACCCACTGGAAAATTTCTACACACCAGAGTCCCAATTTGAATTTTCTTATGCATCTCAAGGGTTTCTACACACTTCATGTTTAGATGTTGTTGGCACTTATACTAAAATATGAAAATGAGACATTTATTTATAGCTCCATTTATTTTGTCACTACACTATGCAAATCTTTATAAGAAAAAAAAAAGAGTAAAAGTGGTGGTAAAAGAGTGGTAAGTGGCATATGGATTAAAACACCTCATGGATTTGCCAGTCTTGTAGTGGTTGAATCAAGTAATCTTTTTTCTAACCAGGATAACCATATTTTCATGGTGGAAATTGAGTCAATCCAATCTCTCCCTAGTAGATGAAGAGACCTGATACATCTCTCGGGAACTAATAAACTACTGTGCAGAAGATGGACACTGACATAAGAACTGTTAGAAAAGTAAGGGTGTGTAGACAAAAGGGAGAAATAAACAGCAGTTTGTAAAGAAAGGAGAGCTAAACAGCAGGAGCTTGCTAGTAGAGTTTAGTATTAAATATCAACTATTGTAGAATAACAAATACTATTTATAGCAGAGAGAGGTCATCCCAATTGAGTGCAGTTTCACAGGAAAATTCTTTTCAAGTCCATCATGAAGGGATCAAAGCCCTGCGTTAAATCACAGGGGAGCCCAGCAAAAAGAGTAACAGTTTCAATAATTCCATTCACCTTGTCCCAAGTTTTTGTTTCATATTACAGCAATCTGCTCTAAATTTGTATTCAGATGTGGTGGAACATGCCAAGAAAAGTATCCGAACTTTAAATCTTTTCTGTAGAAATACAAATGGAAAAGACAAGTATCTACAGCTAATCTGGTACCATCAAGTCCTGCTAGTTTTTTATCATTATAAATCATTGTAGTATTATTATTGAATTATTCATTGAGAGGGTTTTGGTTGGTTTTTCTTTTTTAACAAAAGGAAATGTGCAAATTTTTTTTATTCAGGGATAATTTTAGGATGATAAATTTATTTTAGAGCTGGAGGTTGGCAGCTATTTCAAGAGAACTGCATGTAAGGAACAATCCCTTTATCCACTGGAGTAATTTGAGGGCCAATATAAAAAAAAACCAAAGACATCAGTGTAAAAGGCCCAGCAGACACAGACATAGCTGTCTTTGTGTACCTAGTCAGCAGTTTGTAGAGTTTCAGTTCTCCTGATTACTACACTGCTCGTGCTGCTTGTTTTCTAATTACAGAACACGATTGTGGGAAATTCATGAATTTCAAAACATTTACGGTTTCCTCAGCTTAGGCAGAGCTTTTGAATTTTGCATCCAACTGTTTTCAAGGATTATTCTGTATTACATTTTCTGCACAACAAATTCAGCTAACATCCTTGCACTTCTCTGCTTTCTCTTGATCACACTATAAAATAACCACAGTAATTTAAATACAACTGGGGGAATAAATACATAAGATTTCCAGCCACCATCTGAGCTAAATATTTGCCTAGCATTTAGTTAAATCCCTACTGAACCGACTAAGACCTCTTATCACTGTCCAGATGGAATCCTGAATTTATCAAAGTATACACACCTTTACAGGTGTTACTGCATGTATTTAGAAAAACTAAAGTCAGTTTCTATTCAGTAGGCATTTTTCCTACAAGTGAAAGGGCACTGAAACATGTATATTGAGAACTAAATTCTGCATCATTTAAAGCAGATTATCAGAGAAAGTTTCACCTACAGGCTAGCAATGCTCCAGATCCAGTTGTTGGTTTTGCCATCTACTGGTGTTCAAGTGCAAAAAACCTCACTACAAGTGAGACATGAGATATTTTAAATCTTTGTGACTTAAAATAAGTTACCTTATTTTTAAAGAAAACCAAATCACTAGTCAAATGTCAAAAGGATCTTCATAAAATTGATAGAAGACTCAAAATCTTCCTTTGCTAAACATCAGATTGTCTCCTTGGAAATGCTACAGTCCCTCAGCACTCAATAGACAGCTGGTATTAAAATGCAAAAGCATAGAACTTAAATGCTTATGAAGTCCCAAAAAACAAACAACAGAAGAAAATATGACTAAATATCAAATCATTGTTTGTCCTGCCTCTTGCCACTTTTATAAACTGCTGTGACAACCAACAATACAGTCTGCATGCTGAGAAAAATCCAAACCATACCTTTTATTGCAGCAGCATATTCCATTAAGATGGAAAAAGTATCCTTAATGCTAAAGGAACTGAGTTATTGATCCCCTGCTATAACCAACAGTGCCTAGTTTAATTGTCACTCAGAAAACTAGGATACTATTAGAATACTTAGTACTTTGTATTGGTAGTTCTTAGAGGACTGTTAATAAAGAGAGAAGGTGTAAGTATAGGGAATATTTCTGTACTTATTCATTGCAAAAAATATTTTAAGAATAATGATTGTCTTTTTAGGCTGAAGAGATGGGGAGAAGGAAAACAGATAAGGAGTTGACTAAACTGTCACCTAATTAAAAGTCTTCATATATATTGCATAGAAAGAGTCAGAGCGATGGTTCAATGCCTGTAAGCCTTTGTATTATTATTATTGCTAGAATTTGGATACTTGACCTTACAAGCCTTAATGTTCTTAAAAACTGGTGCACAATCACACATGGAGAGGCTACAAGGAGTGATGAGCAGTATCAGCAGGAGTTACAATATCAGGAATTCTTTCTTTTAATATGATCAGATACCACAGCACCAAGGACATCATCACTATGCAGGATAGAAAGAGAGATAAGATCACAAGCAAAGGCTACAGAAATATTGATGAAAGAAGATTCCTTCTGTATGGTGGAATTCAAAGGTAACAAAACAAAAAGCTCTGCTGCTGCCACCACCCCCCCGCCAATACCCTCTATTGACAACAGATACTTAAGGATGTGGCAAAATTTTTAAAAAAGCTATTATACATTCTTATTTATTCAAAAGGTCATTTAAAAAGGATTTTTAATATACCTTTCTTTTTAATTAAAGGTAAAATCTACTGAATTTTTGTAAGGATGTAATGATTCTTCTTAGAGCTCCGTCTTTCAAAACCCTACCCTCCACTCCAGTTAAATGTAATATTCTACCATCAATATTTAGTACCATGTCACAACTATTGATCATTGGTATCAAATCTACCACACAAGATGCAGATCAACAAGGACCAGGTCCCTGGTCTTTTAGAAACCAAGCCACATGACTGCCAGGAACAGCTCATGAGCCTCTCTCTGCACAGCCTCCCAGGAGGTTGCCTCTTCACTCACCCAGGAAAACACTGAAACAACAAATGGGCAGTTCCATTTCACCAACACCCTCTTTGGATACATTTTGACCTTGGACTTCACTAAATATTAAATATTTATGCAATTAAACCAAATTAAAGTCTCCTCCCCTTTTGAGTTTAGTGCTGCAATTAGATGGAATATTTTCAAGCCACATGGCTCCAGGTAAGAACATATCTAAAATTGTATCATTACTTCATTCTATAAAAGTTATAGCTAGAATATATACAATACAGAATTGCATATATTGCATATACATTTACAAATGTAAAGATATTCAAGTTTCAGAAATTAAGGGTACACAATCAATGATGGTTTTGGAGTCTTCTCTCAGTTCAGTGGTTGCAGGTACAGTTGCACCTGTTGCAGTTCCCTTGAGGTTCATTCTCCCAAGAGTCTCATCCAGTTGAAATTGTAGACACTGTTCTCTGAACTAACTGAATATGTCAAACCATACATCTGATGAAGCACTGACTGCTTCATGAGCCCAGTCTACAGGCACTTTACTAGGAACTGAGCTCAGGACCCTGGGAAGGTGACCTCTTCCTTCCCAGGTAAAGCTCAGCGTGGAGTCTTGGAAGATTTAACACACACTGAGCATGGGCTGGTGTGGGATGAGGGGAAAGGCAGTCTCTGGTTTACCTAGGAGTTATTTCTAAAAAATGGGGGAAATATCTCTACTGTAAACACTAGTTGATCCCTGGTCTAGTGACAACAATTAATAACTTATGTGCCCTTATCAAGTATCATTTCCCTCCTTGCACTCCCCCTCAGAAAGTAAAGTCTGATCTCTCTTCAGATAGATGCAGCATTTTCACCTGGTGCCATAAGCAATCCCAGAGCTACTGCCAGCGTTTGAAAACTGTGATATTACATGTAAGCTCTTTTCATGGTCTACATTAAAATATATTTTTGGACATTCAGCAATTTATTGTTTAAATTAATCACAGACACCAACATGCATTTTTTCCCTTTGTTTGACTGAACTGAATTTCCCTTAATTCATGTGCAAATGGAAACCAATGATATAATCCACGATGAATAATTTTGCTCTGCTCAAGATGTGAAAGCAATGATAAACAGTAAACACAAGGTAGCAGACTTCCTTGTAAACACTACAAGTGTTTTCTTTGTCATGACAACAGATATTTATCTGCTGCCTACTTTTCATTTATATGCAATGTAATGAAATAAGAGGAAGTGTCTTTCATTTCTAAAACAAAAAATATCCAGGATTAGCAACCTGGATACCTCATACCTATGCTGGGGATGACAATTTTCCTTGTGTGTATCAGCATGATGTAGATTTAGGAGCAGCAGGGTTTTCAGAAACAAATTTATAATTGGAAGCAACATGAACTTACTGATAGTTCCCAATTCTGCAAGGCTCGTGCTGCACAACTCTAAAAAGTCTTTACAAATAGCAAGAGTGATGAACCAAATGTCTGATGACAACTTGTGAAGGGCTGAGAGGCACCTTGGCCCTCTTAGCAATGTGCCAGTCTTTTTTTTACAGGGGCATCCAGATATCCAGACTTTGCAGTCATTTGAGACCATCTGCTGCACCCCTGGAATTCAAAACCCGGTTCAAGGTTTTAAACTGATTCTTGTGAGTCAGCTGCTCCCACCCTTGGTCTTTGCTTAAACCACAATAAGAACAAATTGTTGCAGGCAAATAGGGAGAGGCAAGCTGGGACACAAGTGCTGTGATCTCACCACTGCATTTATCACCATTTAGTGATTTGTGCTCAGAGGTCTGCTGCTCAGGCCAGCAGTGCCAAGAGCTGGGCAGGAGCCACTGCAAAAGACTTTCAGGCATCTTCCTAAGCTTCAAGTCCAGAGATTGGCCCAATGACTCCTTTCCCAAATGGCACTCCTCAGCTGATGACTTCCCAGCTTTTCAAACACCCTAAGCTGAACCTAAAATCTGCTGTCAAAAACCACCAAAGAAAGTTGTCACTTCACAAAATAAACAACTAAGAATTTTTAACCATGTGTATTTCTTGTCTAATTCACTGACAGAAAACTATTGCAATTCAACAAGTACATGAGCAAGAAGAGGGGGAAAATGCTACACTATGTTTGCCCAAAGAATTCCTCTTCCTCCTTGTCTCTGAATTTTTATTTTTCAATATCAAAGATTTCTTCATATTTAAAGGAACCAGATCATTACTTCAATTACCAGGTTCCAAATCAAAGTTACATTCTAGTTGCAATTGTAAATCAGTGTGTCTTTAAAACAAGAGTTTGGCAAAGGATGACTGAAGAGTCAGAAAAATAGTGCTGAAAAGTAAGATATGCTCTACTTATTATATGCAAAATGCTTCATAAATCTGTTTAACATTCACAGTCAAGTAGGTAGAAAGAAAATCAAGTGTTCTGGTTTTGAGTGTGTATAAAGGGAGAAAAACAGGCTACTGAGAGGAGTGGAATAAGAGAAAAGTAATCTGTGTCAACCAAAGAAACCCGATTTACATTCCCATTCTGAGAAAATGATCAGAAAGAAATGGGAATAAGAATGTTTGACCTATGTACCAGGCAGAGCACATGCTTTAAGGAGGAAACATGGAATACATCTTTTTCCTTCCATTGCTTTGACATGCCCAGAGAGAAGATACATGAGATAGAATTCTGAGTCTGAACTCTACACAAACATTTCAACAAATTAAACAATCTTGGTTTTGATTTAAATTTCCCTTCCTCTCTCTTTCTCTCTCTGTGGGTTTGTTGTTGTCTCTTTTGTGTTTGATTTTATGTAGTTTTTATTTGATTTTTTTCTTTCTTTGCTAAAGCAATGTGCTATTTCAGTTGATTATATTAATCTTTACAAAAACACTTTGTTTGCTATTTGCATTGATCTATATACACAAAACATGTAGATTTATTTGAATATTGAAATTGCAAAGACATAGAAACTTGTGTCACTTTGAAAAACAAGTAATTTTATGAAGTAATAATAATCTAATCAAATGCTTCATGGTTTCATTTCAGACACTCTAAATCCTTAGCTTTATATAATCCACCAGATTACTTCAAAATTGTCCATTTTACTTAACCATAACCTTTACCTCGTTGTTCTCTAATGCTCAGCAACACCACTGGGACTGTTTATGGAGAGGTACAGATGATATTAACAGAGAATATTTTCAAATAAAAATCCTGACATGTTAGAACAATTCAGAGAATAACTAGCTTTTGGGAAAGTTATCATCACCAAATAGTGAACACAGGCAGCCTCACAGAGAGGCTTGGTAAATAAAGAGGTGATCAGCTTGTCCAACCAGCCTGGGAAGGGAGATTTTGTCAGTGGAGAAGTTGGAAAATCAGGAAGAAAAACCCAGGACAAAGAAAAAGAAAGAAATAAAAAAAGACAGAATGCTTTCTCTAAGGGGAGCAATAAGAGAACGTTAGAATGTCAGCCTACCATTAAGTCCTTCTTCAAGCACATCAGAGCTTTCATACTGAATATTGCATGCAGTCCTGTTCCAAGAGGCTAAAAGTTTGTGTAAGCTCTAAAGTCAAAGACAAATGTATAGATATAAAAACCAGGAAGGTCCACTAAGACATCCCACCTCTGGCTCAGCAGGTCCTTGAAGCCCTCCTGGGTTTTGTTGCCATGTCCTCCCATCCTCCAGCTAAAGTACCACTGAAGATGGTCACAGGGCATCTTGCACACTAAGGTAGCCATCACTGCAACAGACACTAAATCTCCTTTTCTACATTGCTCTTCTTATTTGATTACTTTTTGCTTTGGAGGTCTCCTTTTAAATTAAATATTTTGTCATTGAATTACTATCTTCTGGTAATGTATCAGAAATTTTTGAGATATTTCAGTCCTAATACAATTCTTCCTCAGCAAACAGGTTCATGATGCATTTCGCACATGGACTTAATAAATTCTATAGCTTAGATCTTACCATGTTTATTAGTGACTTTGTAATTATGAATATTATGGGTGTAATACTCTAATACAGAAGGAAAACTACTTTATAGTTACAGTCAAGCACAAGTCTCTGGTACAAAATATGGTTACCCTGCACCATCCCAGAATCCATCTCCTACATGTAAGTGCTCTAATCCATAACCTGATCCTATTGATAAATATGCTCTTTGCCTGTTTAATGATGCCTGCATAGCTGGAGGCAAAGAGTCTGAATGAAGAAGAATGCACATTCCCCTTCAGTATCCCCTCTGCCTTCTCTCTCCTCCTCAGGCCCGAGCTGATCAGTTCTGCTTGTTTGAAGGCAGCATCACATGGCTAAGAACAGAGCTGCTATTGGTTTGGATCAGCTAGTTCCCAGCAAGTGAACCAAATCTGATTTTAGTTTCATAGCCTTTCAGTCTGAGAGTCAGGGACTTGTTGTGCCCTAACCATATTCACTGCTCTGGTTTTTAGCCACTTTGTTTTGCACTGATTCTCAGCTCTCTGTCTGAGACTGTTTAGGACGATATCTTTGTAAATCTTCTTCTGTTAAATTAGGAGCATTAGAACTGTGAAAAACCTAAGTTGTCAGTCTACATCAACTATTAAACATTCTACTGAGAAGGTTAAAATTCACCTGGTTCCCCCTCATTTCCCTCTGGTAAATCCTAATCAGAAAAAGGTCTGAGACTGAGGTCTGGAGAGAATATCACAGTGACAGTGTGACTCCAGGAGGTACCTGCACTCCAGATCTCTTCACATACTAAATCAATCCTAATTAATTCTTTCATCACTCAAGGATGATGAATATTCTCTTAAGAATTTGAATGCCACCGTAAAGTAAATAATGATAAAAGGACAGGGATACTTAAGAGTATCACAAACACAGAGCTTCAGGGCTCAGGCATCCTACTCTTTCCTTTCTACACACTCTCACATAACAAGCAGCACTCTCCTGCACAGCTCAGAGGTAAATACTACCCAGAGGTAAATTGCACACTAAATTTAAACAATGTAAAGACTGCCTATAATTCTATAAGTACTCCTAAGAATTAAGTTTTCTAAAGTTACTAACCTTACCATGAGTGGATGAGAATAGTCCTATCAGGTATTCACAGCTTCGTATCCTTTTAGAGCAACTATATCTTAAATAAGAAGCATCAGATGATGAATTCTCTTCGGTGCTGTCAGGCAGGTAGAGCACAAACCCTTGTGCAAGGGACACACACTCTGACACACACAACAGCTGCTTGTCTGGAATGTAATTGCTTAGTAACACTGCTATAAGGTGAAGACAAAAACTTCAAAATTGCACAGGATGTATTTTCTGTTCTCTTTACATTTGAGATCATTTCTGTACTGGAATGGAGTTTCTGGGCATGTTACTGCTCAAGTGAAGTCATCTCCTCTGAGACAACCCAACATTCTCTACTTCTCCAGTCAATTGGAGTTCTGATGTTCCACACTGTTACCCCACTTGGATTTCATTAACACCTAATTTACAAGCATAAACATGATCGGAGCAGATGCAGAAAAATAATTATAATTTGGGTTGAAGTCTTCATTTCCCAACCTAATTCAGTAACAATAAATTCCTCTCTCCAAAGCACAGATGGGGAGACTATGTGCACAAACCCAACTGAATAAGCATTCTCAGGCCTGAACATTTAAATTCTGGAAATAACACTTGAGTGGAAGAGTTATGTCCCAAATTATGAATCAAATAATAAGAGCACAGTTCTCCACATGAGAGTTACAGTGATAAAATACTTACTGAATAGAATTTATTAATGAGCAGTGCCTCCCAATCTTTCACTGGGAGAATCCAAGACTATAACCTCATCTTCTCTATACCCTTCCATCAAACAATTACAGACAGCATTCCTATCTTCCCTTCCACTTCTCCCTTTTTGTCCTCAACCTGAAACTCAGAACTCAGTCTCTTCTTACACCACGTGTTTTCCTGCTCCTTAACAAAGACATTAAAGAGCAGTGATCCCTGAGTGACCCTGCTCATAACTGGACACTAGGGGACTTCTACTTCTGATCACAACCCTCAGAGACCAAGCAATTTTCCACCTCTCTCTTCCACCCACTTCTGCAGTCTACATTTCAGAAATGGCTTACTGGGGGAGACCACCATGAAGTCCAGTTCTCAAGCAATGACCCCTCCACCAGACTGTCTCTTCTCTGCTATGCCCATGTCTGTCTTGTCCTAGGGAGCCCAAACCAGACACAGCTCTCCTGTTATGGGAAAACAGACTGGACAAGTACAAACCAAAGGGGAATGATCACTCTCTGAGGTTGCTGGCTGAACTCTTGGTTATGTGGCAGAGTATGGGACTGGTCTTCCTCCCTGCAATAATATCTGTTGGATTATATCCTGTCCCATAGCCCCACCAGAGAAGAGCTCCTGCCGTACATAAAAGCATCAACTGTTCTCTCACAGCATTGCCACAGCAATCAGTTTGTTTGATTTTGGCAGCTCTGAGCATTACAAGAGATGAAGAAATATCAGTAGACCAAAAATATATTGTGGGTAGAGCAGAGAAGACAATGAAGGTTGCATAAAAGCGAGACTTATTTTTACATGTTGTGTAAGATGAGGGTGAAAAGGGCTTATTCCAGGAGCAAAACGGGCAAATGGGCAGCAGACAGCTCTTCTTGAGGGCCACGGCCGATATTTTCTCTGTGCAGTTTCTCTAGTTCACTATTTAAATGAGAGCTTCAAGACGTGTTTGCTGCCTGTGAGGGTACCACAGCCTGGGTGAAGCAGTCAGTATCTGTATTATTAAGACATGTTCCAAGAATACAGTCTCTTACCTCAGTTAATATACAAATAGGCAAAATTACCAAGTCATATACCTGAAGCATAAATAACAAAACCTGAAATAAATTGTTGCTTGATTTTAGGACAGCATTTAAGATGCTTTATATTAAGTACAGGTACTTCCTATAAAGCAAACCCTACTTGCTGAGAAGCAGCAGGAGCATCCATTCAGTGCCACTTTCTGAACCAGAAAGTTTCCCTACACGACACTTCACTCAGTGTGCTCAGACAACAGAGGACATCATGTCATGCTCAACTTGCCCCCCTGTTTAATTTCCACTTTTAAATGTAATTGGTAGAGACATTATACCATTCCCCACTGTTCTGAAAAACAGGATCACTGGCAAGACAATTCTGCTTGTTTTCCATTGAAATATTTCTAGTTAACTTACAGTGCAGTGGGCTGTCAATGAGAGTAAAGTACAGTATTTTGAGTGTCTACCTACTTCTTTCAACCGCCCTCCATGTACAGACTACTGTGTCTGAACTTTTTTAGCTTTGTTGCTCTTTTGTTATTAAAAATGAACATCAGTTTCATTTAGGTGAAGAGAGCAATATCATTAGTATTACTTGTGCTCAGTGGGCTGGGGAAAGGAAAAAGGGAGATGTAATGAACTTTAATGAACTCTTTCTTAAGTATTTCAGGTAGATACACTCCAGCCCTGTACACACTGGGGATGCTCCTTCCACTGATAGAGTACAAACATGGTTCTAGTTGCAAACATGCCAAATTCCCTCAGAAACATCATCCTGAAGAGACGTCTTCCAGACTACCCAGCTCTGCAAGGTGTTCCCACCATTAAAGTCAACCAGCCTTGCTTAATAAATGCATGAACCTGAATTATCCATGCATTGGGAACTAGCATAGCATTTAGGGAGCCCCCAGTTGCCTATTTTCTTGCTATCATTTAATAAGCAAGCACTGGTTCTTCTCATAAGTCCCCTACTTCATTGCTTGTAGATAAAAACTTTATGCAAGATACTAAATTGCATGTAACTGAAGGTTTGCTGTTGCTATTAGATGGGAAACATTTTTTCAGACAGACAATTTCACCCAGCTATTTATATATTTTCTGAGCAAATGACAGTCAGTAGCTCTTATCACCCCAGACATCACACAAAGGTTGGTGCTGGAAAAGCAGCTATGCAATGTGAACTCTACATTCTGAAGGGCCAAACTGTTACTTACAAATGCAAAAGCAATTCTCCCTTGTGCATGACATGCTGTAATTCTCTAGTTTTCTTTTGGAATGAAAAGGAAAAAAATATTAGATTATGTTGGGGATGGGAGATTGCGGTAGCAGGGCTTGAAATTTGAGTGTCAAATCCACATAAATAACAGAGAAACAAATAAAGCAATAGAAATTCAGTGCTTAAAGAGAGGATTACATCTCCTGCTTTCATTCTCTGCTTGGTTTAGAAATAAAAGCACATTTTTAGTTTCATTTTATAACATTTTTTATTTGTATTTTTATTTTTTGTTTTTTAATTGCATTTTGCATAATGTGACATAAATTGCAACCTGCAGAGGAAACTGTGAATGAAACCAAGTGTTCTAGTTTCTGGTATAATCTATTTAAGTATAGGCATTCAAATGTACATTGCTTGACTTCTGTGGAGGAGCTATTTTACAGGAGCAGGATTTTGAATAGGCAAGATCACAACAACTATTTGTGACTCTGACATGTAAGATCAGAAAATGTGAACAAAAGATTATCTGAATTTTCAGAGTTATTCACCTACATCACAATATTTTCATAGGTGAGAGACTTTCTAATATATTGTAGCTCTTATGATAATGCCTTCCTAACACCCTGTTATGTCAAACTGCATGCATCTGAGACACACACACACAAAGCACCCAGGACTATTAAATTTAAACCTGCTGAAGCATATTAACATTTAATCATGTAATTCTATTGTTCCCTTTTGAAACATATTACTCCGTTGATCTCAGATTATTGAATACAATACATTCCTGCACTATAGACTAAGAAGGATAATATGTTAGACTATTGTTTCACCTTTGTTCTAAGCAGATGGTACAAAGGCAGCTTGACTTGTGTGCTATAAATAGCATCACGAACAATTCTTTTTTTTTTTGTAACATACTGAACCAAGAGACATCTTTACTGTAACACTTGACCAAATAGCCAAATAGAGGTAAAAGAAATTAAAAATGCAGTTTTGTGTATGAGATTTTACAGTGCTGTGGGCTCTCCATGCTTGATAGATGGTAAAGAAAACTAAGTTTCTTATGAAAAAGTAAAGAAGCAAATCATTGCAAGATTTTAAATTATACTGAACATTTTGTATGAAACTTCAATCCATCAAATGGCCACTGAAAAATGAGGTAATTACCTGCAATAATTTGCATGTTAAGAGCTAATGCAATATTACAAAATAAAGTCCAGTTACCCATTAATTGTGAAAGCAATGCATAATTTCCTGATTAATGTTTCATGCCTAATATTCTTTTGTCCTCTGTCAGATACTAAATAACAATATGGCCAATAACCTACAGAAAGCAGGCTCAAGCCAGGGCCCAGCTAAGTTTTCCTGAACCCTGACACAACCATTTCAGTTACTACGGAGGATACTGTGAAGTGTGTAAAAACAGCTGCTCAAATTGAGCCCAAAAGGTCTTTTAAATAATTCAGCTTTAAATTTAAAGGACCCAAGGCACAATCTCTGCTTTTCTGATCCTTCACCCACAGAAATATAACTCCATTTCTTCCAAAAAAGGGACAAGAGAGCAGAGCAGTAAGAGGTTAATACCTGTTCACCCCGTTGCACACCTTGGCTCAGGGGTTGTGGGGGGTCAGCAGAGGATGAGCACATCAGAGCAATGATGTGCTCAGCCTCCCCAGAGAAGGTTCTCTGGCCCTGCTCCTCCAGGGAGGCAGCAAAGAGTATTCCTCCAGGACTGAAATTCACCTGTCCTGTCAGCCAGAGACAGGGTGTCACAGCTTGGAAAAAGCATCAAGCAAAAAAATAAAGGATGACAAAAGTAAGAAAAAAAACAAAACCCCACAGCTAATAAATAGAGCCAGACTGAGGGTAGCATTCCTGTCAACAGTAAAAAATAGTCTGGTCTGCCATTTCTCCCTGCTGTGTTTGCCAGTTCAATGGCCAAGTTTTTGCCAGGCATAAAAATTGCAAAGACCAATTCCAGAACCATCAAGTCTTGTGACTTTCCATGGGTTTGCTAGGAAAACCCTCTGAATGGTTTCTTGGATTAGTTACCACCTCTGTGTCGTTCAAAACAATGAAAAGTCTCACAAGAATTCAAGATAGTGGATGGATATATTCCTAAAGCAGAGCTTTTGAAACACCAAATAGGCAGAATGAGTTAATAGGAAAAAAAAGTTAAAACCCAGAGCTACCGAGATTAATGGAAGCATTGGCCTCCTACAGAAAGAAGAGATTTCAAAGAAAGAATATTTAATCTTCACTGGATGCTGAGGAAATTGCTGGACACGTGCTCAGTGGCTGCAGTAACAAGGAGCTGGGAATTTTTAATAAGCTCTGCTGCCAGCTGAACTGGGTGACCTTGAGCAAGGTGGGTGACTCAAGGCTGTCACTCTCCTTTGGAAAAAAAAGGGTTTGTGCTACCTGTTCCATAGTGGTATTTGGAAACCTGATGACTTTACAAAAACTGCCTCCAGACTCTTGAAGGAAAATGACTCTTAATCCAACTTCCCCAAAGCAGACAATTTTGATTAGAATAAAAATGGCAGTAAAGCAACTGCAGATTTCCAAAGACAGGCTCCAGGGACAGAATCAATGTTTCCATTTTATAATCCCCAATTAAACAATAAATATTCACTGGCAGGGATAAGAATATGTTTTGTTTTAATTTCCCTGTCTACAAAAAAATTCTGTATGATCAGCTCTTCAGCTGTGAAAGCTAAGGTTGCACAGTCCTCATGTGTAAAGGAACATCAAAATTTACTGAGCTGATGGGTATGTCTTGAACCAATCCTAACAAAAAAAAACCCCACAAATGTCACCTTGCCATGAAAATAATAATAAAAAAGAACAAAAACCACAAGACCCTAAAATGGCATATAAGGTCTAAAGCTGTTCTCAGAAATGTGCTAATAGTTTTTTATATTCTTGTGCTGTCATTCTGTATCACCTCCCAACCTCCCAGAACCCTACTGGGACTCTCAGAAGCCAGAAGAGCTGGATGGTTTACTGCAGTAGCAGCTGCACTTTTACCAACAGTTTTCTTATTTTCACCTTTCCTTTAACTCTGAGCTCGTCTTTCTTTAATACTTCTGTCAGGATTATTCACTAAATTCAGACTTTCATACCTAGCAACTCAAAATGTGTTTACCTCATCTCTATTATTTTGTTGCATGCTGCATCCAGAAGCCCATCATGACAGCAAAAGGCTTCTTCATGAAATTATTAATCAACAGCAATATTTAGTAACTACTGCAAACATTTTATCTCTGCACTTATTTTGCAAGTTCTGTAGCAAATCCTATTCATGTCAGTGAAGGACCCCACAAAATAAACACCCTAGGGCATCAGAGACAAGAGATAGCAAGAGAAGAGAAATCCCAGTCTATTTCACCCATGTCTTATAAAAAAGCAAAAAGCTTTTATTTTCTACTGTGGAGTGATTCTATGTGAATTTAAAAAATGTTATTATTGTCCATTTCTCAGCTTTCACATTGATGCTCATACACCAGAATCATTATAACTACTTAAAATTCTTTGGAAAGGTACAGGGCATAGAAAATTACCTCAAACAAACCCAAGTATTTTGATGTGGACTATGCCATACCTGAAACTCCTGAATGAGGAACTTTCTCAGGTGAATACCTGCTTCAAAGAGTCACATAAGCAGAAAAAATCCCATATGCTTCTCAACACAATAGGAAAGCCAGGAGTTTCTAACCTAATGAAGTTCCAAGAATCTTCATCATGTATTTTACAAGTAATTTAAGAGCACAAGCCACTGATTCTTAAATTTAAAATTTTGATTGAGCCTATGCAATTTCCTCAACAGTCTCTTTATCTTTACTTCATTCAAAACTAGCTAATATACTCCGATTTAGTGATCCATATTACCTGGACAGCTGGAGAAGTAAATTTGTTCAAATAAGGTAGAAAGGAGCAGAACTTGACAAGCAAAATCAACCTCAGTGTGAATATTACTTTGATTGCAATGTTTGGGTGAGCTCTTATTTCTAAATCATTTCCACACTATTCCTTTGAAAGAAACAATCATAAATGTCAGTGTAATTTCTCCGTAACAACAGAAATTATTAGATCCCAGCCTTCTAGCCTGGATATTTTGATATAAGTATTGTTATGAAAAGAAAAGGAGGATAATTATAAAATCATTTGACATATTTTGTTTAAGGCTCTAGGACAAAACACTTCAGAGATGGAAGATGCCTTCAAAGAAGAGAAGACAGAAAAGGAGGAAGCACAAACTGCTTTTGCAGCAGAAGAGTAGATGAATAAAATTCAGAATTGTATTACAATTCCTGAACACTGTTTCTTGCAAATCCTCTGTTCACTTTGGCCTAACCTGCAGATCACCCTCTCTCTGTGGATTAATATATATGCACCCAATACCTCAGACTTCAGCCCTTTGCAAGTTAGACTTACAAAATAAATGGAACTGGGTATTGATGCAATACAGAACATTTCTACAGCTGTAGATTTGATTGTTTTAAAAAATTCCTGAAACCTTTGCCTTCTCTGATATTCATCATCTGAGCCTGAGAACAAATGTGTCAGATTTCTATATTGCTTTGGTTGCTCAGAACAAGCATTTGATCAGCACATTGTGCACTGGAACATTGCTCACCTTGCCTGCATACATTTTCCATAAATCTGAAAATAGCTAATTTATACTATACAAACTGGCAGTTTTCTGGATATTGTCAACCCCAACCACAAATGCTGCAGAAAATTATGGCAGGTACTACTTTGAGATGAAAAAAATAAATAAATTACAATATCACAGCAGGTTTTGACACTGAGGGAGGGATCTTGGAAAGAAATAATACTCTATGAACCCATTAACTTTTAAAACTACTGGAGCTTCCAGCTACTTCCATGTTTAGAAAAAATCTTTAGCATGAGCTTTCTGATTTATGGGCTCTTACCCAGAGCTTCCAAATTGTGATGAGTAGTCAGATGTCTAAACACAATGATATGCACCCCAATTACACTCACAAAACTGCAGACAAGGTAATAAGAATCTCCTGACACATCCTGAATACTGCAGCCCACTGTAGTGGCAAATAAGTATAGATTAAATATGTATGTATCAAGAGCCTTTTTTCAATCTTTTTTGATTCTATCCATTAAGAAGATTATATAGCTAGAATGACTCATACTTTTCTGTGGATCTGAAGAGCATTGGATATTTTTCAAATAATAGTTAAATGCTTCAAAACATCCAGGAACAGCACTGTGCTTTTATCCATTATTTGCACTGATATAGTTGTTTCTTCATTTCCCACAAAAGCTTTAAAATCAAATTTTTCAGGGTCTCTTGTTTTCACAAAAACCATAACTTAGGAGAATATTTAACCATCAAACTTTTTAAAAACTACATGGGAGAGAAGAAGTATGTGGAGCAAAATCTGACCTCGCTTATACACTCCCACAGTACCTCTAAAAGTTAAAAACCCAATCAACCAACCAACCAACCAAAACCCAAAACAACCAGCCTCCACCCTTGAACATTCTGCATGTTATTTTAGCAGCAGATTGTGTATAGATCTTGCAACCACAAGAGGTTTTTAATTGCTTGCATTGGCTTTCATTGTATGCAAGGTAACTGAGTGATTTCTTAGAGGACAAAATACTTCTAGTCAGAGATAATATTTTGCTATATTGATGTAACCCCCTTTCACTTCACTTAGCAGTCTTCAGGTAAAACAGAAACCCTAGTAACCACAAATATGGTGTCACTGGGATAATTAGAGGATGCACCAGTGCACAGGACAGTGACTTCATCTGTGCAATCTGCAAGCCAGCCAAAAATCCCTTCTCATATTTCATCCCCTGTCAAAGCTGACAGAACATCATACAATACACAAATGGCTACAGATACCTGGGCCAGTACTTCTATATGTTTAAAATGTCAGAATTTTTCTTTCTCTCAGGCAGATAATTTGCCATCATACAATTCCAGATTAAAAGGGAGATTGAGAGCAAGAGGCCAGAAGCAGCTCTCTGGTGCCAGGGAAATGCAGGAATGCCACCCAAACCTAAAATCACACAGCTCTGACCACTGCAAGTTCCCAAGGGGACAGGCACAATAACAAACCTGACATTTTTGAGAGGAAATTCAGTGACACAGAAGAGCACATTTGCCAAGTGCAAGGCGAGTTCTGCTGGGAAATGTGTAACTGTGTGTGGCAGAAGCTGTGATGGGGGTGCCTGCTTTTATTTCTTTCCTTTTTTGGTTTGTTTGTTTCTTTCCTTTGTACTTCTAAAAAGACAAATAGATAGATGGATAGAGGGTGAGTGCATCCTGATGTAATGTCTGCCTTTCTAATATCATCTTTTATGCAGCTACATTGGCCCAGTACTGAGCAAGGCATTTGCTGCTTCAGCCTGCCCTGAGCAGCACAAAGAGCTTTGCTCTAGGGAAGCAGACTCCAGTTGCTTCCCAGTTATCCTTGGGCCAGTTCACATAATCCTCACTGTAGGGAAAAGATCTTTAAGAAAGTTGAAATTGTGTTTTACATTCACTGTAAAATCTCTTGGGGAGATATATAAAATACATTTCTTCTACATAAGAAGAAGGGCTGGTATTTCACTGGTGAAACCCATGTCAGAGCTAGCTGATGTCATCTAAACCAAAACTACTAGGAAATGTTAAAACAGTGTGAAAACCTCCTTTCTTTAAGGTATTCTGGCAATTACTGAATGAGAGATGCAATCTGAACATTACTCCTTTTGCATTCATTATAAGGCATTCCATTGACAGAGAAAGAATGAGGTTTGTCTAGGAATAAAGTTATAAAAATTAGGTTTGGTGAATGCTACATTCTAGAGAAGTTTGTCTCCTGGGGTAAATATGCAGTATAATGAGGAAAGATTTTCATTTTTTGCATGCATAAGTTCTAAGTGCTGTATTTATCACGTGCTAAGTCACACTCATTTTTCCCTGCATTTTGCCAGCAGTTTCATCAGTTGTCATTTAACTGCTCTAAATAATGTGTTCTCTTCCCTGCTGTATTAAACTATTTCTATCAAGGCTAATGATTTTCTGATTTCCACATGCCTGGCAGTAACAAATGATACCACTCCCTTGCATGTTGCTAGTAGCTTAAATTATATTTTACACAGCCATTTAAAGGATCATTAGTTAAGTTAATATCCTTGCTATTAAGGAGGATCAGGCATGTTAGTACAGGATACCTTCACTGTATAACCTCTTCTAGCTCTGAGTATGCTTTGAATAGTCTTGACTGATTAAACTTAGAATCATTGCCTATGGATAGGCCGTAGAAACCCTAAATTTCCCTTATTTCCTATGTAAAATATGCTTATCTATTATATTGGGTCATTTTAACTTGATGGTGTTTTTATTCCTTGACTGGTGAACTGTGTATTTGAAAAGAGACCTCAGAAGTTTGGAAATATTTTAGAAGTAAATAAATCATAACAATAATCATGCCAAGCAGCAAACAAAAAGCTATGTGGGGTTAGGACATTACAAAGTTTCTGAAGGCAAAGAGCAATCATAAAGAGACCAATTTCCATGCAGAGGCTTCCAAAAATGAAATCATGCCCCACGTTTATTGGTGCATTCCCCTACACTGGATGTCACAACTGACTTTAGTTTGAGGATAGGCACTATACTAGGCAGCATTCTGCTAGTCCCACAGTAACACTGCTTGTTGCTGGAATCATTTGACAAAATAAGCATTCTAGAATTGGGGGTTACTTATTTCCATTGAAGCAGCTTCCCAGGACATGGAATTACCCTGCCTGAAGTCAATAGCTTCCAGTGCATGTAGTGACAATGGAATCTAAGGAATATATTTTGGAGGTTTATACAAAGCAAACACAACAAAATTAATTTTCTCAGTGATCTAAAGTGAAAAGAATTTGATTCCAGTTCAAAATTATTTTCTTTACCATTAAAATATATTTTTAGTGTAAGTTCCCTTTTAGACATCAGCTCATGTACAGCTCTACAAACTGCCCTCCACCTCAGTAACCAAGAAAAGCAGTGGCTGGCCAACATTTGTCAATTTTGCCATTTATCAGGTCTTAACAATTGCCCTGAAGTGTTGTGGTATGGTATCCTTCAACCATTTCTTATCTGATTTCCATTTATTCTAAAAATTTAAGCCTTTTCAACCAACACTCTATTATGCAATATTAATATTTCTTTGGGTTTGCAGGCTATAGATCACCCAGCTAAAATGAAAACTCAGAATTTCCATGGACTGAAAAGATGACGAATGCAACTCTAATTCCTTAATAAATGTATGACAGGAATGTCAACTGAAGCTCCCTCCCCTACATAAGATAAATAAGTTTGTTTGACAAAACAACTGAAGCAGCCTCCTGGAATATTCCCTCCCAAGGGATGTTACTGTATCATGGCTCACACACAACTGCCCTTGGACAATTCCTGGTTGCTTCCAAGCAGCAGAATCCTGGCTGCACTCTCATCACTGCAAGATTTGGCAGCACCTTGGGCATACACCTAAAACTCAATGTATCTCCCTTGCTGCACATGCACCTTGTTTCTTACAGCAAATCTTTAACCTGTGTACAAACTTATAACTGGAACTGGGCAAACACAGCCCTGAAATATCAGGTAAAAGGCATTAGTCAACACATTTAATCTCTGAAAGGCTCAGGCAGTAAGGGAGTAGAGAGCCTTTCCACCTGTACTTGAAATCCATGTCAGAAGGCCATTCCCCACTGCTCATCCTAACCAGAACCTGCTGACATTTCTCAGAGCCTGTCCAGGTGAAAGTCTGGACAGATCTGGGCTGGCTTTGAGGTTCCTCTCTGAGTCCTTCCTGCAGTTTGCCCTCTGCCTTCCCAGCAGCCAGCAGCTCTTGGGAACCATTGCCCAGACCTCTCTGCTCTCACCTTCTGTGCCTCCTCTTAGACCTGATGACAATATAGACAACAGCTACTGTACTCACTGGTTTTAGTGCTAGCAGGAAGAAAAATATTTGCCCCATACACACCTGGGCTTTTTTAGCATCTTCATGTCAGTCCAGGGTGCTGATGACAAGGGCCTGGCAGCCCAGGAGTGCTGGCTCCCAGATTAGGGAGGACAAGGCTCTCCAGTAACCAACACACAAACAGGTTAAAGAAAAAGAAAATAAATATATGCATACAGCTCTGATCACAGAAGCAAGAGATTGAATAAAAATTCTTTCCCTAGGATTTCTTGAAGCTTCTCTTTCTGGCCAAATGATGCCTCACCCTTTCCAGTACCAGCCTGAGAACATTTATACATTAAAACACCACTTATAAACCACATTGCTGATGTTACTGTACTGTACTACAATTTTTCCACAGACCAATTTTATACCTCAATTTTTCAACTATTCAGGAAAAGGATCAAATTAATTTGTCAATCTAAAATACAGCTTGACCCTCTTTTAAAGTAACTGGCTATGAATCCCCATTACTGTGGGCAGCTTTGAAGCGTTTCTAACTCAAATTGTAAATTACATCTGGATATTTCTTTCCAGTTTATTCACAAAAAGATACAGTCAGTCTACAAGGAAGTCAAATAAGCATGCCTGCCTTTAAGCATTACTCTTCATGTCTTGAATTAAATACTTGGAATTAAGAAAACATTAGTTCCCTCAGGAACAAACCACAAGCTTTTATTTTCTGTCAGGTAGCCACAGAAAAAAAGACAAGCCTTGTTAAATGGTTATATTGCAGTCATAGGATGTCTCTCACTTCAGCTTTCTCTGCGTATGAAATCTATGGCTTTTATAAAAAGCCCACATTAAATACAAGGTCTAACCCTAGCCACAAGAGAATGACTAAATACTCATATGGTTTATAGGCCTTTTTAAGGGAATTGAGATAACTTAAGCAAGTTTTTGTCCTCATAATTAGTGCTTCAATTCCTGATACACCTTGTTTACACCTAAAGCCCTCACCTCAGTTTTTCCACTACTGGCATTGTACTGGGAATAACCATGTCAACAAAACATAGCCAACTATTCCATACAAACCCCCAGAACAAGACAAATAAAGACTCTAGTAACTTTAACTAGAGTTAAAACTCTAGTAACAATTTAAGAAACTAAGTCCTTGAAAGGAATATCAATGTAAACATAACCTCAGCGTCACCATTTTCCTCTGCTACCACTGGTCTGGAGGGTTATCAAAAGAGCTTCTGCTGGACCTGCCTCTGACACCCCAAAACAAGTATTGATGGCAAGATCCTTGGTAGTTCAGGGTTGTGTTTAACAGGATTGTGCTCTGTGCAGTGTACCACAATCCCCTGTGCCTTCCCACATTGCAAGAGGAGAAAAAAGTCACTGATGTGCTGCATGATGCAGACTTTGCTACCTTTTCATTTGCTGCTTCCCCTGGTCAGCAAGGTCCCATCATTTCTGTCCTAACAAGTTTGCCAGGGCTTCAGCCAAATATTCAGCAAGTCCTCAGCACTTTTGCTTTACTTGACAGCCTCAAAAATGTGGGCAGATTAATCCCCTAGCATATTAGAGTTGAACAGTTCATTTGGCTTCATCTATTTAATTAGGTCAAACATAATAATTCTATCACAACTTGTGATAGCCAAGGGCAAATCAGGTATCTAGCAAAATCTGTCAGCCCCAGACAGGTGTCATGGAGTATTTTGAACAAAAAGGAGTATAAAATGTATAATAAACACAATGCACCTCAAAAAACATTGCCATTTCCAAAAATATTCTTAGGTGGCATATTACTGTTACCTCCAAAAAGAAAAAAAGAATTGTAATTTTAATTTTTTGTGCCTCAGAAATGAACAAAGCCAGCGTACAGAAATTGTAATAAGGAGTTACCATAACCTGAGGGAATCTATTAGATTTCAATTAAGAATATAAACTTCAGGCTATAAAAGTGAAAAGGACAAACATCCCTTCAGATCAAAATGAAAGGCATCTCTAAAACTCAGATCCTAAGGGACTAGGTAGATTAAACCCCTCTATAAACTCAAAAATCCCAATTCACCCCACCAAGAGAAAAAAGAGCTAGTTTAATTTGTTCATGGTGTGTTTTATTGTATTCAACAGACCAAACCATTATTTTGCTAGGTTGAGCTATAACCCTCTATTCATAGAGGCAGTTTTTGATTTCTTTTCCATTGCCTTGGGCAAACATTGCTGAGGACCCACAAGGCTGTGTCCAATGCTGATTGATTCATTTGAGACTGCAAGATAATAGAAACTGGTTAAATTGACTGCAAGCAACAGAAATCTGAATTGGGACATTAGGCAAATTGCAAATTAGTTTTGCAACCTTAATTTTTAAAAGTAGTTTAACATGGGAATCATAAGGATTTTAATTCTGAATTTTCAGAGAAGCTAACACAGTCCATTACAATTTATCTGCTGGATTATATTCTTTTAAATTTGCAGAGATTAGATGCTATATGAAGCCCATAAAGCTGGAAGTCAAAAAGGCTCTGGACCTTCATTTATTCATTCAAGAAGCTCAATTTCTTTGATGCCCAGTGTGTGTTTTTCAAGGAGTAGGAGGAGCTCATTTAACACACAGTCTTTTCACAGTATTTTAAGTAAGCTACTGCCAATTAAAGCTCTCAAAGTCACAATAATTCAATTAGGACACAAGAGCAGGAATGAGAGGAGCAGCAGAGCTTCCTGTCACTAAATGGGGATGTTTATAAAACCCAAGTGAAAACAAGCACTGAGTGCACCTCTAACACACACCAGAGCTCAGTGTGAGGATGTGTAAGGTGCTGTGGGTAGCTCAGAGCAGAACCACAGCCTTGGCAGCAACTCCTCAATCTGGCACAAGTACCAGAGAAACACTATCCCTACATCCTCAACTCCACATGGTGCTAGGAAAGGAAGGGATCATTTTCCTACCCCTGTCCTCTTCCTGCACCTTAACCTTCAGCTCTCTCCTTGTGTCATGAAAGAGATCAGTGCTTACAAGAAGCCTCTCCAGAAGGCACCAGGAGAGGACAAGAAATTGGACAGCCTAGACTGAAGACAGCCTGCCTGCCAGGTGTAGTTGACTGTGAGATGCAGCTCATTCTTCTGTGTATTTAACAGCAACTTGGATACCACCACACAACACACATGTAATGCAAAGAAAATAATACTAGAATTAAACAGAAAATGCAATATAAATACCATCAAATAAAGACAGAAGTATTTGATAAGTCACAAGAATAATTTTCCTGAATTATATTAAATTGTAGATTTCTGCTTTGAGGACTTTTTTTAAGGTGACAATGTACACCCTGCTATGAAAAGTGAAAAACTGCAACACAAGATAATGAGTACACTGTCTTTTATAAGTTTTTTTATGGGTCCACTATTCTGGGGGGGGATGAATCAAAATAAAAACTTGCAATTTTATAACTATAATAAACACACAGATATTAAGCACAAAAAATACCTTACAAGTAAGAGCTACTGCCACTATTATCCATACTTTCCTCAGATATGAAAAGCAACATGGATATTGTTAGGAACAGCACCAGCCATGCTGCAACTCCAAGCACCACTGCTCACTGGAGATTCACCAGTTTGTCCTGTCCTAAACTTGTCCTGTCCTATCCCCTTCAGGGATTCTCTCAGGGATATTAGAACATTGAAGGAGTCAATGAAATGGCTCCACACACAGAAGTTCAGTTATTTTGCTTTTCCTACCTCTATGGCCCAGTGTGCTTAGGTACCTACATCAAGGTACCCCTGTCCTGATTTTTCTGCCACCTCATTTCACCAGTTTAATGCAGGTCACTGTGTTTACATTTAGTGTCTCCTCTACCACTATTTTGCCTCCGTGACACAGAAACTGTCCTTGGACATATTAATGGAAAAAAAAATTGTTCAGATGAATTGATCCAAAAAATTGGGAATTTTTTTCCAGTTTTTTTTTGCACATTCCCAATATTTTTAGGTGTACCACAACATACAGGTGGCATACATTAATTCAATGCCTAAATAACATGCAGGATTTTGTTACACCATGTTCTGAAGAAGAGAGTGGATCAGGCCAAACTGTTTGTGTGAATTTACTTTATGTAGAATTAGAACTTGTAATATATGTTAATGAATTTGTGTTCATAACCAGTAGAATTCAGGGATAAACTAAGAAAGAAGTGACCAAAAGCAGATGAGAATGTCAAGACCCTAACGGGATTAACTTCTGTCTTGGAGATAATTAGAAGTGTAAGTCCTGGCACCACTGAGACAGCTGGGCACTGGGGGAGTGTAAACACTGGCACGAAAGGCAGGATGAGGCTGCCAGAACTAGCAGATAAGGGGAAGTTTTATTGCAAGGGTCCAATTATCCTCTATAACAAGGGGATGAAGTCATCAAGAGCAAGAAAGGTAAAAAGTTCAACCCTGAGGAAGACTTCGTTACTTCATCTGAAGACCCCCAAAGACCCCCGAACACATCCCCAAAAGGACAACTCCGCCCAGACTCCGCCTGTTATGAATATGCATGTAAGGATGATGTAACCTACCCTTTTACTGTATAAATATCCTAACCCTTTCCCTTAACCCTTGGAGCTCTTTGTCCAGCACGAGCTGGGGGTTCCCCGGATCCGAAAATAAATACCTTTGCTGTTTAAAGACTCAAACTTTGTCTCTAAACAGTTTTGCTTGGCCTTTTTCGGCTTCAGTTCTAATACAAATATTAAAAATTGCCTTCTAGCTGCATTACAAATAATTCTTAAGCTTCTCTTACAAGCTGCTGGTGTCTGAATAGCCTCTGGTTTTAAGGACAGCACTGCACCTGTTGCCCTGTAACTTCCAAATTCAAGCAGAGGATTTCCCCCTGTGCTGCCAGGGGAGGAAACCCCCAGCCCCAGCACAACCCCTGTGCCCCTCTGGCCCCAGCTCAGGAGCTCCAGCTGGAAGGCCAGAACTAAACAGCCAAAAATGGCTTATTCTGGGGGAGGGGGAAAGAAAAATTACTCCTCTGGAGCTGTAACCCCCCAACCCCCATGGGAAAATATTTCTAACTATGGTTAATTATGAATGCTTGCAAATGGATCTCTAGGCTGGGAGCTGAGAACCAATGATACAGCCCATGGCTTTCAGCTCCACAGGGCAATTATTACACAGACACCACTGTCTAATGACAGCACAAAAAATAACAACTGTGGGCACAAAAAATAGGCCAAATGTTGAATTTGAATTATGCCCTGTGATTCACAGCCTTCACCTTGTAAATGGTTTAACACAAACTTTTTAATCATTCCAGTTACACTGCTCTGTTTTATCCCTCCTGTAAAAGGCTGCAGAGGAATCTTTCTGTTCATGCTGGTGTAAAAACCATTCCATTTGATTATTAAAAACAAGGAACCAGTGAATGAATGACACTGTCCTACATTTTGTGTCATTGTAAAATATTCACATTGCTATACATAAACAATAGAACAAGAGAAAAAACAAGTCATAATTGAATCAGACCACAGTAAGATTAGTGATTTATTTCAGCTTCTGGAAGAGCTTATTCCATTCTTTCTGATTAGTGAGGAACTGCTGATTCCACGTACACGGAATTCCCTCCCACTGGGGAATTTTCCAAGGTGCCAGAAGTAAAATACTTGTTTAATGATGGTCTTTCAAAATTTGGGTGGTCTTTAATTCACCTTTTTGCTTATTCTGTATAACTAGGGAATGAAAGGGCATGGAGCAAAGACTGAATACAAAGTAGTTTGGCTGCAGACAGTTTCTGTGAGGCCACAGAGTAAAAATGTGAAAACTCAAGTAGGTGAGATGCTAAAGTACTTAAAATGCTGCAGGATGACTCTCTGAAACAACACACACTGCTGGGAGAGTGAATAATCAGGACTTGGAAGGTCTGCATGTGGAGATGAGAAAGTGCAGAGTGTCAAGCAGTAGCTCTTTATGCTGTGTTCAATGCATTAACTGCACTGAAACACCCTGAGAATGGTGGTGGCAACAACTGGACCTGAGCACAAGCTGATGATGCTGTGGCATGTAAAATGGACAGAGCAGCTCTGCTAGCTGAGAGAACTTCTGGACTCTGTTTCATTCATTTCACAGCAAAGAAATGTCTGTAGATAGCATCAGCAACACGTTTCTAATGAAACTTTATTATGAATGTCTGTATCTACAGACATTATGGAGAGAAATGAGAATATTAAGTAATCAAGTGATGGCCATAACTACAGAAAAACTATATGGTAAAAAAAAAAAAAAATTGTTGTAGACTTGATCCTTTGTACTTAGAAGAACTTCAGTACAGAAATGGCACTTTCAAAGCCTCCTATATAAATGTTGGCTCTGTATGCAGAAGCTGCCACTACAAATTAACAGTAATTCAGATTCTCCTGTCTATCAAAAGGCTTCTCCTTGAGTGTGGCTTCCTACTTTCAAATGGGATTACTACACACCCATGAACATGATCTGCTAACTAAGTGCTAAACTGAGGAAAAAAATACACAGGTAATTGGGGGTAAACAAAGTGCAATGTTCAGTTTTTGCACGGGGAGGAAGTGCTAGCTTAAATCTGACAAATTTCAGTTTTATCACCTTTTCTCTCTAAAGTCCTTATTGTTCTACCAGTATAGGTGGAAACAGTATCAGGCATCTGAAGTCTCCACTCAGTGTACACAAAAATAAAAAAAATTCCACTTTTTAAGTCTGACATTTTCAGTCAACTTTTCTAACCATTCAGTTCTGCTTCCTGGGGCTATGTCCTCCTTTTACACTTGGTGCCTAAAATCAGGCAGGGTATTCTTCCCCAGGCTTTACTGGCAGAGATTGCCAGGACTGCCTCAAGGTTCACTGCCCTTTTTTTCAGCTAGTTTTCTGTTCTACATGAATACACCCCCCATGACATTAAATCCTCCATAAAAATGTGAAAATAAGCCATCTTCACCTGCTAACCTCATTATTGGTCCCATATAATTTACTACAGCCCTGCCCTTCATCCTGTTCCTCTGCAACCTTGATTTGTGAGGATGAATCTCTATGCTTGGATGCAGACCGTGGTATTGCAAATGACAAAGCCTGAGTGATCTGGGGGAGTTGGTTTCAAGAATCTCAAAATCGCTCAGAATTGTCATCAGGTATCCAAGTACACATCTGCTGTCACACAGAAATGAAACACAGCCACTCTCACTTCTATTTTCTGTGTCTAATGGAAATGTTCAGTTATGCCACATATTCTCTGGAACTGTAACTGATACATTTTTCTGATCTGACAGGAAACCACTGAAAATTACTCAGAGAACTGTTTTGTCAAACACTTTGTCAATCATGAACATGTTTGGTTGTTTTTTTTTTTTTTTAAGCCAAAGTTTGTGGAAGATTTCAAAGTATAATTGAAATATTTAGAAAATAGAGTACATGTGAAGAATTCAGTGAGTGCATAACAAAATCATTTTCTCAATATAAACTCCAGGAATGCATAATGTAAATATACATCTGCCACAGGAAAGAGATAAAATCTGATAAATTAACTTAATGGAAAACTTAATGGAAAGTTGAACATTTTGCAGAGCTTTCCTCAAGCAGACCTTATTTCTTCCTTCTTTCCTCAATCAGTTCTTTGTCTCTGCTCACCTTTTCTCACTTAATCCATGGTTCAGTAGAAGTTCAGAATGAATTCTATTCAACTTCTCTGCCACAGTTCTCAGCAAGAGCATTTCCACACCTCACTCATCACGAGGTGCTTTCCTCCATCTGCACAGCAGCTGCTGTTACTCATTAGACTTTTATTTTGCTAACTCAAAAGCTTCAGGTGTCCTTGGCTTTTTCGTTTGCTTTTGTTTAAAAACTGATCATTATAAATCTAATATATATTTACTTAAATAAAAAATATTGAAGAAATAACTGGGCATATAGTCATAGGCAAAAAAAAATTATTTGAATTATTTCTTGTCTTGTTTATTTGTTTCTGAGATACTGAATACAGGCTGCAGAACATTTAAATTCCAGCAACTTCTTAGTACTAAATAACCTGGCCTCTTCATTCTCTGGCATCTTTATGTACTCAATATGCCTTATGGCTAGGAGCTAAAAAATAAGTACTGACTGGGGATTTTTCCCAGTCTTTCTTACTCCTTCCTTCCTCACATTCCTCAGTAATACACAGCTGAGATGAGAAGTACCATCCTGTTGAGCTCACTTGTAACTTTAAGGCTGCTATTCACATTCCCCTGATAGATACAGTAGGAACCTTTATCAAAAGATGCATTTCTTACTCCATTTCCTTGCTCAGGCAGTAAGAACTGACAGAGGAGAGAATTCACTTCACTTTCAAAATTGATTAGTTTGGAAACAATCACTTGTGTAATTAAGAAAGGTCAGGCCAAGTCTCTTTATAAATAATTCATCAGGAAACTACTCTATAAAAAGCTAGAGAAATGTCACTCCAGGTGCACTCTTTTTAAACTATTTCTGTATAAATCAATTAAGGTGTTTTATTTTGACACTCGGCATCAGTATTTACAAAACTTGGACAGACAAGTCCATCCCTGCAGCATGCATTTGCAAATAACTTTGCTCATTAATTTTTAATTAAGACAGAGGAAAACTGTCCTTGATATTTTGCTGCAATTAGTGCTCTCTATACCCCACTGACTTTCCATGATGAATTACTTTTCAAATGCAGATTGAAGTGATTAAATAAAGCTGAAGATTCTCTAGCCATTGCACATTGCCCATCCTGAACTTTTAAGTAGATAAAAAATGTATCACTCAGCTGCAGCTGATAAATATTTGGCAAAACTATTATAAAACACTATGTTAACCATCTACATGTGCAAAAGAAAAAGAATAATCTAATTTCTACATTTTCCCAAAACATAAATTGATGGTGTTCTTAAAATATTCTTCACTCACAAAAAACAAATGCCTTGAAGAGGATAGTTAATTTTCTTCTAGGTTTATCTTGTTTGGTTTTTAATCATTAGAGCATACATCCTCTAACTCCAGTTCTAAACTCTTTCACATTTGTGTAATAAATGGTAAACTGTAGAACAACATTCCCATGTACTGGTATAATCACCATAGAAATGCCTCAACAGTTTGAAAAATTACATTTTAGTTCCACTAATTTAGTTTTGTTTTCAGAAATATTTCCAGACTGCACCAGGATAAAATGCAAATATTTCAGCTATATTTTGCTCTAGATGCACCTCTACAAAACCTTTTTGGGAACAACAGATCCTTCCAAGCACCCCCAGCCTTCAAAGTTGTCCCCTTGTAGCCCAGACATCTCCTGGCACTGTGATCTATACCAGATATAAATAAACAAAATAAGTTCAAACCAAAGATTACCAGAATGTCCATCTGCTAAACCAGTCTCTATCACACGCTGCCACTATCATACAAAAATTGAGCTTTATGCATTGTTTACAGCAGTGCTGAAATATACATTTTATCTCTTCCAGTAAGATAGAAAAGTTGTGCTATTTAGGGTTGGGAATGATGGATTTTCAAAAAAAGCCAGATTTAACCAGCTGAATAAACTTTCATCTAGGATTTACTTGTGTAGTGGAGCTTGCCTTGGGCAGGGAGGGTTAAAAGCAAACCTTTGATCTGTTTGGACTAAATCTCTATCCTGTCATAGGCTTAAATTACTGTAGAAACCATCTTAGGCTATTGGGCCCCTTACCACACTGTCCTAATAGGAATAACCCAAATTCCTACACCACCAGCCCACACAGAGCCAGCCACCCATAACAGGAAAGCATGCAGGGTATCCATCTGCAGCTGAAGAAATTATAGTGGAAAAAATCAAACTGATAGAAAGTAAAAAATAAGCAATGTTTTTTTTTAAAAAAAGCAGCAAACAATACATCAATATATGTTTGGACTTTCTTAGATGTACTTTAATTTTCTGAGTGCATACAGGAACTGGTATGCAGCAATTTGCAGGTGAGAAGGATGTCAAATGAATACAAAGCCTCCTGTTTGTCTTTGTTGGCAAAGCAGCAATGGGATTTAACACATCAGTGAACCAGTAGTTCAGTTCCTTACTCAATGAGAAGTAGAAATTTCACCTGATGTCCAAGGGCTCTCTGACTGATGTACCCCAACACCTCATCACGTCCCATGTCTTGTCCCACAGATTGGGAATGGAATTACATCCCACAGAGTGGGTACAGGTAGAGTTCCCCAGAGTTGAGGGTTGAGCCAGGGAGATTCTGACTGAACCCCCCAATCATCATCATCATCATCATCATCAATCATCACTCCTCTTCCTCCTCTTCCTCCCCCTCCAACAACCCACCTCCTCTTTTAATTTAATTTGGTGAGATTAAGTTTGGGAATTCTCTGTGTGGTACTCAGGATTTTTACCCAGGAGGTTTGTAGAAAAACACAACTTTATAATCTTACTCACTTTTAAGTAAAGCATGTCAGATTACAAGGAGCAGAATTAGAAATGATGGCACTCTCAAAGCAAAGGATTACAATTTAACAAAACTTAAGGAAGCTGTCAAAACAACAGGTTACAACTAACACAACTTAACCAAGCAATAAGCAGTAAAACTTGAAGTTACAAACTATGTTACCCTCATGTGCCAAGAAAAAGTTAGAAACAGAGACACAGAGAGAGAAAGATAAAGATGAGATAGGAAAGATACCACGACCCCATGGATCCAGTGATGATCTTAATAGGAAACTGTGATCCTCGGATGGTGGGCACGGATCCAACTGCCTGACCCCTCCCCCCCCCCCCCCTTTTTGTCATATCTTGCAAAGCCAGGTGTTCACCTGGGCCCCTCCAGATGGGCTGACACAGCAATATCCCGTATTTATGCTCCCTCTTCAGTGCCTTTCCCTGGGGCACACACCACATGTCACTCTGCAGGGTACAGCTCCCCTGTCCCTCAGGACAGTGTCCTGCCTGGCAGGGTGCCCATCAGACAGCTCCCCTCGCAGGGACAGAGATGATCAGGGTGGCCACTAAAGGAGGGGCTGCTCCAGTGAGAATAGAGCCCTGTTTATCAGGGTGGGTCCCCAAGTGAGGGTCTCCCCTGGAGAGAACAGACTCCAGATGGCTTCTGAGTGAGGCCTCCACCCAAGTGCAATGCCCATTTTCTCAGGGCAGCTGTTTTGAGACAAATATTCTCTTCAGGATTCTACAGCAGTCTATAGCACCCAGCACATTTTGGTATTCATCTAGGAAGCAGAAGGATTACAAGGAAACTATGAAACACCACCTTCATTTTCGTACAACTGCAGCATCCTACTTATCAACAAATCCTGCAGTTACAGCAGAAACATTGCTAAAGCTCCAAGTGTGAGAACAGTATAAATAGCTAATGCTCCATCCACAGGATGTAAATATGCCCTGGTTATTCACACTGCTATCAGTAAAAGAGATCCATACCTCTGCTTCCCAATCAGGTGTTGGCTCAGCAACATAACCACCAGTGCTTTTTGGCTGTCTCATCTCCAAGCACTTTGATCCTCTCCCTCTGTGACCAGTCAGAAAGCCCTAAACTCGAACAATGTGGCAATTCTAAATTCCACAGATAAATGAGAAATTAATGTTTTTGTGCCTAACTTCCAGTCACTGGTTATTATTATTGGTTATTATCAATGGAAAGGCTGGTAAATGCAATAGTAAATTTTCTTAGTGAGAGGCAAAATCAAAAATAGTAGCTCTTCTATACTCCAAATAGTGAGTCATACAGAAATCTCTTTCTAAAAATATAATTCCTTTGAAGGAAGGAATTCCTTTATGCAGTCTGTTTTGGTTTTCTTGCCACCCACCCACCTCCTTCTGTTGATTTGCTCTTCATGGTGAAAGGCATCCCTTCTCCTGGAAGAGCAATGTTCAATCTTATTAATTGCTGTTAATGATTGTCACCCCTCTGTACTCCAATGCTCAGAGAACACATCCCGTCTTGATCCTCACCCTCTCTGTTTCTTAAACTAAGAAATTGGATCATTCAGGAGAGAAAAATTGTGGCTGTGCTGACAAGTTGCTGGCTACGGTTTTAGCCTTAACACAGCCCAGTAAAGCTGAGCTATAATAAATCCCTGGGGATGAGTGTGCCTGGTGAAACCTGACAGACCCTTAACAGCTGCATCCCCACTGGATGCCACTTATAATAACAATTCCAAGACCTTGAGCTATCCAACAGGTTTATTGATGGAGAACTCTTATCCAAGTTCCTGCTGTTAGTTCTGACAGATTCACCACACACGGCTGCACATGGCTACACTTGCATTCACTGGAGTATACAGGAAATGTCTGTTCCTAAACCTCCAGGACTTTGCAAGAGTAACGTTTTAATTGCCAAGATGCTGGAGTGACTAATACCTGATGTGCAAGCTTTCCCATGGAACGGAGCCTTTTCTCTGACTTCAAAAGAAAGCTGAAATCCTACCATAAATCTGAATTGTCTCTCCAACAAACTGGTACAAGGTAAAGGGCCTGGCAGCATACAAATACTTTTGTCCTTTGATGGAGGTGTCTGCACTTGTGGGATGTCACTAAGCTTGTCTGTGCAATAAGAAGGATGGTGATCTACTAGTGAATCATATCAACCAGAGATATCTTGAGAGATACCAAGGGAGAGTTTGCCACTGGCTGAAGCAGATGCAGCTACAGTTGTGCTCTTGAATTGTCTGGGACAACTTCAGCCCAAGTGCTTTCTCCAGAACCTTAATTATTAGGTAAAAGAGCAGCCACCTCAGTGCCACATCAGCATGATGTGCTGCCATTCTTCTCTGGCAGGGTGCTTCATTCACTGTCTAGCAACTGTGAAAAACAAAACCACGAATAATCGTGCATTTTAAGTAGTATTTTTTGAAGTGTGCACCGAAGTAAGATGCCAGAGTAGAGGAAGTCTAGGCACTAGACATCCTATGCAATCAGTGCAGATACACCACTTCAGAGAATGTGTCAGAGCATCTTGAAGGAAATGCCTGCTTTCAACTGCCTGTTCAAAGGGCATCTCTCCACTAGCTACACTATGATCAGGATTTCTTTAATTCATGATTTATGAGAAGAATAATGAAAAGAAAAAAATTATTCATGGCATCAGTGCTGAGAAGGTCATTTAGGGACTCTTCAAAAGCCCACAAACATTGAGAGTTGTTCATACAGCTATTAAGAGGACTCTCATCCCATCTTGTGGGATGTCACTCCTTAGAACAATGAGATATGAAAGAAGAATTGGGAACTAAGTAACAGCTTCTGAGGCCTCCAACAAATAATTTAGTAACTGAATTACTGGCTAATGGAGCACAGATTTCATTCTGGGTTTGACTAGAAATTGATTCAGGAAAAATGTTTGGAGTTTCCCACCTCCTCATTACATATTGGATAAAATATATCAAATACCTATACAGTTTCTGACTCCAAGACACTTCACAGTTCTATGTAAACTGAATTATCTACAGCACAAGACCCCAGCTGAGTTGGGTTACTGTGAACCTAGATTTACATCCTCTTCTCAGCTCAGGCACTCAAACAGCTCAACTCAAGCGCTCCAAGGTGATTTAGGTGATTAAAAAAAAATAATACTAACCACTGAGTTATCCATTTCTGTCATGTCCACCTCTTTATTAACTCCTTCAGAATATATAATCTGATCACAAACAGATAATGAAAACTAATCATCTAGATAAAATTATTATCCCCAGACAGTGAAATAGGTTTGAATTCTCAAGATAAAGTGCATGTTAGCTCTGATCTTCAGAAACATATGTTCTGCTTCCTCTAAAAAAGCAGGACTGCTCGTATGTCAAAACAAGTAAGTAGACATCTAAGTAAAATATGTATTTTCTTCAAAAGCAACTATTGTTCCTGACAGTTGCTCAAAGACTTGTGGACAATGTGCAATTCAAACCATTTACCCATACAAGTGCTAAGTCACAAAGTATTTTAAGGCTTAAATGAGCTGAAGGATACCAGTGGAGCTCTATTTTCTTTTTGAGTCACATTCCATCAAACAACAAACAGCTGTAGAGATGATGAAACCAAAAATAAGCTTGCATCAAGGGATAACTCAGTTAAAATTCCCACCTGGTGACTGAAAAAATAAGCAAGTGCCCTGCACAAGTTATACTCAGTCTTTGAGTTATACCCAGTCTTTGGCAGGACTGGGTACTCCTGAGTTCCATAATCGTAAATGAAGGGGCTCTCATTTTTGAAAGAGCAAATTTGGAAATTCAAGTCTCATCTCTTAGATACTTTCCTTTTCCTAACCCCTATTTTTATGTTTTTCTCTTTATTTTTGCTATTATGAGAAGAAACACATTAGCACATTAGAGAAAGTAAAGTCTGTTCACTAAGATCCTGATGCCTATGACAATTTTTGACAAGTTGATTTTTTCAACACTCTGAATGAAGCACTTGTTTTGGCTGGTATTCAGTTTTATGTTTGCTATTAATAGTCTATCTTCCACTTGCTTTTCAAGATTCTGCATATTTGTGGCTTTTGAATGTCTTTTGCTGTCAAATGTTTTGGCTGACACAGCCACAGTCTAACAAAAAAGAGAATCCTGACTCAGTGTCATCCTTTTCCTCATACTGAAAATCCATACTTGATATTTGATCAGTGTCCTTGTTTATAGGAGGGATTTTAGGAGCTCATTATTACAACGTGCACGCATATTTTCTGGGGATTTTCCTCTTTGTTTCATTTTGTAAATCCAAGAAGAAACAGGCTGAAATGTTTCAGAAATTAAGTGAACATGAAAAAATCCTTAAAGATCTATTCCATATGTTTAAATCTATTAGGCAGAATAGCTCTCACTTGAAAAAGAAACCAAAGAGTTTAAAACTAAAAAAACCCTGCTCGAAGATATTGAAACACTGGCATCATTACATTATCCTTTGTCACTGTCTCTTACCAAGCCCTTGGTCTACATTTCTCTGAGCAGAAGATGCATTTTTAATCTGTTACATTACCTACCAAATACCTTTAGAGGACATTTTATATTATTAATATTATGAAGGGTTTTTTCCTGACCATTAGCAAATGGTTACAAAACCAAAAACCCTTTGTTCAGAGAATTCCTGTGTTCCCCTGGTGGTTTTAGGCCACTCTGATGTAACTGCTGTGTGGTACCACATTGGCTTACTTCATCCTCCAGGTCTCATGTCGTTGTGCTCCTCTTTCATTCACTGAGATCTACTACTTGGCTAATTCCTGGTTTTTGGATGGAACAGCCTCTTTCTGCCATGCACAGCATCTGCTCGAGGCTGACACCCCCAGAGACTTGCAGGAACAAAGCAGTTCCAGTGGGCACCCTTACAAGTTTCCTTTCACTTCTCAGGAAGCCATAACCACTTACTGCTCTTTGCTCATAAAAAGTACAAGGAACATCTCCTCATTATGGCCAAATCTTATCTAACTTTGAACAGGCAAAAAGAAACCTGGCAAAAAGTCCCACAGGATTTTAATGGAAATAGTAAAATTCAACCTGTCAATAGAACCATAAACAAACTTCCTTACTTTCCCATTTGAACTGGTTCTTGGTCCATCACTGGAGGACAAAAGTATTCACATAAATATTTTAACACAAACCTGTCCATTACCTATGTTAATAGGTATGTTAATGTCTACCTTAATAGACATATTTATTCCTTAAAGGTATTACAACTCTTAACTGGCTTCCTACTGAATCACAGTATGGATTTCTGCCAATAGTCAGTTTAACATCTTGCCACTGCATGGGAGTAAAAGAGTATCCTCTGCCTTTTGTACTACAGGTTGATTTCTTGAACAAACATATACGTGATGTTTATTTGATATCATGAGTAATTACATTTTTTACTACTCTGCAGCTCAAAATAAGTCTCAGCAATGAATAGCAGTGCAGATCTATCACATTTCTGTCCTAAGAGACTGCCAGAGATCTTGTGTTCAGTCAATACTCTCTTTAGCTTGGGAGGTACTCACTACTTAAAAGAGGATAGAAAGTGCCAAGTGTATTTAAGGTTGCTCCAGCCCCAGATGCTGCTTGCAGAAGAGAACACACCAGTAACTGGAAAGCTGATTCTCCTCTCCTGCAGCCACAGGTTGGTCAAGGCATGGGCACCATTCTGCAGAGCAAGAAGCATCTCTCCTGCTTAGCAAGACTGCTGAGTTTGAAACTGTGAAGCAGAGCCTTAAGCCTGGCTTTTCCAGTGTGGTTACTGATCCAGTTCCTCTGTAGCATCTCAAGGAAATGGCTCACAGCAAAGGTTTCCTTCTTACTCCCAGCATCCTTCATATTTCCCCAAGTTTTTTAATTCGATGCTAATAAACTCAGTTGTGTCAAGCAGACACAATGTTTTGTTGCAGATTGTTTAAGCTGGAGAAAATACTACCCCCCTCTAGGTAAGATGTTGGTGGATTTGAACTGTGTTATGGGGTGGTTTGTTTTTTATTCAAAATCAGAACACAGTGGCCACAGTCTTTGAAGAGGGAACATCTCTCTCATCCCACATTTCCTGGGAGATGTCACAGCTGTGACAAGGAGGGGTTTATAATGCCACAGTTCGGTGCCTTCATAATTTATTCTCTCTGATTTCATGCTCTTTTAGTCTCCTGCTCTCAACCATCCACTAACAAGCAGGGATATTAGCCAATAAATCAAAGACGTCTGCTTGTCACCACCAGATGCTTGGTCACATTGCAGACGATTAGGAGACGTACAAAAGGACAATTTCATGTAGAGAGCTCTGTGGAGGTGTTCCATGGATCCTCTGTTTGATAGGAGAGCAGCGTGAGGGGAATGGAGCAGAACTCAGGAAATTTTTTGCCTCTCGGCAATGAAAAACTCAGCTGAAATAAACCTGGGAAGTAAATTAGGACCTCACCTTTCTGACTCTGCCTTTTATTATCTTGCATCTATTCCTCCAGAAGCTAGCATAAAAATAAATCTCTTAATTTGCCCATCTTGCAGTGTGCTAGGAACAGCAGCTACTTTAAATTCACAAAGAGCAGAAGAGGTGCTTAATATACATTGTTACAAAGTGCATCCATTTTCCACGTTGCAGCTTTGAAAAAAAAAATAATAATCCATTAGCCTTAGCAGTCAAATTAACAACTAACATGTCCAGTGCAAAGATACATTTTGATCTCTCCTCCCTAATTTATTACTAGATTAATGATGAGAGCCAGAGACTATTGTGCAGATCAGAGGAGAGCTAAGGTCTTTTGCAGCAACATTATTGTAGCCTTCTTCTCAAACTCCCCCTATAATCTAACATCATATTGTAATAGTAACTGACAAAAGATTATGGATAATTCCAATGTTCTATAAATAAAAACCACAGGAAAAACAGATAGTTTGCCAGCTCAAAACTGAGTATCTCTGGATAGATGGAAACAGAGTCCTGAAATGAAGCACAGCACTTGCTGGTTTCTCTGTGAAGAGGAACCTCTCTACAGAGGATGCCTGGCTTCAGACACCCGGGTCACCAGCTGAAAGGAGATTCAGCTGAGTTTTCTGTGTGTCATCCTGCTTTTTACTAGGTTCAGTCTTTAGAAAATACACTCTTTATAGTTACTTGTCTTATCCACAGGCATCTTTGACACATACAGAGTAGTTATTAACAGGTCGTCAACCACACCAGGGCTTTTGATTCATTAATTCTCATATTTTGAAAACATCAGTAGCTTGAAGAAAAGGACAAATTTGAGTACTGTGTGCCAGGTTTAGCAGTCTTCTCTTGTATTCTGGTTTAATTTCTGCCCAGCAAATCTCAGATTTGAATGTCTGAGAATTTCTCTTGCTGAACATGAATTTAGCCTCAGGCCATCTCAGTTTTGAGCAGCAGAGTCAGGAGGACAATAACATAAAGAGAATTTGTGTTGTGGTGTTAACACAGCAAGCCTAACCAGCAGTTGCCATTCCGTTAACTGGGGCACTCACATATGTGATTATGCAGCAGCTAGAAAACGTGACCATAGGAAAGAAGTGGTATTATAAGAAATATAATCAATATTCTAACAAATCATGTTTCAACCACAGCTCCAGCCAGAAGCATTTCACAATAAAATGACAGCTTCATCAGTAGTATGGCATGAATCCTCACTATAGCAACACCATACAAAAAATTCCCATTCAATTCCCTGGAGAAAATGATTGATGTGAAGCTTTTGTTTCCAGAGGAACTTACCTTTGGCACTTAACTTCCTATCTCGTTGCTTGCAGTAGATTTGCAGGTCAAGTCAAATAACCTACAGGAACAGAGGGCCAAAAGGCACAACATCAGGATGGAAAAGCAATAGGGTACTTGGCTGTTTTACAGGAATAAAGCAGTTAGTAACGTAGGAGTGCCAGGGACCAGCTTTAGGTTTGGTAAAGCACCTGGTACAGTCCCCAGTTGTCAGATCTGAGCTTTAGGTTTGGTATAGCACCTGGTACAGCCCCAGGATGTGAGATCTGAGCTTTAGGTTTGGTATAGCACTTGGTACAGCCCCAGGATGCGAGATCTGAGCTTTAGGTTTGGTATAGCACCTAGTACAGCCCCAGGATGTGAGATCTGAGCTTTAGGTTTGGTATAGCACCTGGTACAGCCCCAGGATGTGAGATCTGAGCTTTAGGTTTGGTAAAGCAGCTGGTACAACCCCCAGATGTCAGATCTGAGCTCCCCTGCACTGTGTTACATGGGTGAATTGTTCTAGCACTTAGCATCAATGAGGAGCCTCAGACTTTACCTTTTCAGCTGGCTTTTCCAGCAGATTTGAAGTGCATCAGAGGAGCACCCAGAATTAGACCCTATATCCTATTAAGATCCTGGCACATAAAAGAATAACTTTCTATTAAACCCCCTCACTTGCACTGCAGACCAAAGGAACCTCCAAACCTTTCCTCAGGTGTTGTCCAAAGGTTCCTCTGGCAATTAAACAACCTTGTCAGACATTCACCTATCTTGCCCTAAATTTCTTAATTTAAAAGATTAACGCATCCACTCCTCCTTTTTCTTGCTAGTGGTTGTCAGAAGAATTTACAGGAAAACATTTAGAATATAAAGATCAGTCCATAGCATAAAGTATAATTCAAAATGATCAGTTTTAACTTGTTTAATTCTGATCCACAGTCACAAAGCAAAACAACTTTTCAAGCAGCTTCAAAAAAATAGTGCTTAATATTGGTAAGAGGAATCAATATTAATCTTAGAAATATTAGAAAACAT
Source organism: Calypte anna (assembly GCF_003957555.1). NCBI lineage: Eukaryota > Metazoa > Chordata > Aves > Apodiformes > Trochilidae > Calypte > Calypte anna. Next base: position 3,325,272 of record NC_044259.1, on the reverse strand, counting down.
TTTTCTGAAGATATATTTTATAAACCAGCAACTAATGAACAAATTAATCAGAAAATGTATATTAAAACCAGATAGATTTGGTTTATTCCTCTCAGTATGTCTGTCAGCTGTCAGTAATTTGAGCAGTCTTTCCAAAACAATTAATTTTCACCAACTTCCAATATTTTTCAAAAGTACCAGTAATCTTCTTTGAGGAAAAAAACACAAGATGTTTTATTTTTTATTTTAATTCTTATTCGCTGAAAGTTCAAGTCTTTTCATCAGATAAGAAGCCCTTTTGAATGTCTAGGTTTCCACAGAAAATGTATAAATATGCTTGCTCATTCAGTATGTGAATGGCTTCTAATTGAAGGGGACAGCAGCTGTATTTAAAGTCATTTAAATACCAAGGGCCAAGATCAAATGACAACTGTGATAAAGGTCTCTTTTTTGCCCCTAGCCTGGGATTTCCAGTGCTATGTTGGGTTTTTTGTAGGAGCTAAAGCATGCTTCAAAGTATTTGAATTACAGCTTTTTCAGAAAACACTGCTTAAAATTCTGATGTCATTTGTAAGCAAGGCACTTGGAATTAAATCTGATTCCATTAAGGTAATAGCAGAGAATTCAGTGCAGCTCCTTTCAACATGCCCTGATACTCTGAACATTATTCTTTAAGGAGGCAACCAGTTGTCCAGATTCCAGTTGATCTGTTCATGTTTGAACTGAAGCATATTGGCACAGGGATTGCAGTAGCAGCATCTCCAGAGGTTGAGGAATTACCCTAAAAAACTTTCAAAGTGCTCCTGCTGCATGGGGGATGTACTGCCAAGAATGGGACACAAAAACCCAGGATTCTGTGACTTTAAAACAGTGACCAACTGAGGTTATTTTAAAATAAATCAGAAAAGTGAGGTGGTTTAATGGCTTTTTAATGATCCTAATGTTTTCAATTTTAATGAGTCATTCTACATCAGCTTTAATCATTTTATGAGACTGAAAAATGGCTGCATTAGTTTGGTTTTCTGTTCAATCCCCTCCCCCCAAGCCATTATGGAGGAGTGGCTAATGGGTGTCAGCTTTCAGAAGTGGAAGCCTTGACAATGGAATAACTGCTGAATTTATCTGGAAAATGATACACTAGCTACCAATATAGAAAATTATATTATGTTTTAAAGATCAAAGGAAACATATTTTACTGCAGTGCGTGTAAGAAATATCTGAAAAGCTGTAACTATTCTATACTCATTAAGACCATGAAATTGAATTAAATCTTTTCAATATTATGCACATTTCATATAAGTAATTTTAAGAGCTCAAAACGAACGAGATGTTTCATCTTGTAAAATTCACTCGTAATATAATTCCATGTCATACAAGAATCTTTCAAAATAGATCATCTGGAGCAGTTCAGCAGGAACTCTGCCTTCTACCCAGCTCAAGTAGATGTGCTCAGAGCCAGGTCCTGCCCCAAGGAAGGGTTTCTATGGCAGACAGCAGAGTGCAGCCACTGAGACGTGGACACACACAGGGCTGAAAGGCAAGGATGAAGACACAACATCCCACACTGCCTAAGCTGTTGGTTTCAGTGATGTGCTCAGGATTTTCTGGTGGCGGCCACAGTCAGAGCTGACCTCCCCTGGTGACCCCCTGGGCAGCTGAGATCCCCCTGCTCACTCAGCTTTCCTGCACAAAGAGCTCCCCAGGGTATAGACAGCAACATCTTCATTCCTCATGGCACCACATCTTAGGGCTCTGCTGGATGGATACATGGATACAGGAGTACTCTCTGCTCAGCCTTCTCCATCTACCCTCAATCTCCAGGATAAATAAATCCTGGTTCTGCTTTTTTCCCCTATACTTGGTCATACAGATTTCAAATAAAAGGAATACATTTGGATAGATGATACGTTGGTGATGAGAAATATTCTTAAATTCTTAGTCATATTAACTTTGCCATTATTTGCTGAAATCTTCTATCTGAGGTAAAATGAATTTCAATCACAGGTAAGATTTTAAAATTCTCTTGGGTAAGAAAACCCATGTAATTATATTGGAGTCAAAAGAATAACAAAACTAAGCATTTCTTCCCAAAGCTCAGTTCTGCAGCTCTAATGTGGTGACTGACCAACAACAGTAAGCACAACAGCATCAAATCCAACTAATTTTTAGCTTCTATTTATAGCAGTATAGCTACAAATTATCCAGTGTTATGATTGGTTGGTTGGAACCTACTTCATCAGCTGGGCTGTAGAAGCCACATTAAAAGCAAGCTCAAGTCATGGTGTTGAAGGGCAAGGCTGGGAAGGAAAAGGAAGGCAAAGGAAGACATCTCAGTGCATCTTGTGAGGTGTTACCATGTCCTGAAATAACTCTTAAAGCAAGATCCTACTTCATATGGTGCATGGTTAACAAGCACACCTGACACCCAGCACATGGTAAAGGACAGTACACATTGACTTGCCTTGTAATTGTGTCCTAAACTTCATAGGGATATTTCTCAATTAAACAACTACTATTACAATGAGGTTGTTAAAAAAAAAAAATGCACTAGACTCAGTTTACCCAGGAGAAGGGAACCTAATTAATCAGCTGTCCAGTATAAGGCTCAAGCCAAGAGAGAGATGGTTGCTGGCCAGGGAGGAGAGCTTAACATCCAGAGATGACTGAAAGGACTGTTGTACCAGCAGTGTTTATTTAAAGCTCTGTTGGAACTATACTTGGTAGAAATCTCCTTTCCTACAGGTTGATCATTTGCAATGCAGACTAAATTATCAAAAAAACCCAAAAAACCAAAAAAAAACCACAACTAAACCCAAACAAACAAAAAAAAACCCACCACAAAAAAACCCAAACCAAACCTGCAAAGTAAAAGGTGAATGCATACACTATATCTGAATCTCTGGTATCTCCAGACACATATAATATAGCAAACAATGGAAAGTTTTATATGTATCTTTGACTGAGATACTACAAAATTACCCCCAGGTGAAAAAAGGTGTTATGCTACACATTATAAAACTGTGAATGTAGTTTATTTGTGACTAGACAAAGCTGACAAATTATAATTTCATCTGGTATGAGAAGGCAGAATGAATACCCAAGGTACTTGAGTAGAGATTGATACAGCAAAATCAACTGTTGAAATACATTCTTTTTTTCAAACATTTGGGATTACTTTTCCTGTACTCCCTAAATTAAAAGGGTAACTCATAGCCTTTGTCTATTATTACAAGGATATTTTATTGCAGTTTGTCTAAGAACAAATTTCTACCTTATTTGTGCCAAAGATCTTCATCAGCTCAGCACACCCCTTTCCCCCCCTCCCCATCATCTCCCAGTTATTCTCAGAATAGATTAAATTTATGAAGTTTCCAAACCTAAGTATTATGCCCTTTTCCCTGCTCACCTGCATCCCACACATATTCATTCCCTACATTTGAAAATCCATCCATATCAATGATTGCCATGTGCCATTCATTTCCTATACTCCAGTAAGGAAATCCTGGTGCCCCTACCTGCTTTGGTTGTCAGACATCCTTGAGCAGCAAATCAGCTGCAGATTCTCTCCCCTTTAAATTATTCTGTGCAAGAGGTAAATACTCCATTCTCAACACAGTAAGGGTATTGTTAATATTCAGAAATAGAAATCTTTCTTTTTTACTGCTCCCTCGGTTACATGCAGTCAACCACTGCAAGATAAAACCATTTCATCTTCTATGTACTGAACTGAGCAGTGTCAGAAAAATGATGATTTCAACATAGAAATCATGTCCTACAATTATTTCAGATGCCCATCTGCTCTCCAATTTTCCCCAATATTCTTCAGATAATGAAGCTATTGATTCCCTTCTTTGCCCCAATTATTTTCTTTCAAATCGAAATAAAGAGCAGACAGTAGGCACCAGAATAACTTTCTGGCAGAGTAGAAAGGGAATTCCTAGATTGACACATTTATTATTAGGCCCACATAAATTCTTTCTGCTGATTTCTGGGTTTGGAACTTTGGAAGTTCATGTTTTCAAAGTCGGACAGCATGGGCACAGATCTTGAAGGTTTTCTTACTCCAGCCAAGAGCTGTGGGAGCACGACCCCAAACATTGTGAGAACTACAGTACAATAATGAATGGGCAAAGAGTAACAGTTTGGGGGTTTTGTTATTAGTAGCAGCAGCAAAATTCTCAAACAATCCACAATAGGAATGCTCTTCTGATAAGGAAAGCATTGAGAAAAAATTATCCTGGACACTGCCATGGGGTTTCATTTTATACACATAATTCTTATATTTTTGCATTATATTTTTAAATAATAGAAACGTACTTCAGGTTGCTTCCACCTTCTGTATTCACTTATCTAAGCACTATCAACATCAACCTAAAATGTTAACTAATATTTAAAATTTCAAGGAAAAAAATTGTAGCAATGTAACTCTTCTGTGGATACCTGGAGATTTCAGAACCAATGTGTTTCTTTGTATATTTATGAGTGTTACAACATATACACATTCATCCTGCCTTCAAATTCCAGGCAGAGTACATTAAATTCAGTTTTTCAGTTTTTATCACCTCTTAAAAATAATCATTTTAAAATATGCACTTACAACTACTATTTTGGTGCAACAGTCAGAGTCTAATTCATTAGTAGCAGGAAATAAATAAAACCAGTTACAAATTAGAGCTGTCACTGTCCTAGTGAGAACTTCCAGGCTGTCTTAGAGAGAAATCAGCCTGAAAGTTGCCAGCTCCAGAGATGAGTGGGTATGTACAGGCAGTAAAGAGAGCAGAAGGATGAACAGGAGAGTTGTCAAACACATGGAACTGCCTTGGGAAGACACCTGGGAAGAAATCAGCCAAACTTTAGGGAATCGTGGGTTTAGCAGAAATGCTGAGGAAACAGAATGACAAAGATCCAGCTGGAAAATTTGCTTTATTGAGAATGGAAAAGAAGGGATCTTGTCCAGAGCAACAAGGCTTTGGTTGGCTGGAGCAATGGGATGTGAGCAGCAATTCCTGCATGATGCAAGATTTAGAGTTCCCAAAGAACAAACCCTTCTGAAATAGCAGGGGCCCCTGGCAAGCAGAATTTTTCTATCAGTGAGTCCTAATCATCTGAGCCATCTCAAAGACTTTTTTAATTTGAAACCAATTTTCTCACTTTATTAAGATTCTTAAGGTGAGATGTTTTGGCACCTACATTTTAGCAAGAATGGTCATAAAACTCAGGTGTCAGAAAGTAATGCAATCAGACCGCTCTGCAAGGGAATTTCTCTAGGCTACTGAGAATAAGCAGCCCTCTTCTAGCTCTAGTTACCCAATGCATTGCCAGCTTTTTTACAAGTCTATAAAATCTCTAATCAGATTTCTTCTGGCAACTCTGTTTCTTGCCAAGACAAATAATGACAGGTAGAAAGAAAATCTTGTCTTAAAGGTGTGTGCCAATAAACTGGTTTTGATTTCCTGTGCAGTTCCATAGATCTCTTTTCTGAGTGTGCAGCAAGTGGGCATCAGCAAATCTAATGACACCAGGCAATGCAGAGAGTTGGGAAATGCTCTCCTTGAACTCCTGAAACCCATTCAGGCCTGGACTCAGATACAGTTGCAATTTCCATAAGCTGTGTTTTTCTCTATTTGCATGGCATTGCACAATTAGTTGCATCTTCTGCTTTAATGTTTATTATTTTATTTTCAAAACCTCCATCACCCAAGTAACATGGTTTAGTGCCACAAAATGAAATTATTTTACAGGCATATATTGGATCAACTGGAGCAAAAAAAAAAATTTAATCAGGATGACCTCAGAGATCTTACTCCAAACATTTGTTGAAAACAGCCCCACTTAGAAGTCCAAAATTTGCACTTTGTGTTTACTAGCACTGACTTAAAATATGTTGTTCAGCAAACAATTCTGGCTATAACTCTCATTCAGATAAAGTCTTCCTGAAAGAAATTCAAAATAGATACCAAAATAAACTCTATTTTCTTTCATTATTCCTTTGTATCTAATGTTCACACAACTTTTTATTGCTGTCAGCTTTCAAAACCAATGTAACCTGAGAAACAATTCCTTTTTAGTGGAACAAAAAAACAGGACTTAAAACCAGCCAAGGTTATGTCATTATCATATCTCTCTCTTCATCCATAATAAGCAATAAAATTCTGGAAATGGTAGTACCCTTGCTTCTCTTATCTTACACCATCTGCAAATACAGGAGTGCTTGTAGGGAGATGTATAAATGCTGTTTGTTAGGTATGGAAATCAGCTTGCTAGGCCCAAATGTGAGCATGCAGGCATCATTTCATGTACTCTTATGTAAGGTCTGAGAATTCAACTTTTATTAGTATTTAAATGACATAAGCTAATCTAGCAGTAAATGTCTAGTGTAAATAACTAAACAGGAAAAACTTTAACGTGGCTGAGCAGCCTATTGTCACCAGAACATTCAAGTCTTCAGATTTCTACAACAGCAAAAAAAGAAACTGAGCAGTTGTAGACAGAGCAGACTTTCCAGGAGGCCATTTCATGAGTGCTACTTCAATAGCATTGACCTAGTCCCTGAAGCACTGCATACACAAGTTAGAACAAGTTCCCAAAATTGTTTGGCCACTGAACCAAGGTCAAAACCCATGAAATGCAATCACCTCATTAATCATTCACAAACTTCTGTACCTTCTAGAACAGGAAATCAGAGGCTAGATTCTAAAACTAGATATCGGCCCTTTTGTCTGGCTTATGCAGACTTAACAAGCACTAACATGGGGCACATCATCATCTTCTGAACTAGGGACACGAGTGCAGTGATAAGCCAGATGAAATATTAATAACCAGAAATTTAGATGTAGGCAGATGCACAAGAACAGCATAAAAGCTATGTCAGGAATCACTGAGAGATGGAAAGCATATTTAAAGGATTTATTAAAGCAATCAGAAGCAGCCTCTACTCAGTACCCGTGACTGCAAGGTGTTTATGGCCATGTATTTAATCCTCCTGCTCTAGAATAGATAAGTTATGCTCTCCTCTGATTTCTGCACAAAGAGTTTTTTCCATCTTCTCTAAAGAGCAGAAGTACTATTTAGGTCTTGCTAAGCAAAGCACTAATAGGAATGACAGCAGCAAGATGGAACATGTAATAAATATTAAGGTTAAACATTATAAAGATTTATACTACAGAGAATATAGTTTTAAATTATGAGATAAGGTTATAATCTTTTGTTATACGAAATGAAAGAAAAATTGGTTTGATGACAGGGATTTTTTTTTTTTGCAGCATTATATTCAGAGAAACCTGATTAAAAAAAAGAAAATAAAATAGGGAGCATGTACTTATCTTAAGCAGTTTCTTTAACAGTAATTAACCAAACAGAAAACTGGGAACAGAAATTGCTAACACATTTCAGGTGATCCTTTTCAAAGAAGTGCATTAACAAGTATTTTTTTAGTTCATTACAAAATAATGTTTCTAAGGTCAACAAGCAAACAGGAAAAACTTATAATGAATGAAAAGAACAGAAGCAGAAAAATATACCAAAACTTGTATGTATACATGTACAGAAAGCGTGTACAAGTTGGTTGACTGTATTCTTATTTTGACACTGACCATTATAAGCACTGAATAGCTGAGCTTCTGAACAGAGCCAAACAGGTGGAAGAATTCAGCTGTTTTCTATAATTTTGACTCACTGCCTGCAGCTTCTTGTAGTTTGCACTGAGCTTTCCTTGAGGAAGTCTCAGAAACATGAGCTGTGCTCTGGAGCAATTACAAATATTTCACATAGAGAACAGAGCTCATAGGCCTTGTCTCCCCTGCTGAGTTTGTAAGAACTAGTGAAAAACTCTTATTTTTGATCATTTTTCTTTTTTAAAAAATGAGTGCAATACCAATATGCACATGAGCATCTTTAAAGTGTTTTATGGTAGAAAGAAAAAAGCATTGCTTCAGCTTAGAGAAGAAAACTACAAGGAATACAGGATTTGTGCCAGTAACTGTAGTGTCATCATCCTATCTTCTTTTTCTTGATCTGGTGAGGAGTCTCTGAACAAATTGAAGAACACAGCCATTACCTGTTCCTGTTTCTTTATTCACACTAAAACTCAGACTGCTACAATACTTAGCAATGCAGCATTTTTTTCTTAACAAAAACGTTGAAAGTCAGAACATAAAAATTAATCCATATGACCTCTCAGTTTTAAAGTGGCTCCACACCTCGCAGTATGTTCAAAATATAGGTTATATACATGAATTGCACATGCAGAAAGCCTGGGAACAATCCACTTTTCAATCAACAAAAATCCCACGTTTAAACTAAAATCTGGGAAACTTTCACCCATTTCATATACTTTTTCTTTTAATCAGACCCTAAAAAAATCTCTTTCCTATCCACTTCTCTTCTAGAAGATAAAAGTAGTCTGCAAGAAATTCCAAGATCTTAGCCACCAAGAACATGCATTTACTTTAAATCCTGTTCCAACAACAACTGAGTGCACAGTACACAAAAACGAGACTAAATTGATGTGATATTTTGCATTGAAAAGGCCTAAAATGTTGTTACAGGTATACAGAAACCTAGGTTTTTGAATCATGTAGAATAGATGTGTTCTCATCTGTCTGGATTCAAACCCTGTATCTTAGTTCTAATTTTTGAAAAAGGAAAAAAAAAAAAAAGTCACAGTCCAAGAATCTCAGTGTTTTCAAAGTAAAAACTAATCCAGATCTGCAAAATTTGTCTTATATGAAAATACATGGAGCTGCTCTTTAAAGTCCTTACCATAACAAAACCTACCTGCTGCCAACCACCAGCAACCAACAAATAAACAAATGAGTCAATCTCAGCCTAGGGGTAATGAACCCCAAATTGTACATCCCTCAGTGAACTTGGAAGCTTCTTAAAGAAGTTGTAGGGGTTAAACTGTCTTAGAGATCATTTTCAGATTTTCAGGTTATCTTCTCACTGTATTGAATCTTTTCACTGTAGCCCATATTGAAAGATTTTACTTCAAATCAGAACTTCTTACCTAATTGAGAAATTCTTATATGAAGACAACTTTTCATGCTAAAGGAATAACAAATTATAGGTTATATGTCTCTGATTTGAGAGGATGCATAATTTACAACACTAAATAATTAATATCTCAAAGGATTCCAATTTAACTGATGCCTTCAGCATCAGCACAGCCAAAATGCAAACCCTGTCTGTTTGGTGCTTAAAATTTATCTTTGTGGTAGAGGTGAGTAGTAGCTTTATATAAGTAATTATTATGTTTTCCAATGGGTAATTTTTGCTTCTCACTTAAGAGCATTAATAAGTACCCAAAAGTTCAATTTCTAACAGATGATCTGTAAGCAAAGTGGAGTGGAGAAAGAAAGGCAAGCATGACAAGCAGTATCCTGTTACAAATAACATTTCATCTACATCTATTTACTGCAAGCTCTGTTTTGAAGTAGTTTTAGACTTTTTCTTACAGGACTAGCCAAGTATGACTTGGTCATACAAAATAGTTCTGAGTAAAAGAAAAATAATATGGAAAATCCATGGCTAGTTGCAAATTGGAACACTCATACAGAGGAAGTGAAAAATTGATGCTAAATTGTAGATATCAATAAACTCTGCCATTTTATGATCCTATCTGCAAAAATCTGAAACTTGTCTTCTTACCATTGTTGCATGGGCATAGTTAACCTGCACAACTTTTCCTTTCATTTTTTTTTCCTTCATTTCAGTCTGTGATAGCTGAGGCAAAATTACCTCCCTGAAGACAAGCTGGGTCATTTCATATAAGCCTAACAACACTTTGACATATTTTAAATACATTTTTTAATACAAGATAACTTTCATTCAGCTAACCATTCTGGAGTAATAAAGTAAGATTTTAGTCAAACTTGAAGAAAGCCTAAATAATATATTCTTAATGCTAAATGGATACACTAAGTTATTCTAATTGGATGACAACTCTGAAGATCAGAATATTTCTTTTTCCTGAGCAGGGCACAGGTAGAGTTCAGTTGATAACATGAATGAAGAAGACTACTCAAGGGTTGTGTTAAAATACCTCAGATTGGCTCCAGAATAACTAACTTTTTCCCACCTTTAGGTACACACCTGACTTTACTTTCTAGATGAAAAGATAACACCATGCTGTCAGAGCAACCATGTTTTACCTTAATGAGTCAGCTCCTAGGCAAATATTTCAATAAATCAAAATGAAGATGTGGACTTGAAAATGTTAATCTGCTGATTTTTGAATAGGAGATATAAATAAATGTCAATGCTTAGCAATGAAGGGTCATTAAGCACTTCATATATACACATATACATATATATATATATATATAAAACTACAGGTACACACACTAGCAGTGGGCTTGTTTTTATCACAGGTCTGATGGCAGAGCAGCAGTTGGGCGACAGGATCAGTCACCAACACAATTTGGCCTTGTAGGAAAAAGGATTAATCAGAATGTGAGCAGCACTCAGGTCTGCAGTGTGTCTGAAGGTGTCTGAAAACACATTTGAAACACAATTATTCAAAGCAAGGTGCAGAGGAATGCATGTCCATGTGCTCTGCCACAGTACATACAGAAGAATGTAAGATCTTCTTCAACAAAGACTTTGTAGTTATTTTTAGCAGGATATTTCTCTTTGGGTGCAAGGAATCAGTTCTGACCCCCCAGATTTCAGCAACTGAGAGAACCTGCCAGGCTGTTCCAGTGAGTTTCCCTTGGCTGGAATGACAGCTCTGACCAGGCAGCTGCCCTTTATTTGTGAAGATTCTTATTTGTCTGCCATTTCACAGCAAGCAGTTCTGATGAATAGTGCAATTAACCTTTCCTCTATTAAAACAATTAATTTCAAAAATTAAAGACATGACAAGGGCTAAATACTAATGCATAAATTATGAGGTTCATGAATTGTAATTATTAATCTATGTAAACTAATTGTGAAATAAACAAAGAGGACAAAATGTAAGCAGAAGTCAGTATTAGGATTGATGGTGCTTTTTCTCTATGAAAAGAGAAATACACTATTTTACTCCTGGAATTAAAAATTAATCATGCCAAGCCTCAAACTGGAGTATATTTTTCCACTTCTGAAGGACTTAGGATTCCAAGATTTTTAAAGTTTAGTTTTGTTTCTACAGCAATGTAAATTTACATCAGAGGAATCTACCTGCCCAAACCTCCTACACTCCCATGTAAATGGATCTGTCTCAACTACGCCTGCAGGGAAGCTCTCCTAAATTGTCACTTCATCTAGCAAGAATTCAAACAAGTCTTGCAGAATTCTTCTAACAATGTGATATTGACATTTTGAAAGATCTAACATAACAAAAATATTCTGATCAAGACAGCAGGTAATATAAGATTTAAAAGATTAATACCAACACTGAAATATTTGGGGAATGGGAGAAGCACCTGCCTCAAACACCCACATGGATGTGCCACTAAAGGAGATGCTTGCTAGGGAAGAGGTGTGGATACAACCTGCTAATAAATGAAATCTTTTCTCCTGTGGAACATTTCAAGATTTTAACAGTATTATAACTTTTTACCTTAAAGACAGAAAAAAATATAGCTAGACAAATTCTCAATTCACTTTCAGCCACAGGTTATGGAAAAGACAGCAATTAAAACCCAGCTTTGATAATGTGTTGCTTACTGCCTTCTAGAAATGTTCCCATCTGCTTGTCCTCCTTGTCCTCTCACCCCTCCTAAAAGAAACTTGCTGAGAGCAGGACTCCTTTCCTGGTCACTGCCTGAAAAGCTGTGATGTTGTCCCAGTGAGACCCAAAGAGTTCAGCAATGTTCTCAGGAGAGAAGTGATGTGAGGGCAGAGACTGCTTTCTGAAATGTTTCAGATCCCTGAAGCCTGAACAAAGTTGCTTATTTCCTTCCAAACTGTCAATAACACACTGCAGAAAACAAGTTTTAAATTGTTTTACAAATATACAAAGAAAAAAAATCCCAAACAAACAGCAAAACACCCTGGAAAGGCACATTCATAAAACTCAGTGAAGTAGTAGCACTATAAAATAGCTACAATGATGTGCAACTGCATGCAGACCTTTAAGAATCCCAAGTTGGTTAATGATGATTAAACTCAGTGTCAGAGACATTTTGCACTAGAAGAAAAGCACCAGAGAATAGTCAGTGTGCTAACGTGAAGATATTTTATAAACAGACTATTCCCTCAGAGTCCAGGGGAAAAAAAGCAAATTTTTCCTCCTGAAACAAGGTCCCACTCCATATAATTTTTATTTCTGCAGGTGACCTTTGAAACCACTTCCAACTTTATTGTCAGTGACCAGATTACTTCTAGCTCACTAAAACCATGCTACCTACATAGAAAACAAAAATGAGAAATTGCTGAGATGTCAGCCACTCATTGGCTGCCTCATCACTTGGGCTCATGCTTGGCCTACTGAGCGCAGAATTTCAAACAAAGTGGCCTGATGGAACCCTTGGATAAAGAGTTGGTCACCTAATTTTTCACCATGTCAGTTTCAAAACAATACCTGACTTTGTATATCAGACAGTTCAGTGCTTGGGTAATGCCACTTCTTACCTTTGAATTTATAGTTACTGCACTGCGTAAAGCATTAAAAAGTCATCTTCCAACTGTAAAAAAAAATTAAAAATAAAAAAAATCAAAATATCTCTATCTAGTTTTTTCTTGGGCTGTATATTATGTGGCAAGGGTTAAAATTCTCTGGAACTTTTGTCCTGAGACAGCTTTGTTGTGGTATCCTGTGTAATGAGATCCTGAGAGAGGGTTCATTCAGATGCCTTGACTACAGGACACTGGCCAAGCCACTGGATAGTGGTGGAGCATTTGGGGTTTTTTTACACCTTAATGCTTCATCCACCATTAATTTCACCACCTCTGTCATCTCCCTCCCATTCTTATCCCACCTAGGAACTTACACCCTAACTTATTCCCTGGAAATGTCAGTATTTCAGATGCTGCAGTGAAGAAGGTCAAGAGTAGAGAGGCACAGGGAGCAGAGAATTCAGGAAAATATTTGAGTCAATTTTATCCCAATTCTTTTGCATTTTAAAACCTGTTTCACGACTACCATGGTTTTGGCTGCAATATAGGGATGGAAAAACTACTCAATTTTCAAGGCACATGTGGGCAAAAGTGGTAGTTGAGAACTACTTATCCTGTCAGTAAAGCAGCAGGACTACAGTAAAACACCAAGGAAAAGATGGTAATCCCTACAGAATGCAGTGCATGGCACTGCTAAATGGGATTGCTTTTATAATTGCCTTTTCACAAGGCCAATATGTATTACAGAGAAGATCAACTGATGATAAACTCTAAACTCTAAAACCAAAGCTCTGCCAAAGTCCTCTCTCATATCTTACCTTTCTAATTTATCTGTACACCATTCACATTTCTGCATTTATTTCTGCTACAGATAGAGCTAAGAAGGGCATCAGTTCAGTACCCATTCCAAACTCAGCTCTATCACTCAGAACAAGGGACACCTTAGACATATTCCCACTTCTAGCCCTAAATGTTTGTGCTTGACTGTCAATGCAAGGAAACAAATCTTGTTCCATTACACAAAGTGATTGCAGAATGGCCCTTCCTGAGAGACACTTTACCCAAGCATGGCAGGGGGCAGGCAGACAGGAGAGCTGTAACAAGCAATTACATTACAGAATCTTTTGCCTTCCATTTCATTAGCTAAACTTCTTCATATTTTAAAGTGATCTTTCTAATAATGTGTCAGGACTGAAACCCCAGTGGACATAAAACTCACAATCGTCACGGTTGAAAAAACACATCTATTTAATTTTTGTCTTCAACTAGTTTTAAAAATTAATTTATCTGATTGCTCAGGTTATTATATAAAATGTGCTGAATTTTGTGTAGAACTAATAGGCACGTTTCCTTGTATTTTAGCTCACTACTGCCTAGATGAGGTTTTTCTAATACTTGCTGATGGCTGATTAAAGAAATAATGAAATGGTGACAAAAGTCTGCATAGCTCCCACGAGGCTTCAGAAAGATCTAGAGCTAAATGCAGAAGCCTTTACAATGGCTTTCAGCCACTGTTTTGGGGTACAGAATTATTTTCCTGATTTAGATCTTGCCTTCACCACAAAACCAGATATCTACCAGTGCTGTCAACTGAAGAAGGCCACCTAAGAATATTTAGCAAAGGAGCACAGCTTGCCACATAAGTTTTTTCAAGTCTGCTGAGTATAAAAGAGAGTGGTTTACCATCAAATCATAATGGAACATGGGAACTGCTTTATAAAACACATCAATTATAAAATATCTTAGAAAAAACCTCAAAATCTTCATTTTTAAGTCTCAAGACACAGTAAAACCAAAGAATCTAAACATGCAAACATTTTGGGTCCATAAGTTAATTGTACTGCTAGGATGTGATCCCACTGTGTTTAAGCTAAGCTTGCCATGACTCCTCTTAATGATGGGAAGAAGAATCCTTGGCCTCTTGAGGTCTGTGCAATTTACTAAGTATAGTTCACTGCACAGAAGATGATGTAAAAGGAGATAAGAAACCACAGATTTACTGTAGCTACTCCACATTTTTCCTTTACATTCCAAAAGTAGATCAGTTCCCATGAGATGTACAGGTGAAAGATAAGCACAGATTAGAACTTTTAGATTTCACATTTGCATAATGCAATATAAAGCATTTCAAACCACTAAGCCTTACCTACAGACTTCAGAATTGCCCAAAACTCAAGTAAAATTATAAGTTTGAGGTGATTGCACCTGTCATCTTCATCTTTTACACTGGTAAAAGATTCATATTTCGAATCTTGGTTATCTTTGCCTCCAGTTCAATGCTATATTGCCCTGCCACCTACTACTCAAGATTTGGGAAAAAGATCAATGTCCCAGAGCAAATCGTACATTTTTCTCTTATCACACCAGCATAGTATGTTCCCATTAAGGAGCTGATGCTTCCACTATAAAAACTTAGATTTTTTTTTTTTTTTTTTTTTTTTTTTTTTTTTTTTTGAGGAGATATGCAAGTTATCTACAGAATTTTTCTTTAGGATGATACTTATTGTACAAGGTTATTGGGTCAGGAACACTTTTTTCCATAAAATGATACGATCTAAAAAGCAGCAAACCAGATGGAAGTTTGGAGCTGACATTTCAGACAGGTCTTTTATATTAACAGGATTCTGTCTCTTAAACTACAGCACTCACAATCATTAATTCCTAATACTTCTGGGTGCTAATTGTTGAACAATAAGCAACCACTTGATTATACATTGTGGGAAGTGTGAGATGTTAACAATTCAAGCTGCAAATGTGTTCACAAAATAAGGGCTTCAGTAGTCAAACATATTTCCCTGACTTCTGTAGAAAACTCAGAATTCCAGTCTTTAAACTCCCAATCGTGACAATACTACCTTGCATTCTTTTGTTTATTCTTAACACATTTATTAAGGAAAACCTTAAAGAAGAGTAAAAGGAAAAGAAAAACAAAAAAAGCACCAAATATTGAGCATTGCAGCACTGAATTTTCTTCTCAGGTTCAGTGCAGTACACACTGATTACCAAGTGGAGAGGCACCAGTACCACTGCTGCCTTCCCCATGCTGCCAGAGTCTGGCCACCAATTCCCCTCTCCTTGCCCATGATCCCACTGCAGATTCCTGTTCTTTCCCTGCCCTTCCCATTCTCTCCCACTGGGTGAGGAAGAAGAAGGCTCTCAAACTCCGCGTCCAAGTCTCTCAAGTTGCATCTGAGTGACAAAGCAAAACATCCTGCAGAGTGGCAGCCACAGCCTGGACCAGTCCCCCAGACTCTTTTCCCTTTAGGAATGGAATGCAAGGAGTAAATCCTGATCTTCCCCTAAGTCCAAGATGCAAGGTGGCATTTCTAGTCCTTGGATGTAGGGGAAGGGATTATCATGCTGAAGAGGGAGCATCTCATCATTAAAGCTCTTCCTGAATCTGTTACCTATGATGCTAAGGCAGATGGAAGGAAGAAGAGAAAAAAGTCTTACCCTCTCATGGCCATGATAATCACTCTGGTTATTTTGAAGTATCAGAAGAACAATAAAGAAAAAAACAAACAAACAAACAAACAAACAAACCAAAAAACCCCACAACCCCTTTGGAAAGCTTTCAAAATGTCCATTGTCCTGGCAACATCTGTTGAGAGCACCTGAAAGATCAACTCAAATCAGAACTGCACTGACAGCTAATGCACTCACCAGCTCAGAAAAGGCACCTGAGCCACGAGTTGTTCCTTTATACCAATGTCTTGTTTCCCTCACACCTATCCTTTTATCTTTCTCTAGAAAAGCAAGAACACTTTATGCCTGCCTTCCAGCTTAAGGTCTTTTCTAGATACCAATAAGTCATTTCAACTTTAGATTATTCTTTAAATGAAATAAGAAGGAATACTAAAGCCTGTGGACATTTGATACTGGTAAACATAAAGGAAAAAAAACAACTGATATTCTGAATTATAAAAAGCCCCACACAGTACAGGCTTGATATCTTCCACTTGTTTTCCTGTCCTAACATCATGGAAAACTGGCTGTTCATAGAGTACACTGTTGCAGAACTTTTCTAACAGAGAGTTTATAGGTAATGTATGCAAAGTTAGAGTTAACACTTGCATCAAAACCAAAGGGAAGTTGAGTTGAAAATAATTCTCACTAGAAGAACAAATTAATTATGCATCATTATGGCTTTCTGCTGACTTTATTTTGAGCTCTAAGCTGAATGCAAGGACAACTTTCAGCTGCCCTTTTCAACATATTAGCCCCAATTCTATTTTCCAAATATCAATATGGTAATCCCACATTTCCCATCTGTAGACAATCCAGTCTTCATAAAGGTAGCATTATTACTACAAATACACTGGGGGAAAGCTATTTCAATTACTAGGAGACTATGCAACTCCAAGTCTATTCATTTCAGTTTATTCAACTGTCTGGATATATTTATTCCTGCACAGAACTTTTATAAAGAATGAATAAATTCACCTTGATATTGAACCAATTGACTTGGGCTGAGCTAGGCTGGGCAGTGGAACCAGAATCACTTCTGAAATTAGCCCTGATGATGCTGATCAAAACAAAGTGGCTCCTCATTTATTACAGTGACAGCTCAGAAATGGTTTCAAGCTCAGGGACAATGTGGCCTGGGGTGTTAGCTATGGCCTGGGGTGACAGCTGAGGCCAGAAACTTCTGTGCCAGTTGCACACTCTGAAGCTGCATCTGAGGATGTGATATTTCCTAGGGCTCCTGCACCTGCCTGAATGTCAAGCAGCTGGTGTGAGCACTGTAACAATTCAGATTGTTATTCCAGCAGTGACAAGTTTGCCCTGAGACTACACAGATGAAATTGATCCTTTTTTTTTTCAGCTTTTTTGTAAGCACTCCAGTCATGGATAAAGCATCTTCAGTCAGACACAAACAGAAAACACTAATTTTACAGATTTATTATGCAACTGCAATGGATCATCACTGGTAATAAAATGTAAAAGGGATGAGACATTTGAAAGTTACAGCATAAGAACTTGAGTTTCTGGGATTTATAAAGCAATAGGTTTAGCATTATTATCCTTTGAATGTTCAAGTACAGGATTACTATAGCAACCCATATCCTACTTTAAAATCAATAGCCATCCAGGTAAGACAAGCTGCTAAACCAGTCTACAGGTAGCAATATGCTCCCTCAGCTCTCTGTAGGTGTGTGTGTTGCTACAGTGGAAATTTAAGTTAAAGTAAGAATGGCAATCTTCTTAAAAGATTTTGGAAAACAAGGTAAGGGATGAGAGGGATGAATAACAATGAATGTGGATTTGAGAAAGCCTTAACTGAAAGCACCAAAGCTCCCGAGCAAGTGAAACAAAGACTCCAGATTGCACTCTTTCAGCTTTTTAAAAGAAGACAGTTGAGCCCCAGTGAATCTGGGCTTTCCTAAAAAGTCAGTTTTATCTTTCCTGTTGTGCAGAAAAAGTTCTACAAAACGCAGCCACAGCTGTGCTGCTCCATCAACTCATCCTCAAAGGAAAACCCAGCAAGGCCAATTTCTCCCTTGTTCACATGCAAGCTTTGCTGTTTCCTTCCCTGTGAGCACAAGCAGATGCAGGATTCACTGTGTCTTTCTCTGTAAGCAGAATTTGGTGTTGCCACTAACCCTTCATGTCCAGTTGAAGCTCTTCTTAAACGCTGGCAGTTCTAAAAGTAATATAACTCAATGAGAAAATGTCTTCTGATAAATCTTCAAATAGCTGCTGGAGAGGCTGAGGGAGCTGGGGCTGTTCAGCCTGAAGAAGAGGAGGCTCAGGGGAGACCTCATTGCTCTCTACAACTCCCTGAAAGGAGGATGGAGCCAGGGGGGGGGATTGGTCTCTTTTCCCAGGCAACTCTCAGTAAGACAAGAGGGCATGGTCTTAAATTGTGACGGGGGAAGTTCAGATTGGATATTAGAAAGAATTTTTTCACAGAAAGGGTGATCAGACATTGGAACGGGCTGCTTGGGGAGGTGGTGGACTCTTCGTCCCTGGAGACATTTAAAAAGCGACTCGATATGGCACTCAGTGCCATAGTCTAGTGACTGTGGCGGTAGTTGATCAAGGGTTGGACTCGATGATCTCTGAGGTCCCTTCCAACCCAGCCTATTCTATGATTCTATGATTTATCCAGTCATTTACTTTTCCTTCTTAATTCTTTTAATTTCAAATTTCTCACCAGTGTGTAATATTTATAGCCTGAGTCCAAGTAAAAGAAAAAAAAACAAAACACTATCATATCAGCAGGAGAAGCATGAAAGTAGCATGGAAGAGGGACTGGGAGAATTTACCTCATAAAAATGCATACCGATGTGCAGCCCATGTATGGAAGTGAAATTGGCAGGTACCTAGAGGTCTCACAGCAGAAAGCAGGGAGAAAATGTAGAGACTGAAGGATGTAAGCATAATATCAATTCTCACAAATGAAAAATTAGCATACCTGGCAACTGTCTGTTTTTTCAAAAGGGAAATGTCACACTTTCTAAAAGCACATGCACTTTTGGTGCATGTTAAAATTTCAGCAGCAAAGAGCAGTGATTTCATGTTGTGCATACAAATGTGTCTACAACATGTGCATCGTGCTGAGCTTTTTTCCCAGTTTGCTTATTAAGTTTTTCTGCCCTGCCTTATAAATCTTTTGCACACAGTCTTGGGAATGGCTCCATACTGCCACACATGAAAAAGACTACCTCGTGAACTGGAAAAGGACATTTCTTCAAAAATCTAGTCTATCAATTTGCAGGTGACTTTCTGACCTACAAAAATATTTTTCTAAATACTCCCGATGGATCTTTTTTCTTTCACAAAATTGTTCTTTCCTAAGCCTACATCCACACTTAACATTCACAGCACTCTGCAGCAGGGACTTTCACAGCTCAGCTGCCCATTCTGTGAAAAAGAATTTGCTCACGACCATTCTGAATTCTGCCATAGGTTTGCTTCACATAACACCTTGCCCTCTGCCCTGTCACTGGGAGTCACTGCAAATGGTTTGGTGCCTTTGGTTCCTCCTGTCATCCTTGACTACACAAATCCCTGCCCCAGTGCCCATCGATTCTGCAGGCTCAAGAACCCTCCCCGTAGCTGATTCTCTATTTCCTGGCTGCTTTTCTCTATTCCCTCTCAGTAATCACTACATCCTGTACACAGACTTTACCCACATCTGTCCAAAGACTTCTGGATGCAGGTGTTGGGTGGAGCTTTACAGTGCAATAATGATAACACCATTTTTTTTATTCCTACCATAATTATTCTTAACTTCAAATACGTCATTTGAGAGCTGCCGAGCCCTGCACTGAATTACTCACAGAAATTTTTACTATTTCATTCCTGTAAAGAATTGTAAACACAGAGACCATGAAATTACAGTAGGGGTCATGTTGTCTCCCACTCCTTCAGTATTGTGAATTATTAACCTTTGTGGATCTAAACCAGAAGTCTGTTGACTCTGGATGTTAAACTGACCAGTTTTACAAAGGCTCTTGTGTCTGGACACCTCAAACTGCAGCTTATAACTTCAAAGCATAATTAAAGTATAAAACAGAGAGAAGAATAAAAGTGAGAAATATTAGCAAGCTACTTCAAACTCTGTTTTTCATAACTGTTTTCAGTAAATCACAAGTACTCATCAAACAGTTTCAAAATAAACTTCCCAAAGGGCAAATACACTGTGTACCTTGCCAGAGGTGGAAATACATAGTGCTTATTTCCTTATAGCAAGGAAATATTTACTTAGAACTTTGTAATATGTGTCAGAGCAGTAATAAATGCCAATTCCCAGACACATGCAGGCATTTGCACAACTGTATCAAAAAATGAGCACAAGCTTAAGAACCACTCAGAATATAATATTAAACCTATTGACATGGCAAGATAAAATTCCAGTGTGTCTCTAGATTCTTCCTCACACCTATGGAGCCACCACCCTGAATAAACCACCCCACGTGCCAGGAATACTCCTGCAGAAGCTGCTACCAAGGGAAATCCTTCTGACAACAAAAATGATACTTCTAAGAGGGGAGAAGAAAACTGGCTAGTAGTAGTAGTACATCAAGAAACAGGTAAAAAAACCTAAGAAAAGCAGAGATTGATCCTCAAAACAATGGTAAACACTGAAAGCACCAGTTTTGGTTGGTTGGTTTTGGTTTGGTTTTTTTTTCTCTTCCAGACTCAGATTTTTATACTGTTGGTATGTATTGAGCTCTGGGAATTAAGTGCAGCAAGCAATCAGCTCTTCTTTTAAGATGCATTTTGTTGTGTGAAAATTCCTAAATGGACTTACTCTGCATTTGAAGGTGGTCAGAATCACCCTCACAAAATAGTCTCCTGAATGAAAAAGGTCTGTCATCCCATTTCAGGTTATTGTATAACATCCTGTAGGTTGTGTTAGAAATAATTACAGAAATTTTAATACTTAATATTTAAATAATTTTTCTACATTATTAAATCTTCACTTAGGTTTTGAATTAACTCTTCCTTTAAGTTGTACCTTGACACAGAAAGGTTGTCTTGCCCAAAGTTTATTCATCCCACCAATCCTAAATAAATACATTTGCAGGATATAAACAACCCTTTGCTCTTATTATTTGGACAAATAATTTTACTTGAGTGTTTCTGGGGAAAATGTACAGACATTGCATCTCTGTCAAGTCATAAGGTTTCCAGACACAGTACAAGAAAAGGTTCATTACCATTTTTGACCCCTGATGAAATCTGAGCCCTCAGGGTTATTAGGTGTTTCTGGCTGGCAAAAGCAAAGCTTCGTGCTCCAGCCTGTACTTGATTAGTCAATTACTTGAATTCTCTTGTTATTTTCAGATTTGGAGAGCTACACAAAGGAAAAATTTCACTTCTAACAAAAACTGCAGAAAATGCTGTGCAGGGGCAAAACAAAGACAAAAACAACAAAGCTTTCTTCCATAACCACTCCCAAATCCCAGTTACATTCACCCCTTTGGAGTGAAAAAGGACAGTGCACTCATTTTTTCCCCTGCAAAGATATCCCTGTACTTTTCCCATTTGTACCTCAGACATTCACACCCAGCATCCATGTATCTAAAAGTCATTCCCTGTTTAGCTCTGTGACATTCTGCAATGTCTCTGCATGCTGTATTTTTCTGGACATGGCAACTCTCTTGGGCAGTAAGTATAGTTTGCTTGGCTTGGTTTTCTTTTTACTGTGGGTAAATCCTTAGTGATTTGCTCTTGCAAGATGTTTTCCTGTGGTGTTTTTCTATGTGCAAATAACTGATTCTTTCTATAAGGAAAAAAAAATAAAGGCTATCAAGGTGAAGTAGATGAAATAAAATCCCAGATTCCTTAAGGGAAAACACTGCAGGTTAGTTGCTCACATACAGCCCCTTGTTAGGTTACTTCTGCTCCCCAGGGATAGCCCAGACTTCATTATTCTTTGGATGCCTACCTGTGTCTGTAATTGTGGCTCTCTCCAAGTTATGGAGAGTCAATAAACTCTGCCCTTTCCACTGGAGCTGCCATGCATGCAAGTGGTAAGGACAACACTTGACAACCTTGACAGCAGCACCACTGCCATTTGTCATTTACTTTCAGCACCTTTACAAATCATCATTTACGCCCAGCTGCAGTATCATACACCAAGGAAAAACAATTCTTTTGTGCTCATTCCTTGTCCTGACAAGTTGAAAGACAACAGCATTTGATTGCACCTTCTCCCTTCCTGAATGCCATAACCAAGTTCAGAAATCCATTGCTCGTGCTTGGCTAATGGAAGGCAACGAGCCCTTTCTCCTCATGCTGAAATCATTCATTATATTTCTCTTTACAATTCACTGCAACAGAATCCTCCTTTCTCTAATGTCTGCTTTTATTACTCCAGTGGAATAACTTTGCTGTGAGAGGAGAGAAGCAGCACGCTGGGATTTAAAACCTGTGTCCATGTTTGCAGTTAACTCGTTCAGTCTCAGAGATGACTCAGCATGTGCTGGGCATCCCCAGGAACTACTTGAGCAGAAAAGAGATTTTCTACAATCTGAAAATGCCCAGGAGGCAAATTGTTTCATAGTCAAAATCAACTTTGCACAGGATGGGTTATCTATCTTTTCCAAATTCCATATTATAGCCTGACAGCTTGTGGAAAAACAACCTGGTAAACACTCCCATCGTGTATGGTTAGCAGCTGACAGGTTCCTAGAGCCTGGGGTATTTTTGTTGGTTGGTTTGTTGTTAGGGTTTTTTGTTTGTTTTATTTTTTTAAATTACTGTTCAGTAGTCTTATAAATCACTGCAAGGGGCCATTAATGTAAATTTAAATATCTTTATGGTTGTTAGCTAGGTTCTAGCCTATAAAACACCATGTAACATCTCAAATTTAAATGAAGCTGTTCCCTATTACTACATTCTGACCTTTGAGCTCCTATTTAATTGTTAGTAGTTACTTTTTATAAAGAACAAAAACTTCCCAGTATAGAAAAAGACAGGTTCCCCAGCTCCAGGAGAAGGAAGAATTGGAGAGGATACTGAGGTAAAAACTGGATGACCCAAAAGAAATTCCTCATCTGTAAGACAGCTGCTCTTGCCCACCCACTATCTGAAAAACTTTTTTCATCTGTTCCCACAACTCTTCCCCCCACAAATATTCTTTTTTGGAAAACCAAACAAAAAAACCCCATGATCAAGTCTTTTCACAATATAATTGATTTTTCATATGAATGGTGGCATATAAACATTTACTTAAAGAATTGCTTTGTGTGCAAATGACTACTACAATAAAACAGTTAAAACCCCAGATCAACAGTATTTTCAGTAAAAACAAAAACTTGTCTGATTAATAATTCATCTATACCTACTGTGCTTCATAATCACTCTTAAGCCAGTATTTCTTGGAAAAAATCATCAGCCAACAACTTGTTTGGAAACATGATATGGCATCACTCACAGTGGGAAAAAAATCTAAACCTCCATAAACAAGGGATCTGGCCTTATCAAAAGAAATCAACTCCTTCCAAACCTTGCCTTTGTCAAAGGGTGTACATCTTACAGAGAGTGTAGTCCAGCTGCAGCACATCTGTGCATCTCTTGATCAGCCTTCTGCCTTGTATGTGATTGAAAGCTACAAACCTCTGCTGTCCTTGTGTAAATACTGACAGCCAAAGATGATGTGATTGTTGTTCTGGACTTGCTGAACTACATGGTTAGTAAACCACAGATGAGAAAGGCTTTGGGACTGGCACAGAATTTTTTCTGAAGATCAAGAAAACAACACCTAAGAGAAATATTTTCTCGTCTGGAGAGTGACTGTGTTCACTAGCATCATCTTTCATATCTAGGAAAGCATTTGAGCATGTGAAGATCAGCTTCACTTTCACACAAAAAAAAACCAAACAACAAAATCCAACCAACCAAAAACTCAAAGGAAATATCCTTCAAGTGATTGGGGTCCATGTAGATTTCAGGTGTAAATTACTCCAGAGAGAAAACACTGCTTGTAAAAGTGAAGTATTGTTAATTAAATCTTATTGTTTCTACCACTAAGGGTAACTGCTACAGCAACATATTTCACCTAAGGGTGCTAACCAGGTTTTGCACAGATCATTCTTGGACTAAAGTGGCTGCGGGCCAATATTTTAAATTTTCTTGATAATCACCAGTCCTAGCAGAAAGTCATGTCTGTAAGATTAATTAAAATCAACTGATTTTATTTTCTTCCATAGTATTAATTTCAGATTTAAACAGTCTCAGAAGGAAAAAAAGAATACATATATATGTGGTTTGTACAGAAGTGTACATCGTTCAAGTAGGTCTTTGTTTTAAGGGTCATTTAGATGTGGTGTTGGGGGATATGGTTTAGGAGAGCATTTTGTGAAGTAGGGATTATTGTTGGACTCCATGAAACCAAGGGTCTTTTCCAACCTGAAAGCTTCTGTGATTCTGTGAGTGATCTTTTAGCTTACTCAGTGGGCTCTGAACTGATCCAAAGCTCAGCCAGAGCCAGCACAGGCTTTTCAAAGGTCATTGCTCTCAGCATTCCTACCTGGAATAGTTACTGCTGAGACCATCTATCAAACTGCAGTGGGAGCTGGTGGCGCAGCTCAGTGACAGCCATGGGGGGAACAGGAGCCAGAAGGGACCAATGCACATGAAGAGTGGGAAAGGGGACTATGGGGGAGGTTGTAAAGAATCAAACTTTGTTCAAGGCCACAAAGCTGGAAGTTTTGCTTTCAGCTTTTTACTGCCATACAAGAAGAGTTAAAATGGTATCTGACACATACAAATGTAGTTCACGGACAGCATGTGCTGCAATAATACCTTGTAGGGATGAGTAAGAGGGCCATGGCACTGGGGTTCTCTCAGTCTCTGGGACAGCTGGAAGAAATTTCACTCTCTTCCATGTAAGCATTTCAAAAACAAGAGCATGGTAGTACAGAGCATAAACACAAGTTCTTATTAAAACCAGATAAGGTAGGACAGTCTCTCCAGTGCATTCAGGAACCAACAGAGAAATAACATTTTCAAAAGAGTAAGGCCATTTGGATAGAATCAATTTAAAATGTATTACAATATTGCTCTAATATGAAAGCAAGATACAGCTATAAAAAGAGAAAGCCAGTGAATAGCTGGCTATATTTTGATTCCAGCAGGAGGATACGTGACAGAGAGTCAACAGACTGATAATTTAGTTGTATCATGCTGGAAGGTCTTGGCTAGCTGCCATATGATTGCATCTCCTAAGTAGTTATCCCTATGATCTGAAAAAGTAACTTAAAGGATGTTTACTTTTTTGGGACTAAGTTTATCTCCTCAAAAAAATTTACTCTTAGTGTTTCCCAAAGACCTAGAAAATGTCATAACTTACCATGTACTTTTAATAAACAAACTTTCTGAAACATCCACAATTTCATGAAGCTTTCAGTGACTGTCATGAACATAAATTAACTCCTTAAGCTACTCAGAGATCATTTCAGTCCATGGTAGTTAACCCAGATGATGTAAGCCCTTGGCTGCCCAGCTAATAATTGAACTAAGAATTTAACACAATTTTCTAACATTCTGGAGAATACATTTGCCTTGACTGGGTAACAACATATTCATCAGATCAGAGGAGGCAGGAATTAATTTGGGAATATTTCAGAGATCCCAGTCAGTTCTAAAAACTCTCATGAACACGATTAACTGACATACTTGTTAATTGTTAATTCACTGAAAATGTATGGTACAAAGAAGTGTTTTGGAATGCTACAGTTCTTTCAAAGGGCAAATTAGGGAACTGAATGAAAGAGTACACAGAATTTCAAATAACTGAGAAAAAATATTGTCTATAGGATTGCCACATAGGTCTGATGAAGTGCAGCCATAAACAAAGTAATCTTCCCAGCTCACTGCAGACAAGCACACTTCTGTACTACCAGTGGAATACAAATCTGAAAGAATTCCTGTACACTCTAATACTACTTTGAAACATCACAGAAGATGATCAAAAACCCTTGTGCGGGACAGATTTTTGAGAAATGTCTACAGTTTTTTTGTGATTAAAAGAGAAAGAGGATATTCTGTAAATTATCAGCAGAAGAGTAAGAGAGGATGACAGCATTGCCAAAGGAAGGAAAAAAAGACATTTAGGAGGATAATTCTGCTACAGAACAGTTATTTTGACCAAGAACTTTGGAGACAAAAACAACACAGAGAACCATTATAATAATCTGTAACTATGTTGTTTTCCCAATATTGATGGTGCAAAAAAGCAAAACCACTTTACAATGAATTTAAGGCTCATGTCCTACTCTGTTCCCTAGGAGGTAGATATCTTGCTGAAAATCTCACTCAAAATGCATAGAAATAACATCAATGTATTTTTATCACTTTTCACCAGCCTGGTTGTGCTTTGTTAAGGGGTCTGCACAGGAACTCCTGCTCAAATGCCATCTGTAAATCATGACACTGGACTTCAGCATCATCTCAGAAGCATTACTTAATTCCTGTTATTCATGTGATTATTTTCTCTTGACATCACAATGAGAGAATAATAGAGGAAATGCATTTTAAAACTAACTACCACCTGAAGATGAGAGGGTCTGACCCTGCCAGCAAGTACATAATAATAAGAGATTAATGCTCAGAAGTATATCTTTAGCTGTGCACATACAAAGAAAAAACAAAACCACAGTTCTAAATCCTACCTGTTACATATTTGTTTGGGTTTTTCATTTGTTTTTAACACCCACACATTTACTATATTGACCATTTATTTTTCTTCAGTGTACTAAGGATTTTTTACATAAAAGCTGTGTATAACACCAATAAAAATATTGTCAAAATCACAATGACAAAATATGATATAATCCTTTCTATAGTCCTTTGGATTTCTTTTAGTTCAAAACATGATATATGCCCAGAACCTTATTTTTCAGATTCATAGCACAGGGATTCAAAGTCAGAAATCATTACCTTCTCACATAGAGGATCCAAGCCTCCATTTCCTGCATCAGCATTTGGACTGCAGAGTTACTGCATTCCTGCACAGAGTCCAAATTTCTGAGCATTCCCAAGAACTTCATTGAATTTTTCTCGACAATAATGATTTAAAGACAAGGAATATATATGGGCATGGTTCATCTTAAGGAAAAGCCAGTAAACACAAGGGTGGAATACAAGAGCTCATTTAATTTCCTTAGAATCTAAAATGTTCTACAGAGACCAAACCTTATACCTTGCATGTGTTTGAACACCCAGATATGTGATCTCTATGCTATACACATGTTCCTGTTTTAACACATTTTTTTCCAAAAGAAACATTTTGTTTTTCACAGATATTTCTTTTACCATCTCCATGAAGAAAACAGCTCTCAACATTTATTTTCTACTTTGAACAAAATGAAGCCCCTACAAAACAAAGTATTGGCCCCATTTGTTGTATTTAACACACACTGATATTTTCACTTATGAACTGGAAGATAATTTCTCTTTTTTTCTCTCCCTATGAGCAGTAAGTTCAATTCATTGTATTTGAGAAAGGGCATTATATTCTTCAAATAAAAGCTGTCACTCAAATTATCACTAAGCATTCAAGTGTACGGCCACTGTAGATAAAACATCAACTGCAATAATCACAACAATTGTTTTTATGGACATGTTTTACTGAATTTTAGAAAAAATCAGTTTGTGAACAAACTGCCACTTCTCAGGTAATTGTAATAAATTATTTAGTTTGTATTCTAAGAGACTTAAAATATTTTTTGTTAGCATAGCCTTCAATGCAGTATATTACAGGAACATTGTAGCTGTGGCACAGATCCACCAGCATCTGACTGGGGTTTAGGGGAGTGTTGATGCAGAGTGGGTTGTCAGGCATTCTTCAAAAAGTACTTTTATTATTTTGATACAAACCACATCTAATATTTCAGTCACTATACTAAATATTGATATACAATATCCAGTGTATGTGGAACACAAATCCATGCACATTAATTAGTATTAAAAAGTGGAATATTTAGGCTTGAAATCAGAAAAAGCACTGTGTAAACTATTTCAGAAATTAAACGTAAGAAAAGGATAAGGCCTGCAGTAAAATACTTTCCTTCTTTCACCATCCTATGTTCTGCTCCATTCCCAAGAATAACCCAAAGCAACAAGTCAATGACATCAAATTGAGAATTCCCACAGAAGGCACACAAGTGCCCAAATTCCACACTTAACCTCACCCAAAGATCCAATTTACAGCATGGGTGAGAAGTGACAGCTAACAGCCTTTAAGAGGAAGAGCAGGAAAATAGCAAGGGTCATAACTTTGGATGCAAGAGTTACATTTTCCTGCCTCATTTTCACCACCTGGCTTGTTGGGTGCCAGTAGCCAAGCAACTTGCCCAGCTTGCCAGGACTTCAGCTCAGCTCTGGGGGCTCCTTCAGCAGAGCTCTGCCTGCATCAACTCCTCTGCAAGCCACCAATTCTGTCTGCATTCACCACCCAGGGTTTCCCTCTGCAGCCTCCCCCTTCTGTCTGTAACACCTCCTGGGGGGCTCTGCCTTCTTTATGAACTCCACAGAAAGTCCCTCCAAGCAATGCAGAGGACTAAGAGTGGCAGTAAATTACCACCAAAAAAAATCAGATTCAAATTTTTTTGACCTATAAAGCCTTGCCACATATATTTGGTAGACTTCCACATATCCTGTAATAAAATATCTGCCTCAGCATGGCCACTCGTGTGTGAAACATTCCCAAGTAAAAGCCATGTGTAACACAGCAGCCTCATTCCAAAGCAGTGCTAGTTCTTAGCACCAGGAATAAGGTCTTCCACCAAAGC
The DNA here is from genome assembly GCF_003957555.1 of Calypte anna. Lineage (NCBI taxonomy): Eukaryota > Metazoa > Chordata > Aves > Apodiformes > Trochilidae > Calypte > Calypte anna. The sequence continues at coordinate 3,296,503 of NC_044259.1, read as the reverse complement.
ATTCCAAAAGATAAAGCTGGAAATAAACCAGACCAGTTCACTAGCACTTTGTAACTCCCCATTTTAATTGTATTTTTTGGAAAAAATGCCTTACAAGGAGCCACAGAAATCCTTTAACTAACAATTGCTATGCTTTTGCCAATACCAACACAGGCACTTAGCAACCTGCCCCACATTAGATCCCAGAGAGCTAAGTCATGTCCTGATATGTAAAGGAAGGAGCTTGCAGTAGCTTTTCCACCACAGACAGTGCATAACAACATTCCCATTCCTTCAGCTAACCACCTTAGAATTTACCTTTGATATCAGAAAACAAAGGATTTGAAGAGATCTTAATTTTTTTCAGTAGCATAGGTTAACTTCCTACGCTGTACGAAACAGCATCTCTGTATCAATGACATTTTATTGTCCTGCTAGTGCATCCACACACAAGGACTAACAGAAATTCTTTTTATTCCTAATTGAAATAAGCTTTGGTGCAAGTTACAAAAACAAAACATTGTGCAAATCCATAGACTCAGCCAGCTCTTTCAAGTGATTAATGCTGTATCTTCAGAGAAACATTAAGCCCATAGAGCAAGTAAAGTCTGTTAAAACTTTCTTTAAAAATGAAAACTTTTAGTACTCAGGAGTAGTGCCCAAGGATTTAAATGTGCAGAATACAAATCTGAGAACTGTCTAGAGCAGCTTGTTGGTAAAGCAGTAGCAACAACCAAAAGGAATATACAAGAAGAGATGTCAGGACCAAAAAACAAAAAAAATGTTGTAAATGTTTGGCCAACGTGAAATGTATGTAGAATTTTTAACAAGATACCTGAAGAACCCCTTAAAATAATCATACCCCACAATTCTTCAACCCCCTGACCATTGTATAACGCAGGTAACACTTGAGTTTCTCAAGTAGTTTACACTGGCAGAAATCATACTGATGCACAAGATGCCCTTTTGATGCTTAGCTACTCATTTCTCACTGTGCAGGTCTTCAAACCATTCTGAAGTCACCCACGCAGGAAATCGCTGGATTTTGAACCAAACTGAGGAGGGGGGAATAAAGCCTGTTTAAGCCAAAGCAACATCTCATCTGGTTCATTTCACAATCATCTCAAATGAATGGAAGGGAAGGAAAAGCTTCCTCCAGTGGCAGGATTACATTACCTTTAAGTGCTTGTGGAACTAAAACATATACTTAACATTTCAAATAGTTTGAATAGGTGTCTTTTGAAAATTATAATAAGCCCTAAAAATGTCATCCAGTATAACATGATCATCGTGTCTGCTGGAGGTGCAACACTTATGTTGGCAAAACGGTTGATTCTAGAGAGAGAGGTTTTGCCAGAGCCTAAATAAAAAACCCACTGCAACAGTCACAGTAAATCACATTAACACATGTACACTGCACATACATTACTGCATTTCATTCATTTGCTTATGGAGAATCCTTATTGAAATATTATTTGACAAGCATAACTAAAATGGCAGAATTTGTATTAAGGGATAAATTTAATCTATAAATTCTACTGGAAATCATGAATATCCTTCTGTAGATAGTCTTAGGCTATACTGGCAGGGCTACAGATAGCCTTAGGCTAGCGGGATTGTGCCAAAGCAGGGGGTGAGGGATCAGTGCCAGCTTTCTGTAGGTTATCTGAGATGCAGAGTTTAGGGAGATCATCCTAACCAAGAAATTTATTAAGAGAATTATGTGTGCAATAACTGTAGGTTCCTTAATTTATATTTGCAAATGAATTTTATATTCCAGAAGAGAACAGACCGATGCCCTATTCCACTCTGCAAACACTCTGCAGGAGACAATGTTTCTCTTGTATATCTTAAGTTAAATGTAAAAAAAGAAACAGACTGAATACTTTAAAGTAAAATCACTTGGCCAAAATTACTTGAAAGTGACCAACTGACCCTGACTGACCAAGGGAAAGCCCATGCCCTGTCATGCTCTGCTCAGCATACAAAGCTGGGAGAAGAGGGAAGGAAGAGGGGAGACATTCAGAGTTGGGATGTTTGTCCTCCCAAGGAATTATTTTGTGTGTTTCCTGCTTTCATGGAGCTGTCTGCACACCTGCCTGCCAAGGGAAAGTACCAAATGGATTCCTTGTTTTGCTTTGTTTTCATCAGTAGCTTTGGCTTTACCTATTTAACTGTACCTCAACCCATGAGTTTTCTCACTTTTATTCTTCCTGTTCATGCCCCCATTCTGCACTGGGGGGAGTGAGCAAGCAGCTGTGTGGTGTTTAGCTGCCAGGTAGGGTTAAACCATAACAATCAGTCAGTAAAGGGTTAAAATCTCCTATTTTGATGCAATGCCCACTGGCAAGATACAAAGTAAGCAACTGCTTCAGTTGCTGGGACCCTCCCAATCTTATTCACTTTCTTGTTTTCTGGCAGTTTTATGAGGCAATCAAGATTAACAAGTTATTAAACACTGATAAATAATATTCTAGATTTTTTGCAAACTAAATGTTAAAGTAGGAAGTAGGTCATGTCGCTGGGAAAAAAAAAATCCAACTGCTGAATTTTGTCTTAGTGAAATAAAGCAATTTAATAAGGTAATAGCCCAAGCTGTTCCTCAAGTTAACTGGAAACTCCATAAGTGAACAGAACACGTAAAAGACATTTCACACTCAAAGCACTGAACAGTAATAAGCTTCCACCTGTTAACATATTAATAATGCTGTTAAGAATATGATGTGCTTGACTCTGTGCCAGATCTCTCATAAGCCTGTGCAATTTTATCTGTCAAGAAGCACTTTTTAGCTACGAGAAAAAATGTAACAAGGTAAAAGGGGAGAAAGATAGAAGAAAAAAAAAATCTGCATTAGATCTTGAATGAGATTGGGAAAACCTAGTCACTTGACTCATTTACCATCAGGGTACATATTTTGGGGAATATATAAAAGCCTGACATTGCATCAGGAAATGGGTTGTACTGAGTGACCTCACAGATTTTTCCCATCTGTGATATTAACATGATGCAGACACTGTGAAAGAGAGCTGGCAAAGAAATAGGAGGTTATCAGGCAGATGATGGATAAGAAAGGAGAAGATAGTGCCAACAGAAACAATTCCAAGCAGTTGGATGTGCTATGATGTCATGAGGGGAAGATAAGCTGATCCTCCTAAAAGTGAAATGATTCGATTTGTAGAGATGAAAAAGTAACATCATGGAAGCTTTGCAAGCTGAGAAATAAATCAGAGTGAATAATTTACGTTATGCTTTGCTCATAAATTCTCTAAACTGCCTACACTTTATCCAGATTTCTTGCTTTCAACTCCTGATTTCCATCGTTTTCCACCAGACTTGCACTATACAAATGAATGAAACATTTTGCTGTATTAGATATGTGAAATTCAGACTGGGTTTTGGGTTACATAAGCTAGGCACAAAACTAATTTAGTTTTTTCTTATGTCTCATGAGTCAAATCATATTTACAGAAAAATACATCTCAAGTCATAGAAAAAGGTGGATAAATGGATCCTTCTATTCAGTTTTATCACATCTGGAAGGACTCTGAAGTCTGGAGAACCTTCATTTTTCCTGTTGAATAAGGCAGTGCCCTTCTCATGAAAAATATAATCCATCTAGGAGAATTTAAAATATGTTTCATTAAAATCTGTTTGCACAAAAACTGTTTGTCAAATGGCTAAAAAGTAGCAGAATACAATTAGATGACTGAAACCTAGTTTCTGTGTTGTAATAAATATTTGTTGAAAAGCCACTGTGAAACATTTGCACTTTCTTGCCTAAGGAACCCTTGACTGTAAGGGGGAGCCAAGGAATAAAAATAAAAAATGAGTGGGTAAAAGATACACAACAGCAATCAGAGTAAAATTTATGCATAACTTAAGAAGTGACATGTTCACTATCCTAGTTGGTCCCTGGAGGACAAGCTGAGTTCTTTATTCAGCAAGCCTGGTTCAACAAAACTGTTCTGTTACAAAAACACTAAACCTGCACAACTTTGTACCCAGACACAGTAAGAGGTGACCTGGAGTACAGCAGATTCCCAGAGGGAAACTGGAAGAGCAATGGACATTTAATACATCTTGAGGGTGACGACAAGTTTCAATTCAAGGAAAAGATTTGTCAGGAAACAAGACTCTTTTTTGGACACCAATAATTCAGAATAATTGAGATTCACATGGTAAGAGTAACACTGCACCTCGTGCAACACTGCAGAAACACTGTGCAAGCTGTACAGGAGTTATTGGGAAAAGGGACACTCCAGGACAGCAAGCAGAGAGAAATGGGATCACATTCAGCACAGCTCCATCCTAAGGAACATTCAGGTCTGACAAGTCAGCTGAGGGACACTGCTGAGAGCCTGGGGAGCTGCTCACTGCCTCTGCCAGGGACACACCATGGAGCTTCTCACCCAGTCCTCCCCTCCATCATTTTCCTGTACCCTCCGTCATTTTCCTGACACTGGGGCCTCAATCATTGGCCCTGTCAACAGTTTAAGCCACCTCAGATGGGAGCCCCAGTGAGAACCAGTGAGCAGATCAACCTCTGCTATTAGCATGGGGAGCAAGGTCAAGCCAGGGGGCAAGCAGATCATTGCACAATTTTTCCTTTCACTGCCTTAATCCTGCCACTGATTTGCACTGTCAACAACTTGGGGTTCTAAGAAATCACAGGAAAAGTAGAGACAACCTTAACAAATAGTTATCTTTGCTCAAGTGTCTGGTTTACTTGGGACAATTCCTCACTGTTCCCTACTGGCTTGTATTTTATCTGGGTGTTTTCATCCTTTAGGACCCAGTGACTCAAGAGCAACACAAGCTGCTCACCAGCATGTGCTGGGGGCACATCCCTGCAGATGGGCTCCTCATGGCAGTCAGTGCAGGACCTGGTCCTTCCCTTGAAGGAGCCACCGTCCAGTCATCACCAGATTGCAGTTGGTCAGAAAAACAATAAAGACTGCAGGAAGTAGCTTTAAATCACCAGTTCTGAGGGAAATTCTGTTGGTAGGGACAAAGTTAAATCCCTTTGGTAACTGTACATTCATTGCCCACTGGAATAACCACACATCCCACTGCCCATTTACACAGGGAACAAAAACATTTGCGAGAACAGAGGTGTCTCAGACAACAGCAAACCCACAAACCCATATTCTATTCAAATGAAGAACACTTTGATTTATATTTAACATCAATGTTTCTAATAATTTAGTGTTTTTTTAAAATCATCTTTGCAAAATGTGCTGTGACTGCCACACCTTTGAAGTAACAGTGTTTGCATCGTTAGCTGTAGACTCAATTTAATATTCCAAGACTTGTTCTAGGCTTGCAAAGGTGAGTTTTCCAGGAAATTCCCTTTGGTAATACTTGGTTTCTTCTGATTTTGCTTCTCCAGAGAGATAGATTTTTAACTGGCAGGAACTTTCATAGAAACACAACATGGAAAGATCTTATAAAAACAAAACTTGTGGGCAATTAATTTTATGTTAATGATCAAGTTTGTTCAGAGCTTAAGTGGCTCAAGTATTCATTCACCCTGGGGTCAAAAACAATATAACACAATATAATATAAACCAATGTAATATAATACATCTAACCACCCATAGCAGTCCAGGGTGTTGGGGGTTTTATTTCCTCCTGAACTATGCCTTCTCTTGGTTGTTCCTTTCAATTTCATTTCAGGTGCTTCAAAGTTTGGCACTGCTTCCAGCTGGTGGAGGTGGTCAGAAATAATTTTCAGACTGACTGCAATTTTGTATAACCAGTAAACAACAATTTCAGACAGAACTGTGCTGCAGCTGAGCTAAGTTTTTCTGCACTCAGACTGACAGTAATCTGGTTATGGCCAAACAGCCTCACGGGTATTAATGTTCAACTATGGAATCAGGCTGTCACCTCCTATCAACTTTGGGAAAATCAAGGAAAATCATGATGCAATCCACCAGATTTTTCAAAGATCATTCAGTTTAGGTGCTGGACACTAGCCCTTAAACACCGTAACTGCTGGTACTGCTGCCTCCCATAGTACTAAATTTGGGGCTGAATATCTGTGTAAATATAAATGCATTTGGTACAGATAAAAACATATGCAGATGCATGTGTAATTGTTTTGGTACAGCAGAGGATTTTTAATTCAGTTATAATCAGCATGGAAATGACTTAACTGACAGCAGAAAGTTACCCAGGAAAAACACTCATTGAGCTTGCATGTCACAGCCTCCTTACTAAGCTCCTCAGACTACAGGTCTACATCATGTAAAAATTCCTTACTGCATCCTGAAAATCAAGATCCTGATCAGAAGTACCCAGATCTTCTTGAATGACACAAACTGGGGGAAAAAACTCTGTCTTATGGAACAAGTCATTTCTCCTAGGTTCAACGCTTTCCAAAAGAAAGGATGGACACTTGCTTACCAGAACAGAATGTTTTGTGCCAGAGGTACCAGATTTGCCTGGTACCAACACAAGTGTGAGTCCCCCAGCACACAGCTCTAACACAGGGCTGTGCTTTTATCTATTTCCAGCACACTGCTGCCCTAATATTCCTCTGCATTTCAACTCAGTCTCCCCATGCATCTTGTCAGATGTTGTTAGGCCTCCCAGCTTTCAACCAATAAGCACCACAGCAGGCAGAGAAATTCTTCAAATTTTAAACAGTGTTTCAATTACATTTGTCAGCTCCATTCCTTTTGCCCTCTGCACTCTTGAGAGGGGCTGTGCTGGCAGATTTGGCTGCAGTTTCAGCTAGGTTTTACCCAGGTTTTACCCTTTGCTCTGGAAGTCAGATTTGCTTCATGCCCATTCTTTGTCCATTCAAAGCCTAAAGCAACACAAAAGCAAAATTAAGCTGCACAAATGTGTGTTGCATACACGAGTTCTCTCTGCAGGGTTTTGGTGTTAGGCACAACATAGGAATAATTTTGCAGTCACTATATATCACAGAAGTGTCTGCATTTTCAGGTTCAGTGCATGCTAAGTGCCTTTACCTGAAGATTTAGCAGTTAGTAAGTGGTCTGCAGAACTGATAAGGAACAATGATTATACTGCTCCATCTTCAAAATTAGTCTTTGATGGAACAAAACTGTAAAACTGTAACTGAAAAGTCTAAAATGCCATTTATGCTTAAGTTTGTTGTGGTCTACCAAATATATCATGGTTTTATGGGTGAACATGATGATAACTTCCCCTAATGTCTTGTTCTGTTGTTAAAAGCAATTCTATTAAATAATTGTACTCAGTAGCTCAGTTTAATTTCAGACTTTTCTTAATTGAAATTTCTGCACCTCTAAAAAACGTTTGTCTCAGAGCTTTTAAACACCAACAAACTATCAGAAAACAGACTTCTTTCTGACAAATCAAGATTTCTAAGCCTATACAATTTGGCTTCCACTTTTTCTCCTATCTACACCATGTTAAATTGCAGTAACAAGTCCAACCACTCAGCCTGGTATCTTTATCAGAATTTACAACCACAAAACTGCACAACACACAAATGAGATCAATCCAATGCAATAATTAAAACATGGTCCCCGTTTAAAATGTTACACAGGGTATAACTGACATTTACAGAGGAAGTTCATAGATTTATACAGATTTCATACAGCCTATTCTACTTTTACATGCAATCTATTTTGCACTGCTGGGTTTGAGCAGGACTTAGCTGGGCAGGCACGTTGTGGTCCCCTATTTACTGTTTCTTAGCTGAGATGAAGGCAGAACCTGGCCAATGAAATGGAACCAACTACACATCATTTCTCTAACATCTAACTAGTAGCTCCCTAAGACCTTCCTCAGAAGAGCAGCAACCAAACCAGATTTTCTCAGACCCAACACTTCCAGACAGACTCTACTGACATCTCAGACTTCATGACATTTTGTGACTTGAAATTTTTGGGTGCAAATTTCAGCACCCTCAGGAGAAGAAGCATTCTGGAAGTTGCCAACTGTAGCTGAAAACTTCTGTCAGTGGGACTGTGCTAGCAAACACACAGTGAGGTATAATACCAGCTGGGTTCAAATGCTTTAGAGAACATTCCAAGCCAGCATTCCATTCCTGTGCCCAAAGCAGATACCCACTGTATAGCTAACAGCTTGGATTCCATTTTCTTGGCCTGAAATGATTTTGCATCCTGGCAGGATACTTCACTCACTCTGCAAATCTGTCTTCCACTCAATATTTCTAAAATACCTGTTTTTTCACATGACACTGACATAATTTTTCAGGGGATCCTACATTTCCAGTAGATCCAGTGAAACAATTTGAAGTCCCACAGCAAGGTGTTTATTTGATTTAGGAAACTCACGTGAAGTTGTTTTTTCACAGCTTTAGCCTTCAGCTTCTACTAAGCTTTTTTATTGACTGGGAAATCCACAATTAAGCATGAAGCTTAATTGTTGGTTTGGTTTTACAGGTTTTCTTAAGAGCAGAACAGAAGTAACAGATATTTTAGGTTGATAAGAGCATAACAAAGCACTGAAATATTATACCAACTACTAGACTTCTAATTTTTTAAACTTCATTACAACCTGGATTGAATCAAAAGGCATTTGGGTTGTCTACTGAAGAATATCCCTCTAAATAAGAAAAAGGTATTTTCTTCTTCTTGCACTCAGCAGTGAAAATTCTTGATGCAGATAATGGAAATCTTTTGAACTGCACTGCTTTACACTGCAATTTTGAGGAGAGAAAGCATAATGAAGAGTAAGAAAAAAAATAAATTTATTCCCAAAATCTATAGCTCAAAGGGATTAAAAAATATAAAACCTGGCATCACTTCAGCCCAATAATACAAAAAAGCTTGAATGAGTACAGTAAAAATACAAGAAAAAAAAATCCTGCACATATTAATGACAGTGATTTCAAAGTCTAATTTACTTTTCTAACTCAACTGTGCAAGAATTCCCCAGTTATTTTGGGCCAGATTGTGCCTACTTTGTGAATAGCAGAGTGAGCAATCATTTTCCATTAACATTTTTTCCAGCACAAATTATTCACTTAACTTTGCTCAAGGATAACAGCAGCAGCTCAAAATCATGACTGACAGAAATGTATTCCAGTTTCTGAATTGGAGCTTTATTCTGGTGATTTTTGGCATGATAGAGATTAGGCCCTGAAAGACTTATTACTCATACTGCATCCCTTTGCATAATGATACAATAATGATAGAATAGGAAAAAAAAAAAAGACAGGAAGAGTGTTATACCATTTAATCCATCCACTGTAGCTTATGATTCAGAAAGATATTTTTATAACCTCTGCCAAGAGATTTTGTATGACAATGCTTCCTCAGTTTCCCAACACAATATTCGAACACTTCAGCAAGTTTTTCAACATCTAATCCAACTATCCTTCAATGCATTTTTATATATTCTTTCCTTCTTCCAGATAATCATGATAATGTATCATTTTCAGCTCACTTTGTAGTGGCTGCCCAACAAAAAAAATGGGGTCACAAAGATCTCCCAGATATCTGATGTTATCCTTGAGGACAATGATAATTCATAGCACCATCATAGTTGGAAGGGACTTCTGAGATCACTGTGTCCAACCAGCCACACACACAACAAGCAAAAAACCCCAAACCTCTACAATCTTGGTCACTAGAGCATGCTCTGAGTGCCACATCTACACATTTCTTAAATCCCTCCAGGGATGGTGACTCAAGCACCTCCCTGGGCAGCTGTTCCAGTGCCTGACCTCTCCATACACTTAACATTCATCTTTTCTATTTGATTATACAGACAATTTATGAAAAACACTGAGCAGAGACATATTTAAGACATTTTCTAGTGAACCCATCTAGAAAATATCTCAGTATGGACTGTGAGTCAAAATTAATTTCCTTCCACCACAGAAATAAGTAGAAATATTTAAGCTGTTTGTGTTTTGTTTTGCTTTAATTCACATCATGCTCACAGGGCTTCAACTTCTTGTTTCCTCATGTCCTTACACATAACTTTATTTCAAAAGCATTCAGACCCTAAAATGATGAGAATCAAGTTCAGTGTTCACAGTGACACAGTGTGATGGATCTTTGTCCAATTCCTCCAGCAGGCTGGCCCTGAAGATCCCACCTACAAAGGGTTCCATATTGAGACACCAAAAGTAGTAACAATTTGTCAAATATTTTGGGGACTGCTCTTTTCTACAGATTTTTAATCCGTTATGAAAGCAGATTTATAAGTTTATTTTCAGTCCTCTGAATTGTAAGCATCTGTAAAAGAAAACCAAAACCTATTGATCTTGAAGCCATCCATTTTTCCCAACTACACACTTAAGAAGTATTGTGAAAACACCTTCTCTTGCTTACAAGAGCAGGAATGCACTTTATACAGACAAAGTAAGAACAAGTTACTATGGCTTACTGACAAAATGGAGGGAGAAGACAAAAAAAATCAACTTACTTTCCTGATTTTACACTTTGCACACACTCACTCTATGTATCCGTGGTTCAGCCAGTGCTGGAAAAAGGGATAATACATCTGTGACACCGTTTTTCATTGTCAAATGCTTATTTGCTGAAAGATCATTTCTCAATTAAATTCCTGAAAGGGAATAGTAATAAATTATGCAGTTTGACACTATCAAACAAATACATTTTTGTACCTATTTGAAGCAATGGTCAAGTTCTTTCACTATTGCTGTTTCATTAAAGCCACAGTTATCAACACTTCCCTACAAGAAAGCATTTACTCAGACCAAGTTATAGGAGAATTTCATGACTCTAGGTGACAGTTTTGAAAGCTGAAATAACCCAGAATCATCCAGGCTAGTTATCTGAATGTTAATTGAAGTGAAAATAATTTACCAGGCATTTTCAGTCTTATACAGTCTTATTATACACCCTTCAGCCAGTTTCTGACTGTGGCATGCATGCAACTCAGTAACTTAAGCATCGCAAATGGTAATGAAATCAGTACTCTAAAAGCTCATCTGTGTTTTCTACGCAAACACTACCTTTTTTTCAATCCTCTTTCTCCTCAACTACCTCTTGTATATAGAGGAACTGTTGATAACTTTTTAAAGAAAATTAATCATGCACATCACACAATTCAGAATAACAGTTTCTTTGAGCACAGATGATGTTCAGAAGCAGAGGAAGCCTTGGAATCAACAACATTACCCCAGTACTAATCTGATGAGTGCCACAACAGAAGATAATTTGGCCCCAGCCAAATTGAATGCTATAGAGGCACACTCAGTAATATCTTTGGTAGAAAAGGTATCATGAAGCTTGTCTGAAAGCATCAAGAAGCATTTGCAACTAGCATGAAAAATCTAAACCTACTCTGTTTTTCACATTAGAAGTCCAGCTCCTTAGAAGAAATTTATTTTTAGCCTTATCTCACAAAAGGGCAACTGAGCAGTTCCCTACTGCAGCATAAACTTTACATAGAAATTATTCTATCTGTGAGTGCTAATCAAATATCATTTGTATGTGATCAGCAGACATTCTGAAGGCTTGCTCTGTGGGAACTGAGCTCAGTTTTGTTATCTTCAAGCCATGGTTATGAATAACACCTTGTCCTGTGTGCATACTGCCCTGACTGATGCACTGATCAATGCATTTCTCTTCTTATGCCCTTAAAGGGCAGGAACTAAGAACATACTCTGAAGGCCTCTTTCTCCACACAGTTCAGTAATCCTATTTCAGCTTCCATTTATCCAGGTGTCAGCAGTCACCATCCAGAGAGATAAACAGCACCCACAGGTTTTTTCATCTTGAAAAACAACAAGCATCTTGAAGAGTTCCTTAGAACTGAGCAGAACCCTTACACATGGTGAATATCAAAGCACAAATGGGCCCTCACGAGATGCTCACATCAGGACTGTGGCCTGAACACAGGACAGGAAGTGTTTCCGAGCAATTCTGCATTATATGATGCATAATATGGAAATAAGAAATTGTAGTAAAGCCAAATGTGATAAAGTTTTGATTTTAGAAGGTTCCTCTCAAATTCATTACCATATGTTCAAAACCAAGGCTTCATTTTTTTCTTCTCTGAATTCTGATTTATCAAAGGGTATGAACAAGAAGTTTAGGGTCATAGGCTCTACTTCAAGCAAATGCTCTTATTTCTTCCTACCCTGTGGTGACAGGAAACGCTACTGCAGAATATCAGATGAAATCAACAAGCCCTAAGTCAGATATTACTTATTTCAGATATGTCTTGTTAAAAAGAATAGTATTTCAGGTTTATCTTGTCCCCCACCTCCCCTCAGCCCCCAACTTCACCCCCAGAAAATTCCACGTTCAGGGAATTAGAGCTCAGCCTACTAATCATGAGCTTAATGCCTGGAATATTATAAATATATTTCAAAAAATTAAAAAAAGAAAAAGATAAAAAGATAAAAATATTCTGCTCCAATTACCCCCTGCTTTTCTTACCAATTGGGACCCATAACCCTCACTCCAAGCAAGAATGTTTAAAAAACTCCTGACCTTCAAGAGCTGCTAAATAAATTAGTTAATACATTTTCATCTTCGAACTGTCACAAGATATAGATTTCCCATTATAAAATTAGTACTTTGAGGAAGAGATTCTGATCTCATTTATATTGGTTTCATACTGCTATCAGTGCACTGTGCTCAGCAGAGCTGTTCCAGACTGACCATACTTTGGGAGCAGAATCTCTGCCCCTGTAATCTTCTGCAGAGGTGCAGGAAAAGCTCAGCCAGAACCTGCAGAGATAAAGCAGGGGTTCCTCCCTCCCACTGCCAAAGGGACAACAATTTGTACCCAAATGTCCCAACTGCCTGCACTGCAGCTCTGCCTCCTGGTGCCACAGACACCAAAGCCTGGTACTCAAAAGTCATCAGCAGCAGCACCCCAAAGGGGAGGATTGGCTTCTCTTGCCAGCATCTGATGTTTGACAAAGTAAGAAGGGTTAACTGAGGTCAACTAGAGGAAGCAGAGGGTGGATTCAGGGTTGAAGAGATAAGTGTTGGGGATAGACTTGGTGCAGGCTCTGGGAGATAAGCATCAGAGGCGATCGATACGGCTCAAGTAAAACTGCAAGAGTTAAGAAATCATAGAGCAGCAGCTTAAAAAAAAGAATAAAAATCAATCCTTTTTTTTTTTTTTTTTCCCTATCCAGTACACTACTAGCAAGATTATATTTGGTTCAATGTCACTCAGACTCTTCAAATCACTAGGCTTTCTCAGGCCTTATATCATACCTTTGCTCTTACAGTCTCCTCATTTCTCTCTAAAAATGAGGAAAGCAACAAACTAGCAGCAAGTGTAACCCAGTTTGCTTTGGCTGAACTGAAGGTCCCCCCTAGCTTCCACACAGGACCCTTAACAGTGACAAATGATTTAATGTGTAGGTCTGTCTTCATGGAGACAGGACTGCAGGGCAAAGGGATTTTAGTATTTTTCATTTGACTCTGTATTTGTGGTCACTACTGGAATACGTTGGCCAACTTCAAACTAGGTTGTTATAATACAAAATGAAAATATTTATGGTCTCTCTTAGGAACAGAAGTTGAAATCAGTGTTGTTTTCAGAACTACTCCAAAATAACATTTTTGAAAATAATATTTTTTCCAATTGGGAATTCCATCACATGATCTAGTGAAGCTAAAACCAGTAATTTAGAGGTTATTAGGATAACTGCTTCAAGAAGATTGTAGACAAAATAGTCAAACAAGTTGGAAAAATGTCATTGTTCTACCTTCTTCTATATTCTCTATCTGTATACCTCCAGACAAAAAAAAAATAAAAAAGAACAACAACAACAAAATCCAAAACAAAACAGTTCTCTGAAAGTAACTCCCCCCACTTTTTCTTTCACATAATAGAAAAAAAAAATATTCAGCACTATACTTACCACTAAATGCCAGCATTCAGACTGGAATTTCCTTCTTATAAATTAAATCACCCACAGATTCAGCTTGTATCTATGCATTAGTGCCAAAGGAATGGAAGGGAATTCATCTGTTCCTTGCTTGAAGAACAGAGAAATGCAGAAAGGGCACTCACTGCCCCTGTCTGACACCCAGAATCACCAAAGGGAGACATTGCACAGAGTTTAAAAACTTGCAAAGTTCGAGGCATTGGGAATCATGTCAGATCCAGGCTGAAAAGGTTGTTGTGATTTCCAGTGTGGCAGAACCATTTCACTGGTTTTTATTCCATATTAAGGGTGTTATATAGTTTATCATGCACCATGCAGTGAAGTAGCTCTCTCAAACACCACCTGAAATAAAGGTTTCTCAGCTTTCCATGGTTTTATTTTGCTGAGCACTTATATGTGATGACACAGAACTGGCAGGAGTGGCTGTGCTGCCATCCAGAGGGCCCTGGACAGGCTGGAGAGCTGGGCAAGAAGAAATTCAATGTATTACAACCAGGGCCAGTGTAAAGTCTTATACTTGGGAAAGAACAACCCCAGGGAGCAGTGTAGGTTGGGGACTGAGCTGTTGGAGAGCAGCAAAGGGGAAAGGGGCCTGGGGTTGCTGGTGGATGGAAGGGTGACCAGGAGCCAACACTGTGTCCTGGTGGCCAATGAGGCCAATGGCACCTGGGGGGCATCAGGAGGGGGTGGTCAGGAGAGGTTCTGCTCCCCCTCTGCTCTGCCCTGGTGAGGCCACATCTGGAATCTTGTGTCCAGTTCTGGGCCCCTCAGATCCAGCAGGACAGGGAACTGCTGGAGAGAGGCCAGTGCAGAGAAACCAAGGTGAGGGAGGAGTGGAACATCCCCTGGTGAGAAGAGGCTGAGGGAGCTGGGGCTCTGCAGCTTGGAGGAGAATGAGGGGTGACCCCATCAGGGTTTATAAATCTGTAAGGGGTGAGTGCCAGGAGGACAGAGTGAGGCTTTTCTCAGGGCTGACCAACAACAGGACAAGAGGCAGTGGTTATGAACTGGAGCATGGGAGGTTCCATATAAATATTAGGAAGAACTTTTTCACTGTGAGGGTGACAGAGCTGGCCCAGGCAGGTTGTGGAGTCTCCTTCCCTACAGACATCCAGATAGCTGGTACCAGCACCTAGCAGAGCTGGTAAGCACTAGAGTTAGATCCCAGTCCCTCCTTGCCCAAGCCTCACCACCAGTTTCTGGGGTTATTGCACAAGAGAATTTCTACATTTTCTCTCTCTCAAATTACTCTAAGCTGCTTTATTCTAAAAAGGTTTACTCAGAAAGAAAAAAACAAAAACAAAAACCAACCAAACAAAAAACCCCAACCCAAAAACCCCAGGAATAGCTTGGTGTTCTGTTTTTAAGTGGATGTAAAATCTTTTTTCTCACTCAAGACACTTAGAGAGCAAAGCTTTCTGGAAAAATGCCACATTACAAGAGAATGTTTGTCTGAGCATTTAAGACTTTATAACTGAGCTGCCACAGGCTACCAACTCACCTTCACTGAAAGTCTTATTTTTTTATAATACGATTCTCTAAGTGTATACAAAGCAGAAATCCTTAAAACAAAGAGTCAAGTAGGATTTCTATTTATTTGTGGGATTCTTCTTTCTGTAGTTTTATCAAAAGCCATGAAAAGCATCCTTAATTCATCCTCAAGGATAAAAGGGGGAGGAAAAGAATAAAAAGAGAGTGGTACGGGCAAGAGGTGCAAGTTACTTCAGAATGCCAGAAGTTAAAAACATTCTAAACCATGTGTTAGCATAAACAAGTCAAGGGAAATGCTTCACACTTTTGAGATGCCTTGGAGCACGAGGTTTTCACCTTCTGTGTCTGCATGTGTGGGTATAAACTCAGGGGTAAATTTTCAAAGGGCTGGTGCTTCAAGAAAACAAACATTTTAGGTCTGCAAACTTAGGGTCTTAAATCTACCTTTAACTCTTCTACATCTCCAAACACATTAAACAAAGTATGAAAAAAAAATCAGTTTGCATTTTCTGTGGAGTTTCAATTCTTTACTGAAGCCAAGTTAGTAATGGAAAAATACAATGAGCCCTCAGAGATAACTGTGCTTGAGACAAAAGTTAGCTCTAAGTTAGACATTGTGGTTCCTTGGAGACACAGAGGAAATATTTAGAGAGGTAACACTACAAGTGCCTCAAAGGGTAGTCAGACTTCAGTTATCCATTTCCTTCGCATTCCTTTCTCACTGTTGTTATTTTGATGTATAAACACTTACAATGAAGCTGGAGAGTTTTTGAAGTTTCACAGCAACATAAATTTGAAGCCTAAGAAGGCTACCAAACCTTATCAGAATATGACAAACCATCTGTGTGTTAGCTTTAAAAGACATGTTCAGTGGACATACTGTACATCTGATGGTGTAACCTAGCCTTGAAATCTTTAGTACAAAGCAAAAATTAATACAAAAAGGTTTTCAAATAGAACTACCTAACACTACAGATCTTGGTTTTGGAAAAAATGAGTCATCCTCCTAAATCCAGATAAGAGAGCAAAGAATGACTAAATTCCATCATTATCTTTTCTACAGTTGCATGTGAAATGGTAAATAGGAGCATAATCCCCCAAAATTCTAGACTCACTGGGTCTCTCCTCAGCCAGTCTGGTTCTGGTAAGTCACCAAAGGCACCATGTTCAGAGGGAGAGTACATTTACACGAATGTCTCTAATCTCTTTAAAGATTTTCAATTGTCCTAAATTAAATCCCTTTCACCCTTATCACTTTATCCATCGGAAAATCCAGAGGATATTTGGATTCAGGCATCCATTGCACCAAAAATCTTTCATCACAACACACAAACAAGCACTTTTATTGAACAAGAACCCAATTATTTAACCCAGCTTCAGCTTTCATTCTGCCCTGCTGCTTCCACTTTGACATGGACCTACTAATCTCTTCTGATGGGCATTGCTGCATATCAGTTCTGATACAGAGATGATTTCTAACCTCCTTTACAGAGAGCTACTGATTAAATAAACTGAGATGTCCATCTCAGCTTCTTTGGACCAATGAATAACAATGAGGAAGTAAAGTTGGGAGATAGAGACCTTTTCCCTTTAAAATGAACAGCAGTCAGAAATAGATAGAAAAGGAGGGAAAGTTATTCAAAGAAACAAGAATGGAAACAGCTAAATGTTTATACTGCCAGTATAAATGATTCATATTTTCCATCAGCTAGAGGTTATACTTCCCTCTTCTCTTTCTCTGCTGCAAATTGGCAGTCTCCTTGCTACTGGAAAGAGCAAGAGATGGTATCATTTCAATATGCATCTTCCCCATGCAGTAACAGTGGAGAATTTCTCTTCAGTGCTTAGAAAGCAGATGTTGTGAGAACACCATTTCTGCAATCACTGAATTGCTGTCCTGGGACAGTTCTGCCCCCTCCCCAAGATGCACATAAGTTTCAGCGTGGAGTCACTGCCCACCCCAACCAAAAATCTGTAAGATTCCCTATTTCTTCATGAGCACCACACCCAAGCACAGAAGCAGATTGCTATTTTTACATGTGTTCTCCCTGCCATTTTAGGTCCAAGGCAGCAAATACTAAGACCAAGTGGTACCTACTTGGTCCAGTCACTTTATTTGGGGCATCCATGTAATGGAGAGAAAGTTTGTGTCTCAACATACACTGGGTTTTTGATTCCTTTTGTCATTAGATATGGAGTACATCTTTTACCAGTTTTGGAAACAGATTATAGCACCTGATTATATTAGTAAAGTACAGGCTGATTAATGTCATGTATTCAAATTATGTCTAATTAATATTTCTGCACCATATTCCCTCAGCTAATGAAGTGATAGCTAAATGTAGTATCACAAAGGACCATTTTCTTTTATTTTCAAGGTTAAGATGTCAATAAAGCTTTGACTGCTCACTGGGCAGGAGAAGACTATCTGAAGGACAATTTTTAGTCATGTTTATTATTTTTACCAACAGAAATATATTACCTAGACTTGTAGTGATCATCTCCACAAAAAAACCATGAAGCAGCAAACATCTGCTTGTTGTCCCAGCAGGTCAGTGTGAGAAGCTGCAGATCTAGTTTTGGATTTACACCACCAAAGCTCTAACATTTCTTTCTGTCATTAGCAAACACTGGTTAATAGAGATGACCAGAAGTGTCACTCATGTGCCACCTATTCCTGTAACTAAACCAACCTCAACCTACATGATGTGTTGCCAATCTGCATCTAAGAGAAAGACTTCAAGTGGCTTTACAGCTCCTGTCTCATCTCACATTGAGAGATTTTCCCTTGGAAGATGTAACTTTGAGAGTTCATCAGTGTAGTGGAAGTCTTTAAAATAAGGTGGAGCAGAGTTCAAGTAAACAATTGACAGGTATCAATAAAAATAACAGGTATCAATAAAAACTGACAGGAACCCAGTAATCTGGGTGCATTTACCAGGACCCTCATAACCCAGGACAGAACTCCCAAGTTTAATTTAGTAGTAGTCTCTAATACATACACAAAGTGTTCAACAGTTTCTCTTACTCATTAGTTTTCTCACTGTTAAGAAAACATATCAGGTTTTCACAATTTCCTCAAAATGCAGGAAAAAAAAAATCAATAAAAATTCATTAATTCACCAACCCTAAAATGATGCTTAAGTGTCCAGCTTTGGCTGAAATCAACAACTGAAGAACATTCTCACATCTAAGTCTTTCTGGAAGGGAAAATGTAATTGCTGTGGGGTTCTCTGGAGGGAGCTGGAAGGTACCAGGATCCTGGCTGCATGATTCTGTTTTCCTGAGGCACAAGGTTGGCCAAACCTGAACCTCTGCATCCTTTGCAACACAAACCATCCAGGCTGTGCAGCTCTGGGCTCTCCTTCACTGCTTAGCTCAACAAACTTCTCATTGACTTCAATATGATTTTTAACTTCAGGAAAACTCAATAGGAAACAGTGTATGAGAAAATACTTACAATGTAGCTACAAAAAAAAGGTTAGTCTGTTATTTGGCATGTTTTCCTCCAGGAAAGACTTTCACGAGATCATCTAGGTCTAGAGCATCAGCTGAAGTAAGAGAAATGTTCTTTACCATGTTAAAAATAAGGTGAACTTGGAGTTTCGGCCTTGCTATGAAGAACCATCAGTACAATAAATTTATTCAGTTATTTTATCAGTATGCAAAGCCTGTAAGGTTCCCAAAGAGCAATAGGCAATACAACAAACAGGCTTAACAAATCAACAATAAATCCAAACTCTTGAAACAGCTGTAGCTAATAAACAAGTCACAGGTCCAAAGCACATCTCCTTCAATAGCATCTCATTAGGCTGTAGAGATGGGCTATCAACAACCAAGAGGGAGGGACAGATAAATATTTCACCTGTCATTTCTTTGAGAGCTGGAGCCCTGCTTCATGTGAGCCCCTCCCATTCCATACAGTACAATTCAGTACAGTTCCTCAGTTATTTTACCCTCCTGTGTAAAGCTCAGAGGAGACCTCATCACTCTCTCCAACTCCCTGAAAGGAGGTTGGAGCCAGGGGGGGGTTGGGCTCTTTTCCCAGGCAACTCTCAGCAAGACAAGAGGGCAGGGTCTCAAGTTGTGCCAGGGGAGGTTTAGGTTGGAGAGTAGAAAGAATTTCTTTCTGGAGAGGGTAATCAGACATTGGAATGGGCTGCCCAGGGAAGTAGTGGATTCTCCATCCCCGGAGATATTTCAAAAGAGCCTGGATGTGGCACTGAGTGCCATGGGCTGGGAACTGCAGCGGGAGTGGATCAAGGGTTGGACTTGATGATCTCTGAGGTCCCTTCCAACCCAGTCGATTCTATGATTCTATTTAAATATCATTCCTGGGCCTGAGAACGTAGCCAGGCTCAGAGTGCTAATGCAAACACCATCATCTGTGGCAGATATGAGCAGTAAAGCAGGCTCAGTGGCACATCCAGCCCTTTCTTTGCAGCAGTTTGAACAAATGCAGCTGAGCTTTTTTAAAAGGCTGCAGTCTGACTGCTTCTCATAATTAAAGGCTGAAAGCCTCTGGACAGAACAGAGACTGTATGATGTTACAGATGGTTTCACTACAATATTTATCATTTTTCTCTTGAGATCTTGGTATTAGGGATAATATTAGTCCCAACCTGTCACCATCTTCATAATTTTGACTCTGCTATTACTTGGTCAGATTTCAGCTGACAACCTGGGCTATATAATAGGGAAGCAGTCAGATCCTGAAACAAAGAACTTTAAAAAGCAGAAAACTCCAAGACTTTGAGAGCAAAATATGCATAGATAAAACTCCTGGAAAAGGAAAAAATAACACAATGCCATCTAGATTTTATGCTGGCTAAGACTTTTTCTCCCATTTGAGCAGTCACTTTTCTGCCCAGCAAGGCACTTTCATTTTCTAACCATCCCACTGAAAACCATCTCCGAGATGACCCTCTTAGGAATAAATAATTCATTGAGGTATCACCTCATGGTACAGTTCCAAGATTCAATAGCATTGAGAGAACCTTTTACAGTATTATGTTATAGCCAGTAAAAGATACAAAATATAGTACCTAGCTTCTAAATCTACTGTCTTTGAGATGCATTTTTATCCATATACCCTGTTTCAAGAAGATATCAACCCCAGAAATTAGGAGGAGGTATTTTCCCTAGTTGAGCACATTTTAGTATGCACAGGATCCCTAGCAAGAGCATACATATAATATGTTGCATTTCCTTCCATAGACACACAATTTTCCTCAGTAACTTAGCACTCCAGTTTGTCCAGAGCTATAGACAAACACAAAATTCAGTTCTGAATAAAAAAGAAAAGAAAAACAAATTCTAAAGTATTTTCACTTTAGTATTTTTACCAACACTTCTTAGTTTTATTACCTACAGGGCTGTAACAGCACAGAGCAGTTTTGCCCAGTGGCTCACAAGCTGAATGTGTTTATTTTATTTTTATTTTTGGCTTAGAGTGCTCAGTAGTTAAGTATAACAACTGAAACATTTTGATAATACCTCTCTCTGGCAAGTTGTACCTTATGGCCTCACTTTAATAGGAAAATTCTAGTGCAAGAATAACACAAATTTCATTCTACATATCTGCAAATTCAGGCAGAGCACATTCAGCACATTGTTGTCTTCACTCAGCTGTGAAGTACTATTAGCATTATTTTAAACTACCTTGATTAGAAGTGACTGACTGCTAGGATAAGCTTGATGAAAGTAAACTGCAATGGCTAAGGGCATGGGACCCAGTATTATTTGCTCTCAGTGTTTCTGGTAAGAAAAAACCACACTCAATCTTACTGTTACTCCTATGGCTGAAAACACAAGTAGGAAACAACATATTGTGCAGCTACATTGGCCCACTGCATGTTTCTAGCTTTGTAATACATCAAGGTCACTGAAGAATTACCACATGCCAGAATCTCATCTTCCTTCTTACTTCTCCAGAGGTTTACATAGCTCATGTCATTGCCTTTAACTTACTAACACTAAAGAAAAAAACATTTCTCTTTCGTGGAAACACAAACTGGAAAACCAGAGAACACATAGCATTTGTTAAAGGGTCTCCCTGCCAAAGCCCCCAAGATACAAACCAGTTACATTTTCTGTGCCCAAGAAAACCTGAAGTGCAGGCTGTCCTTCCTGCAGCAGTGTCCCCCAGCTCTGCCTCTCCAGCCACAGCATCTCAGAGAAGTGATTTCCCTGCTCTGCTGGAAACAGAGCCATTAGCAGCAGGAGCACAACCTCCTCTGGGTGGACTTGCTGAAAGATTTCTTTTGTCTATTTGTTTTTCTATTGAAAGACGTGTTCACTATATATCTGTCTTTTGTTTCTCTCTTTGAGACTAAATCTAATGGTATTAATTAGCTAAAGATGGACAAAGTGTCAATTGAGTTTCTCCTACATCTTGCATTTACAATCTATAAGCACTCATGTGCCTCTCTCTATTTGCTCTGAGAAATTCACCACCTAAATGCAGCACATGATTCAATTCATTTCTATTTTTTTTCCTCTAATATTTAATGTACTGGTTTCTGATACCTACTGCTCAAGTTCAATGGCAACCAAGAAATACTAAAGAGTACTCCTAGAGACACCAGAAAAGACCTTGAATGAAAACCTGACCTACCTAGATGGAGCATTTCTTTTCAAGTGCAAGCTGTGGAGAAGTACAATAATGTATCATCTTTATTGACTGGTTTGACAAAAATTTAAAGTGGAAAATTTTCCATCAAATATGCAGCACTACTGGTAAAGTAGAAAGAAAATGTGCCATGTGCCATGGCTTTGTATGACAGAGAGTAGAAGGTGAAAAGCTGGTGAGTCTCCAGCTAGTGCTGAATATGAAAAGCTACTGGACAATGTAATGAGCAAAAGGAGCATTAAAAAAAGTAACCAGTCAAATAAGAAAAGCTTACAATTGTGCTGAGGCTTATTTGCTTCTTTATGCAACACTGCCTGTGACTCCTCAAAGAAAATGGATAATCTGATTGGAAAATGAAAGTATTTCCAGTCAGGGTGTTTAAAATACCCATGGATGATTTGGTTAACATTTTAACTTGAAAGAATAATTAATATTTGGAGTGTGCAAGTTTGGTTTGTTTGTTTGTTTTTAAAGGTTCAGTTCACAGCTGCTCATGAAGCACAAAATTGCCTCTCTGGTAATTGCTTGTAAAAGCTGAGAAAAAGAGTAAATGTTTCTGGAGTATGAGCAAGAGTGTGCTGCAAAGCAGGGTACAGGACTCATTTTAAATAGGAAAGGAGGAAAAACTAAAAAAAGAGAAGTTAATTTAAAAAATCATCACACACACACAAGAACTCCCCCTCCATTAGCCTACTTGACTTCTAACTTGAAGGGACAAGAGAAATTCTAAAATTATTTCTACATTTTGAAATTAAATTAGACCCCACTTTCATTTATTCCTCTTTTCCTAAGTTCAGTAGAAAAACAGCAAATAAAGAGTTGAATAGTGAGCCTATATTTATATTCCTTTAAAAATCTCCTCTTTCACATTCTTTGTATTTTATAGGAATATCTTTTTCTTTCCTCAGCTAATTGCTCATACAGAAAAGAACCCAGTGCATATGTGGATATGCACTGTAATTGACACAGACATCAGAAAAAGTTCCAGAATTTCAGAAAGTAACCTCATGATGCAGCAATGTCTAATGAGGGGAAACCTTCACAGAGTTCCATTACTAGAAGCAAGATTTGAATTCTTAGACAATTTGAATGCCTTTGCATTGAAGCATGCACCAAACATTTTCTATTTTGAGAAGGATCCAAAGTTCCCACCTTACACATCAGGTGTTGGACATCTGAGAGCATGAAGCTTCATAGTGGAATTTTTAATTCCCCAAACTTCTGAGCCTGAGAAGAGCAGCTCAGAAGGGATGAGGGAGACCTCATCGCTGTCTACAACTACCTGAAAGGAGGTTGTAACCGGGTGGGGGTTGGTCTCTTTTGCCAGATGACTTTCAACAAGACAAGAGGGCATGGTCTTAAGTTGTGCCAGGGGAAATTTAGGTTAGATATTAGAAAGAATTTCTTTACAGAGAGAGTGATCCGGCATTGGAATGGGCTTCCCAGGGAAGTAGTGGATTCTCCGTCCCTGGAGATATTTAAAAAGAGACTGGATGTGGCACTCAGTGCCATGGTCTAGCAACCGCAACGGTGGTAAAAGGGTTGGACTCAATGATCTCTGAGGTCCCTTCCAACCCAGCCAATTCTATGATTCTATGATATGGCTTTGGGCAAGGGCTGCTGATGTGTGACTTGTTTGATGCAAACTTGCAAAATTTTTCCAAAATTACTCCTGCAATTTCCATACCACAAACAAACTGGACTACTGTTTCACTTTGATTCTATTTGTCCTCCCCTAACAAAGGGCCACAGACATTATTTATGTTTTTGAAGAAATAAAAACCAGAGTAAGACAGGGGTCACTCAGTGTGTGATACTGACTGATGCAGCAAAAGGGAATAGCATTTCACCTCCTGGAAAAAACAAGGAGAGAAAATGGTTTTTTAAGAAGAGGTGGGGAGGGAAGGAGGAAAACAAACATAACAACAAAGCAAGATAAAATCCTGGAGGCCAAGTCCTCTTCTAAAAAACTGCTGTTCATTAAGCCAAAGTAAACACCAAGTGGGGGAAAGGAATTGCCCTGGAAGTATCCTCGGGTGTACTTGGGATTCAGCTGGAGGAACAGGCTCTTCCTCATGGCAAGTGCAGCATCATTGCTGCCTCAACCCCTCACAGCCCTGGGCTGCAGTTCTGGCTCAATAACACTGCAGCTCATCCCAATGATACCAAACACCATCCAACTGATAATTGTTCCTCTTCACCAGGGAGGATCCATTCTAAGCCATTATCACATCATTCACAGCCCCTTTTGTTTAGCTCTGACAGGACTGCTATCATAAATGGTGTTAGCTCTTAATTTCTTTATTATTTCTCAAGGATTGCAGCAAATGCACCTCACACAGTGTCCCTTCTTCCCACACATTTAATTATTCCTTTAAAATTATTAGTCTTTTCATTTACTGAGAAGCAGTTCTGTGGAGACCAGTCACTGGAAATAATAGAAATCTTTTATTTTACATCAAGAATCACGAAATTATGTCAGTCTTTTTAAGATGGGATTTAAGATATTCATTTCTGGAAATAGAAGTCCTACTGAAATGCATTCACTCTTAATGGTTTATTAAGCCTCCCATCAGCTTGGCACATGAAGACTCTTCCTTCTGCAAAATGTGGAAAGTACAAACCTCTTCCTGACTGAATAATCTAAACCCAAAATTATTTGCATAACTATGAGCTGGAACACTTGTTTTCCCTGGTAAAAGCCTAAGACTCAAAACTGGAGGTAGCTGAGAATTTTTTTGCTCATCTAAAGAGCAGCAGACAAGCACTGCAGCTGTGTTTCATTTTTGGCCTTACCCTGGAGAAACTGGTCTGCTGTCAGCTCTTCTGAAAAGGAGTTTCTTTGGGATTTGATTTTGTCTAATTAAAGGAACTAAGCCCTAAACACTTCCGCTTCATGTGCTGCCTCACCTACACCCTTCCATTGACCACATTTAAAATTCACTTGCTTGTAAACACATGAAATCCCCCCTCAAACAGTTCTTCCTTTCTTCCTGTTATCAGACCATCAGATTGCTCCCAAAGAATGAGGGAAGTGCTTCAGAGTAAAACCAGTGACTAACACTGACACAGAACTGGTGCAAACCCTTGCTTAACCCTTCCTGCACCCAACACAAGCATCTTAAATGCTCAGCTACATCAAGTCTGCCCTGTTATATCCTGCTGGAACCAGCTCTTTATTTATAAAAAAATATTCAGAGGAAGAGGCAGATGAGCCAGACTCCTAACTAGATAATTTCCCAGCCTCTACTGCTGAGCTCACAGGTAGCAGAGAATGACATTACAGGGGCTAAAGCCAAGGACCTCTCCCATTAGACACACTGTTTTCAGGACACACATCACTGCATCCTCCAGTAAAGGCAGACAGGGGAGAAAAAAGCCACCTATTCCACTTCTGTCATGCACTTGCCCCTTGCTGAAGTACTCTGTGCTACTCCAGGGACAACAAAATCACAGTTTTATGTTTTAGGAAAAAAATTCTTAAGATATTAACTCTGGTTTAACTTGCCTTGAAGTTAAGAGCTAATAGCTTCTCCCTACAAAATCAATATTTTTAAAAAGGGTTTCCTAAAAATGGTATTTTGTGAAGTGATTTCAGTTGAATGGAGGTGCATCAATCCTATTTATTAATTCATTCTGAAATCATATTGCTAGGTTTTTAACCTTTCCTTTGAGTCTTGCTAATTGAAAGATGATTTATTTTAAGTCTGAATAATACCCAATTTAAGATGGTAAATACAAAATCATTAATTGTTTCAGGTAGTAGAAAGGTAAATACATCTAAAACATATGGACAACCAGGTGTTTTCCCACCCAATATCCTATGAATAATTCCACTTCTCCTTCCCATTGATGCCAAACAATTTGAGGGATTTAAATCACGGTGGTATAAAGTGTCACCTGCTGGTACCAATTTATATATCTGAAATATCCTACGTTTTTCAGATGCTCCTGTGTCTTGAGCTTAAGTTTTGTCAAGCACTGAGAGGTATCTTCAGCCAATGTTGGAAAGACTTCAAATCTAGACCCAAATCATGCAGAGATAATATCAGTCATTTAGCAGGTGATACTTTGCCAGTTTAGACACTAAGTCTGGTACCCAAGTTTCATGCAGGTGGTGTGAGTTTGGGGGTTTTAGGGTCATTGTTTTTTGGCTGGCTTTTTTTAAAGGCAGAAAAGAAGATTCCAGCTCTCAGGTCCAACAGAAATTTCCCCAGCTCATTTTGTTAGGAGAGTTCTCCTTGACCTAACCATGTTGGCCAAATGGCAGTAAATTCTCAACTTGCTGAACTCTGAGTGAAGTCTCAGATGGATGTCCTGACCACCTGAGGGCGCACACACAGCTCAGCAGCTGCCATCTCCTGTTCCAAAACTGGCTCCCCAGTGCTGTGTGAAGTGACCCTTTTCTGTATTGCACACAAGTGTTCAGCCTTGAAGCTTAATCAATTAATTGTTTGTAACAGATCATCAGATGAATGATGGTGTAGGAGTGCTAACTACCCAGTGCTGGATTAGATTTATCCACTTGCTGAAATGAAGGTGAATAAGAACTCTTTCACAAACGTACTCAAAGTACAAGACATCTTCCCTTGACTACTGATTTTTTATGAGCAGAAAGGTAACAAAGACTTGGTTTTGTTGAACTAAGCTGCAAGGAGAGCTCTTTTGGAAGAGCAAAAAGATGGGTTTAATGCAAGCAGTCTGAATTTTCAGCCTGATTCACTAACTCTGGATGATCAAAAGCTATTTCAAGTAAGAAAATGTAAATTTTTCTGTGCAATAAACTGTTATTTGCTATGCAGAGGAGAAATTAAATAATTAAGACTAAACACTCACAGGCAGTTTTCTGGATGTGTGTTTTGTGTACACCACCTGTTTCTCCTACTCAAATACCTTATCTTTTTAGATGAAGTAACTCCAACAGTTGTATGCACAGTTGTACTCCTCCAGTATTTGTATCAAAAGAGTATGTTCACTTGTTTTTTTAATTCTAAGGGCATCTATGAAAAAAAGTAATAAAGAAAAGGGAATGTGATTATCAGAATAAGCAGAACCCTTACTTCTAAAGAGATGAGCAAGAAGAACTCAGCTGCATAGTAATCCACTACTAAATTCCCCTCCAAGTTAGAAACAAAACTCCTTTGTCAGTCAACCTCTAGATCTATAAAGCATGAAAATACTAAAAGAGCAGATCCTGATGTACCAGCACTATTTCCACAGTCACACAATCCAAGTCTTACTTCTTGCTGAATTCAGACTGTGTGCAATAACAATATTCTACATCAGGCCACTAAGTTTCTTATCCAAGATACAGGAGGTAAAATAAACCATAACAAGACAGAGCTTTCAACTAATCCTAAATATAAATAACAGATTTTATTAGAAAAATAAGCTTGTTGTAATGGTCACTGGACTAGAAACATAGCATGCTTCTCAAAAGAGAAAAGATGGGACATGGATGAAAAAATCCCTGCAGTTAAGTTGTATAACATAGTGCTGTTAGTTAAGGGTCTCCTGAACATTTTCCTTTTCCACTGCAAATTCACTATTATATTTGGCTTGCTAGTGCAACATGTTCATTTTTGATACCACTAATGATGTAAAAAACATCACAGAAAGAAAAGATGAACAAAAGGATAAAAAAGGTAGATTTTGGAACTCCTGGGTTTCACATCCCACATGCTGCTGGTGCCTGTTAAATACTGACTGCAGGAAGATTTACAGAACTGTTCAGGAAGTTGCAAAATAAATTCAGAAAGCAGGGTAGACAGGAACAAAGGAATAAAAAGAATTTAAGTGCTGCTAAAAAGAAGACAGAACTATTAAATGGAGTTACTGAAAATAAAAAACAGTCGAATGTGTCAGATTCCAGAGAACTGTGTTTTATAATACAAGTTCAGTAATCAGATATTCTTACCAGAAGGAGTGCTCTTTTTGATGAACTCTGATGAGAGCCAGCTAAGTTTTCTCCTGAAAGAACATAAAATGAAACTTATGTCAGGAAAAGACAGCTCAAAAACTTCCTGTCAAAACC
This sequence comes from Calypte anna, assembly GCF_003957555.1. Taxonomy (NCBI): domain Eukaryota; kingdom Metazoa; phylum Chordata; class Aves; order Apodiformes; family Trochilidae; genus Calypte; species Calypte anna. The sequence continues at coordinate 3,268,512 of NC_044259.1, read as the reverse complement.
AGAATGATTTATTGTGTTTACACAGTATTAGTATGGATCCTTTCAGGAATAAATATTCTCAGTTATAACCATATAATATTTCCTTTAAATACAGTCATCTTCTGGAAGAGTATTTTCTCACCAAGTTCCTGTTTAAAAAGGCAATTTCAGAATTGCAGAGGAGCTATAATGGTTGCTTTTTACTCTTTCTACTACGAAGAGCCTGGGATTCCTTCTTTGGGCACAGAGCACTTGGTGCCAATACCATGAACTTATAAGAATGCATAAAAAGATTGTTAAAAAATAACATAGGTGTTCATCACATCAGAGAGTTCAGGTGCAGAGAACTAAATGGGGTGGGGATTTGAAATCACTCGGCCTGAATTAATCTGATAATTCTATTCCTATTCTTCACCCAGATGGCCAGTTTGAAAACACTTAACTCAGCATCAAGGCAGGGAAGAGATCTCATGCTCCTAGTTACAGTGTGCTGTGCAGCTAAGCAACAGAACAAACCTCCCTGAACATGTTATAAACTCTTACTCTGATTAAAACACCTGAGTTTTCACATATTTTGCCCAACAGTTGCTTAAAAAGGAGGTTCAGGCATGAGACCATTTCCCAGTCACCAGGAATTGACTTTTTATCATATCCATCACTAGGTAGAAGCTTTCATTATGGGATGGCACACTTGTTCTGTCGTGCCAACATGCTGAATGAAGCAGTCCCATGCATTAATGGAGCACTATATAAGGGTTCAAATGGTGCCCTCACTAACCCTGGGGCAGTCAGCCCTGTTACTCCAGAAACTCAGCCAGAAATGGGCCCTTCATATTCCAATTCCCCACTGCAGCACCAGCCACTGCTTGTCATCCCAAAGGGATTCTGCCTGGAATGACAGCACCACCACAATCAGGGAGGTGGCTCCTGCCAGGCAGATCTGTGACAAGACACACATGGAAGCCTGGGCTGAAAGGGAAGTACCTGCTCCCACATCCTGAAAGCAGAACGATTCTTTATGTTTTTAGAGAAAGGAATAACAGATGTCAGTTACATTTTTCTAGTCAGTAACTGGGGATTCCTTAAGTCTGTCTTCTGTGACTAATCTGAACTCCCTACACTAATACATTTTTCATACCTGTGTGCAAGTCACTTGGACACGTTCCAGGACTAACAGACTCATCCCAACCATGTGTAAACCTTTCACATTGTATTTCTACTAATTCTTTTCCTTGACTTAAGTCATCCTTACTGATTAAACAGAGGAGAAATGCAATAACTGGTGTCTCATGAATGCCTTTTTCCTGTACACAAAGATGAAATTCGGGATAAAGACACATGAGGCTTATTATAGTTGTTGATGTTGCAACTCTTGGCGAGTACTTCCACGTATTCCAGTGCTTTATTATATTATATTGCAGTGAACAGAAATGGTGACAGATTTACCAGCTCACCATCATTTTCATATGTGGCAGTAATAAGCAAGAAGCTGCACTATACATTAAATAGAATGACAATGCAATTATCAAAGCGTATGTTTTAAAGGAAACAATATCCTTCAAGTTTTCTGATGTCATGATCTGATGTCATCACTGCAGAAAACAAGACAGTGTCATAGAACAACTTTCAGCAAGAACCAGTAAGTGAAATTCCAAGTGAAAAATACTACTGATACTCAAATAATGTTCCTGAGCCCATAAATGAAATTTCACACAAGAACTTTTCAAGTTCCCCCTACCTACACACACTCAATTCCTACTCCTGAATGCAAGCTGAAACACTACAGAACCTCTGGGTTTACATTTCAGATGTAGTACTCTGTAGTGTTCAATCTTTACCATCTGGTACCAGAACATTTTTAAGGAACCTGATTGCAGGAAAAGGGCAAAACTATGACAGCTTTGTGACATCACATTAATTTGCAAGCATTTTGCATACAGAGCATTTGCAACCTGAACAAACCTTTACTTTACAAATTCATAGGAAGCACCAGTTAAAAATAGCAAATACAACCTTGATCCGTGAAGTGTTCAATAATTACAAAATAGCTGTCACCTGATGTATCAGTGACATCTCATTTTTTATTTAAAAACTCTCTGGAAAAGCTTACATAAGAAACAAACAATATTGTGGTTAGAAATAAAACCACAAGTGTTTTTCACGGTCCAAATATAAAGGCAAAAAATGATTTGAATTATTCAAGAAGATATCAAATCAGCAAAAGTCTAATACATATATGCTTCCATCATCAGCATTTCTAGATTTCCATCAATAGCAAGTTCAACATGAGGATAAATGTAGTATTTCTTTTCCTAAAAGAACATTAAGTTTAGAAAAGAAAACCACTGTCTAAAAAATGTTTTTAATCCTTTCACACATTGGTTAGGGACAGAAAATAGAAAAGATCAGTATTTCTTGACACACTGCTTAATAGAGGGGTTTTTTTGTCGTTGATAGATCATTTTATTCATGTGCAGTATAATTATTTTTTTTTTAAATCCGGTGAAGCAGAGAAATTGCTATTGTTTGTGTTAGAGTTAAAAATTATAGGAAATCCTGCTTTTGTGGAGCTCCAGTGGGGTGGAATACACTGAAAGAATTAAGAAGCTCAGAAGCTTTGGGTTTCTAATAGCTGTACGTATCCCATAATTACAATCTACACTACCAGTGATACCCACATGACAATACAGCACAACATGCATCCACAATTCAAGTTGTAATAAGTTGTACTTTAGTCATTAACACGTTTTTTAGCTAATTACTGTTAAAAGTCACACCATCTCCTCTGTCTAGCTAGCTAGTTCACTATTGTATTTTCAAAATATGAACACACTGCTCACAGCATCCAGACAAAACTGACTACATCCCAGACAAACACAAAGAGGAAAACTTCCCATTTTTCCTAGGAAACATGCCAGAGAACTGGGGATGGTGCTCTAAGGTAATTTTCACAAGGCAGGTGTAAGGACAAAGCAGCAGAAACACCAATCTGCCTGGCTGGCCCCAGCTGCTCAGCCCTGCACCTCAGCTGAGCCTGAATGGAGCTGCACTGAGCTGACCTCTGGGCACCTGCCATGCCCAGCTGCCTGATGCTCTATTCCAAATTCATACCCCATACTTCCAAAGGGTTTTACCAACTGCCAAGCACCTTCTGAGTGGGTTTATGCCAATGTGCACTCTATCTGGATCTCAGGTTGAACAGCAACCACTCTGGGTTTGCTTTATTTGAGCAGAGGGGAAAGCCCAGGTCCCTGGGAGCTTGTCTGCGGGACTTGATGTCAGCAAAGGGATGGAGTCCCCTGGGATAGCTTGGAAAAGTTATGACAAAGACCAAGCTGACCACACACTCAACAAGATGATGCAAGTAAGACAGGAGAATCACACCAATTTTGATTTCAGTGGATCTCTAGAGATCATCTGGTCAAGGCCAACCTCAAGGTTAGATCCAAAGCCAGACCAGGTGTTGTATATCCAAAGTTCTGAACATCTCCCTGTATGGAGAACACCCAACCTTTTCCTGGCAACCTGCTGCAGTAGCTGACTACCATCACTTCCCAAATCCTCCCCCCTCTCCCCTTAGATTCAACTGGAATTTCTCTGGTAGCTTATGCCTGTGGCCTCTACACTTTTGCTGAACACTCCAAGAGCCTTCCCTATAAACTCCCTTTATGTAGCTGAAGATGGAAATGGGATCCCTCTTTTAATCTCTTAGGAGACCCAGCTCATCTCTTTCCCCCCCACGTATTGTGCTCCAGCTCTGCAACGCTTACATTTTTATAGAGCTGACAATAGCAAGGTCAGCAGTGTCACCAGGCCAGCCCAGCTGCCCTGTGTCTTGCCCTACTTCCTACTGCCAATGAGTATCTTCATTAGGTCACTCGTTAGTAGGATTTTTTTCAGTTCCTAGCCAAATACCTATTTGTTATGGCTGCAGAATGCTTTTGGACAAAGTCAGTAGAGATTCTAAACGAGGCATGGATTTGAGCTCTATTTCATTACCCAGACATCATTTACCAGTCTTATTTTCCCAAAACCTAACAGAAGAGGAAAAGAACAGGTCACAGAAATATGGGGCCATGAAAATCATGCAGAAATGACCTCTGCATTTAGCAGTAAAAGCTCATCCACTTTCACTTAAGACAGAAGACTCTAATAGGAAATGGAATTCTAGATAATGACAGCAAAAATACTCCTAATTTCAGTTCAACTTTTCTCTGCAAGTACTCTGGTACTTACTTTCTTTTCCTCTCAATAAAAACCCCCTTTTCCAGAACACAAAACCCACAGCAGAATCCATCCACCTCCATTAGAAAACAGACTTTCAGCCAGCTAAGTGCAAGGTAATCAAAGTCCTGGCCCAAGGTCCAGCAGTTTCCTGACACAGCAATAGCTGGGTTTGGGGTGAGCATGCAAAGAGATGTTTGGATCTCAGATTGCAGGAGCCAGGAACACAGCACAGAAAGCAGCACCAAATCTGAGCTCAGACATCAGCTTGTTCTGAGGGAGTTTTAAGTCCCAGCCTGAGCACTATGTGGGAGCTGTAAATTTATCACTAACTGCAGATGCCACTTCTCTTCCTTCCCAGCTGCTGATCACAGAATGCCTAAACACTGAGGGCTGCACATGTTCATATTGCCTGACTCCTCAAAGTGTCACAGCAATATTTTCCCTGTTTCCCTAACTTTTTGCTGCTTTTGCCTATCCTCTCTCAGCTGAAGCTTGCAGACAGTCATGGCTTAGATGGCTTTGGCATCAGACTGAAATTCTTCAAGCTAAAAAAGGCAAATGTAGGGTTTTTTAAACAACAAAAAAAGCCAAACCTCTCTGCAGCCATCTTATTGTCACTTTCTCAGCAAATTCTCAGCAGCTCTTGTTCCCACTTTGGTTCCATGTCTGGATACTGCCTAGTTCTAGCAGCTTCCTCCCAAAACCCCTGCATCCCACGGATCTGCATTAATGCCTTTTTAAAGCTGGGGTAACTAGTATGGACAAAAATACAACTGAAGCACAGGTAGAGTAGGATCAGATTGGAAGGAGGTGATATAACAGAGCTCTCCTTTAGATGGTCATGACTGGAACAAGGCGCTCAAACCAGGAGATGGACTTTTGACAGAAGCCTGGGACCTGACTAGATCTAATTTATAAATCACATGTTAAAACCCATCACACAGTTATCCCTAGAGTGCATTTAAGAGACTGGTTTTATTCTGTGGTTGGTTGGTTGTTGTTGTTTTTTGGGGGGAGAGGGGGGAGGGTGTTTTGCTTGGTTGCTTTGATTTTTTTTGTTGCATTTTTTGTGTTGGTTTTTCTTAATAAGAATTTTCCTCTTCCTACTTTCAAATAACATCAGGACAAAGGAAAGGTTAATTCTGACCAAGGCAGACACAGCATTAGAGTTTCCCAAAGTCATGGTCTCAGAGAAGACATTTCCCTAAAGCAAGCAAGGCAATGTATTTTGTATTTTAATCAATGCTAGAGAAGACAACTTGCTCAGATTTGAACATCAACTGACAAGATAACAGGAGTGAATACTCTAAAGGGCAAGCCAATAACAAAGGAACTTTTATCAGCTGATTTGGTAGCCTTTTAGAAAGCACCTACACACTGGGGCAGCTGATAGAAGCAGGAAGCATAACTGCTGCCAGCACAGGAACAGGAATCCAGATGTCATTTGACTCCAGATCCTTGACTTCCAACTCCTTTGGAAAATTCCACCCAACTTCTGGACCCTACATACCTTGAGCTTCACAGGAAAGTGATTTTAGAAACTGGCAATTAAATTCTGGCAAAACTAAGATACCAGTGTGAGCATTCAGCAGCTGATTTACAAAAAAACATAAGTTGAACAACTCCTGTGGCCAAATGACATGTTCAGAGAATACAGATTACACCATGTTCTCTCAGGTCCTGCTTCCACTCCTAGCACTACAATGGCAGGCAGAATATCTCCATATCATTAGTTTACTCTCATACTCATCTTCACAAGAGATTACTGGCATGAAAATAAGGGTAGAAACATAAATAAAGATTTATCACTGTCAGCCTGTCAGCTGAGCAACACAAAGACATTGACAGTAAAGCTGTTTTGAATGCAATTCCATGTACTCAAGTATTTGCCCCTTTCTTGCTCAAAAATTATGAAGAAGCTTTTATTCCTCTAACACAAATAATTTATTTTAGTGATACTGTAGTCTTAAGGATACAGAAAACAGTTGTACAAAAATTAAAGTGAATATATTATTGGATCCAAGGAATAGACTTCAGAGTTATTACTTTTGCCTCTGGTACTTTAAATATTGGATATTTCCTGGTTTAATAAAGGCACAAATGCTTCTGCTAGTCAAGTCTTGACAAGTCTTACTAAATTCTCCAGTTAAGACTAAATGCTTCAAATGTTAAATCTTGTACTTCATTTGAGATAGTCCTTTCACAAAGTTGAAAAGTTTGTGTGTCAGTGTTTCAATAAATAAGATTTTTTTTTACTATAAAAATCAGTCATTGAAAAAGTATAAGAAGCAAGTAACATTGGAATAAAATATTTGTGTCCTTCTGGCTATAAATAATAACAACAAAAATCAACCTTAAAACGTCAGCACTCTACACCAAACCCCAACATGAGACAGTACTAATGACAGAGTTGTCATTGAGCCAGAACAGTAAGATAAGTACAAGTGCATTTCCTCTGTTCTGTGTTTCTTATGGACTAATCATAGTAAAGCATATCCAACATAGCAGTAGACAAGTACTCAAGAATATTTATAAAGCACAAAACCAGTAAAATTTGGTTTGATGTTCAGGGAAAAAAAAAAAGGAAAAAAGAAGCTTTATTTTTCATTAATCCAATTCTTAAAAAGTTTTAGTCTACAGGATTTTTAATCTTTATATAAATGCCCTTGACAAAAAGAAAATATTGCGCAAGAGTATCACCTAGTGGACCAAGGGAGCAATATTTTTTCCTGGGGATCTGTCTGCTGGGAGGTGTTTTGGTGGGTTTTGCCCCTGCATGGAGGTAAATAAAGCAAATGAATAAGCAGCAAATGAATATATTTAAAAAAAAAAAAGAAAAAGAAACCACCACTGTGCCAATGTTGTACTACTTTTAAGTCTTCTTGATCTCCAGCAGCTTTTCTGAAAACATCTCAAATCTTAAAATAAGTTCTACTAAACCCTTGACTTAAATTAGTCATCTTTTCTGAAGTAAATCTAAATCTCTGCTTTAAAAACCTATTCAGATTTGAGAGTAAAACAGCACTGAGGTCAAACAACACTCTTCTGACCATGAGAAGTGGAATGAAAAAATGAGATGGTAGAAAACAAACTGAAGGGAGAAAGTGAAATGGAGTGGTTTCTAACACCAGCAAAACCCAGAAGGAAACAATCAGTATCACTTCCACACTGAAAGTAGTTTGTGGAGTTTGGGTTTTGTATGTGGGTTTTTTGGGGATGAGGTGTATATTTTAATTTTCAAAACCAAACCCCCAGTACCAAACCAGAGACACCTGAAGCTCTGCAGTGCTACAGCATTGGGATTCTCAAGTAGATAGGAGCTGCTGCCCCAGCTCTGTGATTTGGAGACTACACCAACACTGAACAGAAACCAGTGCATGCCTTGAGGAACTTACTCTTTAGACTTCCAAACTGGGATCCCATTGTGGCAATTACACCAGAGTCTGTAGGATCACATTATCAGAGGCACAGAGAATAGAACTTGTGGGATTTCACCAGTCAGCACTCAGAAATCATTTGTTTTTACAGTTTTCCATCTTAGGTGCTTCTTCCTTGGTTTCAGTTTTGTGTCTCAACTGAGACCCAAAATGAAACACCAAAAGATATACTCTCTAAACAAAATGATTGGCACCATTTTTCATCAAATCATTTAGAAAAGTGCTGTTATCTTAAACACACTTCACAGCTTCTTAAGCAAACCAAAAAGTTAATCTTTGCACTGGTAATAAAATATAGCCAGGTTTAAGAAAAAGCAGTGGCTCAGTGCAGTCCAGGAAACTATTATGAAAAGCAAGTGCACATTTCTGGAGCTCTAGGACCCTAGGAGCACCACTGGATGACTTCCCCTTCAGCCTTGGCTTGCACCAACTGGCTCTCAAAGATGTCAGGAGGGGGTTGTGTACACCCACCCCAACCTTCTCATTCCAGAGTATTTTAGTTGGGATGAATATATAAATAGATTGTTTAACCTAAACTACTAGTCCATTGCTACAGATGACCAGGACAAGAACAAAAAACCTTCTGGAAGAACACCTAATTCCTGTTTGTAAAACACCAGTACCAAGGACATCACAGGGCTTGAGAAAACAAGCAAGGGATAAAACCTGTCTGCTGCTGTTACTGGGTGTTAATGCCTCATAACTGCCCTCAAAGGAATAGGATTTGACTGCCACCCACCACTGGATAAAACAGTGCAAGCATGGGATATTTCAAAAAGCCTCATTAACACCACCCACCAGATAAATGAATCCAAATGACGTAAGACCTTAAGAATGCTAGAAGATAAAGGCACTACTCTGACAATCTGGAACTCTCAATAAACAGATTACATCTATTTTAAACAAGCTTTTTTTTCTGTCAATATTTGTTGTTAATTAACTACACATACAAAAACTCCAGAAGAAATTAAATGCTCTGCTGTCAGAAGATAGTTACCAGTGTAACTCATTAAATTCCTAGTTTGGGAACCTTCAAGATGTTCAGCTTCACTGTAATGCAAGGAACTGTTCACTTCTTCATACATTACAGAGGGGAGGTTTAGGTTGGATATTAGGAAGAAATTCTTTGCAGAGAGGGTGCTCAGGCACTGGAATGGGCTGCCCAAGGAGGGGGTGGATTCTCCATCCCTGGAGGTTTTTAAGAAGAGACTGAATGTGGCACTGAGTGCCATGGGCTGGGAACCACAGGGGGAGTGGATCAATGATTAATGACTTGGTGATCTCAGGAGTCCTTTCCAACCCCACTGATTCTATGATCTGTGCAAAGTACAAACCCAGGAGGAACCAGCACGGAAGGGATCTCTAGTGGAACCTCAGACTCCACACAAAAAGAGTGCCAGAAATCAAAGACAAGTATCAACAATTTCAAATACTCGTCTTTCTTTTCAACACACTTCTTTCTACTCAGTGATGTGTGCTAAGCGTTTTATCAGCTTCTCAGTTGCCTAAAAGCAATTACCTATTGGTTGCCAACAAATGCCATCAGCATTTAGAATTTGTATGTAAAAATATCAATCTGTATCCAGCTGATCATTCTAGCTGTGTCTTCCCCTTACCAATCATTATGTTCCATGTACTCATGCTTTCTAGATTGAAGCAGACTTAATTCAGAATGGACATACAAGAAGTCCCCATTTCATGCTAACATTGAACACACCTCCTTCTATCCTGCACTCCAGCTTGTCCTTGGCCTCTTCTTGATCCTCAGATAGAGAAGAGAAGAAAGGCAAGGGGGAGGGTGTGTGGGTGGGTGTGGGGAATGAAAGAAAACCCTACAGCAAGAGTCTCATTAACATCTGTAGATTTACAAACACTCCTTTCACTGATTTACAGGCAGCACAGTGCAGGTAAAGGGCTGCCATGAATCTGTTTCTCTTGAACTATCTCCATCAGTTTCATTGGGCAATTGCCTTCTAAACCTGCATCCTTCTGCAGAAGGCTTTCAGTGCTCTGTAGTGCTCAAAGTTTCTGTTCCAAGTGAAGATGACCTTACAAATAACATTGGATTTATTCTAGGACCACAAGTCATTTTTTGTTTAGAAGCACTAGAAATACCCAGCTCTCTCACTTGAATCACCTGGACTTGTAGCCATTATTCCAGTAATTCCATTAGTTTCATCATGACTTAAGTTATGTCTGGAAATATAAGTAGCAGGTCAAGACTGGTGTTGTGTAGCCAATTTTATACTGATATTTCAGATTTAAAAGTCTTGCCTGAGCTTCCATATAAAACTGAGTCCTTCTTCTCTCTCTGTGGTCAGATCTGAACGTGCTAATTGCTCTTTTGATAATCCCAAACCTCACTGTACTCAGGCTAACAGTGGGAACATGGACTACTGCAATTTATTATCAAGATCCTAAAGTATAAAGAGATACCTTATAGCTTTTACTCCTCTAACTAAGAAGGTTTAACATCAGCAGTGTCCAATTCCCTGATGATCATATTAACTCAGGCCTGCAGTATTAAGTTGGATATCAGCTCAAACAGAATTAAAATAGACAAATGAATCAGTGGAGGATGCATTGTACAATATCCAGCTCAATCCAGCTACATTTATATTACTGTTAGAATTTAGAGACAACTTTCAACCTTTATTGACAAATTCACTTTTTTCCTGAACATGCCAGAAGCTGGCAAAGTGAAACTAGAATATTAAAAAAAATGCTGCACAGCATTATGATGTTGGGTGGCTTAGTAGATTGAGGTACACAAGGCATATTTGTTTTTCTAAGTAACAGAACACATTGAAACACCCTTGGAAATCCAAGCTGTTTAGAACATTCCTACACTATCTGTATTGCACCTTGCAGTGCATGTTGGCCTCTTCTACTTTGGGACAGAAGTATTTCAATATCTCATGGAAAATTTTACCTTATGAAGTATGTTCCTATTCCAACTCTTCCAACCTGACCACTGCATTGTATAATTGATCTAGATCTGCAATAATCTATTCATTCATTTCCATCCTTTGCCTAGGAAAGAAAAAATAAATTTTATAAGACTTAAGTCCAAGTAAGAGGGATGGAACAATTAACCATGACATTAATGCTCAGGGTGGGATCCTGCTGATATTGAACATCCTCACAACACCTCAGGACTGCCTCTGCCAGTGGTGATCACCCTTACAGTAGAAAAGGTCTCTTATGCTTGAGCAGAATTTCTTGAATTTAAATATGGGCCCCATTGCCTCTTGTCCTGTAACTAGATACTGCCAAGTGGAATCTGTCCTCCCTATGTAAGCAATTATAATCCAGCTGGAGGCAGGGATCAGACCTGTCACAGAAAGTATCAGAGGTTTCAAAAGAAAAAAAAGACCCACTTTTTAGTAGCATGGTAAAAAAAATCTTCATTTTAAAGAACATCTGTGCAGAAGATAAACCCAGGTTGTTAAGATTTTATTTGCTATGAAGGAAAATGCTAAGGGGTTCTTTCCCTTAGCATAGGTGATTATTTTAACATTTAAGATTCAGTAAGATGAATAACACAATTTAAACCTTTCACTCTCCAACAAGAACAGAAGTGTTTCTACTGTTTCTCCTCACTGAAATATTTCCCTCTCTCCAAAATAAAATTTCAGAAAAATTGACAAGATTTTCTTAAGTACTGAAGCTTTATCAAAATTCCAAACACTGTAACCACATATGCTCAAAAACAGGATTGCTCAACATCCCTCCAAACAGAAAACTACATCGTAAGCAACTGGGTATCACCTGCATCCTACTGTGTACCCGAAGATGACAGCACACAAAAAATGAACAGAGCTTTTACACTTCTCAAATACAATTATAAAGCAATTACAAAAATCTTAGGTGTACTATGTGCACTGACTGAAAATAATGAAACCAGCTTTCCCTCAGAATCAAAATAACTTTCTTTTGGCTAAATTCTGCTACAATTCTCACTAGAAAGCTGTTTTATCTACCTTGCATCATCAGACTGAGGATGTCAAATATAAACATGCATTGCTAGCTCTGTAACACTCCAGAAGGGCAACAAAGAACCCAAAGTTGTGTTTGGTTCTTTCTCTAAAAGCCATGGAAGGGTCACAATATAATGTTAAAAAACAATGATGAGAGATACAGTGTGTGGTCTGCTACAGGCAGAACAACAGGAGAGTATCATTTCATACTCATTATTTGGGAAAAACAACTCAGAGGTGTTGGGATTCAGGAATTGAATCATTCCACAGTGTTCCTGTCTTCCCTGGCTTCAGAAACTGGTGCAGATTTCTTCCCCTTGAATCAAATTTTATTAAAGATGATAAAGAACAGAGCCTGCACAGTCTGGAGAAGGCAATGACATGAGAAGCAAGATTTGTATTACATGCATTTGTATGGATGGATTGGAGACAACAAATCAATTAGCTCAATCCAGCTAGCACATAATCTTGTTTTGGATTAATTTTAAGGCAGCGGAACTGTTTCGCTCAGAAAATGAACTATTTTGAGTTTGAATGAGGTAGTAAGAACATTGCATACCACCTTTTTCTAAAGTTCATACACTTGAACAGTGGCAGCCTAAGGGCCTTGTTCACATCTTGCAAACCAGAAAAAAAAACAAACCACAAAACCAAAAACCTGTTCAGACCTAATTTATTTTGTAATCTTTTGGAAACTGGAAAATAACAACAACAACAATAGACAGATATAGCACTTTGCCTTCTCAAAGAACTACACAATATTAAACTGAAAAATCCTCTGACAGCAATAACCTGCCCACCTCAGCTCTGCCATCAGTGCTACACCAAGTGCTCTTCATGAATTCCTGCTGAGTGGTGTTGAGAAGAGGGCACTGCTTAGTGCCTCCAACACCAACCTGGACTTCTCAAACTTTGCTTCCTGTGCAAAGCAAAACGTGGCTCAGGCAATCCTGGTGGGAAGAGCCACAGGGAGACAGAGCCCAGTTGACAGAGGATCTGGTGCCTGCAGGAGACACTGGATGGGCAGCTCACGTTACTGTGCCTGTGGTCCACAGCCCAAGCATGACTGATGATCACTTTTTCCAGAAGTGAAATAATGATTTTTACCATTGTAAATAAAAAAAAACCAAAAAGTCTTCAGCTCCCAGCTGAAAACAGTCTTACTGAAGAACTAGAAAATTCTTCTGTATTTTGGGGTGAGGGAGAGGGTGGGGGCTGCTGTACCCAGGAACAGCAAACTACTGAGCTAATTTAATGATTCTTCTCCTCTGAAACATCTGCAATGTAAAACTGTAAATGCAGGACTTGCACACAGCTTGTACTACTTGGTTACTACACATATACCAACTAACACTAAGTGGTTTTGCATTCTTTTTGACACAACCAGTAAGGTGAAGCAGTAATTTATTATAACCAGCTACTTCAAAGTCACCTTTACCATCTTTCATATGTGAAAAAAATAATGTACAGGAAAAAAAAACCCATGACAAACAATCCAGATCATCCAATAGGTCACCTTCTGATAAATGCTCCCTAAGATAGAGCATTCTCAGAAGAAGGATCCCTGATAGATTTGTGGTTTTTTTGGAGAGAGCAGCTACAGCAAATCAACAATACAAAACAGAACTTAGATTTATTTCTCCTCCCTCCCCTTTATTCATTCATCTATATCTTCTATATAAACATTTGCAACTAGTGGGTATTATGAAAAGAAATCCTTTATTTGCATTTTAACTTAATCTGGCTTGAATAAAAGGAGAACTTCAAGGTAACTCCATATAAAGGACATCTCTCCCAAAGGCAGAGCAAGTCTACAAACCACAGTGCTGTGATTCCTTTTGCAAGTGCTTTAGTTTCCCAGCACATTCTCCAGAACAGCAGAATCATCTGTCAAGGACTGTTAGGCTGGTTTGAGAATATTGAGACTTTTCAAGCAAAAGAGTGGCCTGCATGTAGCAACCTCTGGGAATGTCACTACAGTAGGTCCAGGTAATAAAACTGACTAGCCATACCCTTTGTTAAAAATTTTAATTCCATAACCAACATTCACATTTGCATGTCACCTTTCTCTCAAAAAGAAAAAAAAATTTAAACTGCATTTAGAGTCAGCTTGTATCTACACCAGCTGGAGTGTATTCAAGGAGTAATTGATAAAATCACCTTTCACAAACATATCCGAGTCCAGGTTTTGTAATGCATGTGTAAATAACAGAAGTCACCACCACCTTCAAGGCAAGAAGCTGAGCTGGAAACAAACCTAAGCAGTCTCCAATGCAGTTCAGGTTTTGAACCAAGACTGAAGGCACCTGCACACCACCTGCAGCACATGTTACAGGTGCTTTCTTTTCCAGATTCTCTCCTGGCTATCAGAATGTCCTCAGTCACCCTAATAAAAAATTCAAGTCTGTGTTCTGGGGCAATCCACTAAAAAGGACCTAACAATGAAGATCAAGAGAAATCCATTCAAATAATAAATGCCAGCTATCCATGCTGAAGAGCTGAGTAAAGAGATTGTTACCTAATCTTTTACCTTCTTGCTTGTTTATAATTTGCAGCAAAAGGTGCAATCTTCATGTTTAGCCAGCAGCCTCTTCTAGTGGCTTTCAGGAACTATTTAATAGGTGACAGTCATAAAATTTGATTTTTTTTGCTAGGTGACTCGAGGCAGGAAAGGGTAAAGATATGTTGAAAGCAGAGGATCTTATTCTTTGGGGCAAAAAGCCCAACTCAGCCACCCAAATGCTGAGACTGTTCAGGCATCTTAATGCTTTAGCAACACAAAAGGAGCTTAAGTGGAGTGATCAGCAAGACAGAAACCCATCCATCAGTAGCCACACTATGGACATGGTGGTTACAAGCACATTAAGGCATTCAGAAATAAGATTAAGGCATTCAGATACAACTCATTATAGTGACAAACAGCACCCAGATGCAGGAACAGCTGCTTGCAGAGCCAGACACCTGCCCTGCAAACAGCTCCTGTCCTCAGCCTGCAGGTAGAGCAGCCAGAGGATGGGATGGAGCAGCACATCCTGGTACAGACACAGCCTGTGTGTGCCTATGGCCCTGCTAGCCAAGGCACGAGCCCAGCTCAGGCCAGTGGCACTCAGACCTTCCAGTGCAGGGGCCCTGCTCTTCTGTATTACAGTAACCAGGGGAACCAGGTGCTATCAGTAAAATGCATTGAAAGTTTATTCCCCTTCTCATTTTCCACAATCAGCTGGGCAGCAATTGATTTCACTGAGTGCCAAGTTTCTCTGTCTTACAGCATGGGAAGAACTCCTACTGATAAAATGAAACCCAGGACTAGAGACCTACAGAAATTGTGATGGTTCAAGCAGAAAAGATGAGAAGTAGCCTTTGGATGGGGCTCAAGTAGAAAAGCAAGTCAGAGCCCAAGAATGTGTTCAGCAAAGGATAGAGCCTGGAGAGGGCTGGTAATTTCAGACCCTAGGCCAGAGCTGTTTCAGAATGCTTAAGAGAACAGGACTCTGAAGGGAAATGTTCTGAGAGAAGACAATGCTTTTCAGACAAATGGTGATGTAGGCTATCAGGAAAAGATGGTTTTTTCAACTCTTTCAAAGACATATTTTTAAAACTAAATACAAGTATTTAGTTTACAATACATTGCCCACACAGTAAGGAAGTGCATGGCTTACCTAAAATAAACAGGTGCCCCTATTAGGGTCCACTGAAAAGCAGAAATATCACATGGGTAATTATGGCATCAAATGATTCTTTTGTCTAATTGGGAAGTTGAGGCTCCTTATGTAAATGTCCAAACTAGATGCCCCAAATTACACAAATACCTCAGCTAACACATTATTTTTGCTCTGTCACAATGTTTTCTAGCAAGTAGCACTTAAAAG
Source organism: Calypte anna (assembly GCF_003957555.1). Classification (NCBI taxonomy): domain Eukaryota; kingdom Metazoa; phylum Chordata; class Aves; order Apodiformes; family Trochilidae; genus Calypte; species Calypte anna. Next base: position 3,253,020 of record NC_044259.1, on the reverse strand, counting down.
ATTTGAGTTAAAGGTTATGGGATTAGAAGTGAGAGAAAGCAGAAAATGAAGCTATATGTAATAAGCAGAATAGTAGATACTTTACTTACTACTTAGAATTCATTCAAGTCTAGTAGAAGTTTTTCAGCTCCAACAGAAATTAAGTTGAGGCCCCCAGAAGGCAATAGTTATTTAGGAATGGGACATTACAAGAACCCATACTGAAAATGGAATTGTAATTTTTCTTTTTTTAATGGAATCAAGTCTTTCTTCCCCCTTTTTCCCAGCCCCATTTCATAAACATCAATACAAAGCTCAGGTGGTTTACTCCCTTACAATGCAGAACTTTTTGCTACTGAAAGACATCCTATAGCTGGGGTTCAAGGGTAGGTCACAGGATATCATTTTGAGAGACAGCCAAAAAAGCTTCATAAGGCTTTTGTTACTATAGGGAAAAAAACTGTAAATGCTGTAAAAGAAATAAAATCCTCCCTGACTGTATTCTCCTAAGACCAACAAAGACAGATGCCCACATATCACAGAGAGAAGAAAAACACAAAGCTAATCTGTAAATACAATGACAACATTTTTGATATTTAAATGTTGAGGCTTAAGCTACAATGAACTAATGCACCAAATTAATTTTAGCTTGCCAGGTATAACAGAATCACTCAGTTGATTTCTAATTGTTCTATCAAAGTTGTTTATTCTAAAGTGAACATCTCAGTCACCTCAAAAAGCTTCCCTCATCATTTTTATTTCTTTTATAAATCATAATGCCTTATATAAATAAAGTTCCAAATAATTACGTTGCTTGTTAGTTATTGTAATTCTTTTTCTCCTTAAAAATGCTACTTTGTTGATTGACTTGCAAACTTTTCTTTTTTTTTTTAAATCTGATTGCCTTGGCAATACAGTATCAAGAAGAAATACATGCAACAATATCAACTTATGTCACCACAGGAAACTCAAAAATTAAGTTAAATCAAAAAGCCTTCGAACTTAAGACTCATTTTCTGGAGTCGATCTGTCCATTGGGCTCATGAGAAAGACAAAACCTAAAATAATATTACAAATAGCTCCACTGAGCTTGAAACAAATTATGACTTTTATAGGTGCAAGGGGAAAGCAGTTTTTATGATAAGAGTAAAATGATGGGGAAAGCACTATAAAGCTTGCTGCTCCTTGATAAAGAAATGTTCCATATTTAAGAGGCAAAAGAAGGTGTGGTGGACAAATGTGCCTAAAAAACCCCAAGAGAACTGGTAACTCCTCGTTTCTGTACATAGGTGGACAGTGACAGGTGCATTTCTTCAATCTTTGGTTACAAACTAAAAACATGAATAAAAACTTCCAAAGTCTGCTATCACTGTTCTGCTTGCAACAAGACAGACACAGTATCTGTCAGACACTTTCAGTCTTCAACCTGGAAACCAGGAGTTACAGTTTCTCCAAAGCTTCTTACAGAAAAATCAACAGTTTTTCCCAACACCAATTACTCAAATGGTGAGTATTCCTTTAATACTCTTCATACATTATTGGTAGCTACCTGGAGGATGGAAATCCTGGCAATGGAAAATTTTACACTGAAAAACTCCTCTGGTTGCAGCTACCTATACTTTAAAACCCAACCCTACAAACAAAAATCTAGTTCTGGATAAGTTCACTGGAAACCTAAGCAAGGTGGGTTCAGTTACACAATAGTTTCCTGTCATTGAAAGAATTATTAATTTCCCACTCTTTAGAACTAAATCACAAAAATTGGCAAGGCATGTGACTTTATTATTTTAAAATAGTGCAAAGAAAAATAATCCAAAGATCAATGAAACACTGGGGGTTTTGCACTTTTACTACACCAGGCAACTTTTAGAACAACTCTATGAACTTCATATGCCAAGTTCAAAAGAGTTGCTGCTGTAGATGCTGGTTTAATTCTTTGTTCTTGTTTGCCCCAAAGAGGAGATCCAAGGACTCCCTGAAACCATCCCTCAGTTTTGGCCATCCTGTCTGCCACCAGGAGTCCTCTCTGATCTCCAGCGAGGAGACATGGAGACACCATCCATAACGCTGTTGCCTCCTTTGAGAACACACCTAGGATCAGTCTGGAAGAGAAAAGGCAGCACAGAAAGAGCCCTGCCTGGGTTGTCCCCTCACAGGACACTTTCTGCTGGGCCTTTGGCACCTGCATTGGCCTTTTCAGTGCTTGCAGCAAGCCTGGGGAGAGCCCTTCTGAAAGCTCCATTTGCAAAGGCAAGCCAGGAAAAAAAAATTAGTTTACTGAAATGACATGTTCCTATTTATCATGTATCAAAAGTTGGACGTAACACAGGCTTAAGAAATAGAACTGCAGAGAGAAAAATGCAAACGTTCAACCCTGTGGAAAGGAATAAATTAACCAAGTGCAGTCCAATGGTACTTATCATGGAGCTACAGTACATTCACTTGAGAAGTGGGAAGACCTCCTGGCACTTAAAGAGGTCTAGTCAAACTCATTGATTTCCAATGTCTACATTACAAGTGACAGAAGAAAGGCAAAATACATCACAAAAATAAGAACAAGCTCATATTTTTGAAATGAGGTTCTACTACCAGTTTTCTGAACATAGCTTTGCTGGGGTGGAGATTGCAGAAGAAGATATTACAAGATAAAAATAGAGTGACTGCATGGCCAAGACATAAAGACCTTGTAAACTTAGAACTGCAAAAATGCACAGAAATGGCTATTCTCAAACTGCGATCCATAGGTTGTGAGACTTGTTTCTAGTCATTCCATCATTATCTGCTTCTGGCTCTAATTTTATTAGAGTTACTATTTTTTTTTTTACTAAGGATAAAAAACTTTAGATGGCCTTTGTTTTTGTTTAACTCTTATCTACCTTCCTTATTACTGAATGAGCATGAACAAACTAGAATTTGCATCTATGGCTTTTGGAAGCAAGATAAGCTCAGGAGATGCTGCAACTTTCAGTAAGTGAACTAGATTTTTGCTCAAGAATTTGTCTACAGCACAGTCAAGTAATTATACATACTAATTGTACAGGTTCATAACTCACATTCTCACATTAATAAAGAATCACACAAAAAGTACCTGTGTTTTCACCAAGGCAGAAATTTAAGTGTTGCATTAGTGTTTTGTGGTTTCTGAGTGCTTGCTAATTATGAGAGGTCTTTTTTCAACCTTATATTTCATCATTGTTTTGGATGCTTTGATTTACAGCAGTATAACTTCGAGATCTTGTTGCCTGGGTGAGTTACTTTAAGTAATTAAACAGAATAGGTATAGTCAAGAAATTCATCACTCTGATGTCTGCCATCATCAGCTCTCCAGGAAGAAAGCTTTTTGCTCTTTAAGGTGTTCCTGCTCACATGGAGCACATGTAACTCCTGGGGACAGCATCAGTGGACATCACTTATAATAATGAAATTTATTGGGGAAACAGTGGCATTTGCACAGAGCCCACCTACAAATCCCCAAAGAGAAATGGCTCTATGAAGAGAAGAATAGTACATTTTGTGTAATTAGCATCAAGCAATCTCTCCTGAGTGTTCAAGGAGTGAGCACAAGCCAAGCATAAAATCAATAGGATAACAGCCAAGTTAAGCTACTGACTCAGCTTTCCACAAGAGTTCTGATCTCAGGCATTAAAAGCATTTTATGTACAATCAGATATTGCTATCTAAGCTTGCATTATTTACATGTACTGTGTAAATAGTGAGAAATAAGAAATCACACATCAATTTAATATTTAAAAGCAAACAAACACAACAAGCCCCCACAATTAATGTTCAGAGAACCAACAATTGTATTTCCCCAGCCCTTTGTGTGAGGCTCTGCATTCATGCTTTAGAACAGGATAACACTGCTAACACCCAAAGCAAGACAATGATCCTTGCTCAGTCAGAGAAATCTGTTGCCATGGGAAACAAAGATATAAATACCAGAACTGGGAGCAGGAGTAAATGAAACCCCAGTTTTCAAACATACAAGGGAAATGCAAATCAACATAGAAGGCTATGAAACATCTGAGATTTAATCCAAAATTAGACAGGGCAGTCAGCACTTGTGTTTTAACCAAGTCCTTCAGAAATTCCTCCATTCTGCTCATCTCCAGTCACAGACCTCCGTGTTCATGCCAGTGTACAATTTTCTGTGAAATGCTTACCCTATACAAGACCAACGGGTTTAGCAAAATAGACATGAAAATATCATTGAGAATGAAATCACCTGTGAATATTATATTAAAAATTAAGGTCTAATACGTTACCATCTTTAAACAAACAAGAAAATCTGCACTCTGCTCTCAGCTACAATTCCAATATATATTTCTAAGCACTTGCCAGCTGATAAAAACTCATATTAAATGATTCATAACTCACTTCAAAGAGTTGTTATACGTTAATTTCTTTCTGCAAATTTAATTCAAAAGCTTTGCTGACGAAGCACAAATTTAAATCATTTGTAACTTGCTAATGACAAATGAGATTAAATGCAGTGATTTCCATGTAATATCTTCATAATTTACTCAATAGCCAGAGGATTTAAACTTTGTTATGAATCAATAATCCATCAGCCATGGTGTTCTGAAGCACATGTGTTATTGATATTTAAATTTCTGTTTAAGTTTGAGTAGAACAAAAACCTGGGTTGTTCTCTTCAGCTTCAAAGAAAAGACTGCAGTGATCAATAAAAAACCAAAACACCCAAGTGCTTTGCTTAACTTCAGATTCTCAGGAAATCCAAACCACACATCCAATCTCAAGAATTAAATGCACCAAGAAAGCCAGAGGTGAGCATGAGGGCCATGATTCAACGCTGCAGCTCAGAGGAATCAAATATTCTTCCCTCATTTCAGATCAGTAAGGACTTTTCTGCCAATATACACTGCTCATGTTCCTGGTAGAAATTGTTTCTAAGGCTCTCCTAGACTCTTTTCCCAAATTAAAGAAGGAAGTACCTGGTGAAATTAGTTACATTTTCAAATATGCTTTTCAGTGGTCTTGGTTTATTTTCACCCAAATGTAAAGGCTCATTAGTTCCATCCTATTGCTGGCTGCTGTTCAGATCAACAAATGGCTCACAAAAATCAGATAAGATTTTGGTTACACGTTGGTTTGTTTTTTAGTTTCAGGGGTCCATACCATCTCATACATAAATACCTTGATGCCTCCTACTGAAGAGTTTGCTTATGAGAGAGTAACTTCAGATGCTAAATATTCCACTTAACATCATTTGTAATTCTAGAATATTTCAGACTCAATATTATGGTAAACCTTCAATTTTATTCTTGAGGTAGAATAGAAATGCAACCACTGTGCTGAGATTCACTGCCTAAGCTTCCTTTACCTTAATGGCCAAAGATGGAAAACACAAATTCCATAGAATTCTACAGAACCTGTAGGTGGAGTAGACCAATCAAACCCCTCTCCACAATTAATTGGGTGACAAGAGATAACATTATTTAGCCTCTAAAAAAAAAAAAGGTACATCCTGTAAGACTGGTTTTCACAGGACTGACTTTGCAGCCTAGGCTGCTTTGATACCAACTGGGTCCCAAAAGTCACCAAGCATTACAGTCCCCCTAAACCAAATCACTCCCTTGGGAGTACCAAAGCACTTGTAGCACAAGCACTGGATGTGCCTCAGCTTGGAACAAATAACAACGTGCATTGTGGGGTTGCCCTTAGCAAAGTTGAGAACAAGAATGCAAAAGCTGGAATCTTAGAGCATCCTAATGAACATGTTTCCAGTTTTCCCCTGTAACAGCATGCTGGCTGCTACCTCTGAGGAGTTACACTGGCATCTTGCATTTCAAGATAGTCTGTTTGACAGGTAATGAAACTTTGTGCTATTACATATAGCTAGAAGCAGACTTCTTCAAAACACCCTTCTTATACTGCTTTGTGATGAAATTAATTATGTTTTCCTGCAAGCTGGAACCTATAGCTAAAACCAGAGACTACTCAAACCAACTCAGGTTAAGATAGTGGTAAAAGGACCCTTAAAATATATAACAGAAAAAGAAAAAACAAAAGTACTCCTGGTCTTTGACAGAGTGACTTGGATCCCTACAGAGGTATAAGGGTTAAACCTCATCACAAACAGCCAGAAGCCCTTGCAGTCCACTAACAAGGATGGGGGATTACCAGGAGCTCCACATCTGTTATTGACAATGCTGATGAGCCTAATTGGCAACATGCAGCTGATCCCCCTGAAGCAGCAGGGAAGAGAAACAAATAAAGAGCAAAAAGGTGGATAAGGCAGTTTGAGCAATGCATTTCCCAGAGTGGCTCTCGGAATAGCTGCAGCTCACTGGCTGCTTACAGAGGAGAAGCTTCTGAAGGATGGGACCTGCTGCAGGCTTTGCACCAGCTCAACAGGGGAGTTCTGGCAGACAAACAGAACAGACACACACAAACAATACACATGACAGCAAGGTTTTCAGAGAAAGCCACTGCTACCTGTTAGAACAAACAGAACCCCACCTGCCTCACAGAACAATTCACTTCAGAAATACAGATCTGATTTATCACTAACAGGTAGTGCACAGACTTCAGATTTTTTCTAATACGTGTGTTGTTACCTTACTCATGTAAACCAAAAAAGTTAACTGTATTTTGCCAGTTTAATTTATGATCTACTATGAGAAAGCTCTAGCAGTTGCACTATCTTTGTTCACTGTCAAAATATTAATGCCATTTAGCATAGTCTGGCTTTGAACAGAGCAATTGAACTGCAGAGGGTGAGCTAAATTGTTATGACAATACAGTAGCTACCTTAAGAGTTCAAAATAATATTTTAAAAAGATTATGTCACAAGGCCTAAAATCATCCAATTAAGTAGACACCAGGTTGCCAAAGTCACCTTCAGTCTTTAATTTACACACAATACTACTTGATGCCCAAGGAATTCATTGAAAGGGTTCCCTACTGCAAACACCAAACCACACAACCAGATTCCTTTTCAAGCCCCTTTCCCCAGCAAGATCCCAGCTTCCAACACACACTCTCACTGGCCATGAAGCACAGTTAATTAAAATATCATTAGAATAGTTATGTCACCACATGCCAGAAATATGCCAAAAGGAGAGACAAAGTGCATAATTAGTGAGCAGCTGCACAGAATCTTCAGAAATTACAGAGCTAGGTGCTAGCTTGAGTCCAGCTCACTCCTGTGTTCTACCAGACTGGCTCTGGCCAGCTGTGACACCCATAGTGATCTCAGGTTCCTAATTGGTTGTAATCTGTTTGAAAGTCATTGTAAAGACTCTCTAAAGATTTAGGTTGGTTTGGGGGGTTTTTTTAGGGGGTTGTTTTTTTTTTTCTTTAGTTTTTCATTACCTTGTGAGGTCAATACATTCTCTCTGTACTAACAGAATGGGATTAATCAGAACAACCTAGCCAGTTTATTCTTGGATTTTCCCAGACTTCATGTGTACCAAGATTTATAAAGAACGGGCAGCATTCTGATATTATAACCCACCTTAATATTGACAACTACAAAAATCAATCCAAACACCATTATAAACCCTGTGGTGCAGACATCCACTAAGTGTGCAGCAAGACTATGAGGATTCATCCTTCATGGGGATCAATGGAATTTTCAAGCAAGAATACTGGGTTTTGTTAACATGAAGTCTCAATCAGATGATTGTTTCATTAGAAATTAGAACCTCATCCCCATTAGCAAAGATAGGTACATTAAATATATCTGTCCTCTCTCAAGAGCTAACAGGAAAAACTGATTCAAAAAGGCTGTACCCCAGAGCATCCTGGAACATTTCTTCAAACTGTGTTCTAGCAGATACTTTACTTCACACACAGTCTCTTTTTATACATACACTTCTCACTCTGAAGTTTATTCACAAATATTGTGAGATCATAACTAATGTCCTTCCAGCAGGCATTTGACAACTCATCCTAAAATGCTGAACTGCTACAAGAGGTGTGTAATCATTGGGCTTTATGAATGCCCTAACCCAAAAATATCTCCAAATCATATTTCAACACTAGCTGTGTGTTAAATAATTTCATTTATCTTTATATTGAGATTAATTATTTTAGTGAAACAAAAGCAAAATTAGTTTTTCTCCATATTCAGATAGAAGCTAGACTTCAAAGGGCCTTTAGAAGAACAGCCTGAAAAATCTGTCCACAAGTTCTGTTCCAGCACCCCCATGAGCCTGGTGCCCAACTGGATTTATCTTACCTCACCCAGGGTTTGCATGTTCCTAAAATCCACAGATCCCCTAGGGATTACATACCTTTCCTGGGCACATAAATACCATTTAGAAGCAGGACATATGAATTCAGCAAAGAAATGTTAAATTCAAACATGCTTCTCCTCTGCCTGCAGAAGGCAGCTCTACCATTCTCTTTAATCTCACAAGCATTTAATTCCTTGCCATTTCATGGGTCTTATAACAGATATGTTTTACATCATCAGGAAAGCTTTTTTTAAAAAAACTTTTGCTCTGCACTTCATATTACATATTCAGCAGAGAAAGAAAAACATTACTGGAGGAGTATAGTAATTTTACAGTCTCTGATTTCTAATAAATTTCTACAGCAATTGTAAAGTGTACTAGCAAGTTCCAGTTTATTGTCAGGCTTCTCCACAACATCCCTCAATGACACATCAAATCTCTACCAAGGCAGCTGAACTCCTAAAGCTGTCCTCATTGGCAGGAAACTTGTCAGATTAAATTGCCACTTTTTGTCAAGTAGAGATATATGATCTGATATTCTTCTGCTGCTGCTGACACAAACAGTCCTTTCACTCTGGATATATTATGAATTTCCAGTGTTTTTCTCCAGGAGCAAAGATGTAGCTCACGGTGAGAAAGGAAATACTGCTTGCTGACCACTTAAAACACTGTTTATTACAGAAAGAGACAAAGGACTAAGACTCCCATTTATTTAAATTTTGTTTAGTTTCCACACTGTTTCAGGCTATTTGCTTATGTCTCTAGGGAACAGGAATTGCTAAGTATTTTACTGTCTCTTGTCTCCCTTCAGTGCTGGTTCCATAAAGTTGCCCAAATACATATTCACCACTTCCAAACATTGCTGGAGAGCTCACTGTGTGATATTGCTGCTGTTTAAACAAGACCCAAGTATCCGTGTTAAGCAAGAAGGAATTCACTGTTGCAACATGTGATTATAGATGCACATAGGTGATGGAACAGATTACTGAATGGAACAGAATTTGGCTTTGTGTAATGTTTTTTACAACTGCAAATCCCTTCACAATACTCATAGTAAGAAAGATACCAAGACAAAGGAGTGAAGATGTTAGTAAGCCTGCCACCTCTGTGATGGATGGCAGTGCATACATATGGAAGGGATCTGCATTTAAAGCTGTTTCTAAGCCCCAGAGCAGTCAGTGGAAATTTCATTGCAAGATGAAAGAACTCCAGGATGATGGTCTGAACTTTTCCAGGCATTAATTTACTGAGCTAGGAAGCAGCTAGCATAAAGTTAGGGATGCAGCTGTCATCTGACTCAGCTACACAACCAGCCAGTCAGATCCAAGCAGCATCCACCCCATCAGTTCAAGTTTCATGTCATCTTCCTATGTACCAAGTCATGCCAGGTCACCCAAAGCATAGCACTTGCTACACCTTACAAGTGTTGCTAACACCCCAACTGTGCTGGTTTGATTTTAAACCTCATGAGGTTTGAATCAGTTTCTGGATCCTGGGTTACACCCAAGACTTGAGGAACAGAACAGTAAGGTGAAAAGAACCATACATTTTTTTGGTGCTATTTACATTGAAGTTTTACTTCCAACAGCATTTTTCATATAATTACAATTCAAAATCCTGCTGTTGGCTTTCTTACTCAAAACAACCCTACAACTCTGACACAGAGAATATTCTAAGCAGCCTAACTTCGAGCAAAACCAAAGATGAACAAAGTTTTTTTTTTTTTGATACCTACACAAGGAGGTTTTGCTAAGCTCCTTTATAGGTTGTAGTTCTCTCCAAAAATAGTCTAAACCCAGAGCTCTCTGTAGAGTAGAAACTCAAAAGTTTCAGAGAACTTATTTTTTCCTTGTAAGAACAAAGCAGCAGTGGCTGTAACTACTGAGGACAAATAAATTGCACCTCCATCTCCAGCATTTCACTCATGAACTGCAAATTACAGGTAGCACAGCTTAATGCTTTCTAGGACACAGAAATATAACTTCAGCTTCTGCACTACCTCAGCAACAAAATTCTGTTGAGCTGTACTGGTTTACTTTGGAAAGCTGATGAATTTGGTTGAAATTAAAGTTCCTAATTGCAGGCAGAAAGTTTTCCAAAGTCCTTTGAAACACTATTGCTCTTTAGTAACTTATTTCCTACCTGCTTGCAGGAACACACACAGCATACTCTGTTCTCATCAGAAACTCACATGGCTCCTAGCAGTGCCTGGGAACATAATTAAAAAGTTGTGCCCTAGAGAAAGTCACTGAGAAGCCCAAGCTAACTCAGAACTGCATTCCCAGCTTTCCCAGCTGACAGCAATAGGAGGGCTGCACAGCAGGTTCACAGGCATCACATTTGAGGGGGTGACAAAAATGATCTGGGATTTTATGAAGTCTTGGAAGATTATCCAAGACAACTGAATGGGAATTCAAACTGCAAACAATCAGCACGTAGGAGATAAAAAATTAAAACTAATAAAAGTGTCTAGTGGGCTGTGTTTTCTGAAGTGATAGTACTGGTAAATGAAACAATCCAAATTGAAGTTTATCACTGAACTAACACTTTTCTCTTTAGTCAGTTCTACATCTTGCCTAAAAGGGACTCATGCCAACCAACCTTTGCTGTGATCTCAGACCCCAATTTAGCTGATCCCATTATCATCTTCAGAGAAGATAGATATATTAGGAAAATGAAGCTATAGAGTAATGTTACCTTATTAAAATCCTATTTACATAGAATTAACATAAACACAAGTTGGTAAACCATATGCTACCACATCTGTTCCTCTGTGTATTAATAACAAGACTGTCCCCTATAGGGCTCTCAAATTAATATGTATTAGAATATTACAAAGTATTTGGATTCTCTTGACAATATAATTTGTAGTATTTGTAGGCTTCTATCTTGGAAGCACTGCTGTTGCACTATGCATCAGCTGCTTCTTCTGGTGTGATTAACATACACCACCTGGTTCTTTTGGTAGGAAAACTTTGTGGAACTGTGTCAATTTTCCAATACTCAGCTTGTTATGTTTTAAGTATTTTCAGATTAAAAACATCAGAATATTTCTATCCTTTGCCAACCACAGCATCATTTAGGAGCTTTGTTTTCCACCTCCAAGGACAATCAATACGACAGCAGTGTTTAATGACTGAGGGGAAAAAAACCTCACTACAGAGAGGAGTCTGAAATCTGAAACTTAGGAGGTACATATTGCAGTTTCATAGCCATTCTAATATATGCTTGTGTTTTCCAATCAAACTAACATATACTGACACCAGCCTAATTCAGTGCAGGGAGGTGTTTTCTCTTAAAGACTACACTGCATCAAATACTATAAATGAACACAAGCCTGTTAGAAACCAGAGTATGCATACTGTCTAAATTTCCTCATTCTGTACTCCACATGATTATGATCAATGCTGACCAAAGGCAGCATAAAGAGGTAACTGGTTTTCTTCATTTGTCCTATTCTAGCAAGAAGCAGGGATGAAGCTAGTTCTCATAGCCAGACTGCCAGTGGCTACGCAAGAAATCCCACCTCTCGAGAGGAATTACTGTCAATTATCACCATGACTTTTTCTGCCTCACATCATCTGAAGCAAGAGCTGCATTTTCACACGTGGAAAGATTGTCAGCCACAGAGATGGGCAAGAAAACCATGTTACCCAAAGTTCAATTTCAAGTGAGACCAAACACATTCCAGCTGTGGACATGTCCATGAAGCAGTTACTTCATCTTTCACATTTGGGAAGGGGAAAGTCCACTGCTACCACCAGGGATCTGTTTACTCATTAGGTTCCTGCCACTCCTCTTGCTATTTGTTGCTCAGGGGTAACTCTTACTGCCCACAAGATGGGGGAGACACCCTCATGTCTCACAAAGTGAGCACAACTCTCCAGATGGGGGCCCAAGCCAAATATCCTGTCCCACAGAGTGGGCATGGAATTACGTCCCACAGAGCAGGCACAGGTAGAGTTCCCCAGAGTTGGGGTCGACCCAGGGACATTCAGACTGAACCCCCTTGCTTTCTAAACTCCTTCAGACAGGAGGCTAGGTACAGCTGGGCTCAATCCTCCTCCTCTAATTCTTTTCTTTTAACAACCCATTTGGTGAGATTAAATTCGGGAATTCTCTGTGCAGGACTCAGAAGTAAGATTATTACCTAGGAGGTTTGTAGAAAAACACAACTTTACTTAAAAGTAAGATTATAAAGCAGGTCAGATTACAACTAGCAGAATTAGAAATGATGGTACTCTCAAAGCAAAGGATTACAATTTAACAAAACTTAAGGAAGCTGTCAAAACAACAGCTTACATCTAACAAAACTTAACAAAGCAACAGGCAGTAGAACTTAAAGAAGTTACAAACTATGTTACCCTCATGTGTGGAGAAAAAGTTAGAAACAGAGATACAGAGAGAGAAAGATAAAGAAGAGATAGGAAAGATATCATCACCTTTGGATACAGTGATGATCTTGGTAGGAAATTGTGATCCTTGGATGGTGGGCACACATCCTGCATTTTGAGTTTGCCTCTTTTAAGCTGCCTGACCCCACTTTTTCTGGGGTAGGGGAGGGGTGTTCCTTTGGCAAAGTCTTGCAAAGTGAGGTGTTCGCTTGGGCCCCTCCAGATGGGATGACAAAGTAACACCCCAGATTTCTGGGCATGCACCCTCTTCAGTGGCTTTCCAAGGGGCAGACACAAGCTGGCACTCTGCCAACAGCTTGAGCCTTCCACTCGAGTGCGACTGCCATTTTGAGAGAAATCATTCTTATTGGAATTTTACCCAAAACCAATAAAAGACTATTAGATACATGCAAGGGAAGCTTGCACACTGATATTTGCATCACAATTTTCTTTTAAATAAAAGAATTTCTTAATTAGTTTTTAATTAAGAAAAAAAAAAAGAAAAAAAAGACACCAAAAAGTCTTAATTGCTATTGCTTTTATACTTTTTTTACATATGCTGTGCAACTTAAAAACCAGACACAAAACCTTTTTCTTGATCACCAATCATCTATATGGTTTGCTATGAAGCTTTTGCTTCATTTTAAAAACTAAATGCCAAAGAAGAACCCAACAACATAAAGACATTTTTTAGACTTACTATAGCCTCTCGTTTGCAGAGGAAAGACTCCATGGCTCCCTAGCAAAGCCCTCATAATTCCACTGTAAAAAGCTTCCCCCACTTAAAGGTTAATAAAACAGAAAAAAAAGCTATGTGCGTGCAAGTCATTTAAAGAGCAGGAGAAAACCAGAGTTAAATACACCTCTGAGTCTGTTAGGAGCATCCAGGCACCAGGATTAAGCTGCTCCCAGCAGACATCTTCCATTTGTAATGGAGAGGAGGCTGGCAGAGGAACCAGCACCAAGCTAAGGCAAGCAGCACAGTAGGGGCTGACAGAACTATGGATAAGCAGCTCAGGGTTACCACAGCATTTCCCCTGGCAGTGCCAAAATTTCCACACCCAGGCATTGAAGTAGCCTCACCTCCCCACTGCCTCATGTCTTGGTGCTTTCCTCCTTCCATGCTTTCCCACTGGGAGATCTCTGTTGTGGTATTTCTCATCAGTTGACTCCCTGAATCCACTGAGCCCAAACCACAGCCATTATAAAAGCTCAGGGCAGGCTGTTGACACCAGGGCAGCTCCTCACAGCATTGCTGTTCCCTCACAGCCTCAGCCACCCCAGTGGCAGCACCCAGCTCATGGGGAGCTCCTCACACCTGGAATTACCTCAAGTAACAGTAACAGAACAGCCTCAGAAAACACCACTTCACTTCCCAAAAACACCTTCTATACCAAGCCAAATACCCACAAAGCAAAAATATCCGCGCACCATCAACACCTTTATTTTGGGTTTTTTTTTTTACCTGAGCCACAGCAAGCCAGCAGGAGAGTCCTCTTCTCACAGTCAGCTCCAGCACTGCCACACTGTTCCTGGCTATTTCCTCACTAAGTAGATCACAACTGGTGGAACACTGTGAGACACCCAAGCTATGGTCCTGAGGAACCACACAGAAACTGCAGCTTCCAGGCCCCAGGGAGAGGTGGGAATGTGCTCCAGGGACACAGCTGGAACCACTCCTTAAGCTGCTGCCCTCCAGGCCTGAGGAGAGCTGGAAAACTGAGGCAGAGCTGATGGGTTTCACCTGAACACGTTTAGTTACTCTACCAGGTTATGTAAAGAAGTGCTCAGCTTAATTCCAAACACCTGCTGCTCCATGCTGATAAATGCTGAGCTTGTTCTGCCTCCCATCAGACACCTGGGGCTTGTTTGTTTCCCACTCAAAGTCAGGGTTTAGTTTAGGGGTTTTTTTTTCTTGTGGTCTCTGAAACAGTCTGACAGAATGTAGAAGTAAATTTGCATGCTCTGGATCACATTCTAGCTGAACTTCATCACTTTTGAGAATGACATTTATCTATACTTTCAGTTACTGCAGTTCTTTGTGGGTTTTAATTTTATACATTTGGACCAACTTTTGCTCTTCTTCATCTCACCCGAGTTCACAGTAATACCTCAATACACCATTACTAATTGCATTACACATGAAGGGATTCAAATGTAACTTCTGAGTAGTACCTGCCCCAGTGATTTTGAAGTTAAACTGAAAAGTACACCTGAGTTTTCAAAAACTGTAAATAAAATGCATTGCACAGAAAATACTACTAACCTTGTTGTATTGCTTTACCTTCACAGTTCTGGTGCCTGACTCATTATGTTTAAATTTTCAGAGTCTGCTAAGAAAAGAAAGAATTCAACGTGTCGTTCTTTTCCTATCTGCAGAACAATCAAACATTCCTGAAACAATCTTTCCTCTCAATGCAATCTTTTTCCCTGCAGTTGTGTAGAGTGCACCCAGCCAGGCACCAGATAAGGAGCCAAGTGACAGAAAAGCCAAGTGCTGCCTTTTCTTTTCCAGCAGTATCATGGGAAGCCTGAAACTTGTCACAAGCCAAGCAAAGCAGACATGGTGTGTGTGATCCCAGGTGTCAGGCACTGATTGCACCTCCTCTGGGACTGAGGAGCTTTAAAGTGAGAGGAAGAAATAGAAAACCAAACAGTCCTCAGATTGTTCCACACTGGGTCTTCTCCAAGTTTAAATGCATTTAATTTTACTTTCAGGCTTACCCAATGCCTGGCACTCCAGTAGAAGATGCAGGGGTGCACTGCAGGACACAGTGTGTGCTGTGCCATCTCCTGGAAGGAAAAGCAGCCTTAAAAATAAAAAATCACAATAAATTTTAACTGGTTATAAGCATTGGAGCAGGAATTGTATTGCAATTCAAAAAGCAAATCAGTTGAGCAGTATGGGGAGTCATGCAGACAGGGAAGCCCTATTAATGTTAAACTGCAACTGTTAGAGTATCCTGCTTTATTATATACATTATATAAGGTTCTGTTCTGGATCAAATTGCTGCATGAAGAAGGTATCACAGAAATATCTGAGCTCTAGAGCTTCTCATGTACAATTTCATTATGCCTGCAAAACTTCCTTCAGCTTTGCATATTCAGTAGAGTTTTCCTTATATTAGGTTTGGAAGAGTTTCATTACTTTCCAACTTAAACACAAATAGAATGATTTTTCCAGCCAAAGACAAATAGATTGGATCAAAAGTAATCCTACTGAGCTCCGAAGTTCCAAGTAGTGATCACAAAGTGTCTCAGTTATAGACCAGTGGCTCTTTTGAATAGTACCCACATATAATTAATATAAGCATATATATAAACCATATGCTCACTCATCTGCTCTCTGCTGTATTAATAACAAGGCTGTCCCCTAAGGGACTCCAAAACAAATGTATATTAGACATATGTATCCTAGTAACCAGAAGGCGACGCAGTTGTACTTGACTTACTTTACAGAAGTATTTAATACAGCATTATTTTAATGACTTTAGCAAAACATATGTGTCTGTCAGCTCAAAAATCCAGAAGATAAGCTGCAGATAAAACTCCTACCTCAATAAAAAAATTAAGTTTTTTTTAAAAAAAGAAAACTACTACATGACACCTCTGAATACATTGTGTCTGTTCAGGATTCCTTTGCTGTTGCTCATCCTATTAAAACATGGACCATAGAACAGAATATTGCTCTTCACAGAATTAAAGTCCACAATCCTATTCAAAGAAAAATATGTCCATAATTTCCAACAACAGTTCAGGGAGGGAGGGACTGGAAGGATCTGAAATTTTTAATCACATTTTTCCTCCTCTAGGAGAGATAATATTTTTCACAGGAAGACATCAGACTGGTCCCAAGTGGATTTATTAAAATCTGGATATGTTTTTGTGTGATAGGAAAAGAGGCTTAAGTCAGACATTATTCTGCTCAACACCTTTTCAGTGTTTCTGAAGCACTTAACCACTCAGCACAAAGCTAGGAATTCTGATTCAGGCTGTCATAATTCCATACTCACCAAAATTTTTCAGAGTTTCCTCCAATCAGTACATGTTTTCAACTAAAAAATATAAAAATTGTAGGAAATAATTCACCTGAAACCATTGGAAGCATTCTCATTACCTACATTGGGTCAGTTTTACTCACTCACAAACAGTTTGCCCTATGTGCCCAGTGGGATATAGGAAGATGATAAACATCTGATAAACATCTTCCATCTTTCTCTTCCAGTCTCATATCTAGCAGAGCAGTAGTTCCATATGCTTGAGATTTTAAATCATCTCCATACCTAACTGGAGTTATTTTCTTTGGGGGGAGGGGAACCCAAACAACCAAACAAAAAGCTGTCCCATCCACTGTGTCTCCACAGCAGAGGAAACTGAGGAAAGTGCTCCTCAGTCAAGTCTCTTAGTTACAAGTCAAAAAAGATAGATAAAAGGTATTTGCCTTTTTATTTGTAAAACTTTGTTACCACTTGCTATCTGCACATATGGTATTTCCTTCAACAGAGCTCTTCTGCATGTCCATGGTAAGGTCCCGTATCAACTCTCTTGTACATGATACACTTGGGTGAATAATTAATAACTTTTTCTTACATTGCTTTCAATTAATGCCTTCCTCCTCCTGTCATGTGCACATTCACCCTGTGCTGTTTCAAATTACAGACAGAGGATCTGTTGGTTTGGTTTTGGTTTTTATCTTTTTTTTTTTTCTTGACTGCTGTGTAGTAGACTGTGTAGAATGCACCATAGGTGCCCTGAGCAGTGGGGAAAGAGTATGAATCTTGTGAACACCCCATATAATAGCCTCATGGTAGATGAAATTTGTATTTATCACTCTCTCCCTTCTACAGCTCTGTACAATACAGCACAGCTCACTGAACAGCTCAAGGATAGATCTGCAGATCTCTGAGCACATGATCTTTACCTTACCAGATCCACTGATAGTTAACAAAACTCTTGTCATTTTGAGGCAGATAAAAAGCAGCTGTTCTTAAAGTGTTCATTTCAAAAAATACCTAATGTTCTGCCATAAACGTCAAGTAGCTGCTAGAATGGGAATAACACCACTCCTCCAGATAAAGTGCTTTTCTTTATCAATAATTTATAATAATAAGTCACAAACTTCAGAAGCAGATGCAAGATTCCCACAATAATGAAGCCTCCACATTCTGATCAAAACAACTACAGCAGGTTGAACATCTCCACTGGGCTAAGTTGGCTGAATTGCAATGCTCTCGATTCCTTGTTTCCGTGATGTGCTTTCACCAGCTGACATGAGGAAACTTCTTTTCCTGACAAAAGACAAAACATTTCTGCCAGCTGAGGTGACATTGTGTTCATTCAATAATGATACAACGCCCTGAGGTTCTTCAGCAAGAAAGATAACAAAGAGAATCCTCATTAACTAACTGCAGAAGAATGAAGGTCAACCCACAGAGAGAATTTCATGCTTACATGTCAGTTAGAACATTTGTTCTTCATTAATTCTTTAAACCCAAGCTGGGATATCATCTAGCAGCATTTTAATGTCCTGTACTCCATCAGAAATAACTCCTAGGATGCTGTTTTCTTAGGACTATACTTAAGAAGCCCTTTTCATAAGCAGTTGACTTCACATCACTGGGCACTAATAAAACTTTGGGATTTTTACAAGTCTGGATGTAATACAGGTAAAAATAAGCTGGGTATTTCACGTTGAAATAAATGAGGATTGTCACAATACATTTCAAGAAATTCCCTATAAGAACACACACAAATGTTGCTGCTATTATTTATGTTTGTGCATTGGTTTGCTACAGTTATATTTTTAAATGCTTTGTGGTGAATCAAACATCATATTTCTGTCCAGAACACTATCATTTCACACAAGAGACTGAATTTACAGCAACCTGGTCCTGAACACTTCTAGGGAAGGAGTCATTCTATCCTACTCTACAGAAATATGCTAAGCTGATCAAGGAAAAGAAATGGTAGAATAAAATTACCACTACACTTAGGTAGTGTGTCCATCTTAGCTGGCTTGATACATGCCTTAAATATCCATCACAATAAAACCAGCGTAGATTTATATACACATAACCTCTCACATATATTTCTAATTACCAAAATAACAGAGCTTCTAATGTAGCAAATGGCCCACTCTTCCAGCTTTATTGCTTTATTCCAATTCTAATCCTGACCAGTGAGATGGCTTTACAAAGGGAAGGTCCTTACTAGTAGGTAGCTGAATACAGAGAGTGGCTGCAGCACAGATTCAGAGCTCCCTTAACCACTTCACTTGTGCTTGCAGGGTTTCAGAGCCCAGGATTTGTTCCCTCTCTTTTTCACTGAACACTTATGAGGTAATGTCTGGGCTGCTTAGCGAATGGGATGATTCCCTCTTTCATTTTTATAATTTATTTATTTATTAATGAAGACGAGCTCTCCGAGTGAACAAGCAATTACCCAGCACCTTCCCCTGGGATCTCTGAGAGTGGGGAACCAAGCCATTTCACCATGATTCCAACCCACCTCTGTCCCATCCAGGGACAGAGTCAATTTGAAGAACTGCTGACTACCCAGAGGTCTCACAAACACCCACAGGAGTTCACCTATGTTCATTGCCTTCTTAATCAAAGGCAAACGATACAATTGTTCCTACTGAACATACCCGTAATTGCTGACAGGTTACAAAACCGTGTCATGGGGTTCATCACCTTAAAGTTTTATAAAAAATTATAAGCTGCTAAAAAACTTACCTGAATGCCCTGAGTTTTTGTATCAGCATTGCTAACTGAACTGTGAAAACATCAAATTTTAATTTACCTTGGATGAGCTTTCCACAAATCTCGTTGACCTGATGGGATAAGATCACTTTTTACTTTATTTCTTATTTTTATTTTATTTTGGGTGGAATGCTGAAACACTTCCTTTCAAAAAACAAGTTTAAAAAGCAAAATAATGCTAAGTCAGATACAGGAAGGTATAAGGTTATCACTGAACCAATAACTTTCGGAATCCTATTCTGTTACTGTGCACCCACTGCAAACACAAATATTTCAGTAGTGGGAAATTATTCCTTTCCTTCTTGTGAAAACATTTTAGTGGAAATAACATTCTTTGTTGTTTCCTTATAGAATGATTGATATCAACTAAGTAAAACAGAATCCAAAACCTCTTCTTAAAACATCACATCATTTAATGTTTTATTACTGGGTGGGTGTGTGGACTTCATGGAGGTTACACATGACTTAAGAAAAGCAAATTCAATATCCTGAACCAAATAGTCAATTATCTTGCCCTTTGATAAAACTATACAAAAGAGACTAAAATGCTGGCATCCAAATCTACCACAGTTTACAACTTCCTACTGGTGTCTAAGTAGTAGACAGAAAGACAGTAGAGTCAAGCATCATCCATTTCACATACACTTAAATTACACTGGAGGAATAAATTTTAAAGCTTTAGAAAAGCTTAATCAACATAATTTTTTTACAAGTATTAGTATCACTTGCTACTGAGAAAACATAGTTTTTTCCTCTTCCTTCAATCTGTTTATTTATTGAGAAATTACTAGGTTATGAACAGCTATGCTGTCTCTTGCAATTTAATTTTCAATCTGCATTATATTCAGATATCGTAGGTGACTGAGAAAAAAAGTGAATGGTTCTATTTCTGCAGCTTCCAGTTCTGGTAACTGAATCTCAATGTGAAAAATTAAGATTAATGGGCTCTGTAGTCAGTTTGTTCTGCTAAAGCTAATTTGAATAAAAGGGAAAAGGGGTTCAGATATTCTGATCTTTGCCATCGTTGGATAAAAATAATCATTGTACATATTTGTGAGCTCATCCACAAATTGTATTTTTATTTTCTCTTGTGCCTGTGTGAAGCATCATTACCATATGCATGCTGAATTTCATTAGGTTCTCTTTCAAACTGTGAGCTATATGATGTGCAGGAAAAGATCCATGAGCACATCAAGTGTAGGGCAGCTGATTGCCACCCTGGGTGTGTGATTTTAAGGATTCTGCATCCATGTTGATCTTTCAATAGCTAATTTATTCCCTTACTTCAACTAAAGGCTAAGTTTGGCTTGGGATGGATGCAGCAATTCTGACCTGCACTTGTCTACCTCTGCGTTACTTTCTAGCTGTTCAGGGGTCAAGGGTTTTGCTTTTTTAGCAGCTTAGCATCTAAAGACACCTTGTGGCTGCTGCAGGAGGAACAGCTGAGACTTCCCAGAACTGGAGATCTCTGAGAGTGTGTGAGCACAGAAATTCTTGGATCCCAAGAAATAATCCATCTTCATCATCTGGTAACATCCTGAAACTGCTGGCAAACTACCAGGCACAAGCTGGGGCCTTCTTCTTTCCTCTAAGATAAAATCCCTCTAGTGCCTGACACAAAAGTGACACCTGATCAACTGTAATCTAATTTTAAACTGCTGCCATACTGCTTGTGTTAATCTTTAAAGTATAATCCAAACTGTTTTTAAAATATAAAAGCACAACTAAATCAGTGAAGCTAAGGAGTATTTGATCCTCACTGGCTAAAATCACTGCACCAGCATTTTGGTTTTTGCCAGTCTTAATCTGTGGACTTTCTCTGAACCTAGTTCTCTTTCATAGGAGACCAGGCACATGTACAGGATAAACAAGAGAGTAGGAAATATGCACTAAAGTATTTCACACCTATTCAGCTTCTTGTAGCACCTCCAGATCAATTATCTTAACACAGAGATTGAGAAAAGCCCTAAGCCAGAACTCTGACCAAGCCAAATCTCACTTTCCCTTCTGGCCAAATCCTCCTGAACCCAAAATGGGCACTGAGTATAATTTTTAAATAATTTTTACCTATTACTAACCTCATCTTTGCTTCCCTTACTCTTTGGTAACTAGTCTTTTGGTACTATTCTTTCATGCCAGCAGGGTGACAACATAAAACTAATATTTTAAATACATAAATACCACATAAATAGTAGGTGAACAGTCAGAGACAATTGACTTAATGCACTGTTCCTTGCAGACAAGGAGTCATTTGCTGGACTAGCTGTAAATTCACTGTATAATCAGGACAAATCACCTGAGCAGTTGCAACTCATTTCTCTACATGTACAGCAGATAAAGTAACTTTTTCTTTCTTTGCTATTTAACTTCAAATTCTTTAAAATGTACTTAATATGAACGCACAGGAAACTTGTAGAAAACCACTATAAGACAAATAAAATAACAGCACTGATCAGGCAGTACTCAAATAATTCTAATAAAGGCTGGCCAGGTGCATGAGGAAGCACCCGAGTTCATTTTATACTGTAAGAAAGGCTCAGATGGAATTTGTTTGGAAAAAATCTTAACCCATTACTGATAGACATTCACTGTGTCTGTATTAGCCTGGGTGCAATGTCTATACCAAATACTTAACATTTACCTGTCACATGTATGCAGACAGTCTAAGTCCATAAATGATCCTTCTAAAGACATGTCGGTGAATAAAAAGAAAAAAAAAAACAAAAAAGACAACCTCCAAAATTCAATTTGAAGATTATCCAAGGCCTTAGAAATTCAAGCACTTGAGCAATAGTTCTGTATTAGCAGAGATAAATTGTGGAAGCCTTTGATCCAACAAACCATAATTCTGATACTTGATGGAACCAGCCCCACTGGCTGATAACTCCTCAGGATAAAAAATAGCACCTAAATTCAAAGAAATCTCAATAATAATGGAAAACTGGGAAAGTAAACTAAGACACCATCTAAAATAACACCAGACTTAGAATTATGTTCTCATAGAGATTTTGTTTTGTTTTCCAGGAGGCACCAGTGGCTCAATAAAGACTGGAATTAATGCCTAAAACCCTGGGAAATGTGAAGCTGAGGCTTTCATTTATCTTGCACTGGTGGTGTTGCACCCCCTCTATCAGGCCCTGACAGCTCTGTGGGATGTTGCTGCTGCACCATCTGGGCAGCAAATGCACACCTCAACCCCAGGGAAATGCCAGAGGAATGGAGGGGAATTTTTAACTCACTGCTTCTTAATTAAATATTTAATGGAATCTCACCACTGACCCAACATTAAAATATTGCTAAATATTAAATTGTAACAGTAAATGTTAGAACAGCCTCATTGGAAATAAATTGAAATAAAATTGGCCTTGTGAATACATATGAGATAAAAACCTTAGCCTGAAGACCAGTGCTTTGGCACTCACATGAGATCCAGATTCATGGGAAACCTTGCCCAAACCAGGACAATCTGTCTTATTATGTAGATGGAGTATTGAATTTATTTATTTTCATAGTACTCTGATCTGGGAGAGAAAATGTGAAAAAATAGCACTGCAATACTCTGCAATAGATTATTTTTTTCTTTGTATCAGACACAGTTGAGGAAGATACTCAGTGTTAACAGGAAAACCAAAGCACTGTACAAAATATCTGATAGAGACACATTGCATGACATAAAATTTAAGGAAAATACCGAAGTATTTGCTCTTTGACATTGTGCAAATAGTAAAAATATCTAAAAGTGGTGTGCTGGAAATTTTAAATTAAGAGTAATTTAAGAGTAAATTAAGAGTAATTTACTTCATTAGTTATCTTAGTATTCACCTGCCATTTGAAGCAAATGGTTCCAACATTAAAATAGTCTGCCTAATCTGCAATAAGTTAAAACAATAAATGGAAAAGTCATGAAATTAAACAACGGTGCCAATGGGTGTCAGACAACAGGCAGCCACAAAAAAGTTATAACACAATTTATTCTTGTGCATGACTCCAAAATGCACAAGTCCATCAGGAAACTCACAGGTTTTTTATTTTCTTCTTTTCTGAGAACATTGCTTCAAAGCATTTCCACTCTGCTTTTCCCATTACCACTCAGAGTTGAGGCTCTCTCAATCTACCTCCTACCTACCCAAGCTAATTACAGAGCCCAGGGAAGCCCATAAGCAGTGACTTTACATCAACCAGGGGCATTTCACATCCAAGGAAAACACTTTCTTCTCCAGATGGACGCAGGGTTTATCTCTACACAACATGTTCAAGCATTTGTTAACCTGGAAAGAAAACTTCCAATTACCATGCATTTACCTTGCAGAAATGTATGCCAAGTATTACTGCATCAATTCAGCTATTTTAGGACAACTCAGCCTGGCTTTCATCACTTTACATCTTTATTTTCTGTGCATCTTCAGAATACTGCTTTGATTTCTCAAGAGTGAATATATACCTAGGGTATAAAATGTATCTCCTTTAAAAGGATGGAGCTGAGTATCCAGCATGAGCCCTCTGAAAGCCACAACTATTTAGTAAAAAATATAGTGTGAATAAGATCTTTTACTTTAAAACAAACAAACGAACAACAAAAAAGAACTAAACCAAACCAAACCAAGAAAAAAACCAAACCCAACACAACCCAAACTCCTGTGCTTGGGAATGGAAATTCTATGGTATCTCTTACACATTGAAGATCTATTTCTTTGATTGGGACTTGTAAGTGAAGAACATAGTCACTGACCATATTTTCTCTCCAGAGAGATATACAATGGAAAAAAAAAAGTTACTATTAGAGAAAAAATGGGTTTTCTCCTAACTATGCAATCTGGGTCAAGTACCTCGTCCAAAATTTTAAGCCTGATTGAATGAATTGCTGAACAGATGGGAAAAAACAACCCCCATGCACCAGAGCAACCTGAGATCTCTGAACAGGAAGCCAAGGAATCATCATCTAAGTTTCCATGAGACTATAAATACACAAAATATAAAGAGCAAACAGCTCCTTCCAGTCCTCTGGTGTCTTCTTTCAAGGTGAGAGCTTTGCAAGAGTCAGGTTTTTTTCCTTCTGTACATCACCTGCTTTTTAATGAGCACCTTCAGGTTCTAAAGAAGAGATGGATTATGAGAGAACTAACTTATGCTTTCACACAAAGCAGAAACAAGAGTGTGCTTGAGAAAAAGAAGGTGCATGTCATGGAAAATGTGCTGAAACTGGACAGAGACTCAGAAATCCCCCCTTCTTGCCAGGAGGGATTCAAATAACAAGTTTGGCCCTAATTTTGCACACCCCCTATTTTTTAACAGTGCACAACCATATTTTAGATTATCTTTCAAGCTTGTCCAGCCTCACAGGGGAATGAATCCTACATTTCAGACTGGATGCTGTGATTTGGTCATGTCAGTAATTTCTACTTAGAGCTGTACCTAAACCTGTGCTGCCAACACACAGTGCCAACAAACTGGTCCTGAGGGTTTTCTCAATGACACCATGAGAACCCCCAGGTTCCAGCTGATGCAGAATCTCTCCCAGACCTCCTCCCCTGGCTCAGGGCTGGAGCTCCAGGGCCCTTCCAGCAGCATGAGGAGGGGCAGTGTCCCCCCAGATCACCTCCTCTGGGGGATAACAGGCAGCAAGAACTCAAAGATTCTCAGCCTGTGGAAGACACCTCCTTCTGGGTTGCTTCCATGGAGATCTTGGCCTTTCATCTGTTTCACTTAGCTCTTATTAACAGAAAACTCTGGAACACGTTTTGTGTTGCAGCTCTAATTCCTTATACAATGTAGCCACGATGGCCAAAATAGCAGGACAAAAATCTTCAGATAAAAAAAAATTATTTGGCAAAAATACAAGGCATACTGAGACACTGCAGAATGTTTCAGCAAGTCATTAGATTTGCCAGATGGGGAGAGGGACCTCCTGATATTCTTTTTTAAACTACTTTTTTTCAGTAAGAGACTTGAAAATTTTGATTGTTTTCTGCATGTTTCAAATGTAAATGTTAACTTTAAGTCTTTGCAGTGTCACATAATTCTTGCAACTTTTAAAATATTGTGGAGCCAGCCAAAAACCAAACCAATTCCAGTATTTTTAAAAGCTTATTGTTCTGTTAAACCTTAATTCCTGTAAGACACAAGCCAAAATTATTACTTACCTACTTCTGATCATGACTTTTTTTGCTAAGAAATCAGTATTTCTCTTTTGTCAGAAAATTTATTAAGAAAAAAATATAATCATTCAGGATTAAGCAACAAGGTAGCAGGTAGTACAAAGGAAATAATGACCAGATTTGAGGATGTCTGAATTCTTAAAGCAAGATTGCTACCAAAAACATTCACTATACAATTCAGAAATTATTTTGGGGCTGTTGCCCATTTTATGAATGGTCTATTCTTCCTTTTTATTAATATTGTTGACTAGCTACAACAAGTGACATTTTTATCCCCCTCGGCTGTCCATTATCCAAATGAAGGGCCATCTGGAGAGGGATTCTGTTCACTGAAAAATGTGACAGAGCTGATGGCTTTTTAACTGCAAGTCATCTATGATTGCTGGTAAACACTGAAAATTAGCATTGATCCCCCTGAAATGAAAAAAACA
The DNA here is from genome assembly GCF_003957555.1 of Calypte anna. Taxonomy (NCBI): domain Eukaryota; kingdom Metazoa; phylum Chordata; class Aves; order Apodiformes; family Trochilidae; genus Calypte; species Calypte anna. Next base: position 3,227,096 of record NC_044259.1, on the reverse strand, counting down.
ACAACAATAAAGTGCTTCAGACAGGCTTATGGAAACACCTTCTCAGCAGATGTGCACACTAATTAATAATTGTAGATGGCAACCCTTCCTCATTTTTGGAAATTAATGCCAGTTGAATCCTCTAAAACAAATAAACATGACTGCAGATGGAACAGCCCAACACAGCATATGTAGATCAAGAAATGAGGTGGGCCTGAAATCTCTGACATTCTACAAACAGGTAGCAGACAAGCACCATTATCATAACCTGCCACCCTCAGGAAATCAGAGCTTGTCCTTTTGCCTACCAGGTTACACTCTGGGAGGGCTTCCAGAGCTGGAGGCAGATGCCACGTTGCCTCTTGTTCTGAAGGCATTCAGTGAATGACATCAAGAAGCAGCCCAAAGATCCCCAGTTTTAGTTTTAAGGTGCTGCTCTGCACAGCACAGCAAGCAGAACAATCACATCACTGGCTGCCTGTCTAACATGAAGGCAGCATTAGCAACAAACATCCTGCAGCTAGAAGATAAGATGCTGGAGAATAAATGTTATAAAATGTTTTTTCATGCAACCAACAATGATTCGGTAATTTGGACATTTCATGTTGAATAAGGACCCATTTAAATCAGAAATTGTCAGACATGCAATGACAGGGCTTATTTATACTGTGTTTGTGTCTCCAAGCAATGATTGAATTCTCTCAATTTATAAGAAGTATCCTTTCAAAATGAAGGGAGAAAGTTAGATGCTAACTATTACTTTTAGATTACACCACACAACTGGGATGAATAAAAGGAAATGTCCTAATGTATTATACTGTGATAGGGATAGCAACTGCCTAGCAGAACCTTGACTTGTTTTTCCACAACAGATTTGAAGTGCACTGTAATTTAATGTATTGAAAATTATTTCTGGTCCTCCCTGATATCACAAATCATAACCTGTATAAAGCAACACAAGCAATCAAAGATCTATTTTAGCTGTGATGCAGATGTGCATTGCTCAGAGCTAGTATTGTCAGTGCTCTCTAAGCAGGGCTCCAAACATTTTTCATTAGTTTCCCATTTCATTAAAGCTGTGAAAAGGAAGAGATGGAATCCAGTGTAAAAAGAATTAAGCTGGTATATGAGGCCAGCCATGGTTTTCAAGCCAGAATTTTACCTGCTCTATCTGTACACGTGCACATATATTCATACTCAATTTCTGAGCACACAATATTTCATAAAGTAACCATGGAAGAAGTCCCCTGCTACCCTTTAAAAAAAACAAAAACAAACAAACAAAAACAAACAAACAAACAAACAAAACCCCACCAAACCAAAAAAATCCCCAACAAAAGTGCACAGCAGAGTCCCAGGTCCCATACTGCATATATATCATGATAATGAGGATCTTATTCTCCAAAATATTGTATTATTCAGGAGAATACTATCTAAAAATAGTATCTTATCCTTTTTATTAAGATAGATTGGTTATTATTCTACTCTTTATATGTAAAATACACCATGTGTCTATATGTTATTACTTTATAAGAAGCAATTAGGCCATATACCTATGTTGAGACACAGTTAAGAGAAGATGAGTACTCAAAATTTTTTCCAAAAATTAGTGGGAACTCTATCTGGAATTTACTAAGCACATATGAATTATTCATCAACTAGAAACTCCTCACTATGCACTGAAGAAGAAACCATTCAGAATTCATATGTGAGGAAAATACATCTGGAAGAAATATCCAAAGCAGAATGAGGAGCTGAGCTGGCTCTTGTCCTTTGATTTCCTCCCCAGTTGTTTTATTTGTAACATTACATTTCTGCAGAAATGGGATGCCATAATGGAAGCTGAAAAAGACTTTTTATTCCAAGGAAAGTAATAAACATTTTGAAGGACACGCATCATACAGATTAGAGAAAGAGAAAGGCAGTGGTAAAACTACCATTTCCAAACAAATAAATGTACTGCAAACCCTGTTCATTTTATCTTTCTCTACCTAAAAGTAAGAAAGCACTTAAAGTCCTTGGAAAAGCCTCCTGAGGGAAAGGAAACATATCTACAATAATGCCACTAACTTCACTTGTTTCTTCTAGGTGCCTAAGCTAGGTAAGTACAGTTATCATCATTTCTAAAAGGAAATCAAGGGCAATCAGGTGGACTCCACATTCTTTCTCTACATATTTGTGAAGTATGAACCTGCAAAACACTGAAACTTTGCAATTATGGACTCTTCTTAAAGTTCAGATGTAGTTAAAGAAAACAAGATCAATTTCTAATAAAAATCTTCTTTGGGATCAAAGAGCTTAATTTTTACTTCTTTTTTTCTTTTTTTTTTCCCTGAACTGCAGGAATCTTATCATTAATCTTATTATTTCTGAGATCCTGGTAAAGCAAATGAACTCCTAACTACAACAATTCCTTCTGAGACTAGGCAGAAAAGGCTTTTGAAACCTTTAACTTAGCTACATGTATCCAACATATTTCAAAAAGAAAATCAACCAGCTTATTCACCAATGAATAAAACTTCCCAGCCATTTTATATGCTTTTTATCAGTTTAATGAAGAGATTCTAGTGAACAGGACTTGCTGAAACACCTGGAAATTACCCCTGACTTCCTTGGAAACTTGGTAGGTTGAGGGAAAGGAAAACCTGGAGGAATGGAGAGACTCAAGAAAAGTTGGAGAAACCTGGAATAAATTTACTGTTGCTTGGTCTGCCTCTATCTCTCTAGGAAGTGCCAGGAAACTCCCTCCACTGTCACAGCCTCACAGAGCCAGTGGCACAGGGCTGGGTTCCTCTCCACCAGCTCTGAACACTGGGAAGTTCCACAGCTCCTTCCATGGCACCAGAGGAAGTGGGGGGCAATGGAATAGAGGCAGCTGGGGAATCCTGTGCAGACATCTGAGCCAGGACTGGGATGCCAAACACTCACTTAATTTTAGTACAAGAAAATTGTAAAATTTCAAAGCCATTTGGAGTTTAAGAGCCGCATTTCCATGCTGAATGTGGTGTATTTCTCTCAGCACTGCTGGAGGGGATGTTTATTAGACTACTTACTAGATAGTCACTGTGTTTTTTTGAGTCTTCTTGGAGACTTTAGTCAGTTTGTAGCTAAAAACTCTCAGCACTAAGGTTCAGGATGGAGACTGACAATTTGCTGCATTTCCCAGCCTGGATGCTTTACAATTTCTAAGCTATGGAAAGCATAAACAGTGTTTAAATGCTTTACTTCTGACAGCTTAGTTAATATTGAATTGTAATGAAAAAGCCAGACATTGGTTATTGATTAAAAAACAGCAAGTGAAAATCGGAATAAAGTCATGGAGTGACATGTTTGCTAAATGGCAAAACTACAATTACATATTTTACTTCAATTGGGATTTAAATCATGATTTATTCATTGAACCTGATCTATATAAAGCAATCAAGTCCCCATTTTGTAGAGCAATTATAGCTGACTGTGGAAGAAGGGGTAAACATCTACCATTTTTATTCCTGCTCCTCATTTCTCAGAGGTGAAGCTGGAGAGCAAAAATGCAATAGGATTTACATAATGGAGAGTAGAGAAAGAAAGAGTAGATAGCTTAGATAGTCACATAGCAAAGATTCTGCAATATTTCAGGAATAAACTTGGACATATAAATATATATACACACACTCCTCTATACCTATGCATTCCTTGAAAGAATCAATTTGACAGTAATACTCATTTAAGATTATTTTTCTACTAAAAAAAAAAATAGAGATTCATTCAGTCTTCTAATATAGGGCAGGAAGGTACCTCAAAACCTTAGGGGGTCATAAAATCCATCTCCCTCACCAAGGCAGGATAATCTATACCAAAAGGATTTCTGACAGCTGTTTCCTTAATCTATTCTTGAAAATCTCCAGTGTGTGGAAACTGTGTCTGCACCCTCCCAGGGTGATCTATCCAAATGCTTAACTATTGTTACAGTTAGAAAAGTGGGGTTGGTGCTTTTCTTTCCTGATTTCCAATCTAAGGCTCCCTCACTGAAAGAGAAACACATTGCTTCCTGCTCTATCCCTGATCCTGATCTGCAATGGATATAGAGAACAATTTATTACTTCCTTTTTGTGATAACCTTTATTCCTTTTAAGTCATGTATCCTTTCTCATGTCAGCTGTATTTTCCTCTCTGAACAAGCCCAGTTCTGTCAATCTTTTCTGAGAGATCATATTTTCTCTGATCATATCTGGTTCTACCCTCTGGTCTGGCTCTGACCACTGCACACCTTTCCTTGTCTGTTTAAAATGAGACACACTGCTACAGCCAAAAGTCTTCCAGGATGATTACTGTGAGCAAATCCTGAACATTTGCAATAAACAGGCAGCAGTATTTGCAGAAATCCCCAGTCATTATGAAGCCAAGGCACATTTTTAACCCCCAGTGGATGCATATCCAAACGACACAATTTTTCAGCCAACATTCCAAATGTTGAAGCACCTCAAGGAAAACCACTGCTTCTATCCATGTCAGGGATTGAGCTAATAAAAACTTAAAACACTGCAAAATGAGGAAAGGACTGAATTGGTCATGAGCTCTCCCTGACAATAAACACAGCAATGATCAGAGGAAGAAACAGGTGAATGCTAAAGCTCTGAGCTGCTCTTGGGTTAGGGACAGCTATGACAAAACTGGTGATGAAAGTGCCCCTTCAGATGGGCATAACAAACCCTCCAAGTGAACACCCTTCAAAGTTACATTATAAAAGTTGTCTGAGCAGCTCAGGACACTGCTGAACTTCTTCATACTGCTCAAAACCAAACATCATTGAACAAGGTCACCTCAGGTCTGCAGCAATTTCGTAATTAAAACCCAGAAGAAAGAGAATTTATGTGAGCACATGGATGTGGGCAAGGAAAAATCTAATTGTATTTTGAAGAAATGTATTAAAGAAAACTGAAATAATTCTTTTTATTGCTTACACCTAGCTCCTTCAGTCTTCTTACTTGAAAATCAAATCTAATGCAAGACTTCTCATCCCACTCCCAGTACTTTGCACTTATTTATCCCCAGGAGTCCTGGGGCAAACTGAACGGATCCACAGCTGATACACACACACTCTTTAGCACCCCAATTAGCAAAGTGCCCAGATATGTTAATATTGTCTCTGGAACCACAAAACTAGCACATACAAAAAGGCCTCTTTAAGCATCTTACCACCTTGTTCTAATTATAATTTGAGTAACAGGGAATAGCTTTGTTTCTTGGGAAAGCACTCCCAAGTTGCACTGTTATTAAGATAATGCATAGTTAATACATAGATTTTAAGATAGTATGACTCCAAGCTTCTTTTTACTCTCTAACATAGTGCTAAATTTAATATAATTAAATGTGCTGAACAAGACTCTTTTCAGTCTCAGTAGTTCACAGGTACAGGGAAAACGATTTGTAGAAAGTAAAATATTAAATACATGACAACCACATAGGTATTTTTTTAAAAGTAAAAATAGTCATTATTTGAGCATACAAGCAGATAAATGCCAAAGTCTGGGGGAGCTGTACAATGAGACTTGTAAATTCACTGATTTTCTTGACATTTTCCAGTGAGCATGCCTCCTAGAGGATGCCAAAATGGTTTTTACTGGAAAAGAGAATGACCAGGGAGAGGGAGAGTAGAAATGCCTGCTGGTTTCCAGTTGACATGACAGGCTGAAGGGAATTATTTTTCTGATCCTACACAGCAATAATAAAAGACTCCTTATTATCTCTGGCACCATGTAAATTTTATGCAAAATGTCTGTAATTCCTCTGTCATCTAAAATTTAACCTTGTTTTGTTTTGGATCTAAGAAATTGTAGTGGTGGTTTCAGCTGCTGTAACAAAGCTGATCTTTTCCTTTCATCTGTAGCATCTTGTATTCCTGTCCCATACACCTGACAAGTGCTCTCTTCCCCTTAGCAGAACGAGTCCCAAGATGTCTACACAAAAGCCCAGGGCCTCCTCACTCTGTCTTCCCTGATGTCTTCACTGATTCTTTTCAGGGATTTAGCTATTGCCTCAGCTCACTGCTGCCAGGTGAAAAGATGGATGAGTATCTTCCAGTGTTGCTGCCAAGGATGTCCTGCTCCATAGATCACCCAGAAGCTGAGCTGGAGCCCATGGAGTCAGGACTGGCTGCATCACATCAGCTGCTAGCCCACCCTGCCTGGGGCCTCTGGAACCAGACCTGTTCCAGCAGCAGAAAGCTATGTCAGAATAATAATTATCAGATTCCATTATTAGTCATGACTGGGGGAGTTTAAACTTCCAGTTGTACTTTACAAAACTCCTAATGAGCTCTTTGCTGTCTCATAAGAGACAGGAGCCCCCTGACTTCAGCAACCTCAGCAGCCTGGATCGGATCCGTCGCTGCTGGGTGTGGAGGAAGGGCCAGTCCTTGGCTGCTTCTTAAAAGTACACATCAGGCTGGGGTAATACCAAAAGTCAGCCATCCGAAGTCTAACTGAAATGACAGAGTGGTGGAATATCTGAAAGGACACACGCATTGTATTCAGGCAACTCTGCCTAACATCTCTTCTGACGTGACAAAATAATTAGGAAGCTGCAGAATCTTGCTCCAGAGGGGTTCAGTAAAAAGAACCTGGCACATCTGCTTGCAAATTTCAACCTGACCAGCTTCAGCCTCCAAGGGAAAATACCATCTTTCCATTTTCTTTTTATTGGTGTATTTATCTGTCTCCTCAGCACCATAAGAACTATATCCCCCTTCAGAGGAACAGAATAGCTTTTGTAACCCACATGTTTGGAAGAAGTTCGGTGCAAATGCTTCATTCAGCTCTTCTGATCATTAAAATCAGAGGAAGTTGCTGATAAAAAGGTAGTGAAGTTAAGAGTGAAAGACTACAGGGGTTTTTATAATGAGCATCCATAAGAAGCTACTTTATTACTTTGTAATCCATACACAAGGCTTATGATTTGAAATAGCATCCCATCACACAGCTGCAAAAGTCACATTCCACAGCTTAATTCTACCATAGCCAGATTGACTTTTCTGTGTGACAAGTGTAACTGATATCAGGAGACCCACAGGACAGTAAACTGGATCCTTTAATTCTACTACAAGCTACTATGGTATTTTCAAAACTAAAGAATTGCCAAAACAATGGAGATTTCATGGTCTCTCTAGATTTATTTTGAGAACAATTAAAAAATCTTCAAATCGCTATTGATATATGCTTTAAATGAAAACCACAATGATCTTACAACAAGGGAAATGTTTCTGGTATTAGAGATTCAGGGATATTCAAGGAAATTCAGCTGCTGCTGTGAAGACTGACAGCATTACTGAATTTTCTTTTACGGACAAAAATAGTCAGAAGGAAAGAAGAAAGAACTGAACCACTTTGCTTATTGACAGATCTACCAAGTGAAAAGTTTGTGCTCAAGCCTGTTTGTCTGACAAACCCAAATCTTCTGGGAATAAAGAATGTACTCAATAAGAGCCAGTTAACCACTATTTGGACAGCATCACTTATTCTAATGAGATCCATGCTCAATACTTTAAAGATACACAAATCCAGATATCAAAGAGATGTAGATGCCTAAATGCCTCTAGTGATGCCTGTCCTTAGCACCCAATATAGGCTTATATAAATATACCTTAGGCAAGCAAGCTTAGTAGGTTTTTACCCTCTGAAGTATGACACCTCTTTCTATTTTAAATTAGAAACTCCCGAAATTTCTTCCTGTGCTAAGAAGGTTAAGAACAAAAATAAAAGGAAAATGAAGTCATAACTGTTTATATATATTAAAGGTGGTTTGCTCTTTTAAAAAATGCATTCTGATGAAAAATTAATCACACTGTATTGCTCATTACCCTTCTGAAACAGAAACCCTGTGTCTGTAATGTACAGCACAAACCAAGGTCAGTACAGAAATTTTGACGGTTTCTTTGCTTCAAGTATTAGCTTGGGTGATATAGACCTCAGTTCAAACACTCCTCTCCTTATTCTGTGTCCCACATCAGCTCACATGATCTCGAGCAAACCCTTTTACCTGTCACTGTTAACAGAACCAGCAGTAGCTGGGAGTCTGGTCCTTAGCATGAAGGATCTGTTCAATTGCAGCAGCAGCAAACCCTGTCTGATACAGCCCAATAGCCTAAAGATGTCATTAACCTTTACACCATTAATACAGACTCCCTGCAGGATTTTTCTAAATTATTGTACAGTAATGTGGACTACCCAAAAATATGTATGAAAATGTTAAAAAAAAAAAAAAATCACTTAAGGAAAGGATGCTTTAGACTTAAAATCAAACAGATATTGGTATGTGAGCCATAGAATGTTTATTTCAGATGTGGTTTTATTTTAGAGTTTTAGTTTGGTGGGATTACAAGGAGGGAAAATTGTTTTGTCCTTTGAATTCCTTCCCAAATGCCATCAAGTCCAAGTCTATGCTCATTCATAAAATGTGCATCAGTTCAGGTGGCTGTCAGGCAGCAGTGGGCCAGCTGGCAGGGGGACTCCTGGAATCCAGATGAAGAATGATCCCATCAAAGGAGATGCAAGGGGTTCTGGCTGCCTCTGGGAGGTGTCACTTGCCAGGTGCTATGTTCAGGACTAAGTGGCACATGTGGCACTATGTCCACACACCATTTTGGTACATTTTCTCTGGGCGAAATACCTTTGTTTAAATCAAAACAACCAAGAGAAGTGGAAAGAAGAATATGTAATGTAGGTGGAAATAAGCCTCAAATGTCTGAGAAAGATATTTTTGGGTGGAAGTGTATGAAAATGTTATTGCATACATTATACAGATTCCTTGAGTTAACTGCCTGAAATCTAGAGAATTTAATTAGGCAGTGCAGCGTTTGCTTTCTTATTTATACCTCCAGCCATATTTTAAAAATACTTTCCTCTGGAATATCTAAGAGTATTGCCTAAGCAGTCAGCTGGGACTTGACTATTGACTGATGTTCCTGACAGCCTGAGGTCCTAATGTCCCACTTCAGCATCATACAGAATCCAGGGGTAAGGCACCAAATGCTCAGAATTATTTAAATGCAGATGCCAGGGAAGTTCAAGGTGGGAGCTCTCTCTCTGCAGTGCTATCTGGTTATCTGAGATGGTTCTGCCTTCAGCACCCCTCCTGCAGCCTGCTCAGTGTCACTGCTCCTGCTCACTGCTGACAGGTAGACGAATGAAGTCCTGGGTTTTCCAGATCAGAATAATGGGACATATCTCAGAACTCCTGATACCTCAAATGTTGTACATTATGGTGCTCAGGAAGCAGTCAAAAATGGGAAGGAATTCTACCAAGAGCCTCACAAAGTAAACATCAAGGATTTTCAATTCAGTTCTTCTCCTGATACTGGAAAAAGATATAACATTAAAATACGAAATCTGAATTCCAGGAATACACTTCTACAGCAGCAGAAAGTCTGCAAACACTGCTATGGTCAGACTGGTCCCCTGGTCCCCTTGACCCCATCCCAGTAAAGTCTTGGATGACCATGGTGCAGCTCCACCAGTGCCCTAAGCCAACGATGCTGGTGTGTGGGGAAAAGGGAAATGCTTTCCCAGTTCCTTTTGTGGTTGATAAAGGCTCTGAAACATGAAATTTTATAACTGTTATTTTAGTAAGAATTGCAAGTATCCTGAACCAATCCAGGCCTTCCAAATTCCAATTGAAATTTATTCCCCATGACATGAATCCCACAGGCTTTATCTAGAATGTACATTGAAATTTGTCCTCTCAGACTCTTTGTAATTTTCCTGCTATTATTTCTAGGGATATCTTGTCCTTGTACTCTAAAAAAAATGGCATCATCACATGAGGCTCTAAAATTAACAGTTAATTTGAACTGAAGTATTACCCAAGAGAAACATCTTGATCCCAGGTTTGCCACCATCTGTTTTGTTTCTATGTGATGCTCCAAGAGAAATGAGAAGAATCTCTTAGGCAGAACATACAGTTAATATTCTTGTGACATGAGATAGAAAGCTTTACCAAAATGTGTCTGCAACAGGAGAATGGAGTTTGGAGCCCAAAGGATGAACACAGGATAGAAACAATAATAAAAGGCCAATGCAGAAGAAGATGAAATGCTGCAGCTCCCACATCAGGATGCTACGTCACAGCACTGACTCAGGAGCAGAAGGCAAAGGAAGGGAAAGGAAAAAAAACCCTCTTGCCCTACTGTGCTAGAAAAAAGAAGAAGTTGCTGCCAGCAGCTTCTCTGAGCTGGTCTCATATTTAACCCTCAGAGGGTTTCAGAGCTGTGGGCAATGGTCAGAGCAGGCAAGCTGTAACTCCTGGGGCAGAGCCAGCCAAAGGGGAGGCTGCAGGAGGTAATTACCAGTCCTGCATTTCAGCTGGGGTTTTATGGCAACAAAAACAACTGGTGTGACTTACTGTATTATCTTAATGCTCCAATTTGTGCTTTAACTTTTGTAACTGCATTCCATTATGGAAATTGGTGTTGTAAGTAACCACATTTTCCCTGCACATTTCAATAACAAAAGCAACACAGACATCCTCAAAAGAGTAAAATTCATTCATGAGCAGCACCAAGTGCAGAACTCCTCAGCACCCTGAAAGGTGGCAAGTTTCACCTGAACAGGAGCAAACACTTAAAATACACACTAAGAAAAGTTTGTCTAAAATATACATATATATTAAGGTTTGGGGTTTTTTTTGAGAAACAGAACTAGGAATAGACATTTAGGCTTTCTTACTGCTCTACTCAGTGCTCTGAAACTTAATTTTGAGGAAGGACAGGAGCTGGGAAGGAGCCATGATCCCTTATCAGAGAGTGGATGTCATTTTGAAGCTGGGGTTTGTCTGCTCTTTCCATCTGCATGCTGAAGTTCCAAACCAGCCATGTACCACACGTAACAAAGATGTTCCAAACAAACAGCAGCATAAAATAGATTTTAAACAAACCTGCTCTTACTAAGCCAAGACTTAAGCACCTGTGGAAATGGCATTAAAGTTAAGATGGAGTGAGACTGTGCATGTGGTAGAAAGGCAAACTGCATGTTTGATTGGACATTTTCATTCCAAAGAAGACTATGTAGAAGATTTTGAGAAATGGAAAACCCCTGAACTCCTAAGAATTTAATAACTACAGCCCAAGCAAGTATCAGAAGTGGTATAGAAGCCGAGGCAGAAAAAATAAATAAAATTATTGTTATGTTAGCTCTGTTTTTCAGACAACTGAGATAAAAAACATACTTTTCCCCTCTGTTTTGTCTTCCTTGATAAGTCAGTTTTTCCTGATTTCCAGCTATATATTTAGCAAATTAATCAAAGAAGAGGCTGCCCACTCAGCTGAGCCGTAAGGAGATGGCAGCTGAAAGCTTTGGTTCACTCTGAATGCAGAAAGAAGGAAACTGCAGCTGAGGACCACGAGATCTCTGACTGCACAAAGGGGTTCCAGACATCTCCCCAGGTGGATGCTGAGGCTTTGGGGGTGTTATCTGGGTGGCTGTGAATTTGGTCATCCAAATGATAGATTTATTCTCCCAAATGAATTCTCTGCATTAATCTCCTCACTCTGTTTAAAGTGCAGTCCCTCATTTCTCAAGTGGGGGTACATTACACCTTCTCCAACTCTATTCTGGCAGAAGCTACAAATAAACATCCTGGGACAACAAATGCTTCACCAGGTGGGGTTTCTGAAGACATCAGAGTTGTCCCACACTTTGTGGTCCCAAACTGCAGAAAAAGGTTCCCAGACAGAGCACTTCCCTAACTACCTCCCAAAACTAAAAACTTGTGGTTTCAGGGATATAACCACAGCTGAAATCCATAATCCAGCAGACTGAAATAATGGATGTAATGGAATTGGAAAGAACACAGGGAAAGAGATTAGATGGGCTAGAAGTTACTATCACTGCAAAGTTCATTGGATAATTTGGACAAAAGCAAGATTATCATCAGTCCTATTCTGAATATCTGATCAACCTTGGAGAAAGAGACTGACTTGTTTAGTGAAGATCTTTGGGGACAAGTCTTCCCAGTAAGAAGATAGCACTCATTTTTTAATGAGAAACAAAGATTTAGCTCAATTTGCAAAGGACTTTATGAATCACTTCATCCTGCTCCTCTACTTTTGCTGAGCACAACCTAACAGAAGAGAGAGAAAACACTAAGGAAAGCAGAGCACAGAGCACAACAAGGGACCACTGGGGAAAAGGTGCTTCTGAGATAGTTGTTGTTTCATGTGGCAAAGTTGGCAAGTACTTGGTTTCTTTTCCCAGAGGGGCTTGGATGCTGCCTGTTTGGCTTAAGCCAGCCTAAGGGGCAGGATCAGCAAAGGCTTCACCTGAAATCTCTGCAGTGATTTGAAAATGCTGTGATTTGTCCTCCCCACTGTCAATTCCATATGCAACTTCCCACTCCATGAATAAGAGGTGGACAGACTGATTTTCACACTTCCTTTGGGGTGGGATAGTGTGTTTGGACAAACTCGAATCTGAGTTCACTCATTTGCAGAGTTGGAGTTTGCCATCTAGATGGGTAGAGAGGAAAAGGAGAGCTGAGAGAACAGTCTCTGCTGCAACAGCACTGTGACTGATAAAGTCAAAGAGGTTTTTAGCTCAGTTGACCTCTCTTCTTCTTTGACACCAAGGCTGAAAGCAGGAATAAAAACTTCAAACATTTTTTCCTCTCTCAGGTACATAACCTAAATAATTAAGGCACCTACAGCACTGGATTCCCATGTAAAACTGATCTCTTCACTAGAAAACTCCTGCATCATGACTACTGAAGTACCTACTTCAATGCATTATTCATGGCCACCAAGTGCAGGTATCATTGTATTCTCCAATGACCCTCCTTTGGTTGGTCCCTCATTGGGACACTCCTCATTTTAGATTCACATTCATGTCTATCCCATACTGAGGTTACCATCTGGTCATTTTTTTCTTTACTGACTCATCCTGTTACTTTTATATAAACTCATTTCAAGCTGAGCACTAGCCATTTCTCTCAAATACCTTCCCATAAATAAAAATAAATATACTGTTTGTGATTACAAAGGAAAGGAAATTGGCTGGCATTTAAAGATCCTACAGCATTTTTAGAATGAAGCCAAGGTTAATATAATCAGTATTTGTTTCTCTAATAAATCTTCCCATTAATTTTTGATGTCCATAACAAACAGCACAAAAATGAGATCCACTAATACAACATACCAAAATATAGATAAATCTATGCATGCAAACTTCAACCTCCAAAATCCACAAAGGTGAAACAATCATTAGGCAAGAAAACTATCAGGAACAAATTACATGAATCTAAATACATGTAGTTACCTGAGACAACAGCCCAGGACAGACAGAACTCAATTGTACCTCAAAGCCACTGTCAGGATCATCATTTGGGGGATTAAGCACAACGGAGGAGCACACTAGAGATTTCTTCTTACTACTCTAGACAGCTCATTTTATCTTTAATTCCTTTTTTTTTTTTTTTCCTAAAGAAGTCAGTGTATCCACAGCAGAGCTGGGCCAAAACTGTTGGCTGGTATTCACTTCTCATGCTGTATATTTCTACCCCTTTCAGCAACTTGCCAGCAATCTCCTTGCACACAACACCAGCAAATGAGGAGCACACAAGATGCTGAAATAGATTGCTGGTAAAGGAACAGTCACAAGCACAAAGATGCTTGTGCATCTTTGCACAACAGTCACAGAGACAGTCACATAGAGCTCAAAAATGGCTTTTTCCTAAAACAAGAGCTCCTACCCGTCAGAGAAGCCCCACCAAACTGCACCACGTTCAGTCCCCAGATTTTTGAGTTTCACCATAACTGTATCTTGTGTCAACAGCAATAGAAAGTTGAATAAATCACTGAGTCACACAAAGGATTTTGTATGAGTTGGAAAAAGTCTTAATGAACTGAAGCAGGGGGTTGTGTCTGGAAGTTTTGGAATTTTTGTGACAGTTAAAGAGGCACAGGTGTCACAGCTTCCAAGATTTTGCTCCTCTAGTGCAGTTAAGCATCCTTTTTTTTACAGCTATGCTTTCCTAATAAAAAATTCAATGGACAGAAGAGGTTTTTTCCTTGCTATCTGCATTTCTGTATTCAGGAATTTCTTTATCAATTGAACCACTAGACTTTCTACCAATTCATTTTTTTCCAAAACTGTATGTTAATCTGCCTTTTCTTAAAATGCCTGTTGGATGTATCAAAGCTGAATTCAAAGTGTATGAAAACTTTGCCTTGGTGACAGCTTTGTGCCATCACTTGTGCAATAACCCCAGCTCATCCCAAGAGAAGCTGTTTCCCCCCTAAGAGTGAGGGCTCTGAGAGCACCTCTGATGATCAGTCCTACCCATGGGAGGTGCAGGGCTGAGCAGTCACTGCTGTATTTCATCACATGAGCCACCACCTGCCAGGTAAAATCCTGAAACCAGAGAAGCAAAGGGAAGCAGAAGCACTCTAAAATTAACATGGAGAAGAGAAGCATTACTTTAATCAACACTTTTGAGGTTTTCCTTTTTGTAAACTCAAGAAGTTCGGGTGAAAGGTAAGACTTGAAGGACAATTTTCAAGCAATTTTAATGAATATTTCTGTAGAGATGGTTTATTGTCAGTGGCTCTGCAATTTATGGCTGGGTTCTTATCTGTGCTCCATCACTGCCTCCTTCAGCATAGCTCATCTTTTGTCTCTGCAAAACTATAGATAAGTGTTTTGGTCACCTTGCTGTTGCCTTTGCCCTTCCCACTCCTCCCTGCTCGGATCCTTGGTATTGTTCAGCACTTAAAGTTCAAACTCATCTTATTGTTATAAAAAATATTATTAAGAGCTTTGACTGGAATTCCTACTTTAGATTTCTCAGTTCAATTAATAGAAAATAATCACTCTCCCACTCTCCCTCTCTGGTGATTTGGTTCGTTAACTGATAGAAGTAGCAGAAATAATAATTCCTACACCAGTGTATTTATTGTTTTAAAAATTACGTGAAAATTAGTCCCTGACTAGATGATTAGGTTTTCAGATCCAATAATGAACAACAATAGTCTACCCTTGCCATCTTTTAATTTACTTTTAATCACCAGCTAAGTAACAAAGAAGTGTCTTTTAAAATAATCAAGACTACATATCAGGTCTCTGTAGGATGTCAACAATAAAGGGGTTAATGATGCATCAAGTCATCATGGAACCATTCAAAAAAAGTCTTGCTTTAAACAATGTGGAACAACTCTATCTAAATACATCTGTGCCAGAAATTTCCCACAGCTTTACAGTTTTTAGCCTGTAGAGATCATACAGAAAATAAGGAGAGAAATCACCTGCATAACAGGGCAAAGATTAACTCCTGCTCTTATCTTATTTAGATATTTATTTGTGAAAATTTGAAAAACTGAAAATGAGGTTCCCAAATCTTTATTCCAGGGGGGTTTCCTAAAGTCTTTGTGACATTTAGGAACAAAAATATTTTGGCACTGTTTTTACTGTGCCTCAAAACCGAGGCTGAATAGCACAGAGGTTCCCCAGGAATGAGAATAATGCTAACAAATACAATAATGGCCAAGCCTGGTGAAAAGAGCTGGTGAGGACCCCAATGGTGTGGCAGGTTATTCCTTACTGTAATATTCACCTGACTTTAACCTTTACTGTGCTGATTGTTTTCTCACTCTAAGCTCATTAACTCCAGCTAACACTCTTTTAACCACCTTCAGTAATCCTTTACCTCGCTTTCTTTTTTCAGTTCTCTAAAGACTGCTCAGTGGCCTGTGCACAATATTCAAGGTAAACTGATGCTAATTTTTCAGCAGCTCTGTACAGAGCATCCCAAATGCAATCTGCAGAAAGAGCTTCACCAATTTGTGACATGATGTCTCCACATATCCAAACAAACACCAGAGCTATTTCTCAGCCACACTGCATTATAAAATCCTTGTCCACGGTCACCAGAAGCTTTCATCTTCCTACAGATGCCACTGTTATGGAGTTCTCCTGGTTTTTACTCACTGCAATGCATGTTTTTCTTTCACTGATGACCATTATGATGATTTCTATTCCATAAAGCCCAGTGTGGTCTTCCTATTATTGCTTTATTACATATCAACTCTACAGAATATGTCATCATTTTTTCAGGTGCCTTAAAACCTTTAAAGTTTTTGTTTAATCACTTTATTGCTGAATGAAACTGCTTTAAAGGAAACTGCTCAGCTGTCCTAGAAAACCCAGCTGCCTATTAGGTGTTGTAAAAGGCATTCAAGATGTTAATTTCAAACGCTGCTTTTATAAAATCTTGACTTAGATATTTCTTTCAGAAATATATGAGATTAAAACTATGAAATAATATTCATAGTAATGCTTCAATAGTATTTGGGAAAAATCTAAAGCAAAACTATACCTAAGCTGGTTTGCAGGATAAAACAGGTAATTCAAAGAGGTGCACAATGCATGTTTCACATGAAGTCAGCTATTATTTAACAGGTAATGAAACACTCAGGGTTTTGCTCCATATGTACTTCCAAAATACAAATATAGTTCAACTTGAAAGATGAGTAAAGATGAAAAACTTGTATACAAATATCTGTGAGGAAGAGGTTGACCCAGCTCTGTGTGACATCTCTTTTCTTCCCAGAACTTACACATAACTGCAAAGCTGAAATGTTCTACTTGTTGATTTTGTCCCCTTGTAACACAAAAGGTAAAATTCTGACTACCCTACAGTTGGATGTCTGAGGAATTTCTCTCTTTTTAAAAAATATTAATATCATTATGGTTATGACCAATCAACTTTGCCCATGGGGACAATCCAGAGGCAATCTTTGCCTCTGATGAAAGGCAAGGTAAGCTCAGAAGCACATTGTCCACCATATGCACAATGGTCCTCTGTGTTTTCTGCTCTTGTAACAATATGGCTCATGTGTATTCAGGAGACTTCAAAAGTGTAGCCAAAAAGACTGAGACTCAGAGTGGTCCTTTTATGCCTTTGATGTACAAAGCAAATCAGCCTGAACTCATCAGAGACTTCTGATGACAGGGGCTGGACTAATCTTTGAATGATCAAAGCATTCAAAGCCAGTGACATTTGCAAGGAAATTAATGATTCCTCCATAAAGATTTTAACCATCTATAACCAGGATAAATGTAGGAATCCTTAGATGGATGGTGCCATTAAGTACAGCAAATGTTACTGAAAATAATCACAATGGTGGCTCATTTATTAAGAAATTATTCTCCACATTAATTTACATTCCACTGAACAGATTGTGTGAAAGTGGGGTTTTTTCAGTCTGGTTAGCATTCTCTGAAATGAGAAATTACACACTGAAAAGCAGCACTTTGTGTGTGTCATGTCACAGAATTACAAGGGATCATTATCCAATCTTTGAGACAGAATTATTACAGATTTATCAATTGTTTATACTGATGTAAAAGGGATGTTAATGGCACAATGTGCCTGACTAACAAGAACTGCTATAATGAAGTTCAACATTTTAACTTGTTTAATGATTCTGGTAGCAATTATTACTTGTCTGGGGCCAGAGGAGAAGTCACATAATACACTCTTAGCCTTGATACCATTGGAGGTTAAAGGATGAGACTGGAAATTCAAGGCTAACAATTGCTTTTTAGAAAAGATTTGTTAAATATGTTGAAGTCATATTTGTACTGGCAGAAGATAAAGCAACCAATCAAGAATTTAGAGTAGAGTGTCCCTCCCTACCTCTGTACTGACTTGCTTTATTTAATAACAGGGACATGGTGCACGAATTACCAAGTTCCCTAAGGAGTTGTAAGAGTATCTTACCTTTAACTCTCCAGCCTCAAAAAACTCTCATATCACAGAAAAATAAATGAAAAGCAGACTAGAAATTATTTATTGTATTATGGGAGCACAAGGAGTATAAATCATTAGGTAATTTTCAATGCAGAGGTGTCAGACAAACTTTGTGTTTGGTTTAATGCCCCCTGCTAATATGAGAGTGGGCACCACACCTCTCTCTGTTCTTTTAATCCTGTTTTCACACTTGGCACCAGTTCAGGACAGCTAAGATGGCAGTGTCACATCTGGTCAGCTTTAGACTTTGCAATATTATGGTAACCCTGTGAATTCACCACACTGGGGCATAAAATTTTCAGCTACATCCATCTCATGAGTTGGTTTTGGTTGTTGTTGGTTTTTTGTTAACAAAGATGATACAAGTCATAGAATCATATCATAGAATTGGCTGGGTTGGAAGGGACCTCAGAGATCATCGAGTCCAACCCTTTTACCACCGTTGCGGTTGCTAGACCATGGCACTGAGTGCCACATCCAGTCTCTTTTTAAATAGCTCCAGGGATGGAGAATCCACTACTTCCCTGGGCAGCCCATTCCAATGCCGGATAACTCTCTCCATAAAGAAATTCTTTCTAATATCTAACCTAAATTTCCCCTGGCACAACTTAAGACCATGCCCTCTTGTCTTGTTGAAAGTCATCTGGCAAAAGAGCCCAACCCCCTCCTGGCTCCAACCTCCTTTCAGGGAGTTGTAGACAGCGATGAGGTCTCCCCTGAGCCTCCTCTTCTCCAGGCTGAACAGCCCCAGCTCTCTCAGCCTCTCCTCATAGGGTCTGTGCTCGAGTCCCTTCACCAGCCTGGTTGCCCTCCTTTGGACCTGCTCCAGGACCTCGATATCCTTCCTGAACTGAGGGGCCCAGAACTGGACACAGGACTCGAGGTGTGGCCTCACCAGGGCTGAGTACAGGGGCAGAATCCCTTCCCTGGACCTGCTGGCCACGCTGTTCCGGATACAGGCCAGGATGCCATTGGCCTTCTTGGCCACCTGGGCACACTGCTGGCTCATGTTCAGCTTCCTAAAGTCTCTGCACCTTCATTACTGAAAAGGATATCCTCTGTTTCACCATGGTGTGATGGGTTCCTGTATCAGCACCAGGAAGATAACCTGGGCATGATCCTGTTTCACTCCCACCATTCTCTCTTTCCTCCATGCCTTTTAGTTCTGTTTCTGCTTTTCAGCAAGGTTCCTTCTCCTCTGCTCAATCTGACTGGGTTTCCCTCTGCTTTTCTGCAGTCACAACCTTCCTTTCCATTGTTTATGAAAACAGGTGAAATATATCTATAATGCTCCTTCTATTCAGTGTGACGGAGACAGGTCAGCATTCTAAAGTACCCAAGAAAATACCAATTTTCAATTTACTAAATAAGTATGTCTGAAGGTCAGTTTAGAGGATGAAGAAGACAGAGGGAACTGAGAGGAGCTGAGAATCACATCCAGGTTCTCCCACCAGAAAGAAATCTGCATGAAGTGGGGAGCACAGGCACAAAGACAGCTGGGGGCTTCCTGCTCTTTTTTTCTTGATTTTCAATTGGAACATGGATAAAATGAATCTTAAGGCTGAACTAATATAGAAGTGTTTATTTGTTTGCTACACATGTAACTTACACTACTTTGTTTACTTGCGTATGTCACTGAATTGAAAAAAACAACACGAAATGCAATTAACTAGACTAGGTTATCAATTGCAATATTTTCAATAAACAACAATCCAAGAAACTGTTTGCTGGAAAAAAATACATACAAAAAATTAAAATGAGTATATGTGAAGATTTTGTATCCATTCAGAGGTAGAAGTACAAGCAGAAAACAAAGAGAATGGGAATTAAACTATTTGTGGAAATTATCCATCCATCCATCAACTTACTATTTTCTTTCCATTTAAATCTTAAATACAAGTGATTTGATCCTAGAAATCAAATTACCTCTGTAGTCATTCAGTAAAAAATCTCAGTGACAACTAAAAGAATAACTATCAGCTTTCTACAGCTTCATGAAATAGTAAAGGTCTTCTTTGTTCTCATGTCAAGCTTTTCATGAAGACAGAAATTAATTCTGTTTGTGTGCAGCTAGGAAGATGTAATTCATATTTTTTATAGCACCTGCTCATCATACTGAGAAAAGAAAAGAAGTTTATAATTTTTTCTCCACAGGTTTTCTTAACAGAAATGTTTCTTCAAGAAGAAACTTTGAGAGCAGTGACTTTCCAGGTGCCACTAACAAATGCTCCATGAGCACTCATGGAATAACATCTCCAGCTTTGGAAGTGGTTGGTGATGCTTGGGCCACAGCCACATTTAAGTGAAAACTACTCTTTTGTCTTTTCTATTCCATTATTTATACACCAGACATTCCAGAATCAGCTCTTCTAAACTTAGCAGGAAACACAGAACACATATAATTTACAGTATATGCTGACAGGTGATCTCCACTGAGAAATCTCTCTTTCCATGAGATCAGAATTAAAAGCTGGGGCAGGGTTGGAGCTTTCTGGGCTTCGTTGTTTTGTGTTGGGGGGTTTTTTTGGCGCTTTTTTTTTTTTTTTTACTAAAGGAATTCAGATGATAAATCAAAGCAAAAAAAATGTTATGTGACTTGGAACTGGTTAGCAATTTTTATCTAATTTATGATATCTGAAAAAGGAAGATCACATCAAAATATTTTGTAACAGTACTGGAAGTTTGAAATGTACAGTTAGTATGAAGTGATCCCCAAAGCCCCAAATTTTAGCAAGCCAGTTTCCTAAGCAAACAAAAATACAATTTACATCACTACCTTCCCTGTGGTTTACTTCAGTCTCACAGCTCAAAAATCTATTAGCACATTCAAGGTACAAGATATTACTCTTTGTTAAGTATTCAGACTCACAAATTATTCCACAGCATCCTCGAGTTTTGTAACACTAAGGACTTAATCAGTAAAATTCAACTGTTTTCAGAAATTAGGAGCCAATAACAATTCAGCCTGATTTCTTTTAAATGTTCCTGTCTGAAGCATCCCTATTCACTGAACAGCCATTGAGGCTGCTCATCTGATAAGGGAAACAGGGACTTTCAAGCTGGCTGCTCCTTTCACAAGGGAGATTGTCATATGCCATATTTTTATTAAAAGTTCTTTGATATTTATGCTTGGAGGAAATTCTTTTTGGAGGAGGACTCGGTTTGTTCCTGATTTAAAAATCCATTAGTGGCTATTCAGTATTTTTCATATATTCTTATTTTCTTAAAGCTCCCTGGAAAGAAGTCTGCAATGTAACCTTTATTTTGTCAGCACAGTAGGAAGCCTTTTTTATTGCTGAGAGTGAATTGCAACTTGCCCTGTTATAGAAGATGTGCATTTGCAGCTATGAAAAAGGATAGCACGATCACTGATTCTCCTTGCCTTTGAAGTCTTTACAAAAAAAGGTTTCTGCTATTTTCCTAACAAATAAATTCATGTGTGTATCTCTTATAATTGCCTTTGTCTGAGGCACAGAAGTAGTCAGTGCTGAAATCACTTAAAAGTAAAATTATCAGATATTTGCATTTTACATAAGATTCCAGGCTTTCAGTTTCCCTAATTCCTGCTGTACAAACCCCCTACTGAACATCCATCTAAAGTCATTTCTCCTTAGTTTTAGAAACACCATTTCCTCATTCCATTTTCAAGGGATTTTAGCTCACATGAACCTACAGGCTTGTCAACAGTACTCTATAGAACTCCAGTTTCAGAAGTTGTGATATTATAAATATGAGCTGCATAATTCAACAGTGAAGCACAACTTGTCCTGGTGTGTGCTGTGCTGACCAAAGGGGTTTTTTCTAACATTGTTTTGAAGATAATCATCCTAGATGACTGCACCAACTTATGATTCATGGGCAGAGTTATTAAATTTGAGTCCATATAACAGTTTTGCTAATGTGTGATATTCAAATTTGAGTCTATAAAACTATTTCTGCCAATGTCACTCTAAGTTTCTAAAAGAACTGAGGGAAGGTATTTCCACATTTGTTGAATGTGCAATTCTGATTTGAATGCATAAGAACTTAAGATGTCAGATAGGCAGTTGAGTGCCTAAGACAACTTGTGCACCAAGGTACCATCATGCCAGAGAAATGGATGATTCTGTCTGTACTCCAAGGAAGAATCCTTTATACCTAGAACCTCCTCTTTACTTCAATTATCCCCACTAATTAGGTTATGACCCTGGTTATCAGGGCTGTTTGGTCTGGAATGTTTGGTGTGTGCCCCTTCACTGAAGGTGACAGCTGAGGACCTGACCCAGGTTTCATATCTAGTAGAATAGGAATCTTTTGGGCATGTTCTTAAAAAACATGTTCATAACAGAACTCCCTCCAGACACACACACACACCCTTGATTCCCTGTACAAAGAGATCTACTGCAAATACAAAGCAGCTCATGAACACAGAAGGAAAAGCATCTCCTGTCATCCAGTGTGGCAATAGAACTGGTGTCTCATTTCAGCTCATCTTGACACCAAATAAACTGATGAACAGTGTAGAAGTTCACACACAAGAAATCTAGCAGGCCACTAATAGCTGGAAAATGTAAGGAAAGGCTCACGAAAGGAAATCCTCCTGCAAAGATCCCAGCCAGCAGTCCCACCCCAGTGAAGGTGGGATGGCATGTGCATGCAGGTGCTTATGCTGGCATTTAAAGCAAATAATTTAGAGTAAAGACCCTGTGCTCCATTCAAACACAAACCTCAGTATCTGAAGAACCAACACATGCCCCACTTTGCCTTCATGATACTCAGGCAGATGCCTCTGCAAAGATCAGAGGGGCAGGAGAAACATTGCTGCTGCTGACTCAGATGAGATCTGGCAGGCAGAGTCCTTTGCTGCAGCCCAATGAATCCCTCAGACAGAATGACACAGATCACAAGTGACAGGTAGAAAAATTCTGCACAGAAGCAAATAAACTTATTTTGCTTGTTATTTAAAAACCTAAATCCCAGGAATCTGCCTTCATTTCATGCTTAGATTTGTTGCTGCATATTCTGAATTCTTCTTTTTCCCCTTGACATCTAAAACTTACCTTAAATACTTTGTTGTTAAATTATTGGGATATATATCAGCAGCTTATATGGATTTGTCTGATCTTTGCTGTTTCATTGCAAACTTCACAGATCATGAAACTAAGGAAGTGATTCTGCCCCTGTACTCAGCCCTGGTGAGGCCACACCTCGAGTCCTGTGTCCAGTTCTGGGCCCCTCAGTTCAGGAAGGATATCGAGGTCCTGGAGCAGGTCCAAAGGAGGGCAACCAGGCTGGTGAAGGGACTCGAGCACAGACCCTATGAGGAGAGGCTGAGGGAGCTGGGGCTGTTCAGCCTGGAGAAGAGGAGGCTCAGGGAAGACCTCATCACTCTCTACAACTACCTGAAAGGAGGTTGTAACTGGGTGGACGTTGGTCTCTTTTGCCAGACGACTTTCAACAAGACAAGAGGGCATGGTCTTAAGTTGTGCCAGGGGAAATTTAGGTTAGATATTAGAAAGAATTTCTTTATGGAGAGAGTTATTCGGCATTGGAATGGGCTGCCCAGGGAAGTAGTGGATTCTCCGTCCCTGGAGATATTTAAAAAGAGACTGGATGTGGCACTCAGTGCCATGGTCTAGCAACCGCAACGGTGGTAAAAGGGTTGGACTCGATGATCTCTGAGGTCCCTTCCAACCCAGCCAATTCTATGATTCTATAAGAGCCAAGACTGACTTTCTGCTGCCTAATCATAGGAAAGCATTGCTTGCTTTTTTGATAATAACACTATGTTAGCAGCTTGATTTAGTAATCTGATTCTGTATCTAGGGATGGAAGGGATATGTATGCACATATATATTTGTTCCAAAATTTGCATTTTATCTAAGTTAGCATTGATTAGTAACTAAATTTTCAGAAGTACTTGTAGAGAATAATTTGGATGAATCATTAAATACAGCGTGGAATCTTTGCAAGTACAAATCTACAGTTCTGTCTGGAAAACAAGATAATACCAGTATTAAATACTACATTGAAATCCAACAATAGGGATGGAATGAATTAGTTATTCCCCTGAATAACTAAGTCCAATCAGAGAAGAGCAATAATAAAACTATGCAACTCACTAATCATGCAAACAATACTGAATAATCAAAATAATCTGCAAAACGCAGACTGAACAGTGTTTGTTTAACAAGTTGTTCAGCCAGTCCATCCAAACTCAGTGTCCCTGCCAAAAGACTCTGGGTCTCTAACAAATATAATTTACAGCAAACGTTCACACTGCTATGCTAAAAAAACACCATTCCA
Organism: Calypte anna; assembly: GCF_003957555.1. Classification (NCBI taxonomy): domain Eukaryota; kingdom Metazoa; phylum Chordata; class Aves; order Apodiformes; family Trochilidae; genus Calypte; species Calypte anna. Next base: position 3,203,057 of record NC_044259.1, on the reverse strand, counting down.
GCCTTGTGCATCAGTTTAACTTCAAACCTATCTCAGTAACAACCAGAATTTGCACTTACAGAGAGCAAAACATGTGGAGGCAAATAAAAAAAATCAGGCTGGGCACCTGAGCCTTTGGCCACTGATGCCCATGACTGCAGGAGACAGTAAAAAAGTCTGAACTCTCCATTTAAACATCCATGACTTTGGACACTGGAGGGATTAAAAAGCTTAAAATAGTTCTTTTCACTCCGCTGCAGTCAGGGTGAGCTTCATGAATGGGTGGAGAAATTCACCTTGTCCTTCAACAAAGACAGGTTTTCTTTCTTCTCAAAGCTATCTCAGTCATTCCAGGCAGAAGTCCCTATTTTGGTATGACTCCATCTTGAAGAAAATTCCCTAGGTTTGGTTTTTTTTTTTTTGTTAGACCACTGCCAGACTGATTTCTTTTGCTTTACTGACCTCTTCTGAAATATGGCTGCACTTGTTTGGTGTGACAGCTGTAGTTTCTCCTACTGACTGAAAGCCTAGAGGTGACTTCTTTGCCAGACTGTCGGGAGTCAGCAAGAGGGACCAAACCTCAATCATTTGATTGGCCACATTTCAAAATCACGTCCCAGATGCACCTGATTTGAGTTTTTTATGTGCCATTCCTTTCTCTGAAGCTGATGTTTTTGTTCAGTTATCTGACCAGCTCAGACAAGCTGAGATCTCTCTTCAAGCCAGGTGAAGTTCCCACTTACTCCCAAGTCTATATAGCAAAAGCAACCATGGATTTGGTGTCAAGTAACAAAAAATGGGGAAAAATGCTCTTAGTAAGGACAGACGAACCAACACAAACTACATAATTTCCATTTCTACAGAAAGCATCCTGAATTTCAGGCTTGTTCCTCCCCAGCATTTGTTTCTGGCTCATTGTTTGAATAAATTAAGTAACCCAAACCCGCTGAGACAGTATCATCATTAAGAGAAAAATAAGACAAAGAAAAAGAGTTTTTTCCACATTTTACAACACCTGAGACCTGAAAAGAAGTATTTAAGAAAGTCCATTGTAAAACTTAGGACACCTAAACCTGCCCAGGAGCTGGAGAGGACACTGATAATTTGAAAGGTTCCCAGTGATCAAAGGTGAGGTTGTCAGGAGTCATTCTGGCAGATGAGCTTTTCTTCTTGATTCTGAAGTCTGACAAAGCTTCTGGCAAGCTTGAGCAAGATTTGCATAGCTCTGCAGTTATCTGCACAAAAATGCAGCACAAAGGGGACACAGAATCTATTATGATATTTTGGAATCAGTATTACAGCTGAACAGAAAAATGGGAGTTCATGACAGATGGTAGTGAAGAATTGGCAGGAACAATTAAGAGCTGAAGAAGACAGGAGATGGATTCTTTTGTTAAAATGTTTCTCTGTAACTAAGCAATATGTGTCCATTTCAGTGTGTAGATATGGTTTAAGACCTGAGGAGGTAAGACAGGTAAGAAGCTCTTGGGTTTTAAGTCAGCTACACCCAAAAAAAAGGACCAGTGGATATTTGCCAGTTTTTACCTTCTGAATCGCAGGAAACTGAAAACAAACCTCTATGGTGAAGATACATGTAGAGTAACTTACCCTCTCTTACCCCACTTCATCATAAATCCTGATATACTTGTGAAATTTATAGGAATTTAATACACATTTTTTGCCAATAAAAGGCATTTTGAAAAACACTGATCTTTTCTGCAAGGGTATTTCTGAGAGCTTGTACAGCCAACAAAAGCAAGGCTGGAATAGTCAGTGAGTTACAAGGGGTAGTTGGGTCCTTTGCTGTGCCTAACCCTAGATTTGATGTCAAGATTTATGTTCAGTTCTGGTGATGTGGATTCACACTTCAAATCTTCTCTGGAAACAACTCAGTGGTGACAACTGGTGAAGCTGAGCTGGTGTTGAACGTGGTTCAGCTGGAATTACAGTGACAGAAAGAACAGGCCCATTGTAGGGAGAGGTTTTGAGCTGATGGTTTTCAGGATGCTTTTTTTTCCTTGGCTAAACACACAGGTAAATTTTACTCAGCAAAACGAGCACTGCACTGTTGAGAACTGTAATTCAGTCTTTAACTATGTTGTACTAAGGACGACCAGCAAGAATACTCACTGATGTCAGATGTGATTAGATCACCATTCTGCAGGAAGACTTCTGATTTGTTTTCCTCTGTTTCTTTCCTGCTGAGGATCCAGCACAGGGTGCCTCATTACCCTTCCCTAGAGCAGGATGCAAAGGAATGAGGACACCAGAGCTTATCATCAACCTTGTATTCTGTCTAGTAAGGTTTTATTTCTAAGGTGAGACAAGGTACTCTTTTTATCATTTAGACATGACAGAAAATGTGCACATCTTCTCCTGTAATTTTATAGACAACTGTAATAGGTATCAACGGGATTTTTATATAAAACAATGCAGAACTGTGACAGATTGTCAATAATACAATAGCAGAACACCAATCCAAACACCTTCCCTTTTGTAAGCCCAGCAAAATAGAAGCAGTGTTATTTTGTAGTGTTTGCTTTTCTGATGCTTCTCTTATCAATAGATGTACACAAGTAAATAGGATCTCTCTCTCTCCTCAAGCACAACATTTGAAAGCATATCCAGGAACCAGGGACCAGATCACTGCAGGTGAGGATTTCAACACAAAGGCAACCTTCTCTTCTCCTGCTTCCCTCACCTTTATACAATTCAGCTGACACGCAGAAATCACAAACCTTACAAAATGTGCTCTATGGGATATTAAAAAAAAAAAAAATGCACACAGTCTTGAGATTGAAGGCTCTGAATTCAGCAGAGAACAACTGGAAACAACTCTTGACTTGATCTTGCTTTTCTGAGCAAACTATATCCAAGAACAAAATCAGATTTGTGCCAAGTCTACAGGCAAGATTTGTCCCAGAAGAAAAATGTGGATCTCAGGTTTATTTCAGTTCCAGAAAAGAAGAAAAAAGAAGGGACAGAAAGGGCCTTGTTTTGAGTAGGAATTAAAAAGTAACCACAACTTCAAGGAATGGGAAAATACCTAGATATTTCTACATCTATCTAAAAACAAGGTGACAAGGTTGATTAAGAATGCAAAAACTGGAGTTAAAGGAATGAAGCACACAGAAAAAGGATTGCCAGTAAAGGAAGCTATCATTAATATACTAATGGGGGAAGCAGAAAAATAAGGGAGGAAAATAAGACACCCCAGGAGTAGCTGGATTATTTTTAAAAAATTCAGAATCAAGTTAGACATAACCTTCATTTTTTCCTGTTGCACTGTGCTCTGCTTCATAGCCCATTGCAAAGATGAGATTCCTTTGCTTTCTATTCACGGGAAAAGAGGGACTGAAGCTGACACAGGAATACAAAGAGTGTGTCAGGGCTGTGGGGGCATTAGAGAAGCTACTTCCATCTCTGCTCATTAGGTTGTGGTTGTTTTTTTGTTGTTGTTTTTTTTTTTTACTTGGAAAATGTAAATATTATAACATTGAAGACATGACCACATTCTCTCAGAACTGCTGCTGTGTTTTGACTCAGATGAATGGCTGGACAGAAGCAGCAGCAAGTAGGAAATCAACATTCTCATAACACCTAATGTTTCATCGGGTGTAAAACAATTTTGGGATCTCTTTATTTGGGGAAAAAAGATCTGTGCAACTATCCTGATGAAAATCCCTCAATGTTATATATTTCAGTGACTTTGAGTTGTAGGAGCAAGTCCAAAGGTTGCTGTGTGCATTCCCAGTGCATGCAGTGGAAACGCCAGCTGGCCACGGGGACACGCTCGGGTCACAGAAAAACAGTCAATAGAGCAGGAAGAAATTGTGAGACCAAATCTCAAACAGGGCATAAGGTTTCCAATCCCTTAAGCCTGGTTCTAAAACCTCAGTGTCAGCCAAACCTTATCCACTGACTTCAATAAAACCTGACCTGTGCTGGTAGATGTGCAGAGAGCCTGATCCTGCTGGGCAGGGAGTGCCCTGCAGCCACAGCTCCTCTGCCCCAGCCCTGCCCCAGGACCATGCAGCATCCTCCTCCAGCTCTACACAACAGGGCTTAAGGGAACTTGCAAGTTTGACAAAAAAAGTTGGTGAAATAGATTGGTATTTAGAGTTTAGTGGTCTCTGATGAGTACTCCTGTGCTTTTCTGACTGATTTTGATGAAGTGCTTTTATTTGTCTTTCTACCAAGAGACTGCAGTTGAATTTGCAATAGAGCAGCATGGCTTCTGTTCAGCTTTGTCAGGCACCACTTAGCCATGTTCTAATTTATTTTCCAGGAAAAAATATTTCTCATGAGTGCTTCAGGCTAACACAGTTATAAAACACCTGGCTACCATTCAGCTTCATGTCTGCAGGCTGTTTCATTTCCATGCATAAACAGAAAAATACCAAACTGGAGAGGAGGAAGAACCAGAAGCTCTCCCAGGTACAAGTGCTGCAAGTAAAAAGGTCTTCTTTTGAGTGGCATTTAATTAAACCAAACACTACCTTAGTACCAAAGTTAGCAGGGTCAAGGTTAAAACAGACCTAGGTAGAAATACAGTGTTGTGAGCAGTGGAGATGCCAGAGCAGGCTCTGGGCAGGGGATTCCTGGCCCTGCAGATGGGAACTGGCAGATCTGCATCCCTGAGTGGAGTTAGAGCTGTGTTTAACTTTGACACACTCTGTAATAAACCAATCTTGACCTTGCTTCAGCTTCATTTGGTGAGAGACCCTTTTACTCAGAGTGCAATGATTGGGGTGTTTGTTGGGGTAGTTTTGTTCCTATTTTCTCCTGAATGATAGTGATTAGTGAGCAGGCTGAAAGCAGCCGAGCTCAAAGACCTTTTCTGTTCTGTTCACTGCTACAGTTATTCAAGAAGAGGCATGAGTATGGTCACAGAATGAATTCAAATATCAATTCCATTTCACTGAAGGAAGGGTTTGGTGTACTTTTTTCTCATGTTTCCTTCCCAGTCTCTCTCATTAGAATGCAGGCAAAGAAATGTAGTGATGTATATGATTAAGACAGAAAGTCTTCCTAGAACATGCCACTAATCATAAAAAATGATTTCTAGCATAATTTATAATTAAAAGAACATTTGTATTTGCCTCACTTATACCTTGCATTTTAAGAAACAGAGCTGAAAAAATCTGAAGAGCCAATGAGAAAACAGGGCCTATTCCCAGGGAACTGCTCTTCTTGCCTTTTAATCATCTGTGAAGCTTCATAAGCAATGACTTAACCAAACCAGACAATGCTTAGCACGGTGCCTTGCCCTCTAATCACTGCACATCCCTACTGTGGTGGGGTTGGTTTTTTCAATTCATTGAAAATGAATCAATTGTTCATTGAATGCACTGCAATATTTACAAGTAAGTGGTAACTGCAGGCTCAGGCTTACAGCAACTCACTTGCAGCCTCCCAAATGACAGCAGGACAGTGTGGCAAGGAAAACCACCCAGATTTTGCAAGCTCTCTTATAAAGAGGATGAAACTCACATTTCAAAATCAAGTTGAGACAATTCACTCTTCATGGAACATGCTGAGCACTCCCATCCATCCATACTGAATATTTACATTAATTCTTCTTACTACTAATTGAGCTGACCTAAACTTGCCTATTTGCATGTAAGTAGCACTAATCTGCTTGCTACCACAAAACCATCATCCTTTAGGTTATTTTAGATCTTGCACGTTATTAGCAACTGCAAAACCATGAGACAGCATGGAAAATGTGACTTCCCAATGCTTTTCCACCAATGTGGTAAGTGATAGATGCCCAGATGCTCCAAAGACATTTTTTTACTGCTGAGCAGAAAGTATGGATTTTTAAAATAGTAACATTGTACAAATTCCTGTGAACTGGTGAGCAGGATAACGAGGGGCTGACTGTGCTGAACTGGATGAAGGGAGATGGATGGAGCACTGGTGGTGCAATAGCACTGTGCAGCCTTCATGCTTTGAGAGAGAGCACCAAGGGAGAAGGGTTCTGATGCTGGGGATGATGCTGGGAAGAGTAGGGGTAGATTTCAAATCCCTTTTCCTAACAAAAATTTATAGAATCATAGAATCCTTGGGGTTGGAAGGGACCTCGAAAGATCATCTAGTCCAACCCCCCCTGCCAGAGCAGGGCCACCTAGAGCACTTCGCATAGGAACGTGTCCGGGCGGGTTTTGAATGTCTCCAGTGAAGGAGACTCCACGACCCCCCTGGGCAGCCTGTTCCAGGGCTCTGTCACCCTTACAGTAAAAAAATTTTTTTGAATATTCAAATTTAGGTGAACTCTCTTTTGCTCCGTGTAGCTGATTCACACGTGTAAAATGACAGTACCAGCACTTCTTCATGGCCAAGGATCAGGTGGGAAGTAGTCAGGTACCATCACCATCAGGATAACACAGTAGCAGCAGAACACAAGGAAGTATTTCTATTTTTTTCAAGTATATTGAAAACAAACTGGAAAAAGCATTCAACATCTCAGGGATTAAAAATGGAAACAGAAAGAGGATATTTGGACATATTTTCCCCTCAGAAAATCCTATGGATATAATTTTGCTCTGGCTTTACAATTCCCATAGCTTATTACGATGTAACTGTCCTCTTTCATTTGTGTACTGGAACACAGAGTGTGACTGCATATATTTGTAGCAACAGGCTTATTATTGGAACAACTCAAGGGAATCTTCTGAATTGAAGGAAAACATTTACACTGGAACAAATCACATTTTACCAAAAATCTAATTGTTACAGGGAGAGCTGTATGCTGTTGTAATTGTACTGTACTAATCACACACACTGCATTATTTAAAAAGAATTGCATTGTTTATTTGCAGCATCCTCTGTTTATTTACAGTTGCACATCTGAACAAGGAGCAAGGAGTTTTTCCTGCAAAGTAGTAGAGAGATTGTTATCTGCACAAACCCACAGAATTAATTCAGTAGAGGAAATCTACTCTCTGGGAAAGAAATTCCTCCTGAGGCAAGACATTCTACAATTGTTTCTAAATTTCTGTATAATTAACAAAGCACTTACCATCTGCAGTGATTGACCTGTCAGATCTGCTCCTCTGAGATAATTTCAATAACATTTAAAAACAACAAAAAACCCACCCTACTATGAATATAAAAAGCCACATTCACCTTGTAGAGAATGGTGTTATCTTGTACATAGGAACTGCAAACTCTCAAGATGGAATTAGTTTATGACAACTGCTGATTAACTCCAGCAGCTCCAGTTCAGCTCAGGTTATACTGGTGTCTCTTCTGATTGCTGCTCTATCATCCCAGTGGTCTCCTCTTTGTTTATTGTGTGAATGCTGCTCTAACATACGAGAAGGCATGGCAGAAAATGCACTTATTAAGACTGATGCAGTAAGCAATGTTTACACTCTGTGTTAAATGGAATCATTGAGCAAGTTTATTTTAAACAAAGAAGAGGTTGAGTTTTTCTTTGCATTTCACCTCCCCTGCACATTTGTTTTGATCCAGCTAATCAGTATCTCAAGCTAAGATGATGCCACCAAGCAGCAGGGACACTCCTTTTACCTCAGGTGTGTGGGTATCTCAGTGTGTTTCAAGGTGCCAGAAACCCAGCCCAGCACTTCTGTGTTTATACAAAAAAACCACTGTCTTTTGATTATAATTTTTCATTAAATATACTAATCCCAAAGCAGTAGAATTTGTGGACTATCTCCACCTTTTCAACTCTTCCTCTTTCTGTTCCTGTGTTACTTTAAGTATCTATAAATGCTGCAAGAATAATTCTCCATGAACAGCCTGCAGTATTTCTTCCCTTCACAAATCTCAATTTCTGGCAAATGTTATTTAGAGACAATGTGAAATAAAAAGTCATTCAAACCAATACACACTTTTCTCCCATCAGGTTTTGTGACTGATCTTTTTAAAACTACTACAGAGAAAGCCCTGGGTATTGGGTGGCATGAGAGATGAATGCATCTTCAGTTCTAAGGAACAACTATTGAAGTTTCAGATTGGTAACGATCACAGTCAAAATGATATTTTAATCTTAGTACACAGTAGGGAATAGACAGTTACTGCACAGTTCACTAGAATTTTACCCCCCTTGACACATGAAAGAGCAAGTAGTCTGACTTTTCATCTTATTTCAGAAGAGATCCCCTTCTGGAGGTGGTCTAGTCAAGTCCAGCCAGTGCTCCTAATACAGAAACTTTCAGTTCTGCAGCAAACCCAACTGATCTTTTATCTTTGGTTTTAAATTATTGCCACAAAATCACAATGAATTTGTTGGGGCATAAGATGAAAAAACTATAAATAGAGCTCCTACAGTAAACATGGTTTATGAATTTTTGATAAATAACTTTTTACAATAGAAATTGTCAAAGGGTAACTTTCCCAAAGTATCTTTGGCAATAAAGTTTAATCTTTTTTTTCTTCATTTTAGAGAGATTTTTGGACATTTTTTTCCAATCCATATTTCTAGGTTTGCCTTGCTATTTTCTCTCAATTCAGTGATAAGGAAGAGAAAGAAAAGGTTATTTTTGTGCTTTTTAGTATGATGCCAGTTCTTAGTTTGAGTGGGGGGTATATTCATCACACCTGAATAAAGGCACTTAAAAGGAAAGCAGTGAGTGCAATGTCTTTGTGTTTCATGTTGCAAATAAACAGTGCTATTCTTTTTAATGAAAAGTGAGAATAAAGTTTTAAGGTCTTTCAACAAACAAACAAGTGCTAACACAGAGTGAGGCCTTCCTTAAGTCTTTGAATCAAAATATATATATATGAAAAAAAGAAATAAATCATAGAGGGAAGAAATACTGTGTAGGCAGTTATTCTCTGAAGCCTGTCAGGTAAGAGCCAGCTGTGGAAACTCTAATTCTTTACCTTGGAGAGACCCTTAAGAAAACTTCTAAGTCAAACAGGACTTGAAGTAACCACAGAGATGTTCCTTGAGAAACAGAAACTAAACACATGGTGGAATCAAGAATACAAAATATCCCCTGTCACCAAAAAGGAGAGAAAACATGACCAAATTCTAGTGAAATACCTATTGGATTTATTATAAATTATTAATGTTATATTGCATATTTGTATTATTCCAATGCAGATACACCCTGAATGAGGTGAACTGGACCAACTAAAGAGCCTCTGCTTTACTGTGTTCATCAAACTTACAGAGTACTGGTACAAGTCTGTCCCCAAAAAACAACTGCTTAACTACTCAAGAGTTTCCAAAAAAGGGAAAAGTCTAAAACATATGACAACAAAGAGGGTTTCTTAAAAAGGGGGGGAAAAAAGAAAGAAAAAGAAAAAAAAAAAAAAAAAAAGCATTTGCCAAAAGAACCTCTCTTGTCTTTCAAAAGCCTCTTCTGACTTCCCATACTTCTACACAAGGACAGTATTCATTTCAGAACTTACCTTGCCAAGCACTCCACAGACATGCTATATGTCTAGATAAATCTATTTTATGCCATGCTATGAATGTTAATCTTATTAGAGAACACAGTGATTAAAGCTTACACTGAATTACTACTTCTTACAATTCATTGTAGTGAGGTATTACTGTGTGACATCTCCAAGCTAGTGAACACTTCATTATTTTTAATCAGAAAAATTGAGGCAAATCACTTATGTTGAACTGACTTTTGAACTTTCTTTCTCATTCTGTGCTGGAAGAACAAGCCACACAATAAACTAGAGCTTCCTAGAGTCCTGCTGGTTTAGAGAGTGGCTTTGTACATACCTACTAATTTAAATACCAGATTTAAAGTGCTTATTTTTCACATCACAGTCTGCATGGCACACAGAGCAACTACACTGATGTTCAAACACTGTATGACTTTCACAAGGCTCATTTTACCTTTGAGACATGCACATGTATGCATACAAATGATGTACGTCCATAGAAATGCAGACAAGCTACCAAGACTGGCAGTGGTTCACCTCTGTTTGTAAGGTTCCAATATCAAACTCTGGGTTTAGCATAGCAAGCACAATGGTAAAATGTTTCAACCTGCACACGTGATTTCACCTTTCAGGATGAACCCTCTAAAGGAAAAAGGATTCTTTTCCAAGGGACTGCAGAAAGATTTTTCATTTGTGCTCAGACAGAGAAATATCCCACACGATGACACATTTTTAATTCTCTGTTTAAAAAGCTTTTGGTGTCACCTTGGAGAGTCCCAGAGTGTGTTTACTAAAGTAAGTGCATGAAGAAGGTGGGTTTTGACATGAAAACCTCTCTTGCTGTAGGCACAATAACATTTTATTTATCCTGTTTTGATGAGTATGTGCTGACATTTAAAAGACCAGAGAAAAAAAACATAGTCTGTATTTTACGGGAGAAAACTAAGGTCTTTCTGTGTTTTATTTTGGTTTTGCTTTTCTTAAAGATTCTCACATATCTTAACTGCTTTAAATGATAACAGATGCTCAGCAGACTTGAGCACAGTTAATAGAGAAATTCAAAAATTTAGCAAGCAAATATATACTTATACCTTTAAGGGATACAAATAGAAATATATTTTACCATCACACTCAGTAGAAAAAAAGGCATTTTAAACACTTTAAAATACTTTGTCATTTATCTTGGTCTTTTCTTTTTAAAGTTACACATGCTACAGTAACAGAATTTTTTTTATAACCTGCAAGTAAGACTGTACTTTATTGTGCTGTTGCATACTTGCTCAATGGTCTATATGAAAGGAGTTGTTTTTCTAGCTGCTAATGAATAAAAATACCATATCACAAAATTTATTACCTCAGCTGACAGGAAAGATGGAGATTAGGGCTTGCCTGATTGCAGAAAAATGCCTCGTGGTCCCACCCATCCAGCAATTTGAAAGGATTTATGAAGAGGTTTCACTCCCAATATTAATATCAGTAACCATTAGACACAGAACTCCCCCACTGGAGCATGAATGAGTCCTCATTTCTCAACAGTTTTTATGGAAGTTCATTTCACCAGCACAAAATGAACGTGGGAATCAATCAGCAAATGACTTGGACATATTTCATAGAATCACTGAATTGGCTGGGTTGGAAAGGACCTCTGAGATCATCAAGTCCAACCCTTGATCCACTGGCTGGGTTTCTGAAGTGCATGCAGTTCCATTCAGCATCCATCTAATATGAAGCAGTAGTTTTAAATCTTTAGTGTCATTTTACATCTTAAATGTGAGAACAGATATTGTTTGGCCAAATAACCCTCCTAACTCACCTCGTCAAGGAAATATTTATTTCCAGACTGCATTTGTCTTAGTGAAGCTGAACACTGGAGAGTATCAAGGAAATTAAACAAAACATGGAGAAAGGCAAGAAATAAATAGTGAGAGCATCTACTTGTTGTCAATTATGCTGCAACCAAGCAAAGCACAGAAGTGAGGAGAACTGAATCCCTGCAAGCAGCAGAGGATGAAAGCAGATGTCTGAAGATCCCTTTGAAGTACAGCAGGAGGCTGGAACTGTCCTGGAGGTAAGCCCGAGATGAAAGAACTTCTACTTTGCTCAAGCAGATACTGTGCAAGCTGATAAGACATTATCAGTTATATTTAATTGTATTTGATGCATGTCATCAAAATTGTCTTTACAACCTTAAGAGCTGAAAGCATTGCTTTAAATGAAATGTGAGATCCTGATCAAATAATACAGTTCTAGAAGCTCTGTTATAAGAAGCTCAGTACTAGGTATCTACTGTACTTCAATCCACTCTCAGCTCTCAAATCTTTTGGGGTTTTGTTTTCGTTTTTGTTTTGTTTCAGACAGAAGTGCAGAAACACAAAATCCTGAAAAGGATCTCAGTACAGAAATTGCTCTCTTGGAGGACTGAGTGCCCACATCAGCACAACGTGCAGGACTAGATGGATCCCTACTACCACAATATGCTGAAAATGTACTGGGAGGATCTGTGTAGTAAGCACAGAGAGCAGCACAGGCTTAGCTGTGGACAGCAAGTCCTTAGTCTTAGAGAAACAGACTTTTTACTTCAGTTAAAGCATGGAGAACTGAAGAGAGATGTCTCAGAAGCAACAAAGACAAACTCTTCTGAAGATTTCATACAGAGTCTTCCCTGTATTGCATGAATTGTTGCCCACTTGGATGAAGAAAAGGCACCCTCAGTCTCCTCTCAAACCTGCTCCCCCCATTCTGTTCAGAAAATGAACCTCTTTGGAAGACAGCTTCGTATGTACAGATGCATATTTCTGATTGCCTAATTACAGCATGACTGTGCCATTTTCTCACGAACAAAACCATAAGCAGAACTGGGATTTGTTATCAGAGAAACAACATAAACTGAATGCCATAAAACATCCCTGAGGAAAATGAGATTCCTCTATTATATTCACAGATTATTAGGTTTGTGATAGCAAAGAAGCTGGGAAAGCACCCTACTGCACCCACTTGTCTCTTACTCTTTTTCCAATACAAATTCAGTAACTTCCCTTGGTTTTCATTTCAAACCTTTAATTTCCTGTTTCATTTGTCATTGTAAATCTCCAAATAGTAAGGGCTAAGAGAAGTTCCCATTATGAATCTACATTGAAAGAGGAGCTCAATATGTTGCAAACGAGCAAATATAAAAAAAAATTATTGCTCACCCATCCCCCTCTAGAATCCTGTGTCGTATCTCTATTCTGAAGCCCAAGGAACAAATACATTTAATGGTAAAATATCACTGTACTTTCTCTAAAATTCTGCCAACTGATTACTTTCAGGATATCACTCCCTTTGGTTTGACTTGCAATTGAGGATCTACCTTTGTAAAAGTGGTCCTAACTCTCAGTTTCCCCTCCCTCTGCTCCACATTGCAACCTCTAGCCTTTTGATTACCTGTACAATTACTAAAATTAGCACACACTTCCCCTGACACATACAGTGCTTTGAAAATTGCCCATATTTACTGTGAAATCCTCTAAACTTTAATCTGTTCTTTCCTTCCACCTATCAGTTACAAAATGCAGTTTTCTAGTCAGTGTTAAATTACCACCATCCACAAGAGAATTACTCTATTAATTCAAAATCTCTATGTTTGGGGAAGAGGAAAATAACAGGTAAAGAAATTCCTGGAGCGTTGTTTTTCCAACTTTTTTTCCTTCTATGTGATCAAAGTTCATCAGCACTTATGACTAAACAAGATAAGAAAAGCACACTGCAGAAAGAAGGCCCAATAACCATGTACCAAAGAGCTCCCCCTGAGCAGCTGGGCTCTCCAGGCAGTGTTGACCCACTGGAGATTTTTCCTGTCTCACTGGAATAAGCACAAACTGCACTGGTTTTGGCAAGAGCAGAGCAGCCTCACATTCAAATGTCCACGTGCAAAGATGTCTCACACTGGTAGCACAAGAGGCATTAGGATTTCCAGTCTCCAAAGCTCCTCTAATACAAAAAAATTTCAAAGAGTGTAATCAGAAGTGAGTGTACTGACAAACTAGAGGATGGCTGATTTCTGTAGCAGAGGAGAGAGTTACAGACAGACTCTACGAGGTATTTTACACTCAGGTGCAAAATAACAGACTCACCATCTTCCTGATGGAAAATGAAGTTGAAACAGATCCTTCCCTCTCCTCTCCTGGCTGATTAAATAAAATGACTTTCTGTTTCAGACAGCTGGAGAGCCTGTGCAGGCAGAGCACCTAGAAGGCGGGAGAGGATGGAAGAAGTCACAGACAGGGCTTGCAAAGATGAAGTTCAGGGTAATGGGAAGCTGGGGATGTCTGCAGCTGGAAAAGACTTGCAGCTGGATTCATAACAAGAATTGTTTCCTGAGAGCTGGTTTGTGTATATAATTTGCACATAAGCTAATTCTGGTTTAGAAGACTGCAAGATACCCAGTTCTACTCCTCCTAGGTGCAATAATGCACAATCAATTTCTGACTATCCATCTGTGTGAAAAAGGCTCAGTTTATCTTTTCATTTTGAAAATTAGTATGTGACCATTGCTAAAAAACAGATCCTGAAGCATTATTTCAGGTTATCTATGTATTTTGTATGGGGCTTGTACCATTTCATGAAATTCTACGCTAGATTTGCTCTAAACTAGTTTTTTTTCTGTATTTTTTTTCTCCCCTGCCTTTGTGATAGGTCTGTAAAATAGTCCCTAACTCCATGTTGACCCCTTTTTCTCTGCCTCCTCACCATATCCTTAATGGAGTGAGTAGCCTGCAAAGTTTACTGAAGTAGACACCATCAAACCTGTCAAGGAAAACTCTGCCTTGTATAAGCAAACACTGGTACTGGTACGTGGAGGAAGCAGAGGACAAAAGAATCTGACTATCACAGTCCTGTTATTCACAGCTTTGTATTACAGCTTCTCTTTCTTTTTATTTCTTGAGACTGAATTAGGCTGGGTTATCCCCAGGCTCCTCAGGTCTTTCTTTCAGGATGTGGAGTCTGCAGCCCATCTATGGCCTCCAGTACTTTAATACCTGAGCACCTCAGCATCTTTCACTACCTCAGCTTGGCCAACCCCTCAGATGCAGGCAATTTTTATGAGATCAGTTTACTAAGACAGAATCAAAGTGCAGAGAGATTTTTAGGTATCTGGTATGTGGAGTGAAATCCAAATCTCTCCCTCTGTTTTTTTTCTAATGCCTGGGATCATCCTTCAATTCCTCAATCTGAGATTCTGGACAAGCAGAATCCTGAGGCAGGAGCTGCTCCCAGACAGACTTACAGAGCCTAACCTGCACCCCAATTACCAGGAAAACCTCTGCTTCTCTTCTGAACCTGTCAATCACACCTCTATGCATGCAGAAAGTTTGGCTACAAGCCCTGGTTAGGAGACATTTAAATTGTACATCTGAGCAGGGATATGTCTGTTTTTGAGACAGTTAAAGTAGAGCCTAGTGACACATCTCCTCTCAGTTATATAAAAGGCATCCATGAGAAGGGAAATTTTGGAGCAGTTCCTTGCTCTGCCTGAAGGGATATCAAGTTTATGTTTCTCTAGGAGGGTGTCACAGCCACAAAAATAAAGCACAGCACAATCATAGAATCCTAGAATTGGCTGGGTTGGAAGGGACCTCAGAGATCATCAAGTCCAACCCTTGATCCACTCCCACTGCAGTTCCCAGCCCATGGCACTCAGTGCCACATCCAGTCTCTTTTGAAATATCTCCAGACACGGAGAATCCACTACTTCCCTGGCCAGACCATTCCAATGCCTGATCACCCTCTCCAGAAAGAAATTCTTTCTAATCTCCAACCTAAACCTCCCCTGGCACAACTTGAGACCCTGCCCTCTTGTCTTGCTGAGAGTTGCCTGGGAAAAGAGCCCAACCCCCCCCTGGCTCCAACCTCCTTTCAGGGAGTTGGAGAGAGTGATGAGGTCTCCCCTGAGCCTCCTCTTCTCCAGCCTCAACACCCCCAGCTCCCTCAGCCTCTCCTCATACGATCTGTGCTCGAGTCCCTTCACCAGCCCAGTTGCCCTCCTTTGGACCTGCTCCAGCACCTCAATTTCCTTCCTGAGCTGAGGGGCCCAGAACTGGACACAGGACTCAAGCTGTTGCCTCCCCAGAGCTGAGCACAGGGGCAGAATCCCTTCCCTGGACCTGCTGGCCACGCTCTTCCTCAGCCAACCCAGGATGCCATTGGCCTTCTTGGCTACCTGGGCACACTGCTGGCTCCTGTTCAGCTTCCTGTCAATAAATGTTCTTCCCTGGCTTTGAAAGAGCTGAATAATTTTGGGTTCAGTGGGCACAGCAAAGGAAGACAACTTGTACCTCCAACAGTGAAAACATTGCCTGATTTTACTTGGGTTTTAGTGCTTGTAGCCATGCATACTCTGTGCATGTCTGGACTGCACTTTTTTCAGTTGTAGGACTGTCTAAAAAATTCCAGGATGTAGGAATGCTGAGTCCTGATGTCGGAGATGTCTGAAACAAATTCAATAAAAGTCTGCACAGCTGGGAATTCATATCTGAAGAACAAGGAATTAGAGCCAGAAATTATTTTGTTTTCTCATTCTAGGCCAGAAAACCTGATTTATTTAGAACAACAGCACATAACACTTCTATATGTTTGTGATAAAACGGCAGCATCTTTTTTTACCTCTTGCTGGAGGTGAAACTGCTATAGCAAACTTACATTAGCTTTTATCCACACTTTAGAGAATATTAATAAATTACCATCTGCCAGGTTTTCCTGCAGGAGTAGCTGAATCTCTGCTTTACTTTAACTTGAGACTAACTCCTTCTCTTTTCACAATGCTTAAGAAAATGCCAGTTTCAAACTAATGCCCACTGCTTCTACTGTTTCAGTGATGTTCCCCTTTAACAAACAATATTAAGATTTATGTGATACAGTCAAGCTGTGGGACTGACAATTAATTGTCTCTTAATAGCATACTTTAATAATATTTATTCTAAAGTTGTAACAACTCTGGCTTAGAAAATGACCCTGAATCATTTTAATTTATTAATTCACTTAATTAAAATTCTTAATCTGGAAAAGACCTTTCAGGCTGTTCAAATAAAGGTAAACAAATCTTCAAATTAAGTCAACACTTTTTTCCTTTGATATATGTAATTAATTTTCACTCAATAAATAAACCTTATGTAAGGCTGTTCATATGACAACAGAAAATGGCTTGCTGTCAGCTTAATCTTCCTGAACACCATAAAGCTTTTTTAGTTATGCTGACAGGCCTGCTGAAAAGCTCTTGCTGGAAAGCAATAAATATTAACATTTTCCCACTGGCAATGCAAGGAAAAACATTTATTTGTAAATGAAGATCATTAATCATCATTTTTATACAAGCAATCAGAAAACCTCCCAGGCTACAGAAAACTGAATGGAAATAAAACTTTTATTTGCAATCAGATTTAACTTAAGCACTTTCTCCTTAAATAAACAAAATCTTTGTTTTCTGTTGGTAAAGGGTTCTGTGTGCAAAGATTTGCACTTTCAAACCATAATATTACAGGTTCTTTAACAAACTCTTATTTGACTTCTTTTTATGAAGCTCACAGAGCTGCCAAGCCCCCTGGTGCTTAACCTCAGCAGCTCCGAGCTCCTGGCAGTCACATCACCCACAGGGAGGAGATTGCAGTGGCATCATGAGAGCTGTCACTGCACAGCCACACAAGTAACTCCACAACTGCAACTTTTACTATTAAATTCAGCACATTTCCTCCCAGAACTAGCACTGCTCCCCTGCACTGCACTGCAGGAAGAAGACCCTCTCTTTAGCAAAGCTGCTTTCCCTTGAAAACCATTTTCAAACGTTCAGCAAAATTCATCTGCAGAGCCCCTCACAGGGTTTCCTGGAGGAAGCCTTGGGCAGCCTGGGGAGGTGCCCGTGCCTATGCAAGGGATTGGATCTTGATGATCTTTAAGGTCCCATTCAACCCAAACCATTCTATATTCTGTGCTATACCTTCCCCCTTACACCTCAAACAGTTGTGTCTGCAGCTTGACAAGTGCCACATGCAGATTCCTCCTCTCTCTTTTAACATGAACCAGAAGGCCATATTTTTTCTCAGTTCAACATCTCCTTCCCAAAACAATGCTGCACGAACCCAAAACAATGTCACATTCATAATTTAGGCTAAAGAGGTTCTGGTTTCTGTCAGCTGCATCTGAATCAGAAAAGGATTGCAAAATTTGAGCTGGGTCTTTACAGACCAAGCATCCCTCTCTGTCCAACCCAGCCCTGAAAAGATCAAGTTAATTAATGACAGATCTGAGGAACTACTCTCATCAAGACGATAATTAGATGGGACTAGATATGAAAAAAAGAGGCTCCAGCTGATGATAGAAAGTAGCTTTCCATGACTCTATTCTATGATTCTATGACTCAAAAGTTGGTTATAGTACAGGCATTTGGATCTTGTTCCCATGCAATACAACTGTAATTCATCAGTCTTCACTGAACTGAAGCTAACACATTTGAAGAGGAGAAAATGTCAAGTTTTTCCCCAGTTTTTAGGATTGTTAGGTGAAAATACAGCAGTAAGAAATCACTGATAACTACAAAATCAATCTACATTTTGATGGGGCATTTTCAGCTGCAAATCTGAGTCTGATCTGACTTCTTGATATACTCTTTGGAGGACTTGTTCTTTAGCCAAGTCATTGCTCTATTTCTTCTTTTCATCGTGA
Source organism: Calypte anna (assembly GCF_003957555.1). Taxonomy (NCBI): domain Eukaryota; kingdom Metazoa; phylum Chordata; class Aves; order Apodiformes; family Trochilidae; genus Calypte; species Calypte anna. The sequence goes on along the minus strand of NC_044259.1, from coordinate 3,185,009 downwards.
ACACATGATTAAAAATACATCTGAGGGACTTCTGTTTGGTTATATTTGTTTGCATTTTCAGGGTGCAAATATGCCCCTGGTTCAGGAAACAGCTAAATAATGCCATGGAATATTTTCCCACTGTTGTGGAAATAGAGGAAACAGCAATTTGTTTGTATGCATTTTTGGAGAAAAATAGAATGTGCTGATTATCATCATGGTTACCCTGCAAGGAATTCCAAGCAATACAAATCAGTTCTTAAGCTTACAAGTAAGCTGCAACCCTGTTAACTGTAGTAAGAATCAACATAGAATCATAGAATTGGCTGGGTTGGAAGGGACCTCAGAGATCATCGAGTCCAACCCTTGATCCACTCCCACTGCAGTTCCCAGCCCATGGCACTCAGTGCCACATCCAGTCTCTTTTGAAATATCTCCAGACACGGAGAATCCACTACTTCCCTGGGCAGCCCATTCCAATGCCTGATCACCCTCTCCAGAAAGAAATTCTTTCTAATCTCCAACCTAAACCTCCCCTGGCACAACTTGAGACCCTGCCCTCTTGTCTTGCTGAGAGCTGCCTGGGAAAAGAGCCCAACCCCCCCCGGCTCCAACCTCCTTTCAGGGAGTTGGAGAGAGTGATGAGGTCTCCCCTGAGCCTCCTCTTCTCCAGCCTCAACACCCCCAGCTCCCTCAGCCTCTCCTCACAGGACTTGTGCTGGATCCCTTCACAGCCTCCTTGCTCTTCTCTGGACCTGCTCCAGCACCTCAATCTCCTTCCTGAGCTGAGGGGCCCAGAACTGGACACAGGACTCAAGCTGTTGCCTCCCCAGAGCTGAGCACAGGGGCAGAATCCCTTCCCTGGACCTGCTGGCCACGCTCTTCCTCAGCCAACCCAGGATGCCATTGGCCTTCTTGGCTACCTGGGCACACTGCTGGCTCATGTTCAGGTTCCTGTCAATCCAGACTCCCAGGTCCCTTTCTGTCTGGCTGCTCTCCAACCACTCTGTGCCCAGCCTGGAGCTCCCCATGGGACCCAGCACTTGGCCTTGTTGAACCTCATCCAGTTAACATGTTCAGCTCTTTAACAGAGTCACTGCAAATTGCAATAAGAAAAACTATATATCTATTTAAAACAACTTTCCCTGCAACGTAATGCAGAGAACACCATTCAAAAGGAGCCTGAAGAGATCTGAGTGTCTGTGATAAAATTCAAGGCTGAGGCACCTTTGCAAACAGCCTCCAGCTGCTGTTCCAGGACAGAGTCTCCTCTTCATCACCACTCTCTGAAAGCACTCAGTGCTAAGAGACATTTCACAATATGTGTCCTAAACACTTTTTAAAATCTGTTCCTGGGAGACTGCAGTCTCCCCTGGAGTGCCATGGCTGAAAACTGTTTTCCAGGTAGATTTTACTCTTTTCCTGCTCTGGTTTAAAAGGGCTCACAACCTCAGTCCCAAAGGGCTGAGCACTGACCTTGTTACACAGCCAGACTTTAGGCATAAACAAGTGGCTTTGGAACTTGTGCTGAAGCTCACACAGGCAGCTCGTTGCCTTCAGTGTTAGCAGACCAGTTATGTATCCTAAATTAATCCATTTTTATCAAAAATCCCTGTTTCCTGCTGCCTTCTGCTGAACCGGGCAAAAAAAAATGTTGTCATGTTAGAAATCTGTGTTTGAACATTAAATTAAATTAAACCAGTCTAAATTAAACTGATGCTGGATTAGGACCAGTTCTGTAAAGCCCTCATTTTAGCTGTAAACAGAAAAAAAAAATTACCTGTATTATATATTCTCTGTATACATACCCTAGTTATACAGACTATTTGCTATATAAAACAGAAATAGAAAAAGATTTGCAGATATATACTTTGATTTTAAATACATATCAATATTGCCCAGCTAATCCTTCAGGGCATTTTCTTTGTGGTGATTTCTTCTGTGTGACTTGCAGAAAACTATTTTAGGAGGCAGGAAATGGAGAGGGTTTTAATATTGGCAACTGGAAACACTGGAGAGTTTCCTACTAATTTCACTTTTCCCTCAGCCAAAACGCTGATGTTTATTTCGGTCTGAGCTGGGGGCATGCAGCTGGAAGGGCTGGAAAACCCTTCGGATAGGAGTTCCCGGGATACAGGGAGCAGCCCAGGGCTGGAAGGTGCCGGCAGGACCCGCAGGAAATGAGCGAGTGGCGTGGGGAGGAAAAGGAGAAAAGGTCAGGGAAGGCAGGGAGCTGAAAAATCCGAGCAGGAATGGAAAAGAAAAGCTGAGTGAGTGGAGCAGGAGGATGCTGGAGCCTGGCCCGGTCCTGAGAGGGGTGGGGAGGGCAGCAGGGAGAGCCCCGGCCCGGCAGAACAACGGAGCCCGGAGCCTCTCGGATGCTCCGGGATGGCTCAAGACCGGGGGATGCTCGGCCGGGGGATTCCAGCATCCTGGCTGGATGTGCTCAGCCTGATCACTGCTGGGATTTGCCTGTTCCTTCATGTACTCAACGATTCAAGGTTTGATCTGCTAACAAAAGGCAGCAATGAAATCGCAAAGGAAGAAATTCCGCAGCACTTCCAAGGGACGACCCAGCCTATCGAGGAGCTGGGTGGCAGGAAAAGACAGGTTCTCACTATTTTTCTAGGCTGGATGGCAGGAAAAGGCAGGTTCTCACTAGTTTTCTGGGTGGGAAGACGTGGAAAATTGCATCAGCATGCTCCAGGCAATGCCAGGAGGCTCCCAAGCACCTCCCACCCACAGCTCTGAAACTCATGGAAGGATGGCACTGAGGACCTGAAATAAGTGAAATTATTTCGGTTATGAAATTATTTCACTTATTTCAGAGTTTCCTGAAATGAAGTTCACAAGCAATTAAATTCAAATCAAAGGTTAGTAAAAAACCTACTAACTACACAGGCTCAAAAATTTCTCAATTCCAACTTCAAGTGGTATTTTTAATATTCTACATATGTAATAGGGCCAGTTTAGGCCAGTCGGTCCCCATTTTAATGATTTAATCGCTGTAGTGTAGTAATTTTGCTGCAGTAACCTCACCGATGCCTGCACTAACAATACAAGAACTTGGCAGCCAGAGGGAGCACCAGGCTGCTCAGCTACAGAAAACTCCTCTCACAAGCCTAAAGACCCTTAAGTCCTTAGCTCACCCTGCACACAGCAGCAATGTGAGAACACTCAGACTGTATTGATCTCGGCTGTCAAGTGCTGATACTGCCATGCTAACAGCCAGGCTGCTCCTCAGGACCGCAGAGCTCTTTGATTCTCAGCTGTACCACAAAGCAGCCAACAGACCTTCAGCAAACCCCTTGCAAACCCTGCCTCAGATTTCAATACACGGATGCAAACTCCCTGCCTCCCAGTTCCTGCCTGCAACCTCTGCGAGGTCTGGATATTTTACAAGAGAAATTGGACCCATCGGAGCTGAGCCTCCGTGAGAAGGAAACAAATCTTTTTGCTGAGACACAGCCCACGAGTGGGGTACCTGCAATTTAGCTGCCTAAATGAGTCAAAGAGTTTAAGTGCCAAATACCTCCAGCACCTTTTTCCTGCAGGTGACCAGAACCAGCTTGGGAACAAAACTCAGTGTAAGCCTATAAAGGAAACATTTGAAGGAAAGGAATATCCATCATGGGAAAAAAAAGATGATTAGGTAAATGATTCTGCCCCACTGCCCCACACTGGGTGTTTCAAAGGAAGGCAGCATACATTTCATTTAGTTTTGCAGTTCATTACACCAAATGTTCCTCCTGATACTCCCTAGAACAAGGACAAAAATCCTTGTGTGGGAAACACTTCTGCCAACAAACCACAATCTTAAGCCAAACTTGACCTTTCATCTTCTGAGCCAACAGGCAGATTCTAGGTCTCCTCTGTGTTCCTGTGTTATGCAGACACAAATTTCCTGAAAATTGGTACACCTGAGGCTTCCCGCTGCTAAAGTAAATCCACCTTTACAAGCAACACAAACCACCTGCCTGTACTTCAGTAGCCCAGGCATGTCAGCAGCTGGGACTGGAAAGTCTTGCCAGCAAACCTAAGGTTTTCATGGAATTGCAGTAGTGTTGGGAGAATGTCTGGGGTTTATCTAGGCATGATTCAGGTAACAGATTGTCTGTAAAAAGACTTCAGTTTGTGTAGACTGTAACGTGTCAGCTCAGGAAGGAGACTGAGGCCCTGGAGCAGGTCCAAAGGAGGCAACTGGGCTGGTGAAGGGACTCGAGCACAGATCCTGTGAGGAGAGGCTGAGGGAGCTGGGGGTGTTGAGGCTGGAGAAGAGGAGGCTCAGGGGAGACCTCATCACTCTCTCCAACTCCCTGAAAGGAGGTTGGAGCCAGGGGGGGGTTGGGCTCTTTTCCCAGGCAACTCTCAGCAAGGCAAGAGGGCAGGGTCTCAAGTTGTGCCAGGGGAGGTTTAGGTTGGAGATTAGAAAGAATTTCTTTCTGGAGAGGGTGATCAGGCATTGGAATGGGCTGCCCAGGGAAGTAGTGGATTCTCCGTGTCTGGAGATATTTCAAAAGAGACTGGATGTGGCACTGAGTGCCATGGGCTGGGAACTGCAGTGGGAGTGGATCAAGGGTTGGACTTGATGATCTCTGAGGTCCCTTCCAACCCAGCCAATTCTAGGATTCTATGATCAAGAGATCAGTGAAGATGATCTGCCCTAGTTCTCCAGTCACAGAAAAAACCCAAGGATTTCAGAACTTGATGGTTCTGAGCATTTTAACACCCATGTAATTTAGGTCTGCCTCTAATGAAGGCAGCTACAGCACAGCAGCATAAAGCTACTGTAAGATAAAGCAGACTCTTAGCCTTCCAGCTTCCTAGAAATCACCTGGTCTGAATGGCATTTGAAAGAAAAAAATTCAGATTTATCTCTGTCAACCAATTCTTAGATATCATGAACCAGTTTAAAATTTTGGTTCAGCAGATCACCTAAATGTTGGCTTAACCTTAAGTTACAAGCAGGTCCCATTTAAATCAGTTTATCAAGCACCTAGGCATTTTTTGGAGCAGGTTGTAAAGACTATCTTATATTCAGATAACCACTTCTACCTGCTACAAGCACTCCAGTTCTTACAGATTTTACTAAATTAGCATAAAAATCATGGCATTGATTAAAATCATGACCTGGGAATCCTTGCTTTAGGAAGTGCATTTTCATAATTGAGAGGGCTTTCATTTTTTGTTTTGTATGAGAATCTTTAATTAATGAGTTCAATTCATAGTTCACATCAAGAAAAATATTTCCATTTTCAAACCACAATATCAACAATAAAATCACACTGAATAATTTTTCCCCATTTACTGTATCTGAGTGAAACTGAAATCAGAGCAAGACAATTCTTATGAGACATCCAGCTATGACCAGAGGCAAAAAGTCTGGGAATCTAGTGTAAAACATTGTTCTTGTGCGATTCCAGGCTTTGCAGACTTTTTTTGTCAATGTAAGCCTTTTGATTTCAATACAGTCACTCCTGATTTACCCCAGGGGCTGTAAGACAGAAGCTGGAGAGACAGCTGTACAGGGGTTTTTTTTCCTTTCCTTGGGAGCTCCTCTGAAACTGCACTGGAGCCAACTGCCCACTCCCATTTTTGACTTTGCAGGGTATCTGCTACTGTAAAGAAATCTCTCCCTCCTTTCCCAGATTCTGCATTTTCTTTCCCAAAAGTAATTAGGTTTGAAAATTAAATGGTATTGTTGCTATTTGTAGGTATTAGATAAGTACCTTGAAAGGGAGGTTGTGTTGAAAAAATCACGTCCAGTTGCAATGGTTGACTTTTTTTCCTTGCTGGAGCTTAATGAATTCTTCATTTGCTATTATAAACTAACTATTTCCTTTGAGTCCAATTAGCATGGCTGAAAGGAAAAGCAAAGCACAGCCTGTTCAGCATGCATCAGTGCAATGGAAAATCAGTTATTTGATTCTAGCTTTAATAACTGCAGCTTGATGAGAAAGAAAAAAAAGAAAAAAAAACCCCAAAAAACCTATGAGAGAGGTGGGGGGGAGATGAGAAGGACTGCCAAATTAGTTCTATAAGAATTCTCAACCTGTCTGCTCTCTGGCTTACTATTCAAATGCTAATTGAGCCTTTTTGTAAACAGAATGGGTAATCATGGAAGACAAAAACAGATATAGAAAACAAATGAAATATCACACCTTATCCAAAACAGCACAAAATTTCACTGATGAGCTTTAGAAGTCTTAAAAATTTGTGTTCTTTGCTCTCTTTAAAGAACACAGAAAAGCACATAATTAATATAAGCAAAATACAACATAATGAAATAATAAAGAGCAGTTCCTTTTGAACAATGAAACCAGCCATGTTATAATTAGATAAGAGGATTTATATTCACAGCTATAAACATGAAAGTGGACCATGAGACTGGATAAAGGCAAGGTTTTAATTCTTAAAAATTAATTACATGGCATTATTGTTATCAGTACACAGGATGCATTAATTATACAATTAATAATAAGATGAAAGGCCTTTTTTTTTTTTTTCTTTTTTTCTTTTTTGCAACTTAAAATCACCTGGGGACATTTGGTTTTATACAAGAATTGTCCTTCAGGCGTCTCTATAATCTTGTTACTATGCAAAGTCAAGACCTTAAACCTGTTAGTGGACAGAGTGAAGGGAATGAATCTCTCAATTTAGACTCTGTACTTACACATAATGCAGCAAAATTTAGACACCCCTCTAATTGGGGTCTCAGGTGTAACAGATTTATTACAACTTCTCCTTGTTACTAGAAGGAGAACATCCAATATACAATTAGGTAAAGGTGGCTTCTCCTACAGGAAGCCTTGTACAAAGTTATCACCTAGCATCAATATTGCATTAGCCTTCCAAATGAAGTTTTCCATCTTTGCAGAGAGGCAGCAGTGCTCAGCTTCACCACAAATGAAGTATCAGAGCTGCACTGGATGCTCAGCCTCACAGCTCTTAGCACAGATCCCCTAATTCATAGAATCATAGAATCCTAGGGGTTGGAAGGGACCTCGAAAGATCATCTAGTCCAACCCCCCCTGCCAGAGCAGGGCCACCTAGAGCACTTCGCATAGGAACGTGTCCAGGCGGGTTTTGAATGTCTCCAGTGAAGGAGACTCCACGACCCCCCTGGGCAGCCTGTTCCAGGGCTCTGTCACCCTTACAGGAAAAAATTTTTTCCGGATATTCAACTTGAACCTCCTATGCTCCAATTTACACCCATTACCCCTTGTCCTATCACTGGTCACCACTGAGAAAAGCCTAACTCCATCTCCCTGACACTCACCCCTTACATATTTGAAAACATTGATGAGGTCACCCCTCAGTCTCCTTTTCTCCAAACTAAAGAGACCCAGCTCCCTCAGCCTTTCCTCATAAGGGAGATGTTCCACTCCCTTAATCATCTTAGTAGCTCTGCGCTGGACTCTTTCAAGCACTTCCCTGTCCTTCTTGAACTGAGGGGCCCAGAACTGGACACAATACTCCAGGTGTGGCCTCACCAATGCAGAATAGAGGGGAGGAGAACCTCTCTTGACCTACTAACCACACCCTTTCTAATGCACCCCAGGATGCCATTGGCCTTCTTGGCCACAAGGGCACATTGCTGGCTCATGGTCATCCTCTTGTCTACCAGGACCCCCAGGTCTCTTTCACCTGCACTGCTCTCCAGCAGGTCAGCCCCCAACCTATACTGGGACATCGTGTTGTTCTTCCCCAAATGCAAAACTCTACACTTCCCCTTGTTGAATTTCATCATGTTTCTCTCTGCCCAACTCTCCAGCCTGTCTAAGTCTCTCTGAATGGCAGCATACCATGTCAAACTCCTCATCTATCTTGACTACTGCCTGTTCCAGCCTCACTCAAACCTGATTCAAAGAGCTTGAAACCATTTCATGTACAAGAATATTTGTCAGATTAAACTGTCTGCCTTCCATATACACATCACAAAGAGATCCTCCCCCCAACAAGCCAAGTCCTCTCCAAAATGCTGCATCTGAGTCTGGGCAGAACACCAGCAGAACCTCAGAGCCTTCTGTACTCTGACTGGGCATGAATGGACTCTGCCCAGATGGGGGTGTAGCAGGGGAGATCTCTCCCCTTTCTGCACAGATCCATTGCAGTTCTCTGGATATAATTCAGAATAAAATTAAAATTGTTACTTAAATAATTGTAATGTAGCACACAATTACTGTAATCTTTTCCTTCAAGAAATTTCTCCTGCCTTTTGAGATAATCTCTTGGGAAACTGGGAATAATGTGAGATTACTCCTCACACAAGTCTCTAGAACACCAAGGGCCACCCATGGTGTATTCATTTGGGGTGGTAAATAACACTGAATATTCTCAGCAACTTCTGCTGAAAGATAGCCCTGCTCGGAGTTTTGCTTAGAAAGTAGCTCTTATCTTTCCCAGAAACTGAGTTTTCAAATACAAAGAGCCTGAAGGTCCTGGGGTTTATACTATGTTCCCCTCAACCTCCTCCCAATCTGCTCTCAGCTCCTTGGGAACACAACCCAAGTCAGGCCTCTGGAAACCAGGGCTGTCATTTCTGGGTCTCTTCAGTGTCAGAGGGAAATCCTTAAAGGATGATATTACAAACAGACCAGAGAATTTTGTATGGATTTTTTCTTAGGCTTATTTCTGGTCTGCCTATGACCTTGTGGTGCAAAGATTAGAATCTAAACCCCTGGTCTGTGTGGTCATACCTGTGTGTGCATTTTTATACACACACTTTGAGATGCAGCCATAAATATTTACTGTGATGTATTGACAGGTGGAAAGAGAGCTACTAAATATGAAAAGGTTTTCTGCCTAAACACAGGAGAGGTAATATTTATTCTATGGCTTTGGGTAACACAGTAACAATCTCTTCTGTACTGAACACAAAGCAGTACCATGTAGAACTGAGTTCATATAAAGAGATTTTTTTCTATTCTGTTGTTGTGAAAATCTGTCTGGGTGCTGTGTTTTTAAAAGCTCAAGTTTCTTTTGTATTTGTTTTCTTCAACTCCTGTAAGTTAAGTATTTAACTTATAAGTATTTAAATACTTGTATTTAAAGTATACTACCACTTTAAATACTTATAAATATTTAAATACAGATGCTGCAAAAAATTAGCCTTACCTAATAGTGCTATTTAACATTTCTACTGACTAAGGATAGGCTCACACAAGAAAGGTTACATTTATACAGTACAGCTTTCTGGTGCCAGCCACATAAGGCTGAAAAGTTTCTTAGTTTTGGTTGGTTGGTTGATTATGTACTATAGAAAGAAGTGTGTTTATAGATAGGTCATTGAGGGATGTTGTCATTTTGTCATTAAATGGGTTTCAGGGTTGCCAGTGATCCTCATGCCATTTGCTATGTGCATTACACCAGTTCTGATATTTGGGGGAGAGAAAAACACACCTGCCCCTGTCCAGTTCACTGGGGACAACATAAACCATATCCCTGGTTTATTCTTTTGTGTTAAATAACAGAATTTGCAGGAATTTCAAACAAAGAGCTTCTTGGGTTAACCAAGTTTATGTGAGGGGTCTGTCCTCTTCAGAAGATGCTGATTTGAATGAAACCATCTCACAAGAGTCAGCAACAAGGATGGCAAAAATCAGTTGATTTGTGTTAGACACAGGCAAACCTGCAAGTCCTGGACCACCTCTCTGGAAGATCATACACAAAGCAAGAAGATAATTTTTTTTCTCATTTGCCTTCAGTCTTCAAAAGGAAACTCGGTCAATGCCTCACCCCAGATGGGTGATGACAACCACCTTCCCAGCCACTTCAGAATCTTGCTTTAACTTGTACCATTAGGTATTTAAGCAGATGGAGATGAAAAGCAGCATGTGAGACCAAGGCAGGTACAGATCAGGCTGAAACCAGGCTGAGCCCATGTTCCCAAGCTGGTTTTATGCAGCTTTTAGAGTTCTTTAAATTCAAGGTGTGTGCTCACCCACAGGTGGTTTCACTGTGAATTTATTAAGCAACCAGATAGAAATGAAATCTTTCTAAACCTATGCAAATCTTGAAATTGGTCTGAGTCCTCAAGAGAAAGATTCTATGAGAAGCTGGTGTTCTACTTTTTTCCCCGAGTTTAATTGGCAACATTTTGCATGTTACACTAATCGCCCCCTTAGGAGAACAAAAGACAAAAACTGCCAGCAAAACTCATTCCTTTTTGAGATCTTCCTTTGTCAGACAGTTGTATTTGCAAGCTAACTCACACTTCTATCCCAGACCAGAAGCATTAATTTGTGAAGTTTATAACAATTCTGCATTCCAAGCTCAGAACATGACACTGCCATCATTTACAGTAAAATAAACCTGAAACAGCTTTGCTGAAACCCATAAGGTTACAGCAAAATATGACTAATGGAAGTGTGACATAAATCAGAATTTAAGCTTTTACTGTCAAGTTGAAACAGCCTTGCCTCCTGTAATACTTCATCCAGACTCACAAAACACAATGTTATTTCTCTTCTGAGTGTCCTAGACAGACAGGTGCTCAGCACAGGTCACAGCCAGGAAGCTTCATTTCTCCTGAAACGCTGCTTTCAAGTTGAGCTCCAACTACTCATCACAGACTATTTCTTAATCTTCTCTGTGTCACACGGTGTCCCTCGTGACAGAGATGGCTAATTAGGCTCCCAATAATGAGCAGTTTGTGTGATTTGTACATGACTACAGAAATCATTCATGTTGCAAGTCAAGAAAGTTGGAGTGACTGTGGGATGGTACTTGACAGAACTGCAAATGTTCCCCATGGACAAAGCTGAATACCAAATATCTGCAGCAAAACAGAACAACAGAGAAGTTTATGCAGGCAATAAGATCTCTGCTCCAATATAATAGTAACAGACAACAGTAACAGACATTTTCTACATTTCTTTTAAAGAATATTCCATCCATGTATTTCAGTGCAGAAGTCAGCAATATAAGGTACAGGTGTCATAGCTAATTGCAAGGTTACTGTGATAAGAAATTTAATTTTAAAAGTTATTTCCAGTGGGACAGAGCAAGATACACAGGGGATGTCATCTGAATTAATCCAGATGATGGTGTTCTGAACACCAATACCCCATCAGGAAAACTTCAGCAGCATATAACAGCCAGGGAACAGAACCTGTGCTGTACAAGAAATGTGTAGCGCAGAAAGGTAAAACCTCAATGAAAAGATATCAGAAGTACAACAGAGAGGATCCGTGTACCCAAGCAACAGGAAACAATAGTGACATGTAAGAGCACAAACTGGGCAAATAAGCAAAAAGCTTATTAAAGCTACAGACAGCCTTGCAATGAAGAACTGAATTCAAAGAACTGAAGAGTAATGTTCCAAAAAAACTTCATTTTTTTGGCAAAAAAACTCTCAGAAAATTTAAGAGGGACTTTCTCCAAGTTAAAATGAAATGACAAGCAGTTCCCAGCCTTTTGTTCCTAAGCTGAGGAGTCTGAACTCACTTGACACATGTGACTATTGTAAAATACATTTGAGAATTATTTTATTTATATTTTTTAAATTATTTCTTCCTTAACAATAAAAAGTTCCTTAAGGGGATGGGGCAGAGAATGACAGAAGGCAGTTTGGAAACAGCACTGTTGTATTTGACTGGCATGTCATCTGCTGCAGGGTGAAGGACAGCTTTAGTTCCCCCCTGAATTCCTATTTTTTACCTCTTTTTCTTGTGTTCCTTGTACAGTCTGACTTGGGACTGCCACACATTAGCTTACAGGTTTCTCCCAATTCTTTCCATTTTTCTCAGGTACCAAAGTTAAACCAAACAAGATTCAGACTTGTCCTCAGCCCTATTCATCTCCCTAAGAGAGAGGGGTTTATACCACCACAGTAGGTTTGGGGCAACACTGAATTGCAGCCAATCTTCTCCTGCTCTTCATAAATAGAAATCTTGTCAGCCTGCTCTGAAACATTTCAACATTTTCTACTGGTGGTAAATAGCTGTGAGGGATTACACAGATACCAAACCCCATCCAGGCTCTGAGTGGGCAGAAGGGAGGCAGCTACTACAGTGTTAATGCTTCCAATACATTTTTCCCATCTAGCCCATGGTAATTTCAGGCTCTCAGCCCCTCTTCATCCAAGAGGCAAACCTGCAAACCTTCCTCCTATTTCACAGGCAGCAGACAAGGACGACAGAGGCTGCAGGGAGCCTTCCTTTCTTTTGTGTGTACTTAAAGAGCAGTGAGTTCAAGGTGCCCCAAGTGTCTGGAATGACCCAAAGGAGCTTTTAACATCTGAGGCTTCCAAATGTTTCACATTCATAACCACAGTGAAATAATGAAATAATTCACTTTACCAGTAATTGCTAGCAGAAGAGGTCTGAACAATGCAGAGAGCCTCTCTAAAAGCTTTCACTATCACAATTGGTGTCAGGGGCTGGCCTTGCACTTTTGCAACAAAAGTATGTTTTTAAAAGATGGGATTTTCCAGATGGGAACAGAGCCAGTAACAGAATGGCTCCTCCTGTTGATGCAACATGGAGATGGGTTGGAAACAGCATAACAACCCAGGTGCCAACTATGGCTGCAGCAAAGGACTATTTTCAGCAACTGTTAGAGACTGAAATGTTGGCCCTAGTGGTTATCAGAGAGGATGGGGATGACTGGGGTCACTCGAGGGCCCCACTGAATCCAGGTTTTGGAATCCACTGAGACTGAGATGCAGGAGGGAGAAATTCTTTAGAGACTGAATGGGTACAGTCAGATTTGATCACAGGAAATGATAGAGGCAACGAAGAGACACATAAAAATGACACCATCATTACATTATCACAGCCATATTATGGCCTAGACCTGATTCATTGGTTGGCAGGAGTCACAGAGAAAGGAAGAGGACAACTACCCTGACATTCTGCACAAGAGAAAGTCCTCAGGCACAGAACCAACGAGGCTGATTTTTTTGGTTAATGGTTAGTTGTGCAAAAAAAAAAAAAAAAAAAAAAGTCTAAACTTGATGCAGACTTTGAAGTCCAAACTGAATCCAGAAACACCTCCCTTCCAGAGAGGCAACAGGAAATAAAAGCGTTGTATTTGGAAATATATTTCAAAATTAATGTTTTGAAGCTTGGCTATGAAACCTTTTGCTAGATTAAATTTACTTAGTTTTAAAACCAAAAGGAAGAAAAATAAAGTTTCAGTCAATCAAGAAAATTATCTCCAGATGAGTAATTTCAAGCTCCCTTTGAGCAACGCAAAAAAAATTCATAAAGCAAATACAAAGTCTTGGACTAATACGTACGTTCTTAGAAGGATTTTTTAGTTCAGCCACTGATCTGAGTCAGCATTTCACTCAGCTTTTGGACCCAAAGAGAACTGTCTCAAGTATTTGCTCAAAGGAGTAAACAAATTCACTTGTTTAATTAATGTCATTTTCTAAGAGCAGCATACTCAATCCATTGGAGAATACCAATGTCTCTTAAGGCAGGAGGTTTCTTCACAAGCTCATCTTAAGAAGATTTCTCTGTACTTCTCTCCTATGTGTATGTGTTCCAAGAAACATCTAATGAGCTTCAAAGAGTTACTAAAGAAAAAAGCAGTCTAACTACTTACTTCTAGATCGCTATTGAATTTATTAACATATTCATGCTCTGTTTTCTTAAATTTAAAGAAAGCAAAAGAACTTCTCAAATTAAATCATAAGACAAAAATGTTAACAGCTTTTTTCACTCTACTAATTCATATACTCATTAAAATTTCTGAGGTTTTTAAGAAAAAAGATAGCAATGACAATGTGTCTATTTTTAAAACAAAATCCACTTGACAAACTGAGCTCTTTCTTGGCTGGTTCCTTCAGAATTTTTTATCTGACAGAAATGAAGTCAATTTTTTTTCTCTTAATCATACAAATGGTTTAAAGCATGCACTCCAGCAAGTAAATCTTTACAGCCTTGTAGCCATCTCCATGCCCCTCACTGAAACAGAGGCAGTGATCCTACAGATGGCTGCTGCAACTCAACTGGGGCACAGCCTCCGGGGTCAAGTTCTCTGTTTCTGCTCCCCATGCCTCACTCCCCACTCCCAGCCCTCATATACAGCCCTATTTAAGTAGATCTGTTTGAAATATCTCCTGCAGAGTCCTCCTACCATGGAAGATCAACACTGGAACTTTAGTTAGAAAAGATGAAATTTTCATGAAGCAAGTGGAGAGAAGTCAGAGTACCAGTGTCTCCTGGGATGCCTTCTTGCCTTCCTGGCTCTCCATGAAGCCTCTGGGAAGCAGGCAGGACCCCTGCATCCTCTCAAACCTCATTTTCTGGGGTTCCTTCCACTGGATGGGCTTTCCTCTACCTCTGCCCTAAGTTACCACCCAGCACATGGTTTCCCTGAGATGTAAAGATGCCAAGGGTTTGCTCTGCTTACCACGTGGTTTTTAGATCAGCCACAATCCAACTCTTCCAGCCCTGCCTGTTAGTCCTGGCTTGCACATCACCTTCCCAGTGCCCATGGGCCTCTTTTCCCTCCCTCTTTCCTATGAGATACCTGTGATAGGCTTCCCTTTTCCTCACTTCCACTGGCCAAGGAAAACTAAGATGTCTTTCCCAGGTGAGGCAGCAATATGAGATTTAGTACAGGCTCACCACAGGTGCTCTCTTTTCTTCAGAAATCAAACTAGGAGGTAAAGAGGAATTTCAGAAGGTCAAAGCAGACAAATAAAAAAATCTTGTGATACAAGCAGCAGAATAAAGCCCTGTGATCAGAACAGTGCTTCTTCCACTCTCTGCCACCACCTGGCTGTAGTCTCCACAAAGAAATTCCATCAGAAGAACAAAGATTACATCTGAGTTATACAGTGGCAGTGATTTCAAACAACTGCCAGCAACTCAAATCAGAAAATAATTAGTCAATCAAATGCAGAAAGCCTGATACAGGTCTCATCTCTCTCCTCCCCTTCCTTTTTTTTTTTTTGCTCTGCTGGTACAGTCCACAAGCTGAAAACAGATTTTTCTGCTGAGGAAATGTGCCCAAAAATAGCTAGGCCTATGAGTACTATACACATTTTGTAGCTATCTGTAGTAAGCATCTTACTCATGATTTTATTTCTATGCCCTGGCCAGCCTTATGTTCTCTCTATTGGCTGCCAACCACTAAACTACTTTTCACATGGATTAATAAACACATTTTAAAATTGTGTGTGCTCAGCTGGCCAGAAATGTCACTTGGCAGTCTTACAACTGCTTGGTCACTTCAAAAACAGCTACAGTCCCTCTCAAAATATACCTGCACTCTTTGAAGTTCTAAAAATAAGGACAAAGGATGGTGTAAATAAGATGGTGGTGGGCATTTTTTTTTTCTTTTTTTTTTTTCTTTTCTTTAATTCTTCCATAATTTACACTATTTCCTCCAATTTGATTATTTACCCATGCAATCTTGGTAGCCAGAATAGCCCCTATTTCCAGACTCAGTTGAGGTACAGAATGCACCATGTCCAACCATCACTCAGCTGGGGCAGATAATAAAACTCAGCAATAAAACTCAAATTTCCCTTTGCCTTCAACATTACCTTATAGGCTCCCAATATCTTCTCAGACTTGGGGCAAAAAACATTAAACACCACTTTCAGCACAGCAATGTCCAGATCAAAGAAGACAGAAGTAGCAACTGGGAATAAATAAATCAGTTTAGGCCAGAAAGAAAGCCAAGACTTCATCTGCATGAAGCCCGAGCACAAAACGTGTTGGGACAAGGGGACCAAACAAAGAATTCAGGATCTGGATTCACAATGCAGGGAAAGAAAAATCACAGCAGAGGACTCTGTCTTAAACACCCTGATCCTGACAAAGAAAACCTTCCAGATCAGCATCCAAGCTGTTCAATGTAAAGCCAATGTCTGTAAAAAAATGTGTTTACATGATACTAAAAATTGGGATGTATGTTAAATGAACAATAGGGCCCTGGTATAGGAACAAAACAGATGGAGCTTTCTCTAGTCAGACCTCAACTTGAAAGAAGCCTTACAGAGCAGAAGCTTAGTTGGTGGTGCACTTCATGTACTTCATGTAAAATATTCTGTCACTTTTAATTTTGTATCTTGTTTACTTTCTCTGTTACAAAAGAGCTGGGACTTGTTTTTAGCAGCTCTGATTAAGTTTCTATTGATTTTTGAGATAGGAAATGGAACTTTCAGATTTCCCACATGAATTTAAAGCAAGTCAGATATTAACCTGGAGGTAAAACATCTGCCATGACATTCAAAGAACAGACAAGCACTATCTTACTGAAAACAGCAGCTGTGCTCAAAGCTCAGGGCTTGGCATTTGGAGTTTGGGAACAATGCAAGCAACAGGACTCTTTTTACATGGGTAAAACCTCTGATGAAAATATAGCCTATGAAAGTGAAAAGGAGTGTGTGTGTGTTTGTTAGAGATTGTATGGATTGTGGAAGATATAATAAAAATGTAATAAATACATGGCATGAAAAATGGCCCCACTCATGTCCTATGTGCACCTGCAAGATAACAGAACAGATAATTTCTGTGGGAGCAGTAACACTACTGACACCTTGTCTGGGGTCTGATCAAGTAACCCAGTCATAAAATGAGATGGCTGAAATACAGCACTTCATTTTGAAAAAAAATTACAACAGTATTGTGGAAAATTCTCTAATATGTCTCTATGACTATTAATTTGGTTGTGAGAAAGAAATTTCAACCTGGAGCACAGTCTTTCCTTCTTCATCTCAAGACACAAGCACATTAGAATTTTGTTTGGTGATTGCCAAAGCAACTGTAGCCAGACTAGAACACAACTTCTGCAGCAAAAATATCTTTCCAAAGGTGATTTCTACCTGCACAGCTTTGTGTTATTGACATTTATAGAGAAAAATGGACACATTTCCATTTGTATAACTAATAGAAATCAGTCTTAGATTTCAAAATTCAATTTCAATTGTATTTCAGAAGAATGCAATTTGCCAAAAGGCCACCAGCATTTTTCCCTCTGCAATGGAAGAAAGGAAGAAAACCACTGTATCATTCCTTAGACCTGTCCAGAAATGCACAGAACATCATCATGCCACACACTGCCCTTCTCCAGGAGTCTGATATTCAACAAATGACATATTGACCCAGTCACAGGGAATCCACAAGATTTTGTGAAGATAATTACAGATTAAGTAATCACCTGTTCCTTCAGCTCTTTTTCTGCACTTCTGCTTATTGGTTGTTTTACTTCCAGCCTCTCTGCAGCTGCCATGGAACATTCCCAATGGCTTTACATACATGCACTAGGAATACATCAGGCTTTGGAATTGAAATTTACTACTACTTATCAGGTTCTATTGAAATGAAGTAAGTAGAGCCCGGAAGGAAAAAAAAAAAAAAAAGAGGAGAGGAGAGGAGAGGAGAGGAGAGGAGAGGAGAGGAGAGGAGAGGAGAGGAGAGGAGAGGAGAGGAGAGGAGAGGAGAGGAGAGGAGAGGAGAGGAGAGGAGAGGAGAGGAGAGGAGAGGAGAGGAGAGGAGAGGAGAGGAGAGGAGAGGAGAGGAGAGGAGAGGAGAGGAGAGGAGAGGAGAGGAGAGGAGAGGAGAGGGAGAGGAGAGGAGAGGAGAGGAGAGGAGAGGAGAGGAGAGGAGAGGAGAGGAGAGGAGAGGAGAGGAGAGGAGAGGAGAGGAGAGGAGAGGAGAGGAGAGGAGGGAAGGGGTAGGGGAAGGGGAAGGGGAAGGGGAAGGGGAAGGGAAGGGGAAGGGAAGGGGAAGGGGAAGGGGAGGGGAAGGGAAGGGGAAGGGGAAGGGGAAGGGGAAGGGGAAGGGGAAGGGGAAGGGGAAGAGAAGAGAAGAAGACAGAAGAGAGGAGGAGAGAAAAGAGAGAAGAGAGGGGAGAAAATCCAAACAAAATAAAATAAAAATAATACTGGTTTGAAACTTCAACTGAATTAGACCTATCCACATCTGAACTGCTCTGAAGAGCCCATTTAGAGTCACTTCTCACAAGCATTCAGTTTACAGGCGCAAATGTTCAGGGAAAATACATTTTAATCTCAGGATGAGATCATTTAAATACAGCTTTCTGTGAACAGTCCTACCAGTCATAGAACAAGAAAAACACCAATCAAATCATATAAGTAATCAGTTTTCAGTCGTGCACACATTTGTATTTGAATTTCAACTGCCCATCTGGGAAAAGTGCCTCAAAGCTGTAAGGAAAGTGTTCATGGAAACTTTAGTAATGAGAGACCCAGGAGAGGAGCTCATCTTCATATTAATGGCTCACAACAGATCAGCAAAACAATTTGAAAAGAAGGATTTAGAAAGCTGCCCTTAATGGACAGTTCTGTGTAATGGACAGTTTTATGGAGTTTCTGGTGAGAATACAAGATTTCAATGTTCGATCAATTTTCTGTAAAAAGCAGGGATTCAAACATCAAGGACTGAACAATTATAAAGCAAGCACTTAATCTGAATGTCAATGAAGAATTAGACTCCCTAGAAATACATCCTCAACAAAGGTTCTTCAGGCTGGAGTGATTCAGATGCTTTGACTTCCCAACCTAATGAATCTCACTGAAACCTAATAGTTGACAATTAAAGCTTTTCAACACAGAATTTCCAACTGAATTATCCTTTCCAAGTCATTCTCAGTGTTCTGAGTTCTCCTGTTCTCAGTGGGCTGAAGCTACAGGTGTCTGCAGTTCAAATGTGCTGTCTCAGAACTGCTACCACCTCCTACTTCTCTGCTGGGAGTGCAGCCAGACTACTCTGAGACCACTGATTCCTCACGTGCTGTCAGGCTTGAATCTGTAGGGCACACTGGAGCAGTTTTAGATAAAGAGCAAAAGTGTAAATATTAGCAAAAAGACAGTGGTACTCCTTAAAAGATCCTGGCAGGTTGCAAATATTTGCTTCAGGTGTAAATAAGTTAGAACATATTTTTAAAAGCAAAACACAATATAAACCAGGGACAACCAAACACAAATCTTTCTGTCTACATGGAAGGTAATTTAACTTTCTTTAAATCTTAGAGTGAATATAAAGCCACCCAAGCAATACTCAGTTAATTTCCATTGTTTTCCTGTGTTGTAAGGCACACCATTAAAATCAGATGTTAAAAAACATTAAGCCCAAGGTTTGGAAAGTCTTTTAGGATCTTAAAGACTCAGAAAAGGTAAAGCCTTTTTAATGTTTTAACTTTTATGATGAAAATGTCCTCTCATGCAGTGCAGAGCAGGAAGCTGATCAGACAGAGGTTTGGTTGGGATCAAAGTTAATTTTTAAGGCAGACTTTCATCCACACTTCCAACATCCTCTGACAACATTCTCCCAGTGACTGCGTTGATATTCCTAGGAATGCACATACGGCAGGTACTTTTTCTGGTGTTAATCAAGTACAAATTGAATTTGATCAGATCAGTGTGTCCACCGGCACTGTTAACATTTTCATTTCAGGTGCCATACTGTAGTTCTAAAACCCCAACAAACAAGAAGCAGGAGTGCTAGGACATATATCCTTAGGGCAAAGTCTAAATCAGTAGAGGTGTCAAAAAGGAAGTTAATATAAAGTAATTTTCCACTCTCTTTTTGTTGCTTTGCAAAGCTCAAGCACCTGATTAATCAATCAAATACTATGTTCTTTCCCAAAGAAGGAACAAGAATTCTCTACTGAAAAATCAATACAGTGAAATAAGCATGATACCAAGGGAAGCCAAGAACTTCAAACTTCATTCCATAAAGAATAATTGAGGTTTAATTTCCTAAATCGTCCCAACCTGAATTAATAAGACCAAAATAGCTGGTGAAATAAGAAATCTTTTCCTGCTGCATGTGGCTCGTATTTGGCATTCACATACCCCAGACAGATAGAGCAACTGAAGCTTCAGAAAAACGTGAGCCATGGTTTAAACCCTGTGTCTCAAAAAGAAAAAATGATGCTGGATTTTGTTGCTTTAGTTCTTCCCAGAATGCCTTTATTTAATTTCATGCAAAGGAGGCATAAAACACTCTGCTCTTAATTAGTTCTTGATACAGCTTATCTGCTTTTATGAGGGTTTGTCAGCACAGCATGAATCAGAGTCACAGAAGACAGCTACTTAGCTTGAGTTTATGCATGATTTGTCTTTAAAACCAGATTGGTTTGAATTGTTGGATCTCAGAGTAACTGTAGACACCACTGACTTGATCTATAGAACAGGTCAAATGTGATTGGGATGCTCCCTTTTCAAGTGCAGTATTTATCCTTGGGATGACAAAGCTCCCCATGTCTTCAAGACAAGATGGCACACATTTGTAGGGATTTATCTTGCTAAGTTTGGAAGCCATTTATCAGTTGAAACCCAGAAATGGCAATCAAATACAAATGAGGGGGGAAATACTAAAACTGCTCTGTTATTTTGTGGATTACAGATAGTGCTAGCAGTAATCCCAAACCCCTAAACTGCTCCTTAAAAGCATGATAAGTGTGCCAGGCAGTGTGGAGCACAGCAAAGAACTGCTCTTAGGGAGAGTGTCACAGAATCTTTCAGCCATTCAGAGTAAACAGAATTTTTTAAGAATGAACCTGCACACAGGCACAGCCACTGCCACACGCCCAGACCCTGCAATACCACCCTGCTACAGCTCTGCCACACAAGGATGGACACAAAATCTGGGGTGCTGCTCAGTGCCACTGCTTAGAAAATAAGAAATTAAAGAGCAATGCTAGCCTTTAACTAAATTAAAACTCTTCAAGTCCCAAACTCTGGCAAACATCTGAAGCACATCTGCACAGCCATAAAAAGAGCAAGACCAGGTCCAAACTTCAGGGTGGGTACAGAGTGTGTTTTGCAAAAAATTATCTAAGTTTGAGTTTAGATCCCTTCTTTCAGACACCAGGAATTAAACTGCTGTAATTTAAAACCTACAACACTGCAAATAACTATGACTTTAACTATTACTGCTCTGGGTTGTCAAGAACACTATGAGACTGCATGGAAAAAGGCAGTGGAAATGGGATGGCATTGTACAATTCTGATTTATCAATAATGCATTATAATCCAAAGTGTGATGCAATTAAGGGTTGTACAAACACCAAAGTAGAGGACAACTGAAGTCAACCTGCATGAGCAACTTCCACTATGACACTTTGTAATCTTTCACAATTGTGTAAACCAAATAATTTTCTTCAACTGCTTTTTACATGCATATGAAATGTAATATAGCAAAGAAGATTGCAAAAAAGACTGCAAATTTGCTGAGGATAAAATGCTATTTTTTCTTTTAATTATAAAAGACTCTTAATTTGCTTTACTAGAAATTTAATTTCAACAATGAAAAGAATGGGTTTCTTTGTTTTTATTACTCATTCTATTGCTAAAATCATTAGTCATACTTTGCAGTTTTGCTCTCCATCTACAAAACAATGAGATAAAATAACAATAAGCAAGAAAACAAACATGGAAATCAAGTCTTAAAGAAGTCTGCCCCTGTTTTGTTTTGGCACTCTATAAAAGCTGGGGATAAGAGGATGAAGAGAGTAACTTTCTCCTGAGTTGCTCGCTGCAATTTTGCAACAAGCACAGCTCTTGGGCTGCATTTCAGCAATTTCACCAATTGCCATCTCTAATTAATGACCACTAAGGGGGTAAATCTGTCCTTTTCAGCAGGAACCAGTCCCTAACATCCCAGCCCCCCTAATGCTGACCACAAGCAGTTCTGTACTTGCTGCTGACCAGAGAACCCTCTGAAATTATTTTCCTTTCCCAAGAGCAAGAAACTTTGAGCAAGAGCTTCTTACTAACAGCCACTTGGCAGGAAACCCAAAAGCTCAACTTTAAGGGGAAAATAATGGAGTAATTTGAAAGCCAAAGTGCAAAAATGTGTTTGTTGGTTTTGTATGTTTGAGGCAGGGTACTGGTTGGGTAGCTTAGATTCCTTCTTTCCGACACCAGAAATTAAATTGCTGTGATTTAATGTCCACAACACTGCAAATAACTATGAGTTTAACTATTACTACTTAAAGCACATGAACACTGAAAACTGGAAAAAGTGGCATTTCCATTGGAAAGCTCAGAGAGAGGACTGGCTTCCTTTGCCTAGGCTCTGCTCTTCTGCTTGTCAGGGCAATGTGTTGATTGCTATCTTTTAAATAAAAGGAATCTCTCAGAATTTCCTGTCTACTCTTTCATTTCCTGAATTAATGGTCATTTGAGTGGAATTATTGCCCACCAGGGAACCAACCCACACAGCCCAATCTGTTGCTGTGCTGGGATCCATGTACAAATTGCTGCTTCTCAAGGATCTAGGGACAGCAAATTTGAAAAATCACAGATATTTCAAGCTGATCTAGGTTTGGCTTTTGAGCTCTGATCAGAAAAACTGTCCTTTTAGTCCAACTTTTATTATTCTCCTAACTTTATTACAAGTGAACAAGCACATGAATCAAGGCAGAGTTCTGTCTTTTGGCTGGGTGCTGTCTGGATGCTTTGAGCTGTAACTCATCCAGAGGCTGGCTCAGAGCACTGCTGTTTTGTCACATTTACCTGCAAAGAAGTTTGTATGCCACGGAGATCTTTGCACTTTGCTCTGATTGGATCCTCACATTGGTCAAAAATCCCTGCACATTGCTGTACTCACGTATTGCCTCATGACAAAACCTGCACAAAATTCATTTGTAGAACACCTAAAATTGCCTATTTCAGCTAAAGCAAAAAAATGGTAATTGTATGAGCACATTTAATTGAAGAGTCACTTATTTGCTGAAAGAGCAGTGTTAAAAATAGTGGAGTTTCCCCTGGAAGAACTAAGATTACAATGAATGAAAGCTGCAATTTAGAAAGGATGCTTTTGAAAAAGAAAAAAAAAAAAAGGAAGAGAGAAAAGTTATGGCATAAGATGGATTTAACTGCTGAGACTCAATGCTGTAAGACATTTTTTATTCCATGAGAGAGGAGGAATGTTTCTGTGCATCTCAGAAACACCTGAGTTAAAGAATGCATTCAGTGCAGCCAATGATAGCTTTTCAGTCAGCTTAGAGTCAAGGTTTCACCAGTTTTCTCTACAACTGGGTATACAGCCTATGGAATGCCTCTCTTCTCTCAGCAAAAATAGTTGAAGCACTTCATTCATAGGATGCCAGCTCGTCAAATACCTGCCACAGATGTAGGCAACACATCTATTATTTACATTTTTAGCATTTAAATTGTGACAGTATTGCTACTGTCAAACTTTGACAGTAGAATGGAGGAAGGCAAAGAGCAGCCCTTCAGTTTTCCCTGATGAAAACCTGCAAGGAAATATATGCTAAAAATAAGACTTCATTCTATTTGACACACATATTAAAATATTTACTAGGTATTCAAATAGTTAATGATGATTGCAAAATACTGTAGCTTTTATCATGTGGCCTTTCTAGAGGTATCAGAAAACATTTCTTCAATATGGCAATAGGAATACAATAATTGGGTATCATGACAGCTTTGTCTGCATGTACTTTTGCTATAGACTAAGGACTTGTCTTTCCTAATTTTTATTCTTGAACTCAGTTAAAATTCTCACTGGTTTAGTAACATACATTGTAAATTTACTTATAAACACCCATATGAGCAGAGGAAAAATAAGCCTTGGCCAAAGAAAGCTGTGCAATGCCAAGAACGTTACGGCCAAGGCCCATGTTCTGTGCAATAGGATGCTCAGTACAGTCAGAATCAAAATATTTTTGCATGAAATTGCTTTCTGTTTTGGTGATAACAGCATTTTCCTATTCCTGTAATGATCAAGGCTTTTGCTAAAAGTTATTGTCTGTGAGCTGTGCAAGTTATTCCAAGGAATAAAAGAAAATTGTGATGATGTTCTTCTTGAGAAAGAACAGAAGATAAAGTAACTCAAGTGAATGCATATGTTCTATTTTATTTCTGTATATAAATAATATGCAAACGCTGTTGATGTACTTGAATCTGTAGTGCACACACTCATGCTTTGATCCACAGAAATTCCATTTGTGGATGGAATTCTTCTTGTGGTTGTCCACAACCCTTCAGCTGTGTTTGAAATGGTTTGATCCCAGGACCAATGAACCATCTGGATACAGCTCCTTCTTCAATTCTTTTCCTTAGGTTCCACGTTTCTTCTAAAATTAGACCCCTTTTTTGGCTGCTTCATCCACTTGGATTACAGATGGGTATTTAGTACTACAGTCAGGATTCTACTGCTAGCTGTAGCCTGAAGCATCAGTAAGAGGCAAGGTAATAGAAAGGCACAGTACCAGGTTCCTCACTGGAAATCTCCCCAGGAAAGTTGTTCTTTCCTGAGCACCACAGACCCCAATTCTTTGCTGCCTTCCCCAGCCTGTACCAGGGATTCCTGTGCTCTGGTTCCTGCCATTCAACTCAGACATTAAACAAATTGTGTTATTGTATTTGCAAGCTGAGGAATGTCACATGTGCAAGGTCCAGACTCAGCTGTTGTCTGATAACACCTGGATTACACCTGGCTTTGGCTAAGAGTTCTGCCAAGGACTATTCCTGCCCCAATAAGGGAGGGGTACAAAGGTACAAAGCCTTCCCTTGCCTGTGAAAAAGTTAAATGACAAAACTGAGAATTTAGTTTTTGCCACATCATAAGGCCTAGTCTTCTAATGCTACTTAAGTGAAACCTGAAAAGCAGATTGAAAACCAGGTAGCAGTACTATTACCAGTGAGTTGAGAGAAGAACTGTAAATAACACACTGATTTTAGAGTAAGAGAGTTTTGTTGCTGGGAGCCATTACCTGTTATTGCCACAATGTCCTTTGTTGTGCACAAATAAACTATCTAAACATATCAGTAACACTGCCATGACTTAGCTCTTCTACATTTTTCTTTCAGCATACTTTAAGTTTCCATCTAGAACCTGGCATGAAGAAAAATGACAGCTTTGTGCAGTATAATAAACATTTCCATAGGAGTCTATATAGTATTTCTGCTTTACATCATGTTTCATTTATCAGCCTAAGTTAGGCTTTTTGAGAGAGAGGGAAATGCAGCTTTGCAGTTCAGTTCCTTTTCCAGTCTTTCCTTGCAGTAAGAAAATTGGTTAATGTCACTGAGAGTTCCTCCTGTTCCATACACACATGTACCCAGAGCTACTGGTAATTCATTTACACAGCCCAACATCTCCTTTGTCACAGATGCTAAATGTGCAAATTTTTCCCTCAAGGAAAGAAATTCTTTTAGAAAACAATTGTATATTCTGCTCTTTTTTTTTTTTTTTTTTTTTAACTGATTCACTTGTGTTGTTACTACACCCTGTAAGGCTGGTAATTAGCTCCATCTGACACAAACCCAGATTGCAATCCTCCTTAAAAATCCCTTAGCACATGCAGAAGAACTCAAACTATGTGAGCCAGAAAAGGGGACAACGTACTAAAAAAGAATTTTAAAAAAGAGAGAAAGAGAAAATAAAAAATACAAGAGAGTGAATAACCACAGCCTTTGTCATGCAGTCAGTGCATGGCTCTTGTTCAGTGAACTGCACAGAGTTAATCCTGCTGTGTGGAATGAGCTTTCAGAATGCTACAGATGTCATCCTGTGGTTCTCCTTTGCTTTTCCTGCACAAAGATCTATCCCCTCTGCCTGGTCTCACCTTTCTCCCCAACTTCTAAGGTATGCAGCCTATCTGGGTTTCCCTTTTTTACTCCTGATTGCCCCTCTTCCTTTTGCAGGTCTTTCTGACGAGAAAGAATAAGTAGTCTGCTATTTCTCATTTATGTGGCAAATAGATCAAATTATATCAATTTACTATAATTTGATCTCACAGATGAATCCCTGGTACATACATTACAACTTCTTTTCATGCTGTTCAACCATCAGTTGGTATCAAAATTTAAGAGAGGTTTAACCTCTATATATCTCTGTGTATGACAGTAACTTAGTTCCCCACTTTGTTAAATGCCTAATGGAACCAGTGCACATGACCATAAGAAATTGTTGATTATTGATTATTGTTAGAAACTCATCATTTATCATCAATGAATTGGGATTCATTATAGCAGTGACAATCAACCTCAAATTGCTGCCATTCCAAATCACAACAGCCCCATAATTCTGTCTCAAAGCACAGCACTGAAACCCCTACACCAAACCAGTGACCAAGTCTGGGACTAAAAGTGCATTTAGCCAACCAGACCCCTGTCTGAGGAGTTTAAAAAGCCAAGGGGTCTACCCCAAACCTTGTGACTTAATGGGAGGGTCTTCCTTATTCTTTTCCCAATCCTTGTGCAAATAACTCCAACCCTATCTTGACTCAATCTGTCCCTGTAAAAATCATTTTCTCCAGTCCCCATGTAAATCACCCAAATCCAGTTCCAACCCCTACACATAATTAGTAATAAGAATAACCTTTTCCATTGAATTAAGTCCCACTTTTATAAATCAGAATTTTCCTGATATCTTTGTTGCTTATAGTTCAAGCTACCCCAAGACCTTTCACTCCCACCCACAACACTGTTTAGCTGAGTCCAGCATTTTTTTTTCTTCTTATCTGATGGGGATGCTGTGTGGAACACTACACCTGTAGCATTCAAACGCCTAACACAACCAGCATCACCCTGAGAAAACAATAAAACCTGCTAAAAATACTGCCTTAGACCTCTATAAAGAAGTCGAAGAGTAATGCTCAAATTCTATCTGCTTCTGCATGTCAAAGACCTAGAAGCTTTTAGGATTATTTTTGTAATGAGGAGTACTTTCTTCTCTCACACTAATAACTTCATCGTTTACTACGTAAACCAAGGAGGATTAGGGATTCTGTTAGCCTGGGATTTATGGCTACAATGGATTTAAGCACATGAAAACCATCTGCCACGGCACCCAACTATTACATACCCAAATGAGGGAAAAAACCCATAGTGATGGATTTTCTGCCTTTTGCAGTATGAGCAAAGCTGTGCCTCTCTTCTGACCTCCAGCTTTGACCTCTCTACAATTTTGTTTATTACCAAGTTAACAAAATGACCTTCTGACCACATTTCTGGAGTATTCACTCACATCTTCACACTCCTCATGTATATACTTCTCCCTTTCCTGCCAGCTCCCAAGTCCAGAGGTCCAGAAGGGGGACCTGCTTGAAGGACTGAGAGGGACAAGGGTTCAGACTTGACCTTGCTGCTCAGCCCAGAGCCCATCTGGCTCTCAGCTGCCTCTGAGTAATTTTAGGTGGCAATGTATCAGAGTGTCAGGCACTATCTCAGTGACATTTCATCTCAGTGCTTCCCCCACACTTCCCACCATGGGCAGGACCCATTTTTCACAGAAGGTGTACATTGTATAAATAGTAAGATGCTTATGCATGGAGATACTGTGCTGGGGAACAGACCTGACAGCCCAGCACAAATCTTTTCTGTAAATGCCACTAGCTTTCTAGCATTCTCTTAACAGCCTGGGGGCTAATCCTAAACAGGCTCTGGAGAAGCAAGAACAACGACCATGATGTTCCCTCCAAAGGTTAAATGTTCTGTGGAGAACTCCTCCTCAGACCTCTGTCTGTTTTAGCTGCTGTGTGGACTTCTTGGAGGAGTGGATGGTTACACTCTGAATTAGCCTATAGTATACCAAAATTCCTAGTTCTTCACTATTTTAAATCTTAGTTTCTCTTTCTGAACTTCTTGAAGAAACATTTTGGATTATGTATTTAACACCCATAGTCTAGCTTTAAAGTTCTGCAAGATGAATGGATAGAAATTTCCTCCTAATAAAAGTAAGGATCCATCTCACACATTTCCCATATTTGATCACACTTCTTTTGTCATGTATTTGAAAAAGGAGATCTGTCTAATATCTCATTTCTCTGGACACTGAATTGGCCTGTGTAAAAAAGCCCATCAGAGAATATTGCTCTTTCATGCAATGACCATTTTTCTCTGATGCCTTGAAGGCAGAAGATGTGAGCATCCCAGATCTCCAAGCACCAAAAGCAAATGATATCCAGAGATTTAGTGAGGGAATAAACACAGCTTTGCTAACTAATTACTTCCATTCATTCCATGTTGCTCCTCCAGCAATTAATAAAACTAACATGGCCCATACCAGGGAAAAATGCTGACCATGCCAGAATAAGTGAGCCAATACATCGTCCGAGCATGAAAATACATTAAGTGACAGTGTAATTAATCCTCAGTACATAATCAATGAGGAACACTTAGGTCTTGTGAAAAATTGAAGACACCAGAATGAGACTGGATTTTCTCGGAGCTAAGAAGTGGAATCCTCCCTCAGAAGACTGCAATAGATTCAAAGAACCAGCTCAAGGACAGGCAGAGTTGTAAATTGGGAGCTATAAAAGAATAATAATACAATGATTGAGCCAGAACGTTTATAATTTATAGGCTGGAGTTACAGATGAGAAATAAGGGTTAGCTGTCTGTTATAATCTCAACTTGAATCAGCAAAGCAGTGTAGAACCACCAAATCACCACCTCTCTCATTGCATGGAGTTTAAAAACACAGAATTAAAACATCAGACAAAGCCACTTTCTTTTAGGGTTTGAAACTGGAGCTGTGGATACCAATATGTTCAAAGTTAGGGTGCTGCTAGGGAGTCCAGTCAAGGGAAGCTCTTAATTTTGGTTACAGTCTTTTTAGTTTGCACTGGGAACTTGCTAGGAAAGAACACAAAGCACAGGGGCCTTCTGGTCAGAATTGAGGCAGGGAAGAAAATGAGAGTTCCAGTTCCACATTAGGGGTTGATGTTCTCAAATTTAGTTTCCTGTTGATAAATCCAATTCACAGTACTGAAAAAATTTGGAATATGTATTTAAATAGACTGCAACTGGAACCTTCAATCCTATGCAGGGCTCAGTTACTCTGACTTTCCAATTCCCTTCTGCCAGTGGGTGTTGCAGACAGAGCAAATGGGAGCCCAGTACAACTCTGGAAATAGAGGAGAGCATCGCTGTGCTCTGCTGGGACCAGGCAGCTGTTCCAAATGGTTTATACAAAGGTTTGGGGCTGTTTCTTATAGTGATCCCCCTTAGAGAAAAGTGATTTAAATGAAGCAGCTCTGCATGCATTTCCTAATAATGGCACTGGCAGCAGTATATCAATTTTTTTTTTTTCCAGTCTTTCATCTTTCAAAGTTTCCCATTTTTTCCCACAAGCAGAACAGGTGCTCTTGGCAATCAATCTTGTTCCATCCAATACAGTGGAAAGGAAGGTCCTGTAGCACAGCACATAAAGATGGTCCTAGATCCATTCAGATTTTCCTTTAATAACAAAGTATGGCTACAAATATTTAAAAAAAACTTATAAACAACCTTCAAGGCCCTGCCTATTCATCTGCTAGAGTCACCATCTGAGCTGCAACCCATCTTCCCCTGAAAACAATATTCTGTATTCCTCAGGCACCGTGATCTGAATTTAACTCGAATTCTGAAATACCAACTCACAATCAGCATTCTTTGCCCGTGGAAGGATATGAGAAATTTTCCTGGTCAAATGACTTTTCTGCACTGCAGTTTTCCACCTGCATTTTTCATTGTTAAAGACTCCTCTGAAGGACAGCTGCAGCAGTCATGGTAACCAAAAATTTCTACTAGAAAAAGAGATTTCTGAAGTAGATAATGCAGAGAATCTGGTAGCTCCTAAGAGTGCTTGTACACTGAGCAGGTCCAGTGCATGGTTTTCTTTCTGCATTTAGAGCCTTTTCTTTGAAACAGCAAACACCCTGACAGTTGTATGGCAGACAAACCAACCAGACAAGCTCACAAGCTGCAGCTCTGTGGGGGCCTGACAGGATTTTGACTTTCTATGCTACTAAATAAACAAAATATAAAAAGTAGTCCTCTGCTCACACATTGTTCAGGAAAAATGTTTTCCTCTAGACTCAGCCACCCACCAGCCAGTGAAACCTCCTGATAGTGTTAAACACTGCTTTGTGAGAGAGAAACTGGGCAGAGAGAGGCGGAGATGTATCTGCAGAGAAGGCTGAGTGCTGGCTGGGCATCCACAGGCATCTGGAAAGTAACAGAATTTTACAAGGGTCTTGTCTGTAGTACCAAAGGGCTTTTAGCATCTTGGAATACTTGGTATTAGGAAAAAATGTATGGTGATGAAAACCTTCAGACCTTCTCAAGAAAAAGGTTCACTTTCCATAGCTTCAGCCTAGGAAATTAAAGATTAAGAATGAGAGCCAGTGAGTAACAGGGAAGTTCACATCTGCTGAGCAGATATAATGCTGCCTTTATTCCAGAGTAAATAGATGTAGGGAAAAACAAAACAAAACAAAACCCCAAAACCCAAACCACAGATGCCCCATTCTGAGTCATTTTTAGACGTAGGATTCACTGCTGAGTTATCAGCAATCCAGCATCTTATGAGAACCTTCAAATACTTCAGGAGAGAAATGGTGAGGCAGAAAGAAAGGCTCCAAGTGTTCTTGGGGTCTCAGCTCATCTCACTTGCAGCATGTTGTAATCAAATGAAACTGCTCCTCTGGAGAGTCTGGGATGCGTTTAAAATCTACTTCTGTAGTTTACATTTAGCTGTACACTGAATTTAAGATAGGAAACCCAGGAGCAGAGAAGCACAGAGGGTCAGCACATGTTGAAAGCCCAGACTGGAAGCACTCAGCAAGGCAGCACAAAGCCTCTGCTTTACAACCCTGCAAAAAACCTCCCAAGGATTTCAGGAAGGAAAGGAGAAGCTGAGTGCCAGCCTGTAAAACAGACACTTTTTGAGCAGTCTGCTTTTATCTCCAGGGAATGCAGCATTTCTCTGTACCACAGCTATTGTAGAGTCATCCCTGGAGGCAAGTCCAAGCCTTCCCAATTCACCCCATCAGCAGCAATGCTTCCAGCTTCCTATGGAAACCCAAACATTGTGAGTGCTGAACCTCACCCCAAGTGTCACCTTAACTCCAGGATACATCTCAGGTAACAAATTACCTGGCACATCATCCACAAGCTTCTGTATCTGAAGAGATTTACTGTACCCCAGTTGGTGCAGGCAAATCTGACCAAGGCATGAAGGAAAGAACAGGCATGGACACACTTTTAAGTATACTTTATGCTGGAATGGACATACTGTTAAGTGGCAAAACTGCCTGCAGTGCATGGTGGTGTGGGCTTTTCTGCTTTACTTTGTGACAAAATGGAAGTGAAGTACTTCTTTAACTTGATATATATATTTTAAGCGTACATAAATGCTTTGTCTCCAAACTGCCTTAATGTATTTAGCTATTTGAAACTTCATTTTTGAAACTACCACTGCTTTGTTCCATGTTCTCAGCTTAGCAAACTGGAAATATGGGGTATCTTTAGGATGCAGTTGTCTGAAAATGTTGCCACAAAGGAACTAGGTTTAGGGACGAAATGATGTCTCTCTCAGGAGTGGGAGTTAGGTGATGCTAATCAGGTTTGCTCCATCACATCCTTGAAGCCCTTCAGAATTCAAATTCAAGCTTTAGAGTCCCTCCATGAGAATTTTTTTTTTAAAAAAAAAACCCACACAGACTAGGACCCTGAAGCCAGAGAAGGCACATGAGCAAAGGTCAAGGTATATAGATAGCAGACATGGAAACAGTGAGAAACAGAGCTACTGCAATCAACCACACAGCTATCCCAGGTTTCTTCTAGAAGTGTGCAGGGGACAGGGCCCTCAGTTATTGATATTTCTTTTATGTATGAACTCATGTTCATACATGTTCATGTAATGAAGTAAAATAAAATATAAAAATCTATCTAAAATGAACTTTTGGAGGCAAACTGTCAGCAAGAGGTTAAAAATCTTCAGATGTTTTACCAAAAAGATGGAAGATCTATCAAGAGGACCCCCACAGCCCCCATACCAACAGTACCCAATACAGAGCTCAATACACAGAGCTCAAGGCTGTGCTTTTTGGCCACCTACATTCTACAGACAAGTTTGAAATTTCACTCTAGTGGAGGGAACAAATTGCTTTGCAATTCCCAAACACAAGCTGCCTTCATTCTTACACGTTTGTGGCCCTTGGAGTCCTTGAAGGCCACACTAGGTGCAAGTGACTTGCCAGGGATTCTGGTACTTCAGAGCAGGGGTTCCATGCCTAGCAAAGAGGACAATTCCTGGACTGAGAATCCCTAAATTACTAAACTGACACACAGGCCTGACTGATCAGTACCATACCTATACATATAGGTACCATTACACCTATACATCTACTCAGCTCACAGGGCACTTTCTGCACAAAGTGCTCTTGCAACTGAAAACAAAGAAATGCCAATTAAATGAGCTTTTGATTCCACTTCTGTTTTTAAGAAAAAAACAGAATGGATGGTGTGGCAACTTCTACACCAGACAACGTGACTACTGATGGGGAACAGTTCATTGGTACCATAGAATGCCTCTAAAATACTGATTTATTTTGGGTGGATAGGGAGGCAAGTCCCAACATGCTTTCATTTTTTCTTAAATATAACTAAAACCCCAATACATTTACCCTGATGTCACAGTGGGAACAAAGGATCAGCTGAAGCATAACACAGCTGTGATTTAACTGCAGAACCCACAGGCAGCAAGAAAAGACACTGATAACATCATCCTACAGTCAGCTTTAGGATCATGTTGCACATCTGAGAGTGCTAGCAGAGTCCATGGTTTTTTTTTCCTCTGTATTTCACCAAACAAATCTTATTTAACAATAAAAAATTGGCCTTTTCTATTCTTCAGTGCATGCAGCCATATTTAATAAGATTTTATGTAGTTATTAAAAGTTTGCAGGGGCTTAATTATCACATTCTTGGCTATTTTTCAAATACCAGTAACAAAATGTAAAGTCTGTGGGGAAGAAACAAAAAAGAAGATGCACATGACCAACAATTCTCCAAGAATCAGCCACAGACTTGTAATCACTGTTGAGCACATGGAGAGATAACTGAGAGATTAACTTTTTTGTCAGAATTTGGGGAGGGGGAAGGGT
Organism: Calypte anna; assembly: GCF_003957555.1. Lineage (NCBI taxonomy): Eukaryota > Metazoa > Chordata > Aves > Apodiformes > Trochilidae > Calypte > Calypte anna. The sequence continues at coordinate 3,152,192 of NC_044259.1, read as the reverse complement.
GCAAAATTGCAACAGTCTCAAGAATATTTTCATATACTGCAGTGCTCAAGTTAATTTGCTAGGTAACTCCAGGAACTCAGTGGATCCTCAGAAGTCTCAGCCAACAAGATTTCAGCCAGGTTGTTAGCTGCCTCTCCATCTGCTTCTCAAGGAACTCTTGGCAAGCTTAACTCTTTCCAGTTGCTAAGGAGACACTTTCAACCCAAGAATGAAAATAACTTTTGTCTTTCCTTTCAATAGACAGTATTGTAACTTAACTCCTAAATAATTATCACTGTTGAAGTTCTGTTTGGGAGCTGAGTTCACAACTTTGCTCACAAAACCATGCAGCAGTTTCCTCATCAAATATTGAAATTAAAAATAGAAAAAAGGTCAGCACTAACTACAGAATATGGGAAAGGAAAACAATTCCCAATAAATAATTCACCTGACACCTATTTTCCTTTTGCTTGCAGAATATCCTCAAATAGTTTGTCCCAACCTCAGCAATACACCTTTTTCAAGCAGTTTCTCTAAGAATTAAGCCACATTCTGAGCTTGCTTAGCACAGTCAATATTCCAGTGAGCTGCAGAGCAGAACAGAAATGGAGGGCAGCAGTTCTGGCATGCACATCTTCAAGTCTAAATTTATTATTAAGCTTCTCTGAGTGTACCCTCATAACCCTTTGAAGTGCATTCCTTCCCCTCCCCTGAGGAACTGACTGCCAGAACAGAACCAAGTGAATGAACATGAAAAGGAGGAGCATGAGAAAAGCAAATTAACTCAGTGTAGTTCTTTGAACTAAAAAGAAAGGCGTTTGGCTAAGCCTGGATTTAGGGTATGACACTGCAGATTTATGGACTGGTAAAGAGCAGAAATTCAGCTATTTCTGAAATGTGCTGAGTAGAATATCTCATCATCCAACAAGCTGAAGTTAAGATAATACTGCTTGCTCAGCCACTGTTCAGATTTGCAATTTATAGGAGTGGAGTTAAAGTGGCAGAAAGCCTAAAACTGTGTCTGTCCCCTTGTTAGTGTCCCAGCTTTGCCTCATGTGCATCAGGCTGAAAATTCTCTGCTCAGCAATGCTGACCCAGTGCTCACTTAGAGGGCTTCAGCAGCACAGCCCTGCTGCAGAAATTAAGGAGGCAGAGAGGGGAAAAAAAAAAAAAAAAAAAAAAAAAAAAGAAAAGAAAAAGATGCATCATTTCAGCTGGTTACAGCCAAACCAAATGCAACCTGCTCCCTGAGGAATCTCATGCTGAAACATCTCAGGTGTTTCAGATGCTGTCTCTGCCTGCTGCTTGTTACTCCTCTGAGGCATGAACCCTTGTGTTCCAGAAACAGGAGTCCCTCTTAATTTGCAATACAGTAGAGTCTTTCAGTGCAGATCCATTTCAAAGAAAGAAATCAAACCATCACATCATCCATCCAGGCAGCAGCCTCTACAGACCACAGTCCAGCTTGCTTCCCTTAGATGGGAAAACCTTCATTACATACCCCAACCCAAGTTAATTCACCTGAATTTGCCTCAGGTCTCCCTGATGTGCAGTGCCAGTCTGAGATAACAGAAGCCCAGGCCACTAGTAATTAAAATCATATTGATTTTCCTCTGTATCACACTGTGATTTAAGTAATGTTAGCATTCTTATAATGGAATAGAAAATGCCAAGAAGTTTTGGGAATATAGTCCTTTCATTTTCCTCAAGATACCATCAGAAACTCCAACAAAAATATTTCAAATCAGTCTGGCAAATCAGTTTTTTTTTTTTTCTTTAGAGACTTGGACTGATATATTTTAAAATAACCCAATAAATACACAGAAATAATTCTGTGCTTAGGAAAGGAATATGCACAGGGAACACTTAGATTCTGCTTCCAAGAAGTGATTAAGGGAAAAAAAAATGTGCACAGTAATTCCTCACTGCCTCATCATTCCATCAAGTACAGACAGTTGTATCTGTTCCTGTACTGTGGCTGCACCATCCTCTGCTTTTAGCCAGGCAGTCAAAACAGTCCACAAACCCATCACCACCTCTGTAAAATTCCACAGAATATTGCTGGAGGAAAAAACTCTATCTGGTGGCTCTTTAGCAGCTGCAGCATTCCTCAGATCTGCCAGAGGCATGATGGGTTTCTAAATCAACGTGTTCCAAGATGGATTATCCTTTTCAAAAATGTCTTCCAGGATGGTTTTTGGGGAAAAAAAATCCTTTAAAAGTCTTGTTCCTGCTTTGGTTTTCACAACAAATACAAAAAGAAATATTCAGAGAGGATTTCTGCACTCATAGCTAACGGGGAGAAAGGATGATTTACATCCATGTCACATTTATAAGAAGAGCTAAATAGTCTAATTTGTTTTGTTAGTCCATCTATACATGTACACATATAGACAAAAGGTATAGAAACAGTATCTCTTTGTCCATCTTGGGAATGATAATGGAAGGAGAATTTTTTCGAAGTTCTGCATCACTGCAAAAGCCATATATTTCATAAAGATAATTAACCACTGAAAAAAGCTCCCAGCACTTTAAGAGAGAGTGAAAATTTAATGCCTTGGAGGCATATCAAATATTGGAGAATAGCTTAACTACTGAATTATCCACTAACCTTCTCTTCCAGCTCTGCCTTGGGGATACTACAGAAGAAGTTTCAAAAATGACATACAAGGACCTGAAGGAAAAGCCATGTTAAAAACTTCTCAGGAGTAGCCTAGATCTTGCCCTTATCTAAATTAGCTTGGACCTGCATATGGTGGGAGAAGGTTGATGTGGGGAAACAAATGATGGCAATGATCAATGCCTTGGTTTCTGAGCCAATAAACCACTTCTCATGTACAAGTCCTCAGTGACAACAGAGAGGCTTAGCATTGGGATGGAGTCAGCAGAAACACAGTGTCTTTTGAGTCATCTGAGGGGAAAAAAAAATGTCCTTGTGCAGGCACTGCCATCTCATTTTGCAGAAATGGGAATGAACATCTTTTTCAGCTTTCAATTACAAACACAAATACCAGCCCCAAACCTGAACAGCTGTGTAGTCAGTAAATCATCCCTTCAGTGAAAGATTTTCCTTAAAAATAGAATGCTGCACTGCCAAGGGCAGACCTTTAGGATTTAGAAAAAAACCTACTATCAACATCTATTGATTCTCCCTGTGAACCCAGGCTGTCTGAAGGAGAGGAGTGAGCTCCATGCTGAGCTGTTCCAGTTCTCCTGGGTGTAACAGGGAGGTCCAGGGCAGCTTCTCCTCCCCTGCCCTTCCTCAGGTGCTGCCAGAGGTGCCCTGGAGGAAGCTGCAGGTGGAGCCTGAGGACCTTCTCTGGTCAGCCATACCCAGCCATATCCATCATCCCTCCTGGCAATCAAGAAATATACCTGGGGAACTTGGTTCTTACGGTGTGTTTGCCTGTTCTTGTCTTAGCAAAGGAAAAGCCTCAGGTAAAAAGGAAAATTAAAAAAAAAAAAATTAAAAAGAGCAATTCATTTTAGTGACCTTGGTCACAACAAGAAAAAAAGGTCTTTGAAGCAAAGATCTTGAAGTCTGATCACAACTTTTCCTGCTGCTGCCCTCTCCAGCTTTTCCTGCTCTTGCTGCCACAGGAAAGGCGCCAGCAGCCTAAGATCACTGCACTGCTGCCAACTTGAAAAAGCACCAAACAGCAACAAAAAGAATCAAATAAGAGTCCGAAGACTCTTAAAATTTGTCTTATACACTTTACAAATGTTAACTGCTTAGCTGTTACAGTTCATTGGAGGAAAAGGCCTAAAGGATTCATAGAGGAATTCACTTGGTATTTTGGGTTTTTGAGAAGGATAAGGAGGATAAAGGCTTACAGCTTACAAAAATGAGAACAAAAGAGCAATGATACTCAGTCTACTAAATCACTTACAAGGGTTCCCACATGGATGTGCAATGTATTTGAGAGATACTAGAGAAAGGATGGGTTATGACCTCTAAAATGGGAATATTTAGCAACACGTGGCTCCTTCTCAGAGGTTTCTGATACTCCAAGCAGTGTTTCCTTAGCCATAGCTACTAAAAGGAAGTTTTCTGCACCTACTGCTTGTAATGTTTCTGTTCTCAAGCTTGCAAATCGATTTGCACTTCTGAAGAATTCTCAGTGCATCTCAGAGCAGTGTAATGATCTACAGAATACCTCTGCCTTACCCATGGCATGACCAGATTTTCCCAGGAGCTCAGGCCTTTCTCTCTTCCCTGGGACATTCAGCACATTGGAACCTTTGCCTCACCTCACTAATTAGTTCAGCTCTCCAGACACACTGAGAGCTCTATCCTCTGCCCAGGAACCCAGCCTCCAAGAAAACAAAGGATAAGTTCAAACCCTTCTATCAGGTTCTTTCTTAAAGGTCTGTCAGTCTTCTCCTTCTGAGGGAAATCCCAGAGTCCTGAGGGACATCACACCTACATTTTTCTGTGCTAAACACCTCATCTACCTTTCAACTATTCCCCTTTTATTTAACTCTCTGTTCCCCCCCATGCTCCTGCCTACACTCTGATATCTCTACATTAATTTATCTAATTTATTCTGCACATTAATTCCACTTCTCCTTCCTGCACTTGGATTCTCCTGGTCCTCTGAGCTCCCAGAGCACATTCTCACAGGTATTATGGCCAAATTCTTGAGGCCAAGCTTTTCCAGCCTCATTTTACTGTGAAGAACCAAGAGCCAACTGTCCTTACTTGCTCCATTCCCCTTCTCTCCCCGATTTACATCTCTTTTGTCACTGCACTTGGCCACTTGCTGGAGGTCTCAGCATCTGTAGGAACAAATCTGCTGTCTCCTGCAGTTTTCCTGAAAGCACAAGCACAATCTTCTCCCAATTTCCCAGTGTACAACCACTGCTGGGCATAAATCAACATCCCAGCCTCTCTCCTACACTTTGTCCTCCAAAGCCTTGAAATCATTTCACAAACCTTCAATATCCAGGGAACTTGGAAAACGAGACATCTGAAAGAAGAGGGCATAGAAAATCTTCTGAGAGGGTGATTCCAAAAAAACTTCCTTTGTTTATATTGCCCAATCTCAAGGTTCAAACAGCTTAGGTCAGGACCCTGCTTTAGCCTCTTATCTTTTAGCACGTTCTGTAAAGGAGAGAAGGGGAAGAGGGGATCCCCAGGGTCACCTGAGTGCTTCAGTCCCACCCTGCAGCACTGATGGAACTGGAATTTCAAGGCACTGACATCCTACACTCCCACCTTCACTCCAAAAACACACCAGGAGCAATCCAGCCTTATGAATGCAAACATAACCCTGTTGTATAATGGAGTGGAATCAGCTGCCTCAGACAAAACTGGACTGAAATTCTAATAGGTTTTCAATTAGTCCCTAAAGACAAAATCTGTTGGGAATTTGCCCCAAGCTACAAAATCAGTTAAGTTTTGTTGTCTGCAGTTTTTTTCCCCTATGTGGCACCTTATCATAGCTGCACACACTAAGAAGAAAATATTTCTTAACTGTCCATGGATAATCCTCTCATGTAGGATCTGAGTGTGTGTGCTAAACATGCAAAATTTCTAAAATGGGAGATAAATCCATGCAAAAATGCCTTGTTAAATGTTAAATATTAAAAACCAACATACATTTGAAATGTGGGGCTAAGATGTGGTTCTGTTTTCTTTTGGGAAGCAATTGTGCTTTCCTCATAATCTCTATCATCATTTTATTATGTAGATTTTAAAAGAAGTACATAAAAACAATGAAAAATGCAACAGTGAAATAATTAATATACTGTTGCCCTCCACAATGGAAAAAAAAAATGGTAAAAGTATTTTTAAAAAGCAAAAAAAAATGTATTTTTAATAACATAAAATGGAATTCCTAGATGCATAGCAATGAGAATGTATATATTCTGGAATTAACACAAATTTATGCATCAGAGAACAGGAAAGATCCTTGAAATTTTTCTCAGGCTTACAGGTTTTTAAGGAGCATTTGGAAGTATAACATAAAAAATGAGACAAATGCTAATTTATTTTTCTTTTCATTTTTCTCTGCACCAGTATTACAGAAAATTTTATTGGTTAGTATTTTTGCATGGATGGCCACTGGGTGCCACTGTTCTGCTGCACAGGAAAAGAGCTGAAACAACATTTTTGTTGTAGTAATAAGTATTTATTATTAAAGTATGTGCTACTGCTGCATCAACCCATCTTTTAGAAATGACTCTGCTGCACAGGTCCTAGTGAGCATTTGCATAAATGCAAAAAAGTGGCATTAAGAGACTGCAGAACATGTTTAAACTCAAGAGGCAACAGAACCTCAGAGGAACTTCCTTTTAACTATATTTTCTACCTCTTAAAAGATACACACCAGCTGAAACACCAGGTTTCCAGGCTCAGGTGTGATATTCATGTATTGAATGGCCTTGTAGAACTCAGCAGAGGCTGTTTCTGCACTATACAAATACCTGTGTCAAATGTAGGTGGAACCAGGCTACAATATCCCTTATCTGTTTCTGGAAAGTGTGGCACGTGTGTGCAGGACACAGTCTAACAGGGCACATGCAATCAGTGGATTTCTGCACTTGGAAATCATATTTTTAACCTCTCAGCCTTGTTTTCTCCAGTCAGGCAAGAGGGTTACCAGTGAGTATGTGCTTTACAACAGGAATAACAGGGAGAGCCCTTTTTGTAAGGCACTAACAGCAGGTTTTGACATGTGGAAAAGTAACCTCAAGAACCTGACGTGAAACTTGTAAGTTTAGAAGCATCTTGGAGTGAAGAGGGCAGAGCCTGGCATTGTGTGCTTTGAGCTGCCACTTCCCAGCCAGGTGATCAGAACTCCAAGCTGCCAAGCATTCCTGGCTATAAGATAAATACAGGGGCTAAATCAAGCTCCCTAAGGGCACTGAAGAAAAAAGTTCAGATGCTGCCAGTCCTAAGCATTAAGCAAGCATAGGAAACACTGGCTGAAAGACTGCATTCCCTGAAGGCCCATAAGATACATCCGTACAATATCAGAAGGTATTGGGCATCAGAGAGAACAGAGCACCCTTGGCTACATAGCAATACCTTTATGCCAAAGAAAGAGCTCTGTGATTATGAAGAAAGTTTTCAACGTTTAAAGAAAATACATTGAGAAGTGAAGAAAAATTTCTGAAGTTTGTTGCAAATTTGTCAGATTGTTTTAAAGAACCTTACTTAATCTATCTAATGTGTTATCCTGCCCAAATGCAAGCTGGTAGCTACTCAGTCTATTGCTCAGGTACGTACTTGAAACAGTGTCAGAAATGCTTTTCTTAGAAAGAAAAACATTTGTAATAAAAGAATTGAGGTCCTGTTAACCCACTGCATAAGCCAAAATGCTGCCACATTCCTCCAGAATGATTTTCAAGGAGTGAAGCTGACACTGTTCATGCTTTACAGCCCTCTATATATGAGGTTAATCAGAAGCTTTTCCTTCTAGAAGCAATTCAGAGCTCTACAGAAAATATTGTGCCCAGCTCAAGTACCTCACAAGATTTTGAAAAGGCATTTGGAAAGATAATTTTCATTCAGATCTGAAGATTGTTTTTTCTATCTTTAATAATCCCACACAATATTTCTGGGTCCTTACCTAAGAACAATACAGTCTGGTACCATCATTTTTAGAGCTGTTACACATCCTGCTGTGCCCAGCACCTTTTCTAGAGGAAGACTGTCCAGCCCACTTCCTTTCAATCACTGGCAACTTGTAATTCCCTGCACTTAAATCCCCTCACCCATCCTCTGCAGCGTTCCTGGCTCTCATAAATTTCAACAATAAAAAGGCACAGCAGGGAAATAAATAGCTTGAATGGAATCCTGAACTTCCTCGCAGGTAACAAGGTGGGTAGCAAGTGAGTGAGACAGAGATGACAAGATTGCCTGCACACCCTGCCTCTCCTGTTTGGGGTTTAATAGGAAGGAAAAATTGGTTTCTCTGTGGTGCTGCCTGCCTGCCTTCTCCTGAATTGACTCAGCTCAACCACTGCACAGGGAAAACTCTTCCACTTGGAGGGACTGGCAGGCACAGGGCAGATCCCAGCAGAGACAAATCTGACCTCAGGGCACTTCAAGCTGTCCTGGCTGTATTGAATGCTTTGGAAGCAGCATCTGCTTTGAGACAACAGAGATTGATTTTATGAAAACCAGTGATCACTCCTTGACCTGCATTATTTGGGTGCCCCTGAAAAGTTAGAGGAAGCAATCTGGCAGTGACAAAACTGTTTAAGTGTACAATGTCCAGCACACGTTCATATGGGACATTGTATGATGGCAAACAGATGAACTGAAGTTTGCTTGCAACAAAGGGAAAGGAGGAAAATTTCTGGGACTATTCAAACTCCTTCCTTCCTGATTTTTCAAAAACTACTGTGATAGATCGCAAACAATTTACAATTTGTTTTCCTTCATTATATGAATAAACAACACGTAAATGTGCCTGGGGTACAAAGCCAGATACCTGTCTGAGACAAACTGATGAGATTTCATGCATTTTTGTGTTCTGTATAGATCTGCTTATTGTACCCCAGTCAAACCACCTCCTAGCACAGCCTTTGCTTTAGAGCAGGCAGAAGATACAGATCTTCAGAAAGAGAACATTTCATGCCCTGGTAGAAATAGAGGCACACATATGGTTTCTCTTCCCTGATTTCATTCCAGTTCAGCTCTTCTTAGCAAGAGCTGTCTCTCCCATGATACTTACAAATGCCCTGAAATACTCTAAGTGAATTTGGTACCTAGCAAACTGCTGTGATTTTCTGTTCATTAGCATGATCTGTCTTGTTTCACTTGCCTATCATACCAATGTGATATGGCATAATGCAGTGTAGCACACTGGAACAAGTCAGAAAAGATTTAGAAAACTACGTGTTTGTTTTTAGATTTCTTTCCCAACAGCCTCACTGTGTCCATTATATAACCCAGGTAATTGAACAGCCCAGCTGCTCAGGAAGGAAGTGAAATGACAACTTTTTACACGTTTGGAAACAGGTTTGTCTGTGGGTATCTCTGTGTGTAGTCCATTAACATAGTATAAAATCTTAAATGGTTTGGTTATTACACAGAATAAAGTTGTATTTTTCCCGGACTGGAGTCACACAGCCTGTCTTAAATCACAAGCAAGCAGCTTTCTCAGGAGAGAGCAGGATTTAGATGAAGAATATTCCCAGGGGAATCCAGAAATAGTTCCTAGAAAGCAGAGTTGGCTCAACCTGAAGCTCAACCCTATCAGAGGAGATGAGCCACTTTATCACTGTTTTACAAATCCTGCCAGGCACAGCTGAGGTGAGGGCAGCTGTCTGATCTCAGAGTCCCTCTGAACTGCTCTCTCACACTTTGCTGCAATGTGTAAAATATTTCTTTTTCTCCTTGAAAACTGAAGTAATATACATACCTTTGTATTAGAATTAGGTAACATTAATATTCCTGACCTCTTCACCCCTAACGTCACTGTTTTCATAGCATGCTACTAAATGTATTAAGGAGCATTCAGGGAAATGACCTTCAGTCCTACAAAGTTTAAACACCTAAAATAAGGGTTATTTGGTGCCAGCCAAAACCCATTTTCCTTTGTCCTTTATTGAGCAGATGAACCAAACTGCATTGTGTGGTTCTTGATCAGGTACAGACAAAAGGTCACCACAAGCTCTATAAACCATTGTGTCCCTAGTTAGGAAAGAAGCAGAATTACTGAAAAAAAAACCCAGTAAAACTAGCAGTGAAAATCCCTGCATCCATTTATTCCAATAGAAATGCAGGCCAAGCCCCTGGCTGATGATTATGGGATACCCATGTCCTATTAGTTCTTTTATATATCTGTGAGACCAAGAGAAGCTCTTTGTGCTAGGTAAGGTCTAAACAGAATCTGTTTCTCTTCAAATAGACATTTTACCTTCAAATAACAATGCACTCCTGGTTCTGTCAGAGAAATGTTTTTGTTCACACCTCACAGAAGCCTTTTTAGTATTTGACACTACAAACACCTGCAGGAACAGTATTAGAGACATCCTAAAATACTGTAAGGCATGGCAGACAGGAATGAATGCTTTACTTTTAATTGAAATATCTATCTATTGCCTGTAGAATCCATAAATCATACCACCAGAAGACAGAACGTTACATAAAGGATTTGATACATTTCACACTAAAATAAATGCATCAACTATTAAAAGAAATGTGTATTACAAGAAAAATTGATCAAAATCAGATGCAATATTTCATTCAACAAATCTGACAGATCCCTGGTGAATCACTGCTTATTCAGTACAGAATGAGATGCATCATCTATCAAAACATATATCTCCTCCAGTAAATCAAACCCACTATCTGATTCAAATATGTCTCCTACCAAATCAGAAATATCACCCAGCCCATCAGTTAAGCAGCAGCAGATACATGGCATCTGAGAGAACTGCTGAGCAGAAATCCTGTAGATTTAACAAGGATAATGTTTAAACTGAAATTTATTTAGACAAAGAGAGCAGTAATTCCAGGTGTCTCACAGGCTGGTTCTTGCATCAGGGACTGCTGTTATAATAAGTTTCCCTTGAGTGTCCTTTGTTTAAGGGTAGGAGAGGTGATTTCTCCCTCTCAGCAGAAAAGACAGTCCTGGCCAGCCCCCTGACACCAGCTTAGCTGGCCCAGTTCCTCAAAGGGAGGTACCTGTGCCATTTCTATTGGCTTCAGAAACCCACAGTGCATGCACCTTTTAATACAGAGATGTAAATAAGAACAACATCAACCCAAAAATCCTGAATATTGAGCATGAACCATGCAACAACCAACTAACAGGGTGATGCCCCACAGTACTTTTTATCACAGCCCTTGTGGCCTCCAGAAGCCACCATGAGAAGAGATGAGTGATGTTCATATGGACTGGGGGGACAGTCAGGAAAGAGGTCTGCATCACAGGTTATCAGATCCAGAGGTGTTAATCCTTGCATAAGAAGCTACTGAGACACTGACTCAGAGAAGCCTCTTGTCCCTCTCCTTTCAATAGGCCACAAAACAGGGATGGATACAGAGGTATAAGGGAAGCTGGCAGAACAGAGCCTGACAGCACTGCAGTTTGGGGCTGTCAGAAGAGCAGTGAAGATCTGGTTTCCTCTCCATCCTCTCTGGAAGGGAACTCATCTCTAGATTTTCATCAATGCAGAGAAACAAGAGTTAATTATAACTCAATGTTAAAACCTCCCACACCTGGTATTATATCAGCATTAGATCAAATAAACCACAGCACCAGCATGTTAAAAAGACAATGTGCTCAAGCCACTCAGCTTGAATATTCTTTCATGGGTGACCAAATTTGTTCTGTTTCCATTGGAATGCTCATAAATTCTGAGCTTAGCTTCTAAGTGAGTCTGAGTAGTCCTCTTATTGAAAGCTGTTAAAAGGAACAAGCCATGCTTTTTGCTGAGCTTCTCTTCCCTATTACCACTCTGTTCCATGAATATAAGCATTGATTATAATTGCAGTTTTGCCCAACTTATATTGATTAGAATGTAAAGCAACAAGAATTGTACAATTATGTGAAAAGAAAAGCCTATTCACATCAGACACCAAACCAACTGCTTCTTGATATACACTATTAGCAAGGCAAAGAAGCCTTTGTTTCACTTGTCTTGCTAGAAACCTACAGAAAGAAATACAATTAGATTCTAGGAAAATATACCCAAAGTTTAGCAAATTCCAGGCCAATCCAATCCAGGGAAGAAGCAATTTCCAGACATGATGTCTCTAAAAAAATGCCTTGCCTCTTTAACCTGACAGGGCTAACCTGAATGCTCTCTGGGCATCAAGAATCTGCAGAGCACGAAGGGTTTGTACAGATGTTGAGGGTTTTTGTAGAGCAGGATGGGCACTGCTGGGCCCAGAGAGAGTTCAGGCAGCCACGTGAGGTGGGTGCTGCTTTGTTCCACCCAATCTGCTGCATTTTGTCAACTCTCCAGCTTTCAGGTGGTTCCTAATCCCAGCTTCCCAAGGGGCAGAGCAGGGATGGCTGAGAGCAGGCGGGCACAGGGGAGAGATGCTGTGGCCACCTGCAGAACAGAAAAGCTGCACTTTGGTGGGAAGGCTGCCCAGGGAGGATTCTCTCCTCACTGTTACACTACAATCTCCTTGAATAGGTAGAAGGATAGAAATCTAAGTTTAGAGATTTTAATTTCTTTAATTAATTAATTCATAAAACAAGCTGGCAAAAAAGAAAACAAAAATAAGTTCTAGAATATAAATTTTGTGGTCAACACAACTAAATAAGCTAACTATTTTGTTTCCCAGCACTTGTTATTTCTCCATTGTATGCAGAAAGCTCCAAAACCAAAATGGTGCACAAATCTTTCCTTGCCTCCTTTCTTCTTATTCCTCTCTTTCAAAGAGCATTTTACCTTACATTACACTGTATTATCTCTTTCTATAACCTGTTGTTAAGGGAGCCTAAAGCCATTAAAAATGGAGTTTGCTAGTGGCACTTTTAAAACCTAAAGCACTAGAGAAAATATTCAAAATGCACTCTCTTTGAACATAAGGTTTTAAAATTATGGCTGTAGCATCTAAGGCTTTGTTTCCACAGCTTAAATTTTAAAGACATATCTATCTTTACATTGCATCTTTTATGAATCCTTACATTGATTAAAACAATATAAAATACCAAAATTCCTTACTATTTTTTTTTATTTATGAGATGGTCTCGATTAAAATTTAAGCAAGAAAGATAAAAGCAAATCCTTTTTTCCTAAAGAAAACCACATCTAGATTTGCTGCAATTTACATAAAGTCCTTTGTTATTTTCTTTGCTTCCAAGGCATATTCAGGTACTTCTTTTAAAACCTACCCCTAGAACGAGTAAATCAATTAAACTCAATTATATCAATTACAAATCCCTATAATGTTATGATTAGTGAAACATTCTTGGCTAGCTTTAATAGGAATCAAGCAGCTAAATTCCCCACTCTCCACTTTGTTCAACAAAAAGGAGAGGAACGAAAGAAATCAATTATTTTGAACATTTCCTAGGATCATAGGATTTGCCACACTATTGTTCCACTTATTCAAGTATATTCTGTCTTCAGGCAAAGCTTCTTAGGCTTCTTGTGGCTGTTAAGCTGTAGTTAGAATGCAATCCCCCCCTCCCAAGTGATCAATTTCCATGCTGATGCCAGAGATTAGATAAAGCAATAGTTATTTAAATTCCCACAGCTACCCCCCCTGGTAGAGCTCTCACTCCAATACCAGGCATTTCTAGCCAAGTCTCCTGATCTGCTGCTCTCCTGGGTTGGTACATACACCTCAAAATACAAAATCCATGCCCAACTCCCTCCCCTCTTCAACAGCTTCTTCCTTTCTGGAGTCTCCCACACCTCAAAGCACAACCTGAACACTTGCTGCTCACACAGCCCTTGGGCTTCAGAGAGAGGGAGCCCCAATGAAGTTGTCATCTCCTTTTAGACAGCATCATCCCAGCAGCCTGCTATGTGACTGCATTTACATCCAGTGGTTGGAAATGAAACACTTCAAAGTGCATTTTGTAGAAGTTGAAGGTCCCTGCTAATTACTCAGTGGAGAATCAAGTTCTGCCAATGAAGTTGGCAGAGCCAGGTGCTGCAGAGAGTCTTCTAAATTAAATTCCTGCATTGCTTGGTTTTCTTATGAAGAGTGGTACCTAAAGATCCCAAGTCTATTGCCTTGTATTGCACTGAGAAGCACAGCAACCTCAGCACAGCACTGTCCTCTGAACATTCTGGGACTTTTTAACATTTCCCCAGCAGCTGTATTTCTAGAAGACCCATGCAGGAAGCAGTCATAGGCAAAGTTCTGTAACCATCTTTAGGAAAACATGTTCCAGCAGAAGAGCATCTTCCCAAGGTCTCTCTCCATAATAGTAACACTGTCCCTTTTGAAAGGAAAGATAATACACTTCTGAAACTTCTCCAGAGTAAATATAATCTTTTATGGTAAAATCTTTACCAGTCACAGTAGATAAGAGCAGGACTGCAGAATGACTGGAAGCCATTTTTGTATCTGTGAAAACAGAATTCACACTTAGAACAGAACCAGAACAATAACCAGATAAATGTGATTGCTGGAGTTTCTGAATGCCCATGTCTGGGCAGAAAATATATTTTCCTGCAGTCAGAAGTGGTTCTTGTGTACTCTGTAAAAGATTTAAGGTCCTAGTAAAACCCACTAGCCAAGATTCTAACAAATCACACATTTTTCATGTGATTTAATGGGCACCATTCTTGGGAAAATGCCTTTCATCTGACCAGTTCACCACCAAACCTTGCAGCAGGAGCTTCTGAAGTAGCTTAATCCAAGCAGTTTCCAAATGTTCTATAGTGGCTGCTGGGAAGGTACAGCTGATCACCACAGCCAGGTCTGAGAAGGTAGAAACAGGGAATTATTATGCTCCTCACTTCACACTTCAACTGTACACCTAAAGAGGACTGGAATTTAATAGCAGTTTCAAAGGAAACTGTTTCTTGAAACTTGGTATAATGCATTCTTGAATATATTGGATTTTTTTTTTTTTCTCCTATGTGCCTAATGGGGGGAATCCCATTCTTCATCCCTCTGCCCTTAATCAACACTGAGACTTCTGTAGAGAAATAGAAAACTAAAATTGGCTCCTGCAACCTAGACCTGAACAATTATGACTTGATTTACAAGGAGCCACTTTGCTACATATTTAAATGCAGCTCTGCTGCAGAATTTGGGGACATTTCAGATAATCAAACTGCTGCTGATTTAGCACTTTTAATTTTTGCTCTATCTCCTGCCAGCCTGAACTCTGATTGTAATTACCATTTCATCTTCCTCTGAATGACACTGTTTTATCAGAGGAAGACAGTGTATCTGGAGTCTGAGGGGGAAGCTCAGGAGGAAACTATCTTTCAATGGGAAAAAATGTCTGTCCTGCAATGAACCAGGATGGGATGCAGTGATGTGAAGCAAGGGATGATCTCAAGTCCTTCAGACATAATACATAACACCCCTAGGTCTGCAGTGAGGGTAAGAATATAAAGAGGTAACTCTGCAGTGATGGAAACAACAGGAAAAGAACTCAGTACAGAAGAGGGCAGTTTTTAGGGGAAAAAAGGAAAAATAGCAGAACTCCTATCTGACTCCACTCCACATCTTACCCTTTGTGTCTCAAAAACTTTTGCTACTTCTTTTGACTGATCTAGCCCAACTAACTGCTAGCAACAAAATCACTCTGGAGAGCTGATTGTTATCAATATTTCTTAAGACTCCTCTTCCTGTGCTTTTTTCCAGAAGCTATGTCAGAGAAAGGTACTTCAGCAGTGCCACTGGACTTGCTCCAGTCCAGCTGCTAGGATGGGCTGGAGAAAACAGGGATGGGAGCCATCATGGAGCTGCTTCTGGTTTGTGTTGTTCTGATCCACTTGTGGCAGAGCTAAGTAACCAAGCAATGATCTCTGCATGATTCAAGACAACAGCAAACCCAGGCAAATGTAGAAGCAATCTAAAGCTCCAAAATAAAAGTAATCTATCCTGGTAATAAGAAATAGCAATAGTGTTCCCATATTAACAACATCTTTAAATTTCAGCTTGCATTGGCACAGAGCTGTGGAAGACTTCCAATAAATAAATTCATCTGTTACAAAACCATTAAGCATAATATATCTATAACAGCAATGAACTACTTTGAAATTTTATTTTTCTTTGTGAGAATTATCTGTTTTGTGAAGAAAAAATGACTGAAGTGTAAAGAGGAGTACAAAATTAACAAACAGAGTGTGAGTACCTTGTGTAGCAGCTGCAGTAAATAGTGATCAGCACAGGAGTATGAAAATATCTTCTTGTCCTCCTGCTCATACCAGAGACAAGTTGTGGGAAAAAATATAACCTAAAATACATCTTTTCCATCAAGTTTATGTCAGTACTGCTGTTGCCTTAGGTTCCATTTTTCACAAACCCTTTCCCCTAGCCATACATATGCTGAATAATGCACCAAATCCAGCAGGGTCAGTCTACAACACTGGAAAGAATTGTTCTTGTGTGTGTACTGGCAAAAAGACAACCAGAATGTACTTCATAAATACGTTGTACAGCATTTATGAAAAGATGAATCGTATGGAAATAAATCAGAAAACAGTAAGTATGAATAATTTTCATCTTAAAATTCTCTTTTAAGGCCAAGACTGCATTGTACTCATTGTACCAAATTACAAAAAACCAGGACACACGCTGCAACTTAAGTCTTGCAAAGGCAGGATTGCCTGGATGGGTTTTTTTAAAAAGCAGCAGTTCAGCAAGTCCAAATGCCTCTCAACTTACTGTACTTCCCCTTGTCTCCAAAAAAAAAAAAAAAGAATATTTGTTATTTAGTCTGTTAAAGCAGACTGAGCCATTGAGGGCTTCAGGGAAAAGTGGCTTTCTCCCATGAACTGCAGTTTAATTTCTTTCCATGTGCATTTCAGAGCAGAGCATTCAGAACGAACCCTTCCCTAAAGCTGAGCTTCACCCATGGTGAAAAATATGAGTAGTTCAGTCAGCATGGTTGCTAGGCTAGAATGCAGCAAGGGAATAAATTAGCTACAGCCCAGTAAGAGTTTCAAGCTTTTGTGCACCTCTGAAGTATCAGGGAGTAGTGTTCTGGAGTTCTGGAAAAATGATGTGCTTGAAATAATACCCACAGGAAGCCCCTGCCCTATCCATTATGCACCTCATGTTGAGCTCTCTGTGGCTGGTGTGGGCTTAAAAACCATTTTAGAATAATACTTCCCTCCTGAAAAATACTATTAAAAAAAAAAAACAAAAACCAACCAAAGAGAGACAGTTGTACTATTTGTCATGAAACCCAAACATGGTCCCTGTAACTTCAGGACTTATTTGATTCTATAAATCAGAGAAGCTCCCCAGGGATGCAGCACAGTAAACAGAATTTTCAGCCTTTTTGAGGGACAGGGCATTGCTTTGGCACTTGAATAACAGGCAGGACAGCAGGCAGCAGGCTCACCTGGGCTCACTAAGGGTGAGCTGACAGACTTATGATTCCAGGCTACACCCCAGGGTATAAATTTGCCTCCAAATCCCATAGGTTTAGCTTGAAGATCTACTGCAATCCTCCTGCCATGTCAGGGCTTCATCACCCACCCTGCTGCATCTGTTCAGCTTTCTGTCAAGGGAAATTGGGTTTGGGTGTCTGTTTGTTTGTTTTGCAGATTAAATCTTCAGAGATTCTGCAAAGTGGAATGGTAGAACAAATACTGCAGTAAAAGGGCCTTCAGAAAGGCCACTTGAGCTGCCTCTGTGAAACAGCTCTGACCTCTGTTCAACCATCACCCTTCCTCCAAGGAGAGAGGATTTTCCTTTCCTGTTTTTCAGTGAGAACAGGAAAAACATATGGATTGCATCTGCCATGGAAGGAACCTAACACTGAAAGGAACAGGCTGACCATTTCCAGTATTTCAGCAGATTTTTTCCTCATGCAAAGTTGAATCCAACTTTGTAACTTCAGGAACACAAAAACCATCCTGAAAGCTTTTACAAGACATTCCCCTCTGGCTAAGAAGTCCACTTCCCATTTTTTATTTCATGGGCAATTTAATTTATTTATTTATTTTAAAGGTTTTACAATTCTTTGCCTTACCTGAAAACCTGACTACCCCTGTACTCAGCCCTGGTGAGGCCACACCTCGAGTACTGTGTCCAGTTCTGGGCCCCTCAGTTCAGGAAGGAGATTGAGGTCCTGGAGCAGGTCCAGAGAAGAGCAAGGAGGCTGTGAAGGGATCCAGTACAGATCCTATGAGGAGAGGCTGGGGGTGTTGAGGCTGGAGAAGAGGAGGCTCAGGTGAGACCTCATCACTCTCTACAACTCCCTGAAAGGAGGTTGGAGCCAGGGGGGGTTGGGCTCTTTTCCCAGGCAACTCTCAGCAAGACAAGAGGGCAGGGTCTCAAGTTGTGCCAGGGGAGGTTTAGGTTGGAGATTAGAAAGAATTTCTTTCTGGAGAGGGTGATCTGGCATTGGAATGGGCTGCCCAGGGAAGTAGTGGATTCTCCGTGTCTGGAGATATTTAAAAAGAGACTGGATGTGGCACTCAGTGCCATGGTTTAGCAACCGCAACGGTGGTTCAAGGGTTGGACTCGATGATCTCTGAGGTCCCTTCCAACCCAGCCAATTCTATGATTCTATGAAAAGTTAATACTGTGTTTATGTTGCTAAAAAGCAGCTTGAGAAATCTGAATTCAGAAGTAATGAGACAAAATATTGCAGCATCCAGAGAAGGCAATCTGCATATTTACAGCATAGTTCTTTAGAAACAAGCCCAGTTACTAAGCAGTTCTTTTCTCTTTGAATGACTAATGGTGAGGGGCAGCCAGTTACCAAGCAGGGATTTGCATGCCTTGAGTTATTTAGATAATAATTGTGATTACTGAGAGCAGTCAGTGCAGATAAGAGGTAATGAGGCATCAGCAAACTCTGGTATATCTTTAAATTCTTTGTCAATTTGTTACATGACAGAATATCCCACAAATTCTGTGCCTCCAGCCCCAGTGCTTGGCAGTTTTGGAGTGACCCTAGGCGCTGATATGAGTTTTCAGGGCTCTGGGTCATCACACCTCTGGGGTTATCATGAAAGGACAAATCTTGAGATGCAGGAAACACCCAGTGTTTCTGGTCCTATCTGATCTGATCACATAGGGCTGGCTGGTTCCAAGTTGCCCCTTGCCAGCAAATGAAGGAAGAGTGTACAAAAGGTACAAAAGGTACCACGACCCCTTTAGCATCATTTCATTATTGAACGGGGTTGCTGCTATACACTGAAAATCTGCAGCTGGTTTTTGTACTGCTGTGTATTAACATCACTACACAGCCAGTGCACATAATGCTGGAAAATGTTTCAGAATTAAAATAACACTCCCAAACAGAATAATTCTTGTTAAAATGACAAAAACTTTAAGAAGCCTTCAGAATCTGTCTCAGCTCAGAACCGGGTCCCGGCTGTCCCTAAATCACTGCAGGCACAACAGACATCAGGAGCCCTTGATACAAACCAAACTTTTTCTGTATTAAAAGATGAGAAGCTTTGTACAGGTCTGTAATTTCAGATAGTTGCTATATGCCAAACAATAGCACTGACTAGAAGTTGCCTTCTTTCTTTTTGATTTCCTTTTTGATGGTGAGGTGTGTGAGGGAGTTGCTTAAATGTATCTGAAAACAGACTCCAAAAGTGCATAATCCTGGTAGCACAACTATTTGGGATTCACTGGATCACATAGCAACATTTTAACTTCATTTCCTAAACTTCCATGCCTTAAAGCAGATAAAAAATGTTGAATAAATAGACTTACAGAGTATTTAAAAATTAATTTTAAAGTATTCTTCTATTCCAGTTTTAAATTTCATCTGAGATGCAGCCCAGGACAAGCTTCCAAATTTTGCAAACCTGGGGAATTAATTTTTAATCACACCACAAGCTTGACACCAGTAACAACACCCTTGGTTGATTAAAGCTGTGCGAGATCCTTGATCTAACATTACTTTGGACTATTTATTTTGCACAACTTGTGCTGAACAGCCTAACAGTGAGTCTGACACAAACATTCCCTGGTGCTTGTTGGTATCTTAGGTGCTGCTCAGATGCTACCATGTGGCAGCATGGTAGGGACTTAGCATTTGGGTCTTAGATTATGTTCCCAGTAACACTTCTGGATCTGCACTCACACTGGAATTCACACATGGTCAGTATCCAATCCCTATTTTGCAGCAGTGTGCAGACTTATTGCAAGTCTACACATAGGCTTAGATATATTAAAATATTTTCATGGAAGTTCATTGGAGTTGAAATAAATCTCCTTTATTGCCTAAGACTTGATTTACAGGAAATAAAACAGGAGTCATTTAGAATGGTGGCTGCTGCTCTAAGACAATTTGTCCCCTTGCCTGGCAGATGGATGGCTGTAATGCCACCACTTGATACCATGCCCAATTGTGACTGTGTCATTTTGTCAGAGCCTGCTGATTTTGTGTCGAAATTTGCTGTTGGATTAGGGGTTTTGCCAATCCTGGCAGAAGAAAAAGGCTATTTAATGTGTCCTGAACTGCCATATGGTGTGGATAAAAAGTAGTTTCATGGCAGTCATGAAATCTGATGCATATGAGTAGGTCCATATTCCCTGTCACATCGTGCACCTGCTGCAAGCAGGTATTCACATGGAAAACACCCAGCAGAGCTCTTGATCCTGGGTGTACCTCAGTGTAAGAAAACAGCAGCTCCTTCTTATTTTTTAATGCACATGGAAAAGCCACACAAGCTGGAATGTGAATTGATGAAACTCCCAGCTTATGGTGCAGCTGATTAAATTATGTAGCATAATATTAATCTCTCCTTCTGCCCTTTATGCCTAACATTCAGTCAGAATCTCATGTGTGTTCCTAACATACTTTAAAATTGCCATTCTATTTGAGCCTAGATAAACAAAATATGCAATGGAAAGAACTGATAAGAACATTGCCTCCAAATTCAAGGAAAATTCATGAGTCTTAGTCGAGATCTTCCACTGTTTTTCCATGATAAATCTCACCCTGCTTCTTCATCCATTTCTGCCAGTATTGAGCCCAGTGATATCCCCTAATACAATTCTTATCTCCTTTTCCTTCACTTCCTTTTTTCTCTCCCCTTGCTCCCTTAAAAAAGCATAAAAGAAAATAAGTGGAGGCAGTTTTCTCCTCCAATGAATAACAGCAAGAACTCTGGCTCTGCTGTAGCTTTAGTAATTCAGTCCTTTTCCTGCAGCAGCCTTCTCAGGGATGTTCAGCAGTGAAGAGATTGCCTTTGGAGTAGAAGTGAATGTCACCTTCATACACAAATGCAATTCTGCTAATGTTACAAGTACTAGAAAATTCTACTGACAGGAACATCCTTATCCTTACCAGTGCTCAGGTCAGACATTCTGTAACTAACCCTGTCCCTGTCAGCCCCCAGACTGCCATTCCAAAACACCAGTGTGCCACAGAGCCGCCTTTAACTACCATTTTGCTTCCTTATATTCCTTTGGTAAAAGGAAAAAAGCTCAGGATGTCTGTGGACTGTGTCTACATAAAGACTTGTGAAAGGAATGTATTTTGATAAAATTTATATGGAAATACTGTGACCAGCAACTTTTCAGTTTGTTTTAAGGAGTATTCTCCTTTTAGGAGGGAAAGAATGGGGCAATATGAAGGCGATGAGACAGAAGACGTGGTTATTGCACAAGAGAGTGAGGTAGCTGAACCCAGCTCTGGAGGACAGAGATCAGAGCCTCACAGGGCCCTGCATCCAAACCAATTAATTCCCAGAGGTTCTGAGAGAGTTGCCCTGGTAGTTACAGCTTTGGGCACCCAAGAGGGCACATCCTGCTGGATTCACATCCCCAAACCCCATCATTTCAGCAGACGGATTGTAGGAATGTTCCTTAGTTGCATTTGGAATTAATCCTGTTAGTTAAGATCTATTTGAAGACTGATTCAGTGTTGACTCAACCAGGTACAGAAACTTCACACAAACACATCACAGAAATTGATGCCAGGCAGGGCACAGCCATTACCTGCAACCAGAAAATGATGTGTGCCCAAACCCTAACACCACAAGAATGTCTTCCCCAGGGCCTCTGCAGTCTGTGTAGCTACACCAGCTCCTAGGAAGAGCTCAGACATTCTCAGCAATGCTTCATGTGACATTGTTTTGCACCTGAAAGATCATAGAATCATAGAATTGGCTGGGTTGGAAGGGACCTCAGAGATCATCGAGTCCAACCCTTAAACCACCGTTGCGGTTGCTAGACCATGGCACTGAGTGCCACATCCAGTCTCTTTTTAAATATCTCCAGACACGGAGAATCCACTACTTCCCTGGGCAGCCCATTCCAATGCCAGATCACCCTCTCCAGAAAGAAATTCTTTCTAATCTCCAACCTAAACCTCCCCTGGCACAACTTGAGACCCTGCCCTCTTGTCTTGCTGAGAGTTGCCTGGGAAAAGAGCCCAACCCCCCCCTGGCTCCAACCTCCTTTCAGGGAGTTGGAGAGAGTGATGAGGTCTCCCCTGAGCCTCCTCTTTTTTAGGCTGAACACCCCCAGCTCCCTCAGCCTCTCCTCATTGGATCTGTGCTCAAGTCCCTTCACCAGCCCAGTTGCCTCCTTTGGACCTGCTCCAGGACCTCAATCTCCTTCCTGAACTGAGGGGCCCAGACCTGGACACAGGACTCGAGGTGTGGCCTCACCAGCGCTGAGTACAGGGGCAGAAAAGTAAGAAAGTAATCAAAACCCCCACTTACTTTAGGCTACATTCAGTAACTTGTCACTTGCTGAGTCTTGTCACTCCCTGGGCATATCCTTGCCCTAGGAATACACATGGGCAGTGCCAGCTTATCCTGGTCAAACACACAGCTTTATCACAAAACTTCTGTCCAGTCTGAGGAACAGTTAGATTTTTGCTTATCTGCAATGTTCACTGAAATCCTCCTCATAGTGCTGCCAGTGTAATAAACAGCAATGTCAAGCAGCATTTTCTGGATGGCATTCTTTTAAAAAACAAAAAGAAAAAAAGGCCAACAGATTCCCAGGAGGGTTAAAGATCTTAAGTATGTTAAGAAACCTGCTGATAATGTCACACCTCTCATGGCACTTCGTGAGCATCATCTGCAGGATGAGCACCCTGGCCTTGCAAAACTGAAGCTCCACAGCCTCTGCCTGACCTCAAGCATGTGATGATTCTAAGAATATTAAGTGAGATTACACACCTCAAGTAAGACCAATTAAGAAGCCAGGAAGAGACAAACCATGCCCAAGTAGCAGAACGTGTGCTCAGAAAAACTCCTGGAGCTCCTGGTTCTACCTTGCTCAAAATCTTTTGGTTGTTTTTACAACTTCTCTCTACTGGAAAGGTCCAAATTAGCACAGAAACAGTATCAGCCATCCCAGCTCTTACTGCTGCTAGGACAGCTTGCTTATATCCAATGTGTTTTATTTAGTTTAGCAAACAACTTTCCTGGAAATTGCTTTGTGTGCACTGCCTGTTTTGCTAAGTGGTATTTCCCCAGAGCTGGCAGATCACTCCACAGCAGCAGATGTGCAGGTTTTAGAAAATCACTACCATAAGGAATAGCATAATTATATTTACTGCTGTTTGTTACCACACCACACATCAAATAATAGGGATCCTGGTACAATTGAGACTCGTGAAGAACTTCTTTTCTTCCCTGCCATAATATACTTACTACCTTTTTTCCTTCTAATTGCAGCTAAAGATTATCAGCTTGCTAATACATTTTTCTTGCAGCAGAAGCCAAAAGGAGGCCCTGCTGAAAGCAGCTGAGAATGTCTCAAACATCAAAAGACTTTGGATTATACCCTTGTGAGTTTTTGACATGCCTTATAACTTCACTCTACTACTGGTTACTAAAACGGTGAAAGCATTGTAACAAATCATGCACTTCTGACAGCCCAACCTGCTAAATTTAGTGATATCTATGTGCTAGTTATCTGCTGAGCAGTAACACTGCACCAAGTTCCTCAAGTATGTCAAGTTTGCTGTTGAAAATGTGACAAAAAACTTCTGTAGCAGGACGAGTCTTTCTTGCTCCTGAGGCTCGACGAGCTGCTGGCCTCTCCATTGCCTCGCACAAGAGTGAGCTCCTCTCTGTGGGGGTGTGTCCAACCTTTATTGGCCCTCTGGTAATAGGGGGCCTGCCCTAACCAGGCACAGGTGGACTCACACCCACTCATTGGCAACTCGAGGCACCTGGTTTATCTTGTTTCTCTACAAACTTCTGCATTATTTTTATGTTCTGAATCAAAAGGAATTAAAAAGGCAGGAAATACTGTCATAGAATCATAGAATCATAGAATTGGCTGGGTTGGAAGGGACCTCAGAGATCATCAAGTCCAACCCTTGATCCACTCCCACCGCAGTTCCCAGCCCATGGCACTGAGTGCCACATCCAGTCTCTTTTTAAATATCTCCAGGGATGGAGAACCATGGGATGATAAAATTTCAGAAAGATTTTATTGAAGACACATTTCCAGACACTGTTTATTTGATAAGTGTTCCTATCCCTCTTTCTTTCATTTCTGATTTGAGATACATACACTGATTTCTGCTTTCTAGCTCATGGAAATTTCAGTTGTCACTGCATTACTCTGAGATACAATGAGAATATGTATTCTGTTTATCACACAGATGTGGGGCCAGAATAGTCATTTTCTGATTAAAGGAAAAGAAGAAAAAACAAAGTAGGAAATGACTTCAGTTCTCAAACTGCAGTGCCATCGACCTGAACAGCCTCTTAGAAATGTGCACTGAGTATTTAATAAATAAAGGACATAGAAGATGACAATAGAGGAAATTATTCCCTTAGGAATATCCTTGCACTCCTGGACATGCTAATGACAACACTCTGTCTTGGCTCAAGTTCCCACCTGAGAAAGCAAAGCTTGGTGTCTGGAAAATGAGTTTGTTCTTTCCCAAACCCATGGTGACTCCACATTTCCTTGGCTGGCTACTGTAAAATGGAGTCTGGTGAGGAAGAAATACTCTGGTGCAGGGCTGACATTTACACTGTATGAGGTGGATGGATGAAGTGCAGAAAAAACTGACCCTCTGTTGTTCCTTGAACCAGAGGGCAACTATTGTGGCACTGAGTGCCATGGTCTAGCAACTGCTCCGGTGGGTCAAGGGTTGGACTAGATGATCTCTGAGGTCCCTTCCAACCCAGCTAATTCTATGATTCTATGATTCTATGATTAGTCAATTATTTAAAAGATACAGTGATTGCTCTACTCCTTCAAAGGATACTTAGTGAGTTAGTGCTTACAGGAGGTTAATAATTAAACATTAGAATGCCCACTGACAGAATTCCATAGTCACAAAAACACACAAGCACAGAGTACTGGTTGTGGATCTTGATTCCATAATAAAGCTGACAGATAAAATCCATAACACAACATTCAGCTTTTTGGTGCCCAGATTTTTGATAGGTATAAAATTCCAAAACAAACACAGTTTTATTTTCACATTAAAAAAAATCATGACATGCTATGCCTTTGAATTACCAGTGTCTAAATATCAAAATGCCTCAGAATCTGTAATATTAATTTTTCCTCACTACAGATAACAAAGAGATCAGCTCCTACTATCTTCATCAGAGATATTCTAAGCATCCACAGCAAATTCATGTCATGTCAGGTCTGATGACAAATTTGAAAAATATTGTGTCATTTTTGGACAGGAAGCATATGTTGGAGAAACAGTTCAGAAATATACAGGTTGTGAGCAATCCTGACTTACTTCAATTTAGGCCACACTGGGTTAATGTTTATTGAGGCCTAGTTAGAGGCTTTCTGAGAATGAGCTACTGGGAAAGAGATAACTTAATTGGCAACAGAAGAGGAAAATAATTATGTGAGAAGAATCTTTCCGTGAGAATGGTATGTGTAATTGGAATACAAAGCCACCTGCTTGATAAGATGGTGTAAACAAGACTTCTCTATATAAAGTGAGTGCAAGTTGCTAATAAACAATTTCATACAATCATATTGATGTGCACATGGAATCCTTAAGCCTCCGCAGACTGTTTTCCCACAAGCATATCCTTCCTTTTTCACACCAGAAAGCCAAGCACAAATGACCAGCACAATTCTACTTTTGAAAAAAAAAAAAAAACAAACCAAAACCAAACCCTAACCAACAACCCACAGAACTACAAACTCTCCCTTCCTAACTCTTGCACACTTGTCATTCAGCATGAACTGAGACTGGGAAGGATTTTTTGGAACACAGCAGTCTCTTCAAAGCTTATTGCAAAACTTGTCAAAATTAAGTTATGGGCACGGACTACAATTTAGGGAGCTCCTCTCACAAAGATCATGGACTACAGGAATACAAACAGAGTGACAGGGTCACTGTGGTCCAGAGGCCAGTGCTGACACTCAGTTTAGGGGCTCAGTTTATTGGAATCTGCCCTTGGCCCATGCAATTCCTGAAGAGATCTCAGGAAATTCATGGAAGAAGTATGCCACCTGGCACTGGCTGTATGCAAAACCATGTTCATGATCACAGCCACAACACCCTGTTGATAGGATGGGTGATGGATGGCCTGGCAAACACCCACAGCTTCTCACTGCTGCTCTCAGGTTGCTGCTACAGATGAACTCTGCTGACCAGGACCTTCTGCACCTCCCTGCTCTCCCAGAGCACTGTAGTTGGAAGGTGGGCAAGTACTTTGAAGAGAACAAAAATTTTTACCCTACACTGTAACAACAAAACATACCCGACAAGAAGACAGAGTCAGACTCATATTTAGTTTCCTCTGACAGAGCCTTCCTACTCCACCTGTGCCAAACACTCTGCCAAACACCAAAGTTTTATGGCTACAAAAGTATTGACTCAGTAGTTCACAGAACTATTGTCTGCTTTCTAGAAATAAACAGTTTCACAAGCCTGCAGATGATTACCAGATAAGAAATCAAAGGAGAAAACACTGAGATGAAACGTGATGAACAAAGTAACTCGAAAGGACCAAGTTCTTCCTCCCGCTATTTATTCCCCTTCCCTAGGGAGCAGGGTTACTCTCCAGTTTTAGCTTTGTGACATTCAATTTTCTTTGACTAGAAGCAATATCAGCAGCACAACACAAGGTGATCCTCTCAAGAATTTTTTTTTCCCAGATAAACAAAACTTGGACAAGAAATGTACAAGGAAATGAAAAAGCACAATTGACTTAAATGCTTTTTCTCTTTCAGTTATTCAGAGGTTTCCTGTTCCATAAATCTTGTCTTATTGAACACTTATTGCCACTTGCTTATCTACCTATGTGCTTCTATTAATTTTCTTAGAAAACAAATATTTTACCCTTTAAAAGATCTTGCGTTCTTTAGATAAAACACTAACATACACGCTGTAATAGGAAGTAAACAAACTGGACCAAACACAAGGAGTTTCTCTGTCCTAAAACTCTGCTCCCAAGTTTCAGAGACTGAAGAGCCTTAAGAAAGGGACCAATTTTATCAAAAATTTGTACTATTTGTACAGCTTGTTTTAATCCATTAAATATATACATTTTTTTATATATGCAATGTGTTTTTGCAATATTGATGCAACAATTTCATTAAATGTCAGCACAGAAAACTCTGGAAAATTGAAATACAGATCTAAAATTCTCAAATCTCTCAGCTGACAGTATGGCTCTGCCCCTTCCATTTCCTTGCTCCTCAATGAGGAAAATTAAACTCTTGAAATCTGCTACAG
The DNA here is from genome assembly GCF_003957555.1 of Calypte anna. Lineage (NCBI taxonomy): Eukaryota > Metazoa > Chordata > Aves > Apodiformes > Trochilidae > Calypte > Calypte anna. Next base: position 3,124,983 of record NC_044259.1, on the reverse strand, counting down.
TGTTACAAAAAGGAGGAAGAACATTAATTTATGTCATCAATTCCCCAAATAGCAACACTAAACTGAAAGAAATTGCTGAAAATATTGATTTCACTGAAAGAAAAAGAGCCTGAGCTGAGAATGAGACAGATGTTTTTCTAACTAGCAAACCTGGGAAAGGAGAATGCAGCTTTAGCTGCAACCTTTCTAATTAGCCTCAACCTTTCTAATATTAGCATCAAATGCCTACTACAAACTACATCAAAATGCCTGCTACAAAGATGCAAACAGAGCTAGCAGTTAAATTCCCCAGAACACCCTCTGCATCTTCCTGCCCTGCCACTGCACATGGGCTGCAGCCTGCAGAGCATTTGCTGCTGCCCTTGGCAGCCATGCAGAATGCCAAGGACTGGCTGTGATTCCTGGGTTTCCTTTCCAGGTGGACACTGGCAAAATATCAGGGCCAGTCCTGCCTCTTCCAATAGAATGAATGGAAACAAACAGCCTGGTCATTACTTGAAGGAATAAATGGAGCTCTTCATTGAGGATCTGTGTGATATTCAGGCATCAGAGAGGGAATTCATAGAATCATAGAATTGGCTGGGTTGGAAGGGACCTCAGAGATCACCAAGTCCAACCCTTGAACCACCGTTGCGGTTGCTAGACCATGGCACTGAGTGCCACATCCAGTCTCTTTTTAAATATCTCCAGACATGGAGAATCCACTATTTCCCTGGGCAGCCCATTCCAATGCTTGATCACCCTCTCCAGAAAGAAATTCCAGCTTTGCTACCTTCAAGGATCTGCATAAAGGTTGCTTGCTTCACACAGCGGTGATGTGTGACTGGGAACACTGGAGGAAGTTCACTGGGACTATCTTGGAAGCTACAGAATGGTGAGAAAACATTGCACAAAACACTGCACACAGTGAGCAAACTCTTTCTCCACTAACAGCTATTTTTGGTGTCCTCTCAGCTCAGTTGCATCCCAACATGTGTCCCCTGCCTTCCACCTTCAGCCCATTACAAATTCTTCTGTTTTGTAATTCATCTTCCATAGTGCCTGAGTGCTCCAGGAAGGTACTTCAGAGAAAGTCAAGTTTCAATGTTACAATTCTGAGCACAGAGAAAATCTGTCAAACTCAGAAGTGCAGGAAACTCAGGTTTACTTGGAGGAAATGGAGTATTCCACCAAAAAATTAAGAAGCATCTCTTGAGCACGTTCTAACCTTAACTTTCAAATTAAAACTTTACCCACAGTGTGTGGATTTCTAAGCAAAATAAAATTTTTTTAAAAAGGCATTTTTCTGTTTCCACGAAATGTCAAGTCCTTGTTCTAAAGTACAGCAGCACTATAAAATTTTCAAAGGAAATCTTCAATGCTAGAAAGCAATGACTTTTCCTTAACTCATTCTGAACCTTTGTTTTCAGAGCAAAAAAGATTTGATACAATTAATGAATAGACCACAAGTATAGAGAATTCCATCCCCAAGTGGCAGACATGGGTAAAATTCCAGACAACTGAAAAAGCAGAAGTAGAGAACTGTCAGCAGGCTTTAAATGAGGTGATTTCCAATGTCTCCCGTGTGTGTGTCTCTTTTATGTGTGGAAGAAAGCATAAACTGATTATTAAGAAGCAAAAAATTAAGTTCTATATTAAGTTAGAGATAATGCTAGGTAGCTCATTAAGTAAATTGGTCAGGTTGACATTTATCAGCTTTTTTTCTCTATATTTATATTACAATCTAATTCAGAACAATTTTTAAGGCTGGATTTTTTTTTAAGCCATACATTTAAGTACTTCAGCAGGCTACTGCTGAGATAGTCACATCTTAGCTGTTCAGAGCAGTCCACAACCTCTCACCTCCTGTGTCCTTGTCCAGGAAAAGGGAAGGTGGGAGGGCAGTTCAACTTCCATGCTAAATCTAAAATCAATCATGCTTGCAACCAATCAATTTTATACAAGCTTCAAATAAAAATAGAATTTCTTACTTTCACTATGAAATAGCCAGATTGAAATAGAACCTTCTTTCAGAAGTCTGGAGGATTTTTACCATGCTTTAAAAGATGGCATAAAGTCATTAACCTCCTGCACTCAGCAGTCTGAGGGGTGGGAGGGAGCATTAAAACCTTTTAATGAATGAGCCTTCAGTGGCTGGGTGAAGGAAGTTGTTGACTGCTGCTACTGTTCTTTAAATAAATAACCAAAGATGATAATGGCTTTGAACACAAGTATTTATACACACTTATGGTTGTTATTTTTTCCAAGTTACTCTTTCCCTAGCTATGATAATTCTCTCAGTATATCACACAAACATTATTTACTAACACTAAAAAGGTTCCCCACAAATTCCATCTTTCCTAAACCATGTATAAAGTATTTTATCATGCTATAAAAATCATAATTGATAGTAGCATTAATTAATGTGATTTCTCAATGAGACAACCATACTTCTGTAGTGTAAAGATATGACACTTCACTAACTGGAATGTTGTAGTTATATACAAGAAGAGAACTAAAGGTCCAAAGTAACTTCTTTTCTGTACATTGCAAAATTATTTATTTTTTTTTAAAGACATTTTCTTCTATTCAGGTATATAATTTGTCATAAGTTTAAAAACTATTCCTGGCAGGTGGGTGGCCTTCACCCTTTGGATTACATGCTCCAAACTTCTGGTAAGCAAGATGTGATGGTGGCATTTCATCATTTCATCCAGTCATCCAGGAGGGATTAGAAATTAATCTTTTTGGCTGCTTATAGTATTCAGAGTCATTATGTGTCCAACAGTTGAGAGGAGTCACATGCTCCTTTTCAGTGTAATATGTGTAATTATTGTCAGTTCTTCCATCTCAAGAATCATCAAGCTTTCCTCAAACCCACTTCAAACTCTGATTTAGCTCAACTCTGTTAAAATGTCTCCCTTCACTCAGCATAGTATTTAATGACTATAATGACTTCAGCTTCCTAAGGCATTCTATGTATTAAAATGATACAAACCAAAACCTGTAGGTAACCTCTCCTTCAGCATTCAATGTTCATGGGGGTGTAAAGCTGCAGGTTTTCCTTCCAACCCCTTAGGAAAGGACGAGCCACTTCCCTCATCAGAAATTAATTGTGAAATCACTGCCCATAAAGAGCATATGAGAATCAGGCAAGAAGAACTAAAGACCAAAAGGTTATCATACCATAGAGCAAAGATTTTGAGAAGAAAATGATGCCTTACATTTCTGACCTGAAGCCCTACTTCTGGAAGATAATCTGACTTGACCCTTTCCCGAGACATCAACACAAACTGCACAGTCCTGCACAGTGGTCAGAAAAACTTATTGGAGACAGCAAGTCAAAAATGGGGACAATCAGTTGTTTTTAACTGTGCAAGAAGAGCTGATGGGGCTTATGGAATCCCTTGAGTAGAAGTTACTTACAGTATCCTTGTAACAAGGTAAGTGGGGGTTAACACAAAACAGTCCACACAGAGGATAAGTCAATGCAAGTAATACAGTAGTCAAAGATTCATCATCTTGACAGGTTATGATGTCCTCACAGCAACCAGATTTCTGCCATCAAGGCAGTCCCAGATATTCTCATCATTCTTGTGATACACATCCTCAAAAATAAATCCAAGATTATTTCCAATTGCATATTTCATTTCAATTTTCATATTTCAAATGGCATTATTTCCAAAGCATGGCTTGCTGGTGGAAAATCTGTCCAGAATCACAATAGAGTTCCCTAGACATAAATCACATGATAACCTAATCTACAGGTTGCCTTCTCATTTTATTAATGGGTTGCTTCAAAGATTATGATTGTAACACAGAGAAAGGTGGAGAACTTTCTCTGCATCACCACTGGGCACCAAACCATCTGCAGAGCCCTGCTGGGAAAGTGCATTCCAAGAGACTGTTGAGATACACTGCAAGGGGGGATCAACTTCCATTTCAAGTCTTCAGCTTTCAAGGAATTGAGAAGAACTCAGTGTTCACAGAGATTTGCATTTTTCAGAAGTCAGCAATAAAAGCAAACCTGCACTGTGGAACTATTGAATTTCACAGCTGCTTTTTCATAAGCCACACTACACCCAAAACCTGAGTGATTTATGCACACGTGCAGACTATGGAAATTAATGCCAGTGATAAATTCCCTTAACTAGCCTGCTACTTGGATCTCTTAGGAACTGAACAGTAATTTATTGCATAAAAAGATCATTCTCTGCTGCATACGAGGTTTCTATTTGAAAGCACTGAAACAAAGTGAAAGGGATGGGAGACTTGGGTGCCCCTGTCCAAAATTCAGGGGTACTTCATAAGCACTTCTCTTCATTTTACCATCTCTAGTAACTAGATTTGTTTTCAGAGTCCAAAGTGTCAAAAAAAGATGGCCTGCACAGAGCATGAAGTAGCCCAATGCCTTTTAGTGATGAAAGTTGGCATAAATTCTGCACGTAACACCAATTGAAGTCACACCAGTCCAGAACAGGAAGCATCCCAGTCCCACTTTCTGAAGGAAGAATGAGAATGATGCACAGTGAGAATGTTAAAGTGAAAACTGGCAGTGACACCTCAGCTGTATTAGCATCATTGCAAAGACCCTGACTTATCAATACATCCTTACTTAACAAAGCTTGGGGCTTGTCTAAAAAGATGTGGCCTGAAACTCTTTTTATGAATCATTAGTAAAGAAAAGTCCAATAACTCATTTCAACCAGGCTTTTTCAGTTTACTTGGGCAGTTATCTGTCTAAAAAGAGCATGCTTTTTCTTTCCTGCTATCTATATGGCTTGTGAGGTTTAATTCAGAGTGATTCATAAATAAGTGGGAGGAAAGACCACTTAAAAATGTAAAGATCTGTAAAGTATTAGGATATCTAATTCTGCCTTACAGAAGTCCTTTCTGCAGCATTAAAATAGCCCAACACAGATCTATGTATATTCTCTCTGTGTAATCCTCACAGAAAGGTATATTAGATATACTATATATATATTTAAAAAAAAACAAAACACTCTAGGATGTGAAATCTAACCAGCATTGTATTCCAAAATTTTTTCATGAGAAGGCATTTCATTTCTTTACCTATAAGTCTCCTCTTACTCTTGGACCTTGAGCTATACTTCTAATATTGATGTCAACATACATATACCTATAAATACCCAGATGATAACCCTTATATATTGGCATTATACCACTACTGGGGGAGATGCCAGTGCAGAGAGGGCAGTGAAAGCTGCTGCTGTTCTGCATACAGATGTTTAGTGCTCAGTAAACACCAGTGCACTTGCTAGCTCAGCTTCTCCAAAGATATGAAGGAAGCACAGGCACAGCACACATGCACTGTGAAATCAAGAGAAGGAGCTGCAATGGCAGCAGTTTATTTATCTCTTGTATTTACAGAAGAAATCTGTAACCATTTGATTAATGTTGAATTATAGGCATTTTCTAAAAAGCTTCCACTCCCCACACCTATCAACAAATTACTGCTGACCCTTGCTGGCAGTTAATTCTGGACAGAAATGCTGCAGTAACCCAGACAAGGCAAACACATCTAGGGAGAAGATTTCCAGCTGTGGGAAAGAAAAAAAAATGTGCATTCTGATGTCCATCCACAAATCACCTACAGAATTTATAACAATGGGGCCAAATGAACTGCTATGAAGCCATCTTTTAATGCTGGTGAAGTATTAACACCATTGCAGAACAATGGTATCACGTTGTACTCTTGCAGAACAATAACTTCAATATCAAGACCATTTATAGCAGAAGCAAGCACAGACAGAAAGTGCACAGCTTTCACACAAGACACAAATACCAAGTCAAGTGACATCCTTGTGAATGTCTGTGCCAAAGATAAATCCAGCATTTACCCTAAGTGGGGTGATTTCTGAGACTGTTAATCTCCTGTGTCTGTGAAAAACTGATGTTCAGTCTTAAATTACCCAGTGCTTGGAGAGAGAGGCACCACTACTACAGCCGGCAATGCTTTCCTGCTTTGGTCAGCAGAAAATAAATGGTGAGGGACCTTGGAGTTTGGATTGAAAGGAAGCTGAACATGAGCCAGCAGTGTGCCCAGGTGGCCAAGAAGGCCAATGGCATCCTGGGCTGGCTCAGGAACAGCGTGGCCAGCAGGTCCAGGGAAGGGATTCTGCCCCTGTGCTCAGCTCTGGTGAGGCCACAGCTTGAGTCCTGTGTCCAGGTCTGGGCCCCTCAGTTCAGGAAGGAGATTGAGGTCCTGGAGCAGGTCCAAAGGAGGCAACTGGGCTGGTGAAGGGACTCGAGCACGGACCCTATGAGGAGAGGATGAGGGAGCTGGGGGTGTTGAGGCTGGAGAAGAGGAGGCTCAGGGGAGACCTCATCACTCTCTCCAACTCCCTGAAAGGAGGTTGGAGCCAGGGGGGGGAGGTTGGGCTCTTTTCCCAGGCAACTCTCAGCAAGACAAGAGGGCAGGGTCTCAAGTTGTGCCAGGGGAGGTTTAGGTTGGAGATTAGAAAGAATTTCTTTCTGGAGAGGGTGATCTGGCATTGGAATGGTCTGGCCAGGGAAGTAGTGGATTCTCTGTGTCTGGAGATATTTAAAAAGAGACTGGATGTGGCACTGAGTGCCATGGGCTGGGAACTGCAGCGGGAGTGGATCAAGGGTTGGACTTGATGATCTCTGAGGTCCCTTCCAACCCAGCCAGTTCTATGATTCTATGATCCTGTACTGGATTTGGTTGATCCCACCGCAAAGTCAATTCTTTTGCAATCTATTGCCCCATTTTGTCATTTTGACCAGCTCAAGGCTGTGTCCTGCCATGTTCACTTTGGAGTAGAATAAAGACAGGGTAGGTACAAGCTTATATCACAACATGCAGTTTCACTCCTTGTTATTTAATTTATCTATTCATCCCTGCTGAACCAAATAAAAAATAGTTGCTCTGGAGATCATTTAGGATTTACAAAGTCATTTTTATCTGCTCAGTTAACTACCAGCTCCACTTCTAGAAAAGCTGACATACATGGGGAAAAAGAGATCTGTGTTTGGCTACAGCATACAGCACTGTGCCTGACTGCCAGAAAGTAATAAACACACACATGAATCTATCTGCTGTGGTTTTAATTTGAGATCCAAATTTCAAAGACTTTTCAAGACTATCATCTTTCCAACGGAAATAACCTCTTTCAATTTAAAAACCTTTACATTCTTTGCAGAGTACTTCCAAGACCATTCTCACCTATTTCTCAAGTCAGCTATTCCTCAAAGCCCCCTTTTCTTTCCTAGGAATTGCACATTTTTGCACCATCTACTCCTCTCCGTCTAAAGCTCAATAAATGATATAGGGTTTTTCTTTTTTCCTCTTTCCATCTGTTGCCCCTATAAACCTCGAGGAGCTGGATACTTAAATTTCAAAGGAAGTCTCATTGAAATTCTAGGCTGCTCAGTTTTCTCCTGCTGACTCACCTGGGCCCAACACTTTAATCCAAATCTATGTGAAACATCTCCAGCTCTGTATTAAGTTGCTTTATAGAATATCTTTCCTCAAGGAAGCCCATAAATTCTTTCTCATCTAAGTGCTCATCAGACTAAAAGGGAAAGGAATGTCTTGCAAGGTGCCTGTTAAATTCCAGTTTGCTCATTTGCTCATTACTGCATCCTTCCCTCATTTTATTTACAAGTTGTTTACTTTTCATTTAAGCAGGGATCTAATTTTCATATTTGCATCCAGAGGAAAGCATTCCATACAGTACTAACAGCAGCTTTGTAAATGCCTCTAAAAAGTGAAAATTGAAGCACTATTCTGCAGTGTGAGTTAGATTTGGTTTTTTTTCTCTACCAGAAGCACCTTTCATTAATGCTTACCAACACTTTCAGTTCATTAATTCTCATTCTGTAAATGGAAATGAAAACAAGTTCCTCCACAGAGACCCCTTTTTTAAAGGCAGTATCTCAAGTCTCTGACTATGTGTCAAATTAAAATCCTGGAGCTGTGAATTCATTTGCAAGCTGAAGCCTCAGGCAGCACTCCTGCACATCCCAGTTGATGCCCTGCACTGCACAATGCACAACGCTGGGGAAGGAGTTTTAGCAGAACAGCAAAGCCCAAAAGCAACTACATTAAACTCAGAGCAGAAGTTGGGTTTTTTCCTAATGCTTTGGACACTTCTGGATTTAATAAAGACTCGAAATTAAGGGTGGAATTCTCTTGTCTGATTCCACACAGGCAGTGCCCTTTGATGGATGCTCCATAGCACTCCTGCAGGCAGGGGGCTGCTGCCAGTCCTGGGCTCCATCTGCTGCCTGGAAAAGGAGAGTTCCATGGATCAGGTGTCTGACAGCACAGCTGTGTTTCAAGCACCTAAACCCCTGCTTCAGAAATAGAGCCATGTCATGTCAACTCACATCACAGTAAGTTGGGGCTACAAAAAAATCCAACTCAACTTGTACTGCCAAAATCCAGTTTGAAGATGATCTTCCCAAAAGACATGCAAATAGCTTTGTGCCTTGTTTATTTTGCAAATGTCAAGATGTAGGTGAGCTGGTGGCTAGCACAAAGGTTCAGGATGCTGAACAGCTAGAGACTTCTCCAGCAAGATGTTAGACATCTTGAAAGGAATGGGACTAGCACACTGACGTTATTAGGGAGGCAGCTGGAGGTGACAGTGAAGAAAATAGAGAAATAGCTGACAAGAAAATCAAGTTTCTTCATTCTGACCAGGTACTGGGAAAGCTTCAAGATTTATTTGCCATCATCTCACTTTAAATGCTTTGCTGCAGTCTCTGCAGACTTGTTTGTTTGTTGCTGAAGGTTTTTAATACTATTTTTATTGCCTTTTTTTGGCATGCAATCTTGATGACTGATTTTAACTGCAAGGTGACTAATTCATGGCAAAGTAGAGGGTGCAGATCTCATAATCAGAGCAGCAACACATAAGTCTGGCTGGAACAAACAGATTTGAATAAACTTCTCCCTCTGACATCAGAATAAGACTTACAGTGTGAGTTTCTGCAATACACCCACTATGATACCTTCATTGATGTTGAAGTGTACTGAGGTGAAGGTCCCAGACTTGAGAAATGGAACAGATCTGAGGGCTGACACAGTTCTCTGAACTCTTTTCCCCTAAACAGTTCATCTTGGCATTTTCAGCAGAACTATCAGGATCTTTCCAGCTCAAGTGTTATCACAGGTGCTCTAAAAGCACTGTGCAACTAAACATACAAGGAGAACTCTTTGTTCTTTGAAACTTTGGAACTGAACAACCTAGACCTTAAAAGGTCTAAGAGCAGCTCTATTTGAACAATCTGGCAATTTTCACCTTACATCCCAAAGTCTTAAAAATCATCCTCCCAAAAGCACAAGCTGCAGGTCTGCAGGCAAAGTCAGAGAACTGCAGTATGGAACTGCTGCTTCCAACAGCAGGCAGCAGAGCACATGTATTGATTTTATACAGCAAAAACATCATTACCAAACTTCATCAAAACCAGATACCCAGCAGACCTGTTTCCAGTATTATAACCCAACCTCTCCTTCCTGCAGAACTTCAGTCTCAATGTGTGCAAGCTCTGCTCCAGGAAAGCTCACAAACACACCAGGCTCAGTTGAATCCTGCAGAGAACTGTGATAAGAACAACCTATGCAGCAAGTATCTTCATTATTACATGGTCATGAGAAGTTGCTGCTGTGCCAAGGAGCTCCCCACAAATTAAGCCCAGAAAAGCTTCTGGTTGTCTGAGCATTAGCAGTCTGGGTTGTTGACAAGAATGGGTACACCACAAGAACTTTGACTTTCTTGACTAACCCTAACCCAAGCCACTGGGTTCCAAAGGGATCAGAGCCTGCTCTGTTATATACTGGGGGACTCTCGGGACAATTGGTTTTAAATTTACCACGTGGAAAAAATTCAAAAACTGTTGGTCACATAATGTACCAGATGCCTGTCCCCAGATTAAGGAAAATTCACTATCAAATTGAAACAGTTTAGCTGATTTTGATTTATCTGCCCAAGACTTCACTCTGCAAGCACTAAGCCTTGTCAAACCAGGAAGCCTGCACTGAAATTCCAGTCCTTAGAGGGGACACTGGACCTACTGTCTGCTTTCACAAGTGCCACAGCCAAGGGCAAGCATGGCAGGGCTGAGATGAGCACCCCCAGCAGATGTCTTCAGCCTCCAGATGTGAAATTTAGGATTGACAAATACCTGTCTGCAGACCCCACTTATCTATGCTTCTGTGTGCTTGCAAATGTCTACAAAAAGAAAAGTTCAGAAGAGCCTTCAGAGACTGTCACAAAAACTGAACTTGCCACCAAGACTCTCAAATGAAGTAGTCATTTTGGCTCTGTGTTTTGGGTTGCTCCCCATGTCCAGAAAACCAGCAATAACTGGAGATGGCAGGGACTGACTTTTAGCCTTCTACATTAAGTCACAGACAAACAGGTAGGAGAATGCCAGGAAAGTGGGGTGGTAACGTTCTGTCAGTCTGATGCATTTTTTTCAGCAGTACGTTCAGATTTAAGCAATACAATTTTAATCCCATAAGGACATATTGCTAATTAAGTTTCAGCAGTATAATTTTACATCCATTCTTAAATCTAAACATAAACAGATCAAGTATCATTATATCATACATCACCATACATCAGATCATCAAATATTTGAGCTGCAACTGGCATCTGTGTCACCTTCAGAGACGTTCTTTATTATTTTAGCCTGAAGCTCTTCTGTTTCTAGTACACCACTTGCATTCTCATCATTGCTGATGAACTAGTAAATCATGCCAGTAGTACTCATACTATTCTCTCTTCTCAAAACTGGAATTAAATGTGAAAAATGGAAATTGCACTCGTGCATTCTTAAAAGGCCCACACAATCATAACTCAAAATACTTTTTTGTAAATTTTCTATTAAAGTCAAACTGGCAAACTTGTCACTCAAAGCAATTTTCTGATACAATACTCTGAACCACTTCCCCTGGGGGATGGGACCATGGGATCCTCACCACCAAATGAGGATGCAGCCTGTAAATCTATCAGTTAATGGATATTTAATCAAATGGAATTTTCATTGGCATGTGTGATTTTCTTTTTAAATCTAAAAGACTTTATCTGTATCCTTCTCCAGGCCTCTCCTAGTATGGCTCTCCCCAGCAGGGCTTTCTGAAGCAGAGAAAGAGCTTGAGAAAGGCAAATTGTTGAGAAGCTGCTGAGATGAGCTGTGTGCCTTGTCCTGCTCACAGCCATGCAGGCTCTGATTCTGAGCAATGAGCACAACTCAGCCAGTCTGGCTCATGCCTTTCTCCAGATAAATAAACAAGGGGAAGAAACTTGAAAGGAACAAAATGGTTCAAAGTCCTTTGCCTGTAACTTGTCAGCACTGAGCAGCACCTCAGTATCCACTTGCCCTAAGGAAACCTGTGGTGTTAGGTATTAGAAGTGTGATTACACTTCCAGGCAATAGCTGACCTTGTATTCCAGGTCCTATGGCCTAAAGACACAACTTTGAGAATGTATGAAGAAAAACCAGGGGGTAGGCTGGACAGCCAGGACAGATTTTGAGAGGTTTGTACCAACACATGCCTTACAAAACCAGCATACATGTTACATGTCCAAGGGCTACACAGGAAAAAACATTGCTCAGAAGCTAATTCCACATGTCAGATGAGATGGATGTGAGCATTTGGTGTGCATTGTCATGAGACATCAGCTTTGGGAAATAAGAAATCTCCTGAGCAAGCTTCTATTGCCATGAATGAGGGCCATGCCTCTACTAATGTATTAGTTTATCACTCCATTAAAGGGCATCTCTAAAGGTAGCTTGATGGGCATCTGAGTAGGAACCTCATGTCCTAAATACAATCATTTTTTGCTTTTCCTTCCTGGGACCTAGTTGTCCACTTCATTCCACAGTGAGGGCAAAACCACTCAAGAACTTTGCCAGCTAAAGGACTTGTTGAAAGGACCCTGGGCTGAGCTTATTAGCGCTCAGAGGAAAGAGTTCAACAACCAAGTGATTATTGTTTTTTTTTTAATGTTCCTTGAATATCAACTGCTTGTGAAAGCACATCCACTAGGGCTGTGCAAATCAGTGCAAGATGTATTCAGAATTAACACTTGGATTGCTCTCCAACCTGGCAAGTCATGACTTGGAAAATATATTTCTCAGGGAGAAAATGACCCAGCAGGATGCTTTGGGCATTAATACAAGTATTAAAGCAGGTGTCAGGGCAAAATAGAAGTTCCTGGCTCCTCAAACAAATGGACATGGAATGGGCCACTCAGATATCACCAGGGTACTGTTAGATCATGGGGTATCACACTGGACAGGCTGTCAGAATCTGCTCTCCAGCTTTCCCTTCCTCCAGCTGCTTGGTTTGATCATAGCATGTCATAGCCTGATAAAATGAATCTCTGGAGTTAAGAGGTGGTTCAGATGTCTCATCCCTGCCTTGCTGCTGTAGAGGTGTTGCAGTTTGGTCCAGGATTCAGCAATCAATCACAAACAGAAGTTCCTTACAGACCTATTAGCAACAGCTGAGGACACCATCCTAGCTGTAAATATTCAGATACAAGTAGAAAGAGTCCAGCTATAAACATACAAACATGAACTTATCAGTATGGCTCACAAAGCAGACCTCCCCTCCCATCCCTTTGGGAGACCATACCAATCCTCCCTGGGAAGTCATTCTGTCCCTTTGCAGCCTGGGAGCCACTGCCAGGAGGGAGCAGCATTCCCAGGAGGGGGGCAGGAAGGGAGCAAACCTCAGCCTCTCCATTAACCCCTGGTGTGTGCCCAGGTGAGCCCCAAGGGATTTCCAACCTGATCTTAGGCTCCCAGTTTCACAGATCCCCTACAGATCAAAACCATCCACTCCATCACGAGAGGGGACTCAATGTGCAGAAAAATTCCAGCAGCTGAGCTCTCATGCTGCTCTTAAGCAAAGAGACAGCAAGTCAGAACAAGAGTAAGCACTAAGGAAAAGACTGGGTGACTTTTAGGAGCAGTTTTTCCCACACTTAGGTTTTTTTCCTTAACTTTTCCACTGATCAGCTCCCATTTTTCACTAGAGCATTTTTTTTGTGGACAATGTGCAAAATCTGCTGCCCATTGTATGAATGCACTTGGAAGGAAGGTGTTACAGGGAGTCTGCTTCCTCCTTCCTTATGCCAGGACTCTGATGCTGGAAAGTGATGGAGCACTTAATTAAACCAGTGTTTAATTCCAGTGCACTCCAATCTGCCCAGGAACCTTCTTTTCTTCCCTCATTCAAGACTTCCAGCAGTCTTGAAACACACCTGGTATCAAGTCTAAATTAAGAGTAAAATTAAGTTTGGACAGCAGAACACATGTTCTTACATTTAGTACCAGAATACTTATCTTCTAAACAGATAATTTTTACAATGTTTTAAAGAAGGTTAGAAAAATGTTTGTATACTTCTGATTTTAACAAGAGGAAGAAGAAATCAGCTTGGGTTATAATAGAAGAATTAAAGCACAAGTATTACTCCCTAATTAATTCTGTCTGTGAGTAAATCAAAGCTCTAATTAAAGACACAAAATCTGCTCAATATTGTGGAATATTATGCAAAATGTTATTCCTAGCACTTACCAGCTAAAATATAATGTCTCACTAGAGCTGAAGCAGCAGTTTTAAAAAGAATGTCAATTTTTTTGCCACTTCCTTATAGGTCCATACATGGGAAGTGCCTGATGAGAGAACCATTTCATTTTTATAAGTATTCTGTAAATCCTCACTGAGAAATAGTCCAATTCTTCCTGTAAAGACATGTCTTTATTTAAAGAAAACAAATCACTACAAAAAGCCTTGAAATTCTCAGACTATTGTGAAATATCAAATAATGTCCTTTAGCTCCAGAGCTGTCGACACACTTGGAAAAATTATATTTGACCTTCTTTTCCATGTGCTGTCCTATGCACAAGCTCACTGTAACCTGCCACTCATATTTCAGCTGCATTATTAAATAATAACACAGCCTAAATCCTGAAAGTTACTCCAGCAAGAAAGACTTGAATCTACTCTGCTTAACTTAGCTAAAGCGTCTTGGCTTTTTTCACAAAGACAAGCAACTTGCTCACTATCTAAAGATGGTAAAGAAAGGATGTGGGATTCAGACTCTTTCACTATAGAATATACCACTGCTGTTCTATCCCACAGAAAAATTACACCTTAATATCACTGCAAGATAAAACAAGAGAATTGTCATATGACAGCACTGCCATTCATTCCAAAAGCCTTCAGGGGACTCAGTGCTGCTTTGCAGAATACATAACAGACATTCCAGGAGAATTAGACTGAGTCTTCAAAGTGTGCATTTTTGAAATTATTTCCTCTAGCATTTGAAAAATGAAAGAATTCTGAAATTTTTTTGAAAATTTTTTCTGTTTCGAAATAAACTCCTAAATGCCAGTGGAGCTGCTTAATGAGCTGTGCAGGTTACTGTAGTTCCTTTCTTTCTTTTGTATATTTATTTTAAAATAAGACCATGTGCCACAGTTTAATGCTGGGCTGGCAATTAAACTAAATAACAGTTCTATTAATCCCCCTCCCTGATAAAGAGAGGAGAGAAAATAAGGGAGAGAGACTGATGGGTTGGAAAGTAAACTACACAGCTTTAATGAAACAGGAATGATAAATAGGAAAAATTACTAAATATAAACAAATATACAGGAAAATTGATCCCACGTTCCCCCCCCCCTCTCTCCCAATCACTCTCACATCCCCACCGAGGCTGCAGGGTAGCCCTGGGAAAGTCCAGGCTGGAATCTGGGGTCCTGCTTCACCTCAAGTTTCAAGGCCAGGCTCCCAAAAGGCACACGGCAAATGAAAATGCAACCCCCAAGGTGTTGGGAAAAGAACCAATTTTAACTTGAGGAATCAAAGCAAGAGAATTCTTAACTTTGTCACCTTGAAATATGACCCCAAACAATATTTGTCAGCTCTTAAAACCAGGCAGATTTCTCCCCTGTACATGGGATGGGAGAAAGAAATATTACAGACAAGAGCAAGCACACATGCAAAGAGAGAGAACTCATTGCTCCTAGAGGACAACTCCAACTTGCTGATTTGTGCAATCCCTTGCACGGCTTGGCAAAGGGAATGTAGCAAAATAGCTGCATTAGAACCATTAGAAAATCAGCTTTATATCCTGTCAGCATTCCCAGATGCCAGAGGCTGGAAATACACAGATAGGGGGAGAGTAGAAGAAGCTCCAGCTGATTCATCCTCTGCAATGGGGTCATACTTGGAGCAAACCAAATTCAAAGATTAATATTTCTATTTTGCACTGCTATCTCCCTGTACACAAAAGAAAACAAAATGTGTGTCACTAGATCTTATAGTGATGATGAGTGATGTTTATCTGCTGCTAGAAACTTGCTACTGGCACACAAGAAAATGCTATGAACATAAGTTTACAGTTTTAAACCCTTGTGCTCTTAGTGTGAGGCTGGAGTATTTTGACTCTTCTAAAAAGAGGAGTGTAGATATTTTTCCTGACTTCACCATTACCTGCTGAAAACAGTGATTTTCCAAAGTAAAAAAATAAGAAATGAGATGGAAACAATTGAGCTGAGATGGAAACAAAGGTTTAGAGGCAAGTATCTGGGAAGTGATATGGGAGGTTTAATCAAAATGCTTCTATGTCAGACATAGTTAGAATAGAATTGGCACCTGGACAACTTCTGGAACTTCATTTGAGGTTTTCCTGTTTCTGCAAACAGCACAGCACAGAGATGAAACTCCAGTGGTGCTTCTTTCACAAGCTCATTTTCTATTCCTATAACAATGCACCTTAATTCCAATGTAATGAGTGTTCCTGCCAGCAACACGTTTTCATTTTCCTAAACCTCTGTCTGGGGACTTCTCAGGGCTGACAGTGCTGTTTTAGGGCCAATTTCTTGCAGTCATTGTTACCTATTCCTATTCACAGCCTTGCCCAGATGCACACTTCATACCCTGGTGCTGTCCCACCTGACTCTGCATTAATTCTTTCTATTTCAGTTTTGCTGCTACAACCTCAAATTTTGGCAACTATGTCCCCAAGGACTTGATCACATCATTCATTCTATGAAAGGAATGTAATTAGCTTTCCTGACTGGTAAAGGTTGATTCAAGTTTTTGAGGGCTGAAAAGTTAGGAAAGTTATGGATTTGAAAGAATGAAATTCCATATTTATGTGCTAGATTTACTCCAAAACAGTGCAGTGCTCTTTAGGACCAAGTAAATAAATAAATAAAATGTAAAGAAGTAGATGGAACATAGATCAGAAGATGCTTTATAGCAGTACTTTTAGTACATACTGAGTTCTTTGTCCTTTTGTAGCACATAATCCTCTTCTTCAGACCACTTTTCTCCACATTCTAATTTTCTGCTACTCATCTCTTGCTAAACTTCATATTCTGATACTTCTTTGTCCTCAGAGCCCTCTTCCTAAACCCTGTTTAATCTCTGGGTTTATTTTCATGCTTTTATGCCACAAACTAACTTTCTGTTCTGCCTTGCAATGCTTTGTGCACGTTTTAATTGTACTAATTTTCCTTTCTGGGTCATTGCTATACCAGCAATCTTTCCAGCCAGAGAAAGGGATTACATTCTCCAGTGTCACTGCATTTTCCCACTTTCTGCCTTCAGGGATGAGCAAACCCAGAACTGTGGTTTTGGGAGAACTCAGGTAGGATTAACCAGCACTGGTTGTAATCCAATTAGTGCATGTACTTAGACCAATAAAAACATGGACTTCAAAATGAATTAGTAATTAGCACATGTACCTTCAAACAGATCTCAGCAGCCAGTCCAATGCCACTTGTGCCTTCTGGGCTAGGAAAATCTGTACCAGCCACAACAGAGAAAGGAATATGATCCAGAGGGTCATATATAGGCACAATATAGGAAGGAAATGAGGAAGAACCAACCAAAGATTCTCTAAAATGAAGCAAGAGGAAAAAGAGCTGTGATGGCTTCTGATCCTCTCTAAGACAGAACATGATGAGAGCAGCTGCCCTCACCTAGGAGCTCCTCCAGCATCCACTCTTCAGAAAATACACTGCTAAAACAAGGAACATCCAAGATATCCAAAGAAACTCATTAGATCATCACATCAGTATCCAGCTAATTTTGTCTTGGGAACCAAAGCACACAAGAAATTCAGATCAGGCTCAGGGCACGAGGTTTATTTCCCAAATATATATAAAAAAATTCCTGACTTATAATTTGTCAATAACACCAATACCAGTGGCTGTTAAACTTACCATTCTGGTCCCCAAAAGTTTAGGCTGTGGCAGAGTGACTTTTCAGAATTCCCCCTGCGAATATGTTATCCATCAGCCATTCTTTTAAAATATCAAAACTAAAACCTAGAAATAAGTTACAGCTAAAGAGCAATGCTTTGTGTCCCTTAACATAGATTTTCAGAGCACGGATTTGGAACAGAAAGCTTCATTTTCTAGATTTTAGCTACATGAAATACCATAAAATTTCTTAACATCTCCCTCCACTAGTCTCCTTACCTAACTTTTATGAGGGTTTTAAGCCCTTCTGAAACTTTGAGACTTAATGCATTGGATATTCTGCTGGATGCTTATTTTTTTCCCTCTAATTATTTTATGGGTAACGTCTGTGTTCAGTAAATGGGAAATCTCTAAATACAGTTACATTGTATTAATAAGCCAACATCTCTTGGTCCTGATGTTTAATTCATTAGGTTTTATTAGTATATTTCTAGAAGATTTAATTTGTACGTATTAAGCACACCAGCCACACAATCTCACACTCAGGATGTGTCATTAAGCATAATCCCTAGTAATGAATCTTTTCAAATCTCTCACACAAAACACTCCTCCCCATTTTCACTCCACCTCAGATGCTTCTTGAGAAGCTTAATCAAATTTATTAGGAAGGAAGCTAAAAATTCCCATTGTGCTGTAAGGTATCAATCTTCGCTGTATATAGATTTCCACTTATCCCATGTGTCACCATTATTTTTGCTGCAAGATTTTAGGAATAAAGGGGGCTAAAAGAATATCCCATCCCTCAGCTTCAGTACCTGCCAATTGCTGCAGCATTTATTAACAGAACTGAGATTGTGGTGTGAAGTTCACCCTCTCAGAGGACCAACCTTACCTTCATACCATTAATTATCTCTTTATTTCCTAAGACATCCTGCAGCTGGGAAGGAGGTGCACAATCTTAAAAGAAGAAGAAAATGATCTTTTAGGAGAAATATAATTTCTCACTAAGGCCCACATATTGGAATAAAGGAAATTAATCATCTGTTTATTTCCAGCACATGTTTAGCATTTCTATGGGTTTGTGTATCAAGACTTGATTACAGGATTATCAGAGCCTGGTTTTAACTAATCTGTTTTTAATGAGTGTGTGCTTGCCAGCCTGGTGCCCTTATCTCCATCAATTTTATTTCATTTACAATATTTTAACTTTGCTCCATGCAAGACTGAAAAAAGCTCCTAAAAGCAAAGAGAAGTAGTAAAAGTATTTTTTGAAGTCCTAAAATAAGCTTTTAATTAAGGAGAGCATTTAAAGATGTGCCAAGCTTAAGCACATGTGAAATTAGACTTCAACATTATGTTGTATTGGACTGGAATAACACAGTTTGAATGGATTTGCAACAAACACTTATTTATGTTGCACAAATTTTGCCTTCAGGAAGTCATCAATTTCTAAGCCTGGGACATTACCACAGCTGCTACCAGACTGTAAACACTCAAGGCAAGTGATCCCATAATAAAAGCACGCTGGTTATCATCCCACTGGTGGGCTAACTGGTGCACTGTTCTCCACAATAAAATGCCATTAGAGTAACAATTCCTCAGGGAATTCCTGGAGGCCACAGTGAGCTCAACTTCAAACAGTGTCTAAAAAGCTTTAGGTGCTACTTCATCATGCCACAGGCAGAAAGAGAAGATGATGCTGAGCAGGATTTTCGCTCATCTTTTATTCTAGAACCTGTGCTAGTCCAGCACCCATGGAAAGACTTTTGCCATGTAAGACCCACGTACCAGTGGGCACTGAGGGCTCTCCAGCCATGTGTGAATCAAGACTGGAAGCCAGGCCATGAAAATTGCTCTTATCCTGTTAGAAGTCCACATGATTAGGAAATTTTCCAGTGGTTATTTAAGCCAGTTTTAGGGAAACTTTGGAATAACAGAACTGAACTTCTCCAATGCCTCAGAAAATTTACTTCACCGTCTCGTCACACTTGTTCAAAGCTGTGTAGCTTTACAGCAGAGGGTAAAACACTTAATTACATCAGACTAAACTCTCCAAATGCCTGATTTGGTGTCAGATTTGACATCTTTGGTGTCATCTTTGAGTGGTGTCATCTTTGAGTAGCTTTTTATATAGCTAAGTTTACCATTAAATCCTCCAGAAAATTACTGGTATCTGGAGGCCTCCCCTAAAAGGCTTTGGATCAAGCAGAGTAAAACTCAGAAGCCCCTGAGGCTGCTGTCTAATGGTTGTCCCAGCCTGACCAGCAGCTTAACTTCAATTCCAAACACTGTTATTTTTTTTCAGCCCTACCTAAAGCTCCAAGAAGATCCAGTCAGGACCAGAGCCAGCATCAAGGGCCTGTCCCAACTGTGTTACCAACTCCATCTGACTTCTGTCAGAAAGTGATCTCTAAGAAAAAATCAAATTTTTTGTCCTTTGCATCTCTTTGTCCTTCCATATCACTTTCAGTCATACAGCACCAAAGGAAATAGGGAGAAATTTTATTGATATGCAAAAGACCATGAACTACAGCTGCATATTTATGAAAGTGAACTCCCCAAAATGTCCAAGTCTTGCTGTGACTGATGAAACCAGGGTAATCGAATCAGTCACTGTCAAACATCTAGCAATATTTCAAGATACAAATTCATGCAATTGGATTAAAATCTTTAACAGAATACTGCTTTTATATACAAGAATAAAACTAGTAAGTGTACTTATTAATTCATAAAGGAAGAATTTAGGACTAAGTGGCATATGGCTATGCCAAAATACAGCAGATCTGATGACCTGACCTATGATTAAAATAACGAACTACATTCCTTTATACTCACTTTTTGATGATAAATCTGTTTAACTCTTTTTACAAAGACAAGAGGTTAGCTCATGTGCTCAGAAACAGAACAGTACTGTCTCATCCAGAGGATGGAGCAAAGACACAAGGTAATGATTTTTTTTTCTAAATTAAATGTCAGGTGATGTAAGTAAACTGCTTACAACAAAGTGTAGCTGGCAGCTCATACTTGGGCACAGTTTCTACTGCAGAGCATTTGAGCTTCAGTTTCCTTGATCTCTGCTGTAGAAAGTAAATTATTATCAAACTGACTGCACCACTCTCTCCATTAAATGCAGCAAAACACAACCATGTTTGCCCAGATAAAATTCCCCAACATATTATTTAAATAAAGAGCCTCCAGATGAATATCTGTTTCAATGACCTTGGTTTTGCTGCACTGCAAACACCTCTGTGTAAACCAATGTGCAACCCAAGGAGATAACTGAGAGTGCCTGGTGTGAGAGGGAGAGGGGGAATCACCTGCACTCAGATTACCTGCACAGCACTTGGGCACCACAGGGCAGTGTCCTCCCTTTCCTACCCCCAGGGCTTCTGCCTGGCCCAGGGAACAGGATCCCAGCTCTCTCCTGGGATGGCTTCCACTTCCAGGGGAGTAAATCTCATTAGATTCATTTTATTTGGGAAAAATATTGAGGCCTTAAAAACAAATCAACCAAGCTATTTAAAAAAAAAAGTATCATCTGAAGTGTCAGAACCCCCAATTAATGGCAAGTAATTAGTTTGGCTGTGACAGACAGTGTGTCACTTTCTGTAATGAAAGCATTCTGTGTGGCATGTGCTGCACAGCACTCGCCTACATGCCATAGAGCCCCTTTCTTTTTGTACAGATCTGCTTCCCTTTTCTGCCAAGCAGCATAAAAAACAGTGAGCATAGATGATGTTTCTGAATAATATCTCTACTTCTTCAAATCACATTGAATTTTGTAAGCCATTCACATCATTTCAATGTTAACCACTGTCTGTGAGGACCAATATAATCAGCTTTGGATTTTCTCTATGGTTTTGTTTAGGTTTTTTTTGGTTTTTTGTTGTTTTTTTTCTTTTCTTTACTTACTGTATTCATACTGCACTGTATGAAAAAACTACTGGTTGGCTTAGCCCCTCCTGGGAGATGGCCACAGCCTTGGAAAACAGATCCAGTCCCTTATCTGTCTCAGTAACAGAGACAGCCTCAGTTGGAGAGGGAATCTCAGTGGAAAATCAGGAAGAAGGGGGGGGAAAAACCAACCTCAAGGCCCCACAATAGGGTGAGGATGAGATGTGTGCCAGAGGAGGTCTCATGAGGAGAACTGCCTGGAGTGCAGTGCTTGGAACATCTGCAAGCACAAAGCACCCAAGGAGCAGAACACCTGAGGCTCAGGAAGGCCAAGGACAGAATCAGAGGAGGGGGACAACCAGCCTGTGAAGAGGGTTGGGGTAAAGCCATAGGGAAGGAACATGCTGAATTACAACATTACTTCTCCTGAAGAAAAATTTCACTTTTGAGCAAAACAACTCCAAATAAAATGCATTAAAATATTTTTCCACAATGTTTTCTTCTTTAAAAAAATCTCCATGGTTCATATCTAGTTGTAGTCAAAGCATTTGGAAAAAAAAAACCACACACAAAAAACCAAAACTATAAACTGCTCTCTAATTGACTGAAATGCAAAACCCTGCAATGGGATACATGGGCTTTGTTCTGGCAGTTTGCACAGGAGTTAAATATCACTGAAGGAACCTAATATCCCTTTGCCTTCTCAAGATAAGCGGTTCTGAACCTGGGAGGAGGGGAATGTAGCACACTGTAAAGTCAGGAGCATTGCTGGCACCCATATTCTCTTTTGCCAAGAATTCCCAACTCTGGCTTTGAATGGCAAATCCATACTGTGATTTAATAAATCAACTACCTTAGGCTTTTTCCCCCTGTAGAAAAACCAGCAAACAAAATCTAAATAAAGGGATCCATTAATTTTCAGTTACAGTGCTGGTTTTGTTATGTCAGTATTTGCTTGCTTCCAGTGCCCTGACTCCAACCACATCTTTCAGACTATTTCTCAGAACAACTGAAGAAACCAATAAATTCTGATGGATAATAAATCCAGAAATAAAAATAACTCCAGCTAAAATCCAGCCTAAGGCAAGCATATTAACCAGCCCTTAACTCCTAGAGGACACTGTTCTCCCCAGTGATGAGGAAGGCTCTTGCTGCTGATGGGTCCCATGTATCTCTTTCTGAAGGGGAAAGAGTATAATCCATGCAGTTGTACTAGAAAGGAATTCAAATGCTTTTACACACAAATTCCTTTTAATTTTACTTCAAAATATCCTCAGGTGAGAATGCCAAAGTCTGTCACTAATTCAGCATTTAAGTCAAGCATATAAGTGTTTGCAAATACAATGAAAAATGAAGCTTTGTTACAGAAATAAATTGGTTTTCTAGGCTTCCATTTAACAAAACAATAATAATCACATTTAAAGACTCAAAATTTACAGAGCTTAAAGTTGATGATTTCAGTTTTGTAATCACTTCCTGCTGATGCTTAAGAGATGGTCAAGTCATGGGTTTATCCTAGTTACTCGCTGTATCATTCAGTGTGGGGACAGACCCAGGTAGCTCCTAAAGATGAAAGGACCTTCAGATTAATATTTTCCCCTCAACATTTTCTGCAATTAATTGCTCAGCACAGGAATTTCTAACACCTTCATTTCTAAATATGTTAGGACACAACAATGCATCTGGCTTGAAGACCAGTGTAGCACCTTAAAGGCTACTTACAAAATACAGCTGCATTTCATATTGACCTCCACATAAAATCTGTGTTTTAATTTTCCTAAAGCTGCCATACATTCTGCAATCTGCTGTATTCTTTTTAGTGTAAAACGTGGGTTCAGCTTGCTGTAGCACACACTAAACCTTGATAATATTAGTAATATTTGAAGCTGTAAATGAGAATGAGTGGCTGCTGCCCATCAGACACTTGAGCTGCACATCTAAAGAGGTGCTAACAGGAAACCTGGAGGCAGTGGGATCAAGGGGGCTGCATTGGTGAGAAGAAAGCAGAGGAACTGCTGGAGACTGCAAGAAATGACAGCCAAGGATTGCAGAATGGCTCCTCACAGTCCTTGTCATGTGTTCCCCTATATATATATATATATATATATACCTATTCTTTGCCAGGGTACAGCAGGATCACTGCAGACTTGGGTTTTTTCTGTGCACCCATCAGTACAGCAGCAGTTCCAGTGGGTCAGTACAGGCAGAGGTCCTGCTGCAGTCAGAGGCTGGGTCAGGAAGATGGTTCTGTTGTTTGGTTTCTGGGATGCAGTAGAGGCTTAAAACAGTTACCACAAGTTAATACTAGAGGTGTTTTAATGTTCAGAGAATTAGTAGATAGATTTTCAGTCAAGATACATTTGGAGGCAAGTATCCTTTTGCCACAGAGTCCTGTTAATTTATGGGATGCAGAGCAGATTCTCATCCCTAGCTAAGCAACCAGTGAGTACAGAAACCCTTCCAAGCTCAGCTCTGCCATGGACAGACAGTTCATTAACAAGAGCTACTGGAGCAGATCCTCACCAATCACATTGGTGAGCCACCACTCATTAGTTTCCTAATTACACTGTGTATGCCCCGCACATCACAGATCATGTTTTTGAGCTATTAAAATATAGCTTTCATTTTCTGAAATCTAACCACATTAAATCACTGAAGCCAGGAGTAACCTTCTCTTAAACAAATCATAATTCACATCAGACATTTCAACTGACTTCTTTTCTGAATGACACAACCTAGCAAGAGGCAATACTGCTGATCTTCAGAACCTGCTTGCTCTTCAGAGAGCAGATTTTTTTAATTATTAAGAAAATCAGAGTTGTGATGAACAGGCTGGTCACTGATGTAACTGCCTTTTGGTTTGCATGTGATATTCTAGCACTGTTATTCTCACCATTCCTTGAGAAAAGCTGGAACTGCTCTTTAAATACAAGTCACTGAGACTTTTATGTCCGACTGACACCCTGACCCTCTCATACAAAAGGTATTTATGGTGTAAATCTGCCAGGACCCCATATACCCTTAATTCCTTTACAAGAAGTTACAGTTCATGTTAATACATACACATCTATGGCAGTCATTTTTCCTAGGGAAAAACACAAAGGGAACACCCAGGGCAGCACTTTAAATAAAACATCTCAAGAGTCTCCCAAGATTCTCTAGAACCCTAATTGCAAACACCAGACACATCTCTATCAAAGTAAAAACATCCCTCTATCACTCTTTCTGTTTACCTCCCCCCAACTACAAATGTATATACAGATTTATTTAAAGATGCAAGAGTTTTACATTAAAAATACCCTACCAGAAAAGTATTTCAGTTAAATTCTGTTTCCTTGATTTTCTGTCTTGATTAACCACATGCTCCCCAGACTCTCTCATAAAATTTAAAAACAAAACAAAGCACACCAAAAGAACCACAACAACAAAACTTTAACATTCACTTTAAAACCTCTACATTTATCATATTTCCCCACACTCTTTTCTCCCATAAATTTATACTGTGGAAAATACTTTTGGATGACCCTACAATATGGGAGACTTCCATTTTCAAAGAATAATGGAGATAAATCATTGAGTCCCTTACTACTCCAGAACTGTAAAATGTCATCAACCTTTCTTGGAAGATCACCAGCTGCTGAAAATGGCTTGACTTTCTGCACTGACCTTTAGCATTTGTATTTCAGAAGAGGAACTCTACTTTTACATCTGCTTAAAAAAGATCAAAATGAAAATAAGACTAATGCTCAAAATTACCTGAGAGAAATGTAAATGTGTGTGTGTGCATATGTGGGAGTGCCAGTACGAGGTCACCTGTTCATTTTACTCAGTCAAGGCTTCCAATATTATCACTTTTATATTTTAACCAGATGTTAGAAGTGGAATAAAAGCTAAGACACTTGTCCTGTATATGAATGTGACATAGGATAAAGGTTGGTGATACCTGGCCATAAACTTGATATGAAGGGCAAGAAGATGAATGATGTGAATTAAAGGTAATGAAGAGGATTAATTTGTTGTGTGCAAGGGCTCTTTGCAACCAACATTGTTCAGTTTTATAGAACACCTGCAGAGAGCCCTTTTCTCTCTCCCACACTCACAATCAGGTTTCATCCCTGGCCTGGTTATGTTGTGCCTGGAGCAGCTGAAGAGCATCTGCAGCTCAGGGCTGGAGACAATTCATAGCACTCTGGTGTAGCAAGACGAACCTCTCTTAGGGAACAGCACTTCAAGGTCCAACCAGGTGTTCCAGCAGAGACTCACGAGCAATGCTCTAAGCCTATGGCTCTCAGAGTTGACTAGCCCGGATCGGTGCTGTTGCTGCAAGAGCAACTGGCCTCTCTGCAAGCATGCTCAGGACTGAGCTGAGCCTGTGCTTCAGGACTCACCTTTTATTGGCCCCCTGGTCCTGCTCATGCACAGTGGGGGCCCACCCTAATTAGGCACAGGTGGGCTTGACACAAGCTCATGCTCACTCCCTGGCAATTAGTGGCACCTGATTGCCTCATTTCACTACACTCTGGCAATTCTTTACCTGTCAGGTAAAGCCCATGAAACATTTCACACAGCTAACAAAACCTTCACAGGGTGTCTTGAGAAATACTACTTTTGTTCAGATGAAGAGTCTTGCCATTAAAAAACTCTCACAACAAGGTGTATCTGAGCTACCAGTTTCCACATTTTTCAGAAATGAGAAGGAAATAATGTAATGCAAGTAGAATTTGAACTCTTGTTTTTTGTAAATAATGAAGACATTTTCTGGATGTATGCATATTCCTGAAATAGACAACAAAATCTAGATTTTCAAATAATTTAATAGCTAATTTGAATAATTAATTTTGCATGAAATCCCTCTTGTAATGCTGTAGGAAGCTCTTCTCACAAAGTGACTCATGTTCTACATCAGAAGATAAGTGTCAGAATAGAGGAGATTTTGCCAACTAATAGGAACATTTTGTAGTGCCAGCTTGTGAATACTAAATGTGGTCCCACAAAAATTATAATTAACTCTTTAATGAGATACTTTTGTTCATAACAGAGCTAGGAAAGATAATGCTGCAGCCTAGAGCTGCCACAACCAAATACCACAACTCAAGAAACCAACATGTTACAGCTGAGCAGTCAGTACCAAAACCCACCTAATGTAATAGAAAAGATCCTCTTTCCTACAGTCTTGGCCAGCTCTAAAAGCTCTGTGCAAATATGCAAATAAAGCATTGCAGCAAGAAAAGATCCAATCTGCAAATCACCCCTGATCTGTGGCCAAGAGACAGATTATACAACAAGCTTTTAAATAATGAAAGGAAGATGCTCAATTCAACTTCTTTGTGTTAATGAGTCACTGCTGACTTCCAGAATAAGAAATTAAACAGAACACATCAAATGGAAATATCATTAGTCAACAATTTAGTATCATTCACCAACAATTAGAGAAATCCTAACTTTCTGAATAAAGCAAAACTATAATTTAATTTAATGGTGATATTACAAATATATTTTACTTGATTAATTTATTGCCTTATGAGATAAATGATAAATATTTGTATACCTCTGTAATCTAAAGACAGCACATAATCTGTTCCTCACACTGGAAAGCTGGAAACAATTTGGTTCCAGTCCTATCCCATTACACTGCATCATTGGGAATTACAGTCAATTTTCTTCTACACAAATTTAGAGCTACCTATTCTTGAATCAACCTGCATGGGCCACCTGTTGGCAATCATTTTGTTTGAACATCTGGCCCAACCATATTTCCTCCTGAAAATTAATCCTCATTTATGAGCTATGAGTATGAAACGACAGTCGATGAAGATTTGACTGCATATGTTTAGTGCATTATAAAAAGATATTTTGTAAAAGCTGTGTTTTGACAGTTGAAATGAGCAAATGAGATGCTTATTGGGGTCTGTAGCAAGGTAGTTTATAGTTTCCTAGTTCAACTGAGACTGTATTTATCAAAAATTCAACTAATATTACAGTGTCATCTGCATATAATCCATTTTTGTTACCTAACAATTTAATTTTTAAAAAGGTGATAGGATGCATTTCTTACTGAAGAGTCTTTTGGTGATTTTATTCTACAGGTTAAGACAGCATGGGTCTGTCTTCAGTGGGCAGTCATGATCCCAAGAGAACTTTCAGCCATCCTTGAATCCATAAGGAACTTCAGTGTTTTATCCTCACATCCCTCCTTGAGGGACCATTTCTATATGAGAGACTGGAAATGGGTGTCATGAAAATGCACCACTCCAATTCTATGTCACTTGAACACTGAGAGTTACATTCAAGTAATATCCAGGAGTCCTTTTTTGTTGTTAGGTGTGTAACCAACCTTTCTACACAAACTCTGTGGCCTTTACTTCCAAACATATATCTGGAAACAGTGGCTAATTAAGTGTGAACCTGTAAGCATCTCAAAGCAACCATAATTTAAGTAATAATTCCCAGCA
Source organism: Calypte anna (assembly GCF_003957555.1). Classification (NCBI taxonomy): domain Eukaryota; kingdom Metazoa; phylum Chordata; class Aves; order Apodiformes; family Trochilidae; genus Calypte; species Calypte anna. Next base: position 3,097,441 of record NC_044259.1, on the reverse strand, counting down.
CAGAACACAGGAGACAGTTAATAGGAAAAAACTTTTTCTGAAATATCACAAATGCAGACACAATGATGAGCAAAAGTATGAAGTATGAACATTGGCCTTAGGCAGAAGGCAGGAGAGGAAGCAGGCAGAATACCAGGAGGAAAGGAGTTCACTCAGTGCTTATACAATCTGGATGCTTCTCTGGAGCTACAGGCAGTCCCAAAGTGAAGACTTCAATCACCCAGCAGTGAGTTTTCTCCTGATCTGTTTTATACCTTGCAAACTACTACCACATCTACTACTGAACAATTTTAAGGGTTTTTTTGGATAGCTTTAACCAAAAAATACAGACCCAGATCAACTGAAACTTCTGTGCAAAATGTTGCTCAATTGCCCTGTGGCTAAATTGCTTTTAGAGGTACAGAGCTCCCTTCATTGACTAGAGAGGAGAAACTACAGGGCCAGCTTAGGAAAGTAACCTGACTAAACATAAGCAAGATCAATACCACCCTTAATGTCTAAAGTGAATCATTACATTCCAAAAGATTAAAATACTGGAAGCAAAAGAGTAATTCCAGGACGACTCTGAATACTGCACAACAGAAAAATTTCTCTGTCTGCTGCAAGTTTAGTCTTTCCTGAATACAACATTTCAGGCAAGCCACAGGAACCTTTTTTCAATAAAGTCCTTTGTCTTTATAAAAGATATTACCAGTGTTGGTGACTGCAGAGTTAGATCTTTCCTTGATTCTTATATCAATTTTGCTTTGAAGGTGTTGAATGATTCCATTCTGTGAAATACACCTCAGTTAATTAAAAGGTTGTATTTTTCTCAGGAAGTCATATAATTAATTAAGAAATTGGAGATTAATGCTTTATAAGTCAGAAATCCTTTGGGTGAAAGTGAAACAGATTTTGGAATAGATTGGTTTCCAAAGCAGTCTCATTGGCTAAATAATCCTGACAGGCTTCAAACCTGAACTGAGGGAGTGCAAAGCTGCTGATGAAAGCATGGAGCTTTTATTATTTTCCTTTGTCTAAGTTAGAAACAATAGAACAGATAAACACACACGACTGTACATCCAAAGCATGAGTTACAACCCTCCAAATACCCTCCCATTGCAGGCAAAGTCCATGCAATGCCACAACAGTGCAGGAAAAGTTGGGGTTTCAGAGTGCTTTGCATGTTGTGGAAGGAGGAGATGAGGAAACTCCTATTTACCATCCCACTGAGAACCTTGAATTAGAAGTATCAGGGGCTTCTTAACTTCCATCTCTCTGCACAGAACAACTCCTTATTTCAGTAAGTAAACAAACGTATTTTCTGCATAAATGCATTCAAGGTAAAAAGCCTCCAAACTTGTGATCTGTGGGAAAATTACAAGATGATTATTGCAAATCTTAAAGTGAGAGGCAATTCATAAGGGTCAGTTTACCAACAATGGACCAGTGCACCTCAGCACTTTGCAAAATGCCAGTGACAAACAGTGTAACACAACTCCTGGAGATGGAAGGAAGGTGGTGAGCAGAGGAATGCGCATTTCCTCAGAGGCTAAAGCAACAGATGTTATTGATACTGAGAGAGGACAAGGGCTCCTCTGATGCCAGGCTGACAAAAATCCCCTGAGCAGCTCCTTTGCCCACTTGGGGCACAACAAACTACTTGAAGACACGTCCTGCCCTGCACTGTGATATTTTTTTGCTCCTGAGAGATCCCAGATGGGGATGAGAAAAATGGACATTTGATCAGATGTGGTGCAATCAGCAGCCAGTTCATTAATCTGCCAGCCCAAACTGTTACTGTGCAGAGATGTCACTGTTCCAATGCTTTCTAAAGAGAGAGATAAGAGTTTTATAGTAGGTGCTTCCCCCAGACACTACAAATATGATTTATGCCTTTATTCTGAGTTCAGCTGGCCTAACTTGCCCATCAGGGTGCTGAGCAGACATGCTCCAGAACTAACCAAGAACCAGAAACTTCTGCAAGTGCATTTACATAGCAAACTAGCATTTCCAACAAACTGGTTTGATTCTCTTCTAGTAAATCAGATTACTAAAATGCTACAGGCACAGCCTTCCTCTCACTAACCCTTGCCAGCCCAGAGTTCACCCAGCAATGCAGACAGCACCAACCTCTGTACAAACCCTGCAGACAGAAGGAGCATCCCAGGACATACAACTCTTTGCTCTCCAAGGGCCAGCTCCTCAGCAGCTGTTTCTCCCTCAATGCCACTGGAGCTACCCTGATTTATTTCACTTGAGGGATACAACCAGGGCTTGTTGGCTTTTCCCCAAAGCTGACTCCTGCCCAGAAGTCTGAAATTATGTAAAACAACTATCAGACACTTTCAAACTTTTTTCTTCTTTGACTGTCCCATTCCCTTTTTTACCTACTTTGAGACAAGTGAAAATGCTTAGGCTGCAGATTTTAGGCAACAACATAACAACCAACAGGGGCAGATCTTTAATTTCTTTGGAGTTACTCAGATTTAACATTTATCCTAGAAATGCAGAGTGCTGTTTCCTCTCTGCCAAACACCACCAGATTTTGAAAAACCATGCGAAAAAGTTCTAGAAGAACTCTTTGGATTCTTTCAGTTCTGGAAATTCATGAAAAAGCTTTTACATCTCTACACACCTCCAGTCAACATTTGCTCTGCATGTAAATAACCTAAAACATTGAGAAGTTCAGACAAACAATAAGATTTGTCCATTTTTAACTCCTCACATTCAGTAACAGCTACTGGATAAAACCCGAGAGCACGTGCACTGTGAGAGAGCAGGTTTGAGTTCCACTTGCATTAGCAGTAAAATAACAAAATTAAACTAAAACAATACAAACACACACACAAAAAATGTAATTAAATGTCCTTCTTTTGTCAGCATTCAAAATTTTGTGGATATTAAAGAATTAGATGGAAACACCTCCAGTAAAAAAACACCTCCAGAAAAAAAAACAAAAAACAAAACAAAACAAAAACAAAAAAAAACCAACAGGTGAAAAAACCAGATTAAATGGAAAATAAGAAAGTTACAGGTCAGCAGCAAACATTTGAGCAAAGGCTTATTTATGCACTTGATATAGAGGTGATGTTTAAATTTAATGTTCTTTGTCACTCGAGCACTTTTTATTATCCATTCTCTTCCACTTTTCTTAGCTCTCTCCTCTCACCCTGTAACAGTGAGCCATTTGGTCTATTTTTATGGTAAGCACATAGAGTTTCGGAAATGATACATCACACACCAAATCAGATCTAGCCAATGCCTAAAAAATATCTTATAAACTTCATAAAGATGCAACCATTGCCAATATATTTTTCTCAATTACTCTCTGTCATCAACTTCTAGGCAGTGTCCAGACTGCAGAGAGGACTGGCTCTAACTCTGCCTGACCTCTAACTCACCAGCTGAGTATCAGCAGTGCTGTTACTTACACACAACTGAATTATAACCAAGTTTTGTTTCACATCGTTGGGCATGGACTTTATTTGTAGTATTATCATCAGATTACTTTCCTTATTGAATTGCAAGTTGATGGAACAACCCATCTGGCTATGAAAAAAGAATCACCCATGCCATGTGCAAAAGCTCATAACTATCTCTGCAAATGGGATAAGCATGACTAAACTCTTAAAACTATTCAGTCAGATCACTTAGGGCTGACAGGGATCATGAGTTAGAAAAATTAATCTGGCTGATGCACTAAACCTCTGCATTGGAACATAGCAGCAAAGAAATTGATTTTTTAAATGTTTTAAATTCATTACTGAACAGCAAAAGCTACATCTCCAAAGACATTCTATGAACATATTACTTCATTCAAAACTTAACTTTTAAAGTGTACAATTCACTATGATACTGTTTAAGATTAAAAATTAAAATGCATCTTTAAAATATATTGCAGATGTTCTTGGGATTAAACTTGCTCAAAGGTAACATAACATAAGGACAATTGCAATAGTTTTAAGTGCTCTCTCACAGCCATACAGAAGTAATATTTGTTAACATATGTGAACAATGTAGAAGGTGACACTTAGGTAGAAATCTCTTACCTACCTCGGTTGAATCTCTCCTGATTAGGTTTGTTCTGTGAAAGATGCAAATCTTTACGTATAAATCAGAAGCAAAGGTGTGCTTGACACATCCAGTTTTCAGCAAAGCTCAAGTGTTGTGTGTCTAAGTAATTAAAATTGGCTCCTCAAAGTAGCTCTGACCATATTAACTGGAAACAGTCACTGCTTGCAAGGCTGCTGATGCTGCTCCTTCTGCTTTGTGCCTTTGCAGAGAGCTAATGCATTACCAGCATTACCAGAGAGCAAATCCCTTTCTCTCTCTCTTCTTTTCCTCTTTCCCTCTCTCTTAAATGGTGAGTTAGAGTTCAGTTTATTCTGCAGATGATGGCAAAGGACGGGCTGACAGGGAGGAGTGCTGCTCCCTCCCCTGCCGAGAGGCACTGAATGTGTTGTGAATAAAGACAAAGCCCTCTCCCAGAGTACCACATCCCTCGGTAGATCAGAGCTGCCAGGATGTGCTCTGCCCTTCTTCAGCATGCAGAAAATCCTTACATGCAGGCAGACAAACTCATCCTGCTTGGCTCACCGAGGACTTGCACCAGAAACTTTTGTTGGGGACCAGATCCTCTCTGCAAGGAGACTCCTTCTGCAGCTGCCAAGGAGTCTCTTTTCCCCTCTGGAACTGTTATATATATGGGTTTATTTTTCTACATCATAAATGGCAATTTAGTTGTACCTTCTCCTTCTGGCTCCTAGGTAACTAAGTGGATAAACTGCCAATTTTCCATGCAGTTAATTGAACCTCTAAGAGTCTTACTGACACTTCAGTTTTAGGTCTTGTACTCAAGTTAGGCCTGAAGAATCCTTGCAAAAAAGTTTTGCCCATCAATAAGTGTTTTGATCTCTGCCCTTTTCTTTTTAGGTATAAGTAAGAAATTCCTACGTAAAATTAAGTAGTGAAAACTTGTAATGATACCACTGGAACAATGAAGTGAAGCAGACCAGAAACAGAATGTAAGAGTATCTCATCAGCACAGAGTACAGAAAATGACTGATTCCAAAAGCCATCCTGACTATATGGGAAAAGCATGATGTTTCACAGTCACACACAGTGGAGTTGAAGCAATTCTGTGAAATTTTATGAGCACATGTACAGAACAGAGAGCATCAGGAACAAGAAACTTGTGACAGTTCTGATCAACTCAATTTTGCCTGGGATGCTGCTCCCAAGTTTGTTGCATCTGCTAATGGGAATCTTGAATTTATGAAGAAATTGATGCTCTTTAGGGAAATATTAAGAGCACTTTATGTTTAAGAACTTTAGTTTTTTGAGAAAGTTTGAGAACTACCACTGGTAGTGAAGTCCTTTTGCTTCCTCCTTCTTATAAGCCAAATACTTGGAAGCCTGGATCAGAGGTCCCCTGCTCTTCTAACTGCTGTATAATGCAGAGGTGTTATGGTGTAATAGTGCAGCAAATTTCTCTAGGAAGAGAAGGCACATGAACAAAAGATAAACTTCCCTGTAACAACTGCTCTTAGTGACCCAAAGGCTGCATTGCATGGTGCTCAGTTTTTCTGACAGAAAGTTTTCAGTTCCCACTGGCTCCTACAGGACTGGAGAACACTGCACTTGGAAGCTTTGCTGAGCAACAGCAGAATTACACCCAGTGTGAAAACAAGAACCAAGTCATAAAATACCATTAAACCTCTATTTACACAGCTAACATCCTAAGGGTTACAGATAAAACTGTCTGGAAGAGATTATTAAAATATAACCACTACTCCAGAATTTGGTCTCTGTCTTCATTATTTTGTATAAATGTTTCTTGGGTTTTATGTTCATACTAATATCTGTATTTACAAAATAAATGTATCAAATGCACTGGCACAGAAAACCAGAAGGAAAAACAACAAAACAAAACGGAAAAAAAGCCCAAAACCCCACCACCTCTTCTAGGATTTCTCATTCTGTATGACATACTAATAGGAATATATGAATTATGTTCTACAGAGTGAAGTGTCCATCCTGTGCAACTCAAGGACTGTATTTGTGAGCATTCAGAGCCACAAAATCCCTCACACAATAGACATTTTCATGCAAAGAAACCATCACCCATCCTGTAAGTATTTCAGAGTGGAAACCTTTTTGCCAGCCTCTGGAAGCAGCTCTTATCATCCATCTAGTAATTCATGGCATAAGAACTAATAAACATCTGTTATCAGTAAGATGATTCCTTCTGTGAGACCAAGTAATCCAGACAAGGACTGGAAAAAAATTCTATGCAAGACCAGTTGCCAAAGAAATAACAAATAAGCTTAATGCTCAGAAACCCTATGAGGAGAGGCTGAGGGAGCTGGGGGTGTTGAGGCTGGAGAAGAGGAGGCTCAGGGGAGACCTCATCACTCTCTACAACTCCCTGAAAGGAGGTTGGAGCCGGGGGGGGGGGAGGGGGGGGGGGGGTTGGGCTCTTTTCCCAGGCAACTCTCAGCAAGACAAGAGGGCAGGGTCTCAAGTTGTGCCAGGGGAGGTTTAGGTTGGAGATTAGAAAGAATTTCTTTACAGAGAGGGTGATCAAACATTGGAATGGGCTGCCCAGGGAAGTAGTTGATTCTCCGTGTCTGGAGATATTTAAAAAGAGACTGGATGTGGCACTGAGTGCCATGGGCTGGGAACTGCAGTGTGAGTGGATCAAGGGTTGGACTTGATGATCTCTGAGGTCCCTTCCAACCCAGCCAATTCTATGATTCTATGATTCTAAACTAATCAGCTTGAGTAAAATAAACCCTCCTTAACAAAGCCAGAAACTAAAAACCGCTCAAAGAAGTTCATGAGGAGGTGAGCCATGGCATCAGTTTTGTGAATTTGAGGGCACTATGGTTTTCTAGGAAAATGTCACCAGTTTTGCCAAAATTCTGCACACCAAGCAGTCCGATCTGCCCAACCCCTTACTGTGACTTGGACTAAAACTGTCACAGTTTTGAAATCTGACAAAATTAGTCATTACTAATCATAAGCAAAAAAGCCAGAGGTACCTGAAAAATACATGCACAGAAATTCATCTCATCTCCTAATTCAAACCCATTTCTGAAGAGAGTGAAAAGCAGATCCTGAGTAACATCATCAGAAATTGAAAGTAAAAAGCTCAGGTTTTTAGAGAAGAGCCATGAGAAACAGAATCTTCTGTTTGTAAGGCACTGTTTGAATCTGAAATACCTCAGTGGAACTAAAATTATGAATAAGTCACTGAAGTGGAAGGAAAAGATGACCAAGAGATTCCTCACTGACCTGCATTGCAAAAGTGACACTGAAGGTAGCATCTGTGGGGAATTAGTGAACAAAAATTACTGTGTAAATTAAGATTTGGGAGTTAATTGGTTTTTAATGGTTTTGAAACGGTGTTTTAAACAGTAAAGACCAAGAGATTTTGTTGGGTTTTATAGTTTGGATGGTGGATTTGGTTTTCTTTTTTTTTCTTTAGTTCTAAGATAGTGGACCCTGTCATCTCAAAATCCCAACAGCATCTGAGCTGATGGTGAGAATGGGATGGGAAATTGTATTGCAGCTGGCTGGTGATTAGCAAAGTGAAAAGATAAGGTAGCTTAAACTGCCAGGTACAGTCACCTCACTGAACAGGAGGTGTTAAAACACCACCTCTGTCAGTGACCTACTTCTTTCCTAGCACAAACAAAATCACCCCTTTTACCTTGAGAAGTTTGCTCATGATTGGCAGGTAGTATGACAATAAACAGGAATGCTTCCAAATCCCCATGCTGGATATATTACTTCTTTCTTATTGCATGCTCTCACATCAAAGAATGATGCTGCATACATTAATTGCATATTCCATTAGATCTTCACCTTCATCTGCTGCAGAACTCTGGCCCCTACCAATTCTTTGCTATGCCTGCATTTAGAAAGATTTATGTGTTTCTCTGCAGTTGTACTTTTGACTTTTATGTCACTATCAAAAAGAACAGCACAAGGGTGTGTGAGTAGGAGTGGGGCAGGAGGAAAGGAACAAACTCCCATTTACTGCTAAGATCCTGTCCTGGTTTGGGCCAGGATAAAGGTGGTTTTCTGTTTCTGTACTTTTGCTTTTAGCTAAGTCTCTTGTAAGTAGTCTCTCTGAAATTAACAGCAAGTTTCTCATGCAGTGTGTGTGCTTTTAGGATTGATAACACTTGATGTTTATAGTTACTGCTAGAGACTGGTATGCAGGCCAAGGACACTGCTCAGCTCTGCATGAAAACATTTTACCGTCCAGGAGGATACAGAGGTCCCACCAGAGCCCTCCTTTAGGGAGGATCAAACAAGATAGATGCCAGAATTGACCAAACAGAGTATTCCATCCCATATACGTCACACTCAGTATAAATTTGAGGCATCACGAGGGCCGAGCCAGATCTTTTCCTGATTTCCTGCTTCCCTTCCTTCACCCGGCATCCTGGAAGGATCCTGTCTGTTCATCTGCCTGTGGTCCTGATCTGTGCCAGCCCATATCTGTGTGTTCCTGCCTCCAGTTCCCGACTGCTGCCGACTCCAGGAGTCCAGCCTGGACTTTCCCAGGGCTGCCCTACAGCCTCGGTGGTGACGTGAGAGTTATTGGGGGAAAGGGGGGAGGAATGTGGTTTCCATTTTCCTGTATATTTGTATATATTTAGTAATTTTTCCCTATTTACCATTACTGTTTCATTAAAGTTGTGTAGTTTAGTTTCCAACTCATAAGTCTCTCTCCCTTATTCTCTCTCTTTTCTTCATTGAGGGGAGAGAGAGATTAAAGAGAGCGTCTGTTATTCGGTTTAATTGCCGGGTCAGTGTTAAACCGTGACAGATCCCCCCAGGCTGTTCTGTTGGCCTGGGCTCTGTGCTGCCTCCACACCAAGTCAGGAGCTAATTAGCTGACTCCGTTTGATTGCTGACATCTATCACTACTTTACCAAGTCATGTCTTGAAGAAGAACAGGCTTGATAGTACTCCAGACTTTCAGAGGTGAAAAGCTACTAAAAATTAAGTCATAGTTGGAACAAGGGGATAGGAGCTTTCTCTTCTCTTCCTTTCAGATCATTTACTCGAAGTTTTGCCAGAACCAATGTCTCTGGGTTATCTGATGCAGGCCAGCATTCTGGTCATCAAAGCTTCAGCACTGTAAATACTACTTAAGAATCACAGTTCTTGAGTAACCAAACAGTTATCTGGGAATGTTTGCAGTTTCAAGGACCAGATTAAGCCATATCTGTTCTTTCTCAGAGATCCTTAAAAAGACAAACTATGCATCCAAGATGTAGAATCTGCCCATTATTCTGGATTTTAAACATCCCAAAATGCTAAAGATGCTCTCATTCAGGATTTGGAATGCTTCATACCAGTCAGACTTATAGCTACATTTGGTTTAAGCACCTGGACTGAATCAGACAATGTTATTCAATGAGTGTATAAGACAGAAAATCAATATCAGTTCTCACTTTGAGCTACAGGCATCCTTCACATGCCTGAAATGCTAAATGTGGTCATTATACATCATTATTAATATCTAAATCATCTGTATATTAGCTCAGATAAGTGTGCATCCAAGGGAGTGCTGTAACTTTTGGGGGTTTCTGTCATTTTATATTGGAAACAAAAAAGTGAAGAAAAGCAAGATCTGTTCTCAGCTATCTTAGAGAGAAACAAGAAAACAGAGGATGCAAAAGCACTGCCTTTAGTCTGAAAATACAAATAAAACATTCCCCCTTGTTTCTAAAGCAAGACAGGTTAACTGTCAGCTCTGGACTTCAAGTGACTTGGCATGGCTGAAATTAAGGACAATTCAGAATTAGAAACACGTACATCAAAATATGAAGAAAATCAGGCACTGGGTGAATGAAAATCAGTTTGCCGGAAATCCTGCAGCAAAATAAAGACAAAATACTTAGTGTCTCTGTGGAACAAGAGAGCTCCACTGTCTAGCGATATTTAAAGAGAAAAGAAAAATAAAGACTTAAAAAGAATAATGTGTAACCTTCTTAGAGCCAGTTTAGCAAACCTCCTTTCAATCCTTCAGAAAGGGAAACTCAGAGGTTCCCAGACATAATCGAGGCAGAGAATGGTTCTGAAAGTCATCTGTTCTGTGAGATGGAGCAGAGAGGTTTAATTTAAACCCCTGGGCATCAGCATGAGTTCCTCTGGCTGTTAAACATTACAGTTACCCACCTCTGAGTAGCTCTGCTCTTTAGGTCATGTAATAAATCAAACCAAGCCCTGTTAATGGAAAGCTAATGATAGGACCTTAACTTGGGGTTCCCACCTGGTTCTCACCACTACAGGTGCCCAGTCAGTCTAACACCTCTGGCCAGTCCTCCAGGAGGTAAATCCAGCCATCTGAAGGGTCCATCTCCTGGTCTCAGCATTTGATTAGTTTTTAGTCCCTTCTATACAGCTTCCCAATTTCATCACTTGTAGAATATACTGAAATTCATCCCTCAATTTAGCAAAGGGTGGTATCAAGGAAACTAATCTTGGGTATCTAACAAACAATCCATCATGTCCAGGCTAGCTGGCAATTTCTCAAAATTCTTCCACTGACTTACACTAGATTTAAGCATTTCAAGCAGAAACAGTCAATTGTTTCTATGCACAGGTTAGTAGACCCCAAAGGGAACTTTTAGCATACCTGTCTCCCTAGCACTCCCTCAGCTGCTCTTCATAAAAAGCTCAGCCAGGTTTGATGTCCTTGGACATCATTTTTCCTGAAATGCACCAGGTACAGCAAAACCCAGTGGGTGACGGAAGAGGAAGCCCTGAGAAGCTGAGGTGTAACCCAACCATACAGGCAGAAAGGAGCAAAAAGAATGGTGTGGGTGGGGAAGAAAACTGACAAAACTTCCTTTGTACAAATGGTTCTGAAACACACAGGGATTTAAATAAAAAGCCCAGCAAGCACAGTGTGGGCAGCATGATTTCTTTTAATCTTACCTTCTTCTTTCCTTGTTTTACTTCTATGTACAATGGTCAGATGGCATCAGAGGGCAGTTCTTAACATCCCCTCTGGTTTTATGTCTAAATGACAGTGGTGACATGATGCAGAGAAGACTCAAGAATCTGTTCTCTCTCTGCTTTTAGTTCTTTAGTCTTCTTTGAGCCACCCTTTCCTGAAGCACAGCTCCAGCCTTTATGCAGGGTAGATGGAATCACCATCACAGAAGCAGCTGTCTCCTCTAAATATTTCCTGATCAGATGAGAAGTGTTAAGAGGTAAGACTGACTCAGTCCCCTCCTCAGCTGCAACAACTGCAACAGAAATAATTCCAGCCTTTTGCATGCTCCATGAGCTGAGGAACAGCTGGATATTATGAGCATTCTGGCCACAACATCTGTCACACTTACATAACAGTTCTTACATTCATAATCATAAAAAAGCCCAAAACCTGACATGCTTTTAATTGCCTTGTTTTCAGTTTTTTAGAGTATTTCCTAACTTTTGCTGTTTGGAGTAACTTTTACTTACAGGCACCTACCCATAGTGGTCAGGTTTGGAAAGCAGGAAGGACCAAGGATATGGGGAGTATTGCAGAGCTGGGGAAAACAATGGAATGTGGAAGTGAGCAGGGTCTGGAGGTTTTGAATTGAATGTCTAAGGAATTAAGAAATCAAAAATGATGTGTAAGAGACCAATATTCAGCAGATGAAAACTGATGGATGAAATCAACTTTAGCAAAAGGAGGTGTAAGAATGATATCAGACTTTGAGGACCAGAGCAGAAAGCAACCCTGGCTAAAGATGTGACCCTGCTGTGAGAACCTACCTGTGAAACCCACTGCTAGATTTTTTTCAGTATTTTCTTGAACAGACAAAAATACTGGTTTGTGCATGTCTGCAACTCTGTTATACTCTTCAAACTTTTCTTGATGATGAGTCTGCTTTAGGATCAAGTCAGGAAAGTTGTTAGGAAATAAGAAGAGATTTATTAGGTCAGATGAAAAGCATGATATCTTATGCACCCTGTTTTGGTGCAGAAAAAAGTATAAAACCAGCACACACAGATGATGCTTCTGCCAATATAATGTCCCAGCATCCTGAGCTGGAGTTTGCATCTGCATGTTGTGTTTAAAAGCCCTTGATGGGTCTGTGATTTGCTCTAATTGGATATTGTTCTTTTCTATACTTTCGATATCTTAAAAATCCTGAGTTACACACTTGAATTATGCATGGCATGTAAAACACAGCTTCTTGGTATAAATTTGCTTTATGAGAGTTTCAGTGGTTGCCCATTGGCTCCTCTGTTATGAGAGGCAATGAGTAATTACTCCTTATTTGCATTCACTTGAAGACCTTTATTTTACTCTTGCTTCAGTCATTTGTTGTCCAAGTTCTCATCCATTTAACTTTTCCACATGGGGAACTCACTCCAACCTTCTTTTCATCTCATTATTCTTCTCCATCTTTTTCCCATGTCTGAAATACCCTTGCAAATTGGAGAGGGCCATCAATGCCTAAAAATGTGTATGCCTTTTTCAGTCATTGCTGGAATTGGGTGGACACTTTTGAAGAACATCTAAGATACCTCTGAATAATTCAGTGACAGCCACAGCATTCCTGAAGCTGCACACAGCAACCATTTCAGAATTAGCACCACTGAACTGCAGCTGCCTTTTTTTGCACAGTGACTCGTGGCAGTGAGCTACAGTTTGGCTTTTACTGAGAACTAATTTTTATAATTTCTGAACTTCACCACCTTGCTATATGTTCCCTGAAGATGCAGAACAGAGATGCCTTTACATTAAGCCATCTGAAAAATCCCTCATGTCTCCCTAATCTTTCTCTTCTGTTTCTATTCTATGGGAGCAACATCTCTTTTGATGGTACAGCTGGATTAAAGCACAGAACAAGAGATCTTATTATAAGCTTCAGAGAAATCTGCATATGGTGCACCAGCCAAGTCATTCCTAGTCACATCCTTTCACTGCTTTGAAAAACATTAATGTATTTCTATAAGGCATCATTTCCTTCCATAAATCCATTTGAACTCCTTTCCATTACAACTAATTTTGTTCCCTATCACAGGGTTGTTTTTAGTACAGAAGACATGTTTAATGATTACACAGACAGTCCTCCTTTAATTTTTTTGCAAAAGCTGAAGCATGTGGAACAAAAAGGATGGAGCCTGCAAGTGTAGAAAGATGGTCTCATGACCAAGAAAGATACACACTATTCTGAAGAACTGAAATCTCTTGCTTTTTTTTTTTTTACTGCTTGTATACAATGTTGGTGGAAATGATTTCCTGAAACAGTTCAGAAACTCCACAATTCATTGGAAGAGTTTCTGCCCTCCAGGGAAATATTCAAGTTCTGTGCACATCATCTACTACTCACAGGTACCCAAGACAAGAGCTGAGTTACAAATGTACAAATTGCTAAGTAATTCTAAATATTTTGGGCAGACAGACCAAAGCTGGGAAATGTGTTAAACAGAACATCTCAGTCAGATCTGGTGTAAAACTCTCTGTATTTTTATCTGCAACTAAAGATAATACCATTCATCTCAAAGCTGCTTCATAAAACAAGTTCACTGATTTTTTTTAAGCATTAATATATGTGTGAGATTGTGGACATGGCAGTAAATTGCAAAAATAAAAACTGTCTCTTGAAACAGCAAAATTACATCCAAGGTGGCATGGGGTGGCACCGGCATCATTTGATTTGTCTAAAGATAAATGAATCTCATCAAAATGCTAATCAGAATGACTCGGGATAAAGCTGCCAGCCAGGTCGTGCAAATTGGTACCAAACACAAGAACTAAAGAATTCCAGGAAAACCTGAATACAAAGGGAAGAGCCGCAGCTACCAATTTGCATCCTCTGGCAATAACTGATGAGAAGAAAGAACTTTTTGCTATAAAATTCAGAGAAAAAGCAGCATGCCAGCAGCGAGCAGCAGAAGAGAAAAGCAGCAAAAAGCAGCGAGCTCAGTGAGAAGGAACCACGACCCCAGTGGTGAGGAGGATGGAGGCAGCAATTCCTCGGGAGGGTAAAAAATGGATCAACTGCTTCCTTTCTCCCCTCTCCATTTTTAACAGCCCTTTCCCTAGGGTGATTGAAACCTCTTTTCCCTGTGGTTTTCTCCCACTATTAACCCTTCCTAAGACTCCTTTCAACATGATGTTCTTTTCCCTGAAATAAACCGTTGTAATTCATTGAAACCAAAAAGCTGGCACTTTTGCACTTTGTGGGACATATGTGGGCAGTGGTTAATATTTCCTCACAAATAAAATGTAAAATATTAATAGTTTTGGGCCGTGACAAAACATTAATGATAAATAGGATAAGCACTGTTGAAAAGCCCATGAAATAATGACTGAAAAATAACCAACTTTGAAGCCAGGTTTGACCAGTGGACAATAAATACAGTAAGACACAAATTGAACTTCAAAAAGAAAGCAAGATACAGCAAAAACTCCATCTTCTATTTTCCTCACTAAATGAAACAGAGGTCAGTTTAATTGATGAAAGAAGCTCCAAAGTGAAGACGTACAACACCAGTTCAGACACTAAAGAATTATTGAAGGCTTAAATAAAAGCAGCAATGTCACAAAGGGCACATCCCTCCTTCTCATCCCGATGGAGGATCTACAAGTGCAGATGGATGTTATCTCATACTAATTATATCAGGACAAACACTGCACTCTGACTCATTAATCAGATGAAACTTTCACTGGATATAAGTTGGTTCTTAGCTTCTAAAACCTGCAGTATGCAGCCCATATCCTGTGTTAGTTTTTGTTTGCCTCAGGTTTCCCAAGGACATGGAGACAGAGCTTATACAGCTGAGAATTTGACATCAATCCAAGCATTCTGAATATCTAATTCAAGTATTTTGAATGTCTAATTCTTTGTTCCACTCCCTAGGTATTATTCAACTTTTAATTGCCACATTTGCAACTCATTTTCATCTCCATTCACCTTTCAAACAACTGCTAGGTGACAGATGAAGCAGAATTTCACAAAGGCTCTGCCCTCACCTACACATGCACAAGGCTTCCTCTCCTCTTGTTTGGGAGCACTCAGGTCATCCAACACTGAGGTCTTCAAAGACCTCCACCTCTCACCTGAGCACAAACAACCCTGTAACAAGAACAGCCCCATAAAACCCTTCTAAATTCCAGCAAAGGATGGCATCATTCAAATAACAGCTTACTGAGACATTCCAAATCCATCAGAAAATCTTCAAGACAAAGTACTGATCCTACAGTAACTGAAAAAACACTTCCAAGTATTGGTTTGAAATACTAAAGAGCTGAATCTCATGGCCTTTACTGCTCACCATTCGTGCCCTGTGAGCTCAAAAATTCCCTTTAGTGCATTTAGTAATGCAGCACATCAAGTGTAATACAGATACCGAACACCAGAATCCCAGAGGAATATCCATCTCTAACGTCTGACCCACCAAGAGGACACAGAGATGATGTACAACCAACAGAGGACAGAAATCTCAAACGGAAGATTATGGAGGAAAAAATAAAGTTTTTTATTGGTAGATTTTTCCCATAGAGAATTTCAGTGGAAATGTTGCTAAAAACTGCCTCGTGTCACTCCCAATCTAATGGCTGGAATGTAGCCAGCATTTGATTACAGCATTGTCAGGCACTGAGCTCATATAAACTCCTTCCCCTCCTCCTTACACTAACTTTACATTAATGAATTCCAGTAGATTAAATATAGTTATTTTTTTATTCTTTGGCTTATATGAGAGCAGGAGGGATTTTATATTGTTTTCTTCATGTTTTCCATACACTGGGACAGGTACTTACTAATTCCAAAGCTTTTTGCATTTCTTGGGTGATGGCTTGCCCTAAGTCTGAAATCTGCCAGTGCAACTCCATAAACAAAGTATCTGCTCTTTCACCTCCAGGTGAGAAATAGAGGGGAAAAATTAGCTGTCAGGTATAAAATGCTGAATTAGCTCTGTAGCCTGCACTGCAACCCAGACTTGTGCATAGTAAAAAGAAATCTAAATTACATTATTTTGAAACGTCTTAAGTTAAATGGCTCCAGTTCATCTCCTGGTGGACAAGAGACCTTATCTCACATTTAGGTTGGATATTACAAAGAATTTCTGTATGGAGAGGGTGATCAGGCATTGCAATGGGCTGCCCAGGGAAGTAGTGGATTCTCCGTGTCTGGAGATATTTCAAAAGAGCCTGGATGTGGCACTGAGTGCCATGGGCTGGGAACCACGGGGGGAGTGGATCAAGGGTTGGACTTGATGATCTCTGAGGTCCTTTCCAACCCAGCCAATTCTGTGATTCTGTAATTCTATCCAGCCCACAACTGCTGGAATTCAGGCCATGCAGCTTCCAGCTCTCTGAAGGGATGGGAAGCACAGTTAATGATGGGGCTGGCAGACTGGTTTGTTCTGCTGGGTCCTGTCCTGTCTGAAGCTGAAATTCACTGGCACAGAAGCTAAATGAACGTTGCTTGCCCTACCTCTGTAACAGCTCTTGGCCTTCTTTTTATCAAAATAAGCCTCACAATTAAGAGTTACAAACAAGGACAGATGAATGAGCATGCAGACATCAAGCATCAGCCATTCTGAGTTCATTTCTGTTAATGAGATTAAAGCAAACACCACTGAAGTCTTAATTTTTAAAACAAAATTTTAGCAGATCTGAAAGTAATTCTATTTCAGAATGCTGGTTGGGATTTACAACAGACTTCATGGAGCACGAGTGCCAATATGCTACAGAAATTTACAATGGACCACACTGTGGCTCTTTTATTAGAGTCAAAATCTGACAATTAAAAAATCCTTATTATATTGCTTAAAACACCTCTTGCATAAGCTGATAGGAAGATTATCACTCCCTCCTCTTTTAACAACAAAACCAAGTTAATGAAGAAAGATTGGAAAGAGAGTTCTCCAGTCACAAACATCTTACCAGGAGACATCTGTTGTAGCTCATGGAATTCTGTCTCAAGGTACAATGAACTATAATCCACACACACTAACAGAAGTGTCAGCCAGTATTTACGAACAAATATGACCAGAAATTCACACACTGACTCACACTGGTTCATATCCATTTTTTAGTAAATCATCTCTTTAACTGGCAGGTTTTTAACTGTTCTTTTAACCAAAACTGCATATATTGGAAGGCAAGTAAAGTTCATCTTGGAAAATTTGGAATTTCTGGCCTTTAATAGCACAATACCTTCAGTAGCACATACTTTCAACTCTGTAGCAATAGTCTATGCCTAATCCTATTTTTTTCAGTTGCAAAGCAGCCCATAAAGTCCTTTGGATAGGAATTTCCTAACTGATACACATAAAAGCCAATGTGTCTTATTTATACCTAGACTTGATAAACACATGATACCCAGAATTCAGAATCAGATTTTTTTAAAAAAGAGAGAGAATAGGTTATAAATTCCTACACCAAATGCAAAACATAATACATGTAGGAAACCTACAAATAATTATAAACACATAATTGTGTAGGTCTGCTTGTCTGTAAACAGAACAGCTTCATGCTCATCTTTTCCTCATGAATGAATTTCAACATGATGAACCCACCAAAACGCACAAGTGATTTTTATGACAACTCTGTGTAAAAAATAACTGAACTTTCTGACAAGTTACAAAGCACAAGAAAACTTCTGAAGCTAATCAGTGCCTATGCTGGGACATCCACAGTGGAGACTGGACTCATCTGTACTTCTTAAGCAAATTATTTTCCTTTTATTGACCTTTACATCTTTCCAACTATCTGCCTTCTCACTTTTGCAATGCTCTGTACATGCACATATTGTTCTAAATCCTGCTACTAGTACTACGTACTGAGCAAGCATGATCCATATTCATCACCTATCTAACCCTTTAAATCTATAATCTCCAGTATTATAAAACACTAAATTCATTTCAAACTAGCTGCTACAACTCTTCAACCCTTGGTTGGCAAACAAATCAGTCTGGGAATGTATGAAAGCAAGTATGACTGTTACCAGAAATTTTTAAGATTTAGAGAGTCTGCCTACTGATGGTTTTTTAATACCTATTTCAGACTAGGAAGTCACTTTCTTATATTCCTTAAATAAATAAATAAATAAAATAGCTAAACAAAAATGAGTCAAACAAATCTGATCCAGCTCCCATTAAGATGAAGTGGATGAGTCCTGTTCTGAAGCTGAAGCATTCTGCTAAATATGCTTGGGGTTTTTTTTTATCTCAATTGTGTCACCTCAGCATCAGAAATGGCTCCTTTGTGAAGGCTTTGGGCCACTGGAGTGATTTACATGCTCTTTTTTGCCTCTTGACTTCATTAATTGATAGAGTACTGGATAACAACATTTCTCTAATAGCTCTGAATGGGGTTTTAATGGGAATGGAAATGTGGAAAACATTGCACTGAAAGAAAGAAATGGAACAGGGTTTATGCAGCAACACTAAACATGGAAGTAAAGCAGAACTGAAGGATCAATTACGATGCTGATGATTAAATATTCATCTCCCTTTTTTCAGGTGTCCTGGTTTGGGCAAGGATAAAGGTTATTTTCCGTCTTGTACTTTTGCTTTTAGCTAAGTCTTTTGTAAGTAGTTGCACTTGCTGAAATTAACAGCAAGTTTCTCAGACAGTGTCTGCTTCTAGGATTGATAACACTTGATGTTTATAGTTACTGCTAGAGACTGGTGTGCAGAGCCAAGGACACTGCTCAGCTCTGAGGAAAACTTTTACCCTCCAGAAGGAATAAAGAGACCCCACCTGCAGCCCTCCTTTGGGGAGAAACAAACAAGATAGATGCCAGAATTGACCAAACAGAGGATTCCATCCCATATACGTCATACTCAGTATAAATTTGAGGGATCATGAGGGCCAAGCCATGATTTCCTGCTTTCAGTTTCCAGCTGCCTGTCCTTCCTGCCTTTCCTACTACCTTTCCTTCACCCGGCATCCTGGGAGGATTCCATCCCTTCCTCTGCCTGTGCTCCTGATCCATCCCAGCCTGAATCTGTGTGTTCCTGCCTCCAGCTCCCAACTGCTGCTGACCCCAGGATTCCAGCCTGGACTTTCCCAGGGCTGCCCTGCAGCCTCGGTGGTGACATGAGAGTTGTTGGGGGAAAAGAGGGAGGAATGTGGTGTCCATTTTCCTGTATATTTGTATATATTTAGTAATTTTTCCTATTTATCATTACTGTTTCATTAAAGTTGTGTAGTTTAGTTTCCAACCCATCAGTCTCTCACCTTATTCTCTCTCCTTTCTTTATCAAGGAGGAGAGAGAGATTAACAGAGAGTGTCTGGTACTCGGTTTAATTGCCGGGCCAGTGTTAAACCCTGACATCAGGTCAGTTTTAACATGCTATATGAGATCCAGGTCTGTTCCTGAGGAATGCCTATGGGGAGTTTGCAGCTGGAAATGGATGAACCAAATTCAGAAACCACACATTTTGTTCACTTTTTTCCCCACCATTATGGTCAATTCTGAACTCTATGCAAGATTCTAAAATAGCTGGTAATTTTTACTCATTTTATTTGGATAATGGCAGACCATCAACCCTTTAACTTCCTCTTAAGACACTAATGGGCAGCATTTCTCCATGTAGCTTTGCCAGGGGACTAAGTAATTAAAAAGTGAATTATTCTGCATTGCTCACTCAGCTATCCAGAATGTATGGAAGGCTGTTCTAACCAGCTGGAGAATTCTG